>NC_092177.1:27785672-28453172 GCF_045791955.1 Oncorhynchus clarkii lewisi | reverse complement strand
TTAGCGTTATGGAGAGGAGAACATTACCACCGCTCAGCATACACACGGCTGAGCAGGATGCACTCAAGTCGTACGCAGATTGCTTTGGACTAATTTGGATCAGTTTGAATGTGGCGTGGAGATGACTGTGCCAACACTGCAGCTGACCACCATCTATCGCTGCTACCGCTAGACTGCTAGGCTAACAGTTCTCTCTCAGCAGAAAGAGGTTCTCTCACAGCAGAAAGACTCAATTATTCAAGAGAAACATATTAGAGAATCAGCCTTGAAAATGCATTACATCTGTGTCACTGGAGACAGAAGAGCAGTAACAGATGCTACTCAAATTACATGTATTTAGCATTTAGCATCATATTATTCAACAGGAGAATGACGGGAGGGAGAGAGAGAGGGGGGAGAGGGAGGGGGGCATTCAATATGTTGAAGTGTTCTTTCTTTGGCAACAGACTAATCACTGAATTTAATTATTGAATTGAGAGAAAGAGAGAGTGAGAGAAAGAGAGAGACAAAGAGGGAGTGAGACAAAGAGAGTGAGAGAAAGAGAGAGTGAGAGAAAGATTGTACAGTTCCTGAATATGGTAACACCAGCAGCCACCACTCTTGAACCTTTGGAGGCTGTCTACCATAATGCTCTTCGTTTTACTACAGGTGACAGTTTTAATACTCATCACTGCATCCTGTATCAGAAGGTTGGCCACACCTCACTGAAGTCCCGTAGATCACTTCCTTACTCCCTTCTTGTTTACAAAGCTCTGCTCCACAAGCGTCTAACAAAACTCACTTCCCTGTTGAAATACACAAATATGAGATACCCAATCCGTTCGCAGGGTTGGTCAACTCTTGAGGTCCCGCTTGTCACCATAAAATGTGGTAAATCCGCCTCTAGTTTTAACGTACCAGTTATGGAATACCTTACAGAACAAATTACACCTGGATTCCCTGGTGCCAATCGAACAGTTTAAAACTGTTGTTAAATGAGTTCACTGAAGTGTGCAGTTGTTGTAATGATGTAATGACCTGATGTAATGTATTTATAGCTGTCTTGTAGTTTTTATATTGTTGTTGTAATGATGTAATGACCTGATGTAATGTATTTATAGCTGTCTTGTAGTTTTTATATTGTTGTTGTAATGATGTAATGACCTGATGTAATGTATTTATAGCTGTCTTGTAGTTTTTATATTGTTGTTGTAATGATGTAATGACCTGATGTAATGTATTTATAGCTGTCTTGTAGTTTTTATATTGTTGTTGTAATGATGTAATGACCTGATGTAATGTATTTATAGCTGTCTTGTAGTTTTTATATTGTTGTTGTAATGATGTAATGACCTGATGTAATGTATTTATAGCTGTCTTGTAGTTTTTATATTGTTGTTGTAGCTGTATTGATGTACTGTTTTGTCCTCAGGGCAACATTATAAATGAGACACTGGTCTCAGTTGGGGTACCCTGAATAAATAAAAGTTCATAAATACGAGAGCCCTGCCCCATTTGCTGACTCCTGGTGTAAAGGACATCATGCTGCTTGCTTAGCGAGTACCACTTCCTCCCGATTCGGCAATTACCTGGCGTGAACTCGGGACCTCACAAACACACGTGACCACACTCCTCAAGCGTCTTATCTGATCAAGCCACCTCAAAAGCTAGCTGATGAGCGGGCACAAGCAGGACACCTAAGGCTGAGGGGTGTCACACTACCCCATGTACTACACTGCCCTCCTCGCCACTTTCCCCTCAGAACAATCCAATAGCTTTCACTCAGGAGACAAAAGCCATAATTTGTGGCAGCCAGTTTAAACTGATGCACAGAAGAGGGGCCAAGGCAAGGCTCCGGATACTCTTAAACCACACACAGGTGTATTTTCAACCCACACACAGTTGTATCTTCAACCCACACACAGTTGTATCCTCAACCCACACACAGTTGTATTCTCAACCCACACACAGTTGTATCTTCAACCCACACACAGTTGTATCTTCAACCCCCACACAGTTGTATCTTCAACCCACACACAGTTGAAGGGAGAGTTGAAGGAAAGGTTGAGGGGATTCTGAGGCAATGTTGAGGTGAGGTTGTGGGAAGGTTGTATGGATGTTGTGGGAGGTGGTTGAGCGTTATCCAGTTACCTGCAGTAGTTTCCAGCGGCTGTTGAGGTGCTCCAGGGAGCGGGAGTTGTCCATGGACAAATGGACATCAGAGATGGCCAGCTCATGAACCAGGTCATTGATGTGCTTCATGCCCTCTTTCACCTGCGTCAGCTCCTCCTTAAACAACTAGAGGAAATAGGGAGGGAGGGAGAGAGGGAGGAGCAAAGAAGAGAAAGAGAAAAGAGGGGGAAGGAGAAAAGAGGGGCCGAGAGCAATAGAGAGAGAGGGAGAAAGAGAACGCATGGGAGCAGGGGAGGGAGGAAAGAGGGAATTAGAGGCTCATAGACACATAATACATGGTGCTGATATATAGACAGATACATGGTACATGGTGCTGGTATAGACAGACACATGGTACATGGTGCTGGTATAGACAGACACATGGTAAATGGTGTTGGTATAGACAGGCACATGGTACATGGTGCTGGTATAGACATACACATAGTACATGGTGCTGGTATAGACAGACACATAATACATGGTGCTGGTATAGACAGACACATAGTACATGGTGCTGGTATAGACAGACACATAGTACATGGTGCTGGTATAGAGAGACACATAATACATTGTGTTGGTATAGACAGACACATAGTACATGGTGCTGGTATAGACAGACACATAGTACATGGTGCTGGTATAGCCAGACACATAGTACATGGTGCTGGTATAGACAGACACATAATACATGGTGCTGGTATAGACAGACACATAGTACATGGTGCTGGTATAGACAGACACATAATACATGGTGTTGGTATAGACAGACACATAATACATGGTGTTGGTATAGACAGACACATAGTACATGGTGCTGGTATAGACAGACACATGGTACATGGTGCTGGCACGGTTCGGGTCAACTCCATTTCAACTCAGTCGATTATGGAAATCAATTGACATTTGGTTCATAACGTTCATCAAAGAATGAGAAATTAACAAAGCATGCCCAATTCCTTTCCTCCGTTGACTGAGTTTATTGGCACTAGACTTACACTGCTATGGCTGTGTGGACTGTGGACCTAGCATTGGAGCAGCTGCCCGCACATACATCATCACCATGGGAGAGATACAACAAGGATCACTCATGGCTTATGCAACTTAAGAGTCAGATCAACCCAGAACAAACAGCGCTAATGATCTAAGGGATGTGTGTGTGTGTTTGTTCACACGCGTGCATGTGTGCTCATACTACAGACAGACAGAGCCTGCTGATATAGTAAAACAAGGAACATGTGCTGGCACTAACAGCAGGGTAAACATTTACATGATCATTGTGAACTCTCGCTCTCTCTCTCTCTTCCTCTACTGTACCTGTACCTGTACCTCTCTCTCTCTCTCTCTCTCTCTCTCTCTCTCTCTCTCTCTCTCTCTCTCTCTCTCTCTCTCTCTCTCTCTCTCTCTCTCTCTCTCTCTCTCTCTCTCTCTCTCTCTCTCTCTCTCTCTCTCTCTCTCTCTCTCTCTCTCTCTCTCTCTCTCTCTTACCTCTCTCTCGCTCTCTTCCTCTACTGTATCTCTCTCTCTCTCCCTCTCTCCCATGAAGAGCCATGTTAATTTAGCCCTGCCTACCATGGTCAAGACAGTGACAAAACGCTGTGTATTAATAAGTAAACAAATAACTGGCTGGGAATTCAACATCGGCCAATCAACTGAGGGGACTTAAACTCCCTTCTGTCATATCAACATGTCTCTGGGGTCGTCTGTCGTATTTCAGCAAGTCATGACACCCAACATCTCAGATTGTTCTGAAATCGTTTCTGTTTTTTAGAAACAGATAAGATGAGCATTCCGGAAGCATTATTTTCTTGAAATATAATTTGATCTCTGAGAAATTAAGCGAATTGATTGCACCCAAATTGGCCATTCTAATTTATAGGATTCATATAATATTCAATAATTATAGTACCTGCTATGGGATTTTTATGAATAATGACTAAATGATGTATACGTTTAAAGTAGAACTATAACTAACATAATTCTACCCTGTCTTTATATAATGATAACTAATGTTTGTTCATTAGGAAGAGGTTATGTAGCATAGACCTAGGAAGAAAGGAATGTATGTGTGTGTCGAAAGAGAACGAAGAGAGGCATTAACCTATGTTTGAACCGACCCGGCTGTAACTGGGGAGATAAGATAGGACAGGGAGAGCCCCTCCAGAGCTCTCGTATCTGGGGGAGACTGGAACTGTCAGCTGAGTGGTAATAAACTGTGGTGAGACTTCATGAGAAAATCCCAAAGTTGGTGTGTATGTGTGTAGGTTAAGAGAATATTAGAAAAGGAACGTCTTTGTACATTCATGGCAGAGCTCTCTAAATAAACATTCATGACTTTGTAGCTGGGCCTCCGTCTGATTCATTCCAACCAGTTTCCTACAAATTCTGGGTTTCAGGCTGAGTAATCAATTCATGACAGTACCAGTACCTAACCTCGTGACAGTACCTAACATCCAATTTGGACCAAACTTTTTTCTAACAATGAGTAAGACATGAGGAATCCAAAGAAGTGGTCAAAAGCCACCCCTGGACCCCCCCACATCCCACGCCAATCCCACCCCAGCATCGAGTATATGTATCAGTTCTCTATGTCTGATGAGTAGTATGGAGCTGTGTCTCTATTGTTTCTTCATCCTCTGTAATGTATTCTCAGAGAGTAATTAGTAATTTAAGTTGTTGGATTTATGTCCCATCCTGCATCCTGGTAGACCAGGGTCTGACCAGTAGATGGTGCTGTTCCTGCTAGTTGATTCTTTGTTCAAAGAACCCCGCCCCATTCTTCAAGGGACAGTTTGTGTACTTTTTGCACAGGTCAGTGCCTATTGCCCCAAAACATTTTTTTGTTGTTGTTATGTTTGTATTCACGGATAGATGGATGTACTGTATGCATGAATGTATATTATACTTTATTTTGCAACTCTGACACTCGTCGGATGTGGTAGGGCTGGCAAACTATTACAGACTACAAAGGGAAGCACAGCCGCAAGCTGTCCAGTCACACGAGCCTACCAGATGAGCTAAATTTACCTTTATGCTCAGCTTCGAGGCAAATAACACTGAAGCATGCATGAGAGCATCAGCTGTTCCGGACGACTGTGTGATCTCACTCTCCGTAGCCGATGCGAATAAGACCTTTAAACAGGTCAACATTCACAAGGCCGCAGTGGCTGATGGATTACCAGGACAGCTTCTACCCCCAAGCCATAAGACTCCTGAACATCTAATCAAAGAGCTACCCAGACCAATCTTTTATGCAGCTGCTACTCTCTGTTTATTATCCATGCATGGTCACTTTTACTCTACCTTCATGTACATATTACCTCAATTACCGGTACCCCCTGTATATAGCCCCACTATTGTTATTTTACTGCTGCTGTTTAATTACTTGCTACTTTTATTTATTTTATACTTATCTATTTTTTACTTCACACATTTTTTTCTTAAAACTTCTTAAAGCATTGTTGGTTAAGGGCTTGTAAGTAAGAATTTCAGTGTAAGGTGACCTGTTGTATTCGGGGCATGTGACAAATAACATTTGATTTGATTTGAGTGTCTTTTAAGTGGGCAGGGCATCCTGACGGTGCAGGACACTATAATAATAAAATAACTCAAAATCAAATTGCACAGAAACACTCAACCCACATTCAGTCAATACTAACAGAGCTCCAATGATAACAGAAACAGGGCTAAGAGAGCAGATGGATGGAGATACAGATCCTCCATAATGATAGTGAAATTACAGCCATCTAGACAGCACAGTGGAGGAGCCTCTTTACAGCTGATAAATTAGTGAGTGTAGCTAGAGGGATCAATAACTTTGGAGCGTTGTCTCCATATCTAATCAATACAGCTGGATCTAGTCGTGTTTTCAGGCACTACTTCATCTGTGTCCATTCCACCGCTGTTTCTTTTTTTTTTTACATTAAATCATTTCTGGGGGAAATGACATCCACAGATTTTGTCTGGTCCTGGTGGCGAGGCAGAGGGTAGACACAAACACACGCGTGACACACACAACCACGAAGACAGGCACGACACACACGCTCACATGAACACACACACACAGCTTACTATTTGAAGCACACACAGTTTGCTTAATATTTCGGGCACACCCACACAGGTACTGTACGTACAGTGGAAGTCAGAAGTTTACATACACCTTAGCCAAATACATTTAAACTCAGTTTTTCACAATAACTGACATTTATTCAGAGAGAGAGAGAGAGAGAGAGAGAGAGAGAGAGAGAGAGAGAGAGAGAGAGAGAGAGAGAGAGAGATACAGTAGAGGAAGAGAGAGAGAGAGAGAGAGAGTTCACAATGATCATGTAAATGTTTACCCTGCTGTTAGTGCCAGCACATGTTCCTTGTTTTACTATGTCAGCAGGCTCTGTCTGTCTTAGGTCATTTAGGATCACCACTTTATTTTAAGGATGTGACATGTCAGAATAATAGTAGAGAGAATGATTTATTTCAGCTTGTATTTCTTTCATCACATTCCCAGTGGGTCAGAAGTTTGCATACACTCAATTAGTATTTGGTAGCATTGCCTTTAAATTGCTTAACTTGGGTCAAACGTTTAGGGTAGCCGAATAAGTTGGGTGAATTTTGGCCCATTCCTCCTGACAGAGCTGGTGTAACTGAGTCAGGTTTGTAGGCCTCCTTGCTCGCACATGCTTTTTCAGTTCTGCCCACACATTTTCTATGGGATTGAGGTTAGGGCTTTGTGATGACTACTCCAATACCTTGACTTTGTTGTCCTGTCCATTTTGCCCCAACTTTGATAGTATGCTTGGGGTCATTGTCCATTTGGAAGACCCATTTGCGACCAAGCTTTAACTTCCTGACTGATGTCTTGAGATGTTGCTTCAATATATCCACATAATTTTCCTCCCTAATGATGCCATCTATTTCGTGAAGTACACCAGTCCCTCCTGCAGCGAAGCACCCCCACAACATGATGCTGCCACCTCCGTGCTTCACGGTTGGGATGGTGTTCTACGGCTTGCAAGCATCCCCCTTTTTCCTCCAAACATAACAATGGTCATTAAGCCCAAACAGTTCTATTTTTGTTTCATCAGACCAGAGGACATTTCTCAAAAAAGTATGATCTTTGTCCCCATGTGCAGTTGCAAACCGTAGTCTGGCTTTTTTTATGGTGGTTTTGGAGCAGTGGCTTCTTCCTTCCTGAGGAGCCTTTCAGGTTATGTCGATATAGGACTCGTTTTACTGTGGATATAGATACTTTTGTACCTGTTTCCTACAGCATCTTCACAAGGTCCTTTGCTGTTGTTCTGGGATTGATTTGCACTTTTCGCACCAAAGTACATTCATCTCTAGGAGACAGAACACGTCTCCTTCCTGAGAGGTATGACAGCTGCGTAGTCCCATGGTGTTTATACTTGCATACTATTGTTTGTACAGATGAACGTGGTACCTTCAGGCATTCGGAAATTGCTCCCAAGTATGAACCAGACTTGTAGAAATCTACAATTTATTTTCTGAGGTCTTGGCTGATTTCTTTTGATTTTCCCATGATGTCAAGCAAAGAGGCACTGAGTTTGAAGGTAGGCCTTGAAAAACATCCACAGGTACACCTCTAATTGACTCAAATGATGTCTATCAGAAGCTTCTAAAGCCATGACATCATTTTCTGGAATTTTCCAAGCTGTTTAAAGGCACAGTTAACTTAGTGTATATAAACCTCTGACCCACTGCAATTGTGTTATAGTGAATTTTAAGTGAAATAATCTGTCTGTAAACAGTTGTTGGAAAAATGACTTGTGTCATGCACTTAACCTACTTCCCAAAAATATATTTAGTTAATTAACAAGACATTTGTGGAGTGGTTGAAAAATGAGTTTTAATGACTCCAACCTAAGTGTATGTAAACTTCCGACTTCAACTGTACCTTGGTGGCGTCAATGTGGTCCTGCAGGGAGTCGATGAAGAGGTCCCCTACAGGCTCCCATGCATCCCGGACGCCCTCAGCTTGCTCCAGGGCCATCGCCAGCTCCTCCATGGCTGCTTGCGTCTGCAGCAGTCGCTCCAGGGTCCGCTCCATGTGCCTGAGTCACACACACAACTATTTAACTACAACAGTTAATTTCTACAACATCCTTTTCAGTTTTAACCACTAACCCGTTAACTTCAACCCAACAAATCACCCTAATAACTGAGCATTAACCCCAAGTCCCCAACCTAACCTTATTTCAGTCATAGCTTTTTCCTTAAACTGCCAGGTGGTGCACAATGCTGACAAAATATAGACCCAACGAAATTTGAGCATAGGCAGGGTAAAAACATATCTAGCCAATCAGAATTATGAGTAGGTTGTAGCCCAATGGAGTGGGCCTGTGTCGTATATCTGACCTGTGTCGGTCCACGCAGCGGGCAGTCAGCTTCTCCCACAGGTCACTGGTTACATTGGCCTGCTTCCAAACCGAGCGACTCACGTTCAGGATCCGTTTCCTCGGAGACACTTCTGGAGGGGGATGAGATGGCGAAGAAGGGCACGGGGTGAGGGAACGGGCGGCCAGGCAGAGATAATGTTAGACTCAATGTCTGCAAACATCAGTAGAAATAAACAAGGGAGAAAGAGTGAGAAATAAGGGTGAGAGCCAGGGAGTTGTTGGAGGGTCAGAGAGGGAGTGTTGGGAGTGTTGGAGGGTCAGATAGGGAGTCTTGGAGGGTCTGAGAGGGAGTGTTGGAGGGTCTGAGAGGGAGTGTTGGAGGGTCTGAGAGGGAGTGTTGGGGGGTCTGAGAGGGAGTGTTGGGGGGTCTGAGAGGGAGTGTTGGGGGGTCTGAGAGGGAGTGTTGGGGGGTCTGAGAGGGAGTGTTGGGAGTGTTGGAGGGTCTGAGATGGAGTGTTGGGCGTGTTGGAGGGTCTGAGAGGGAGTGTTGGGATTGTTGGAGGGTCTGAGAGGGAGTGTTGGGAGTGTTGGAGGGTCAGATAGGGAGTGTTGGAGGGTCTGAGAGGGAGTGTTGGGCGTGTTGGAGGGTCTGAGAGGGAGTGTTGGGAGTGTTGGAGGGTCAGATAGGGAGTGTTGGAGGGTCTGAGGGGAGTGTTGGACGTGTTGGAGGGTCTGAGAGGGAGTGTTGGGAGTGTTGGAGGGTCAGATAGGGAGTCTTGGAGGGTCTGAGAGGGAGTGTTGGAGGGTCTGAGTGGGAGTGTTGGAGGGTCTGAGTGGGAGTGTTGGGGGGTCTGAGTGGGAGTGTTGGGGTGTTGGAGGGTCTGAGAGGGAGTGTTGGGAGTGTTGGAGGGTGTTGGGAGTGTTGGAGGGTCTGAGAGGGAGTGTTGGGAGTGTTGGAGGGTCTGAGAGGGAGTGTTGGGCGTGTTGGAGGGTCTGAGAGGGAGTGTTGGGAGTGTTGGAGGGTCAGATAGGGAGTGTTGGGAGTGTTGGAGGGTCAGTGTTGGGAGTGTTGGAGGGTCTGAGAGGGAGTGTTGGGCGTGTTGGAGGGTCTGAGAGGGAGTGTTGGGAGTGTTGGAGGGTCTGAGAAGGAGTGTTGGGAGTGTTGGAGGGTCAGATAGGGAGTGTTGGAGGGTCAGATAGGGAGTGTTGGAGGGTCAGATAGGGAGTGTTGGAGGGTCTGAGAGGGAGTGTTGGGAGTGTTGGAGGGTCAGATAGGGAGTGTTGGAGGGTCTGAGAGGGAGTGTTCGAGGGTCTGAGAGGGAGTGTTGGGCGTGTTGGAGGGTCTGAGAGGGAGTGTTGGGAGTGTCTGGAGGGAGTGTTGGGAGTGTTGGAGGGTCTGAGAGGGAGTGTTGGGAGTGTCTGGAGGGTCAGATAGGGAGTGTTGGAGGGTCTGAGAGGGAGTGTTGGAGGGTCTGAGAGGGAGTGTTGGAGGGTCTGAGAGGGAGTGTTGGAGGGTCTGAGAGGGAGTGTTGGAGGGTCAGATAGGGAGTGTTGGAGGATCAGAGCGGGAGTGTTGGAGGGTCAGAGAGGGACTGATGGAGGGTCAGAGAGGGACTGATGGAGGGTCAGAGAGGGAGTGTTAGTGCTGATGCCTGCCAACACCAGCATTGGGGAAAAAAGGAGGAGGGGGAAACCGTGAGAAACATTTTGTTGGGGGCAGAGAGAGAGTTCACAGGGGCCATTTCCCCATGCCTGCCACAAGCGGTGGAGAGCAAAAGGATGCTTGCTGGGTGGGGGAGGGAGAGAGGAAGGAGGGAGGGATGGGGGCAGAAAGCCTAGAATGCTGCATTATTGATTTGACCAGATGGTGTGAGCTGGATTAATTGGTCCTGACCCAACTGCTCTCCCCAAACATACATCCTCTGATCCACTCTGATACAGCAGGACAGGTAGCTGCTAATCAGACCTAATGGTGGATACACACCTGCTGGAGACCAACTTAATGAACTCCCTATTTCTCTCTGCTCTCACTACTCACATCTGATTTAGGTGTGTGGTGGGGTGGGGTGCGTGTGGTGGGGTGGGTGTGCGTGGTCAAGTGGGGTGTGTAGTGGGATGGGGTGGGTGTGGGTGTGTGTGTGGGGGGGGGGCAGACCTTTTCCGTCGGGCAGCGTCTCCTCGGGCTCCTGGAAGGGGTGCTGTGTCAGGAACGCCTGGGCAGACTCCAGCACCGAGTAGATGAAGGGCCCCCGAGACTTGACATCCTCCATGAAGACCTGGAGACAGACAGGACAGACAGGGGCCCACAGAAAGATGAAAGCATAGTACAACCACAACATGAATGGGCTCATTATAATACATAAATGACGCATACACACATGTATACACTAATTTGAATACATAGACAAGAACAATCTTTACAGACATGCACATGTTGGCACACACACGCATAAAGACAGCAAGAAGCCACTGGCAGGACCCCGTAGGACTGCCTGTCTGTCTGTACTACTGTTTCAGGGCTGTGAGAGCCTATGGAAGAATAGAAGGCCAGGAGTACACAGAGTATTGGTCAGCTGGCCTCCTCACAAAGATCACCCAATTAGCTAGAGAGGCTGGCTCCTCCTGCCTCTTTACCTGCAACTCTGCTCATGTAAATCATGGAGACCTTAAACTGCCTGAGTACACGCACATTATCCAGATTTCTACTTCACGTTTAGAAAACAACACAATGGAATGAATGACTCCACGACGGCCCCTGAAATGGCACCCTATTCCCTACATAGTGCTCTACTTTTGACCATGAGGCCCATAGGGCTCTGAGAAACCTCTGGGTCCCACCACCAGCGTCAACCAGCCTCTCCCTAATCTCCATTCACTACTCATCTACACTAGGTAAAAACTTGAATCTTCATTCATTAATACAGTAGGAGAGTGACATATATTTCCTCCCTCCATGTCATTTATTTAGGAAAAGTCAGAGGCGCGATCCTCTTAGTATATGAAGAGATTACCATTTTTTTTATGTGAAATCTGCTAGACTACAAGCTTACTTTCCCCCGTGGTTAGCAGCGACTGTCTTTCAGTGCCTATTAAATCCCACAACCGCAGCCAGTCATTCCCTGATAACACCAGCCTCCCTCCTCTCTGACGGAAGTAATTACGAAACCCCGCTGAACTGACAAATACAACCGACGCTAAGCAAACATGCAAAAAATCTGATCTGTGCAGGAGCTGTAGTTCTTGATAAGATTTCCTGCTGAGGTTACTAAGGAAAGTAGGACTTTAACTCGCTTTTCTCATTTTTCTCAGGGAACGGTTGCTACCCTAGGAGGAATGGGGGGGGGGGGGGGGGGTTGCTTCCCTCCCTCAGGCCTCCGCTGCGTTAAAACTTTAATTCCAGTTAAATTTCACACTGAGAGGTTCCATCATTAGCTGAAGGAACATTCAAAATAAAGACTTCAGCTCCGATTAGGCTGCATTATGCATGCAGGAAAAGACGGAGAAGTCTGAGGAAATGGTTTCATTACCCCCTCCAAACATGTTGACAGTCCCCCATTTATGTTTGGGGCCCTCAGAGACCCCATTACACTGAGCTTTCTCACAACACAGAAGAAATATCCAGCTTTCATCATCTCTCTGTTCTGTAGATGATTTGATTCTGCACTACACACACACACTTTTTTGGAATGCTACACACACATATACTTAGAGCGACCACACACACACACTGAAAGGGACACATCCCTACATACCAAAACACAGCAGAATAAATCTACTTAAGATCAATAATTCTCATTTCTTAAAACCCTTTAATTCTCCACAGAAAACTCAATGCAATTTCACTCTCCGCTTTGTCGGAAAGGTTTTAGAGCAACGGTGCGCTTGGGGAGTGGGAACATCTTAGATAGATTATAAAGGAATACTGCATTTAAAATGGGGACATAGAGAAAATAAAAGTGGTGGTGGAAGGAAACAGGGGGGAAAGAGGGGGGGTGGAGAGAAGAGGAGGGGGAAGGAAACAGGGTAGGAAAGAGGGGGGTGGAGAGAAGAGGAGGGGGAAGGAAACAGGGGAAGAAAGAGGGGGGTGGAGAGAAGAGGAGGGGGAAGGAAACAGGGAAAGAAAGAGGGGGGTGAAGAGAAGAGGAGGGGGAAGGAAACAGGGAAAGAAAGAGGGGGTGGAAGAGAAGGGGGAAGGAAACAGGGAAGGAAAGAGGGGGGTAAAGAGAAGAGGGGGAAGGAAACAGGTGAGGAAATAGGGGGGTGGAGAGGAGAGGAGGGGGAAGGAAACGGGGGAGGAAAGAGGGGGGTAAAGAGAAGAGGAGGGGGAAGGAAACAGGGGAAGAAAGAGGGGGTGGTGAGAAGAGGAGGGGGAAGGAAACAGGAGGGGAAAGAGGGGGGTGGAAAGAGGGGGGAGGGGAGGAGAGGAGGGGGAAGAGGGGAGGAAAGAGGGGGGTGGAGAGGAGAGGAGGGGGAAGGAAACAGGCGAGGAAAGAGGGGGGTAAAGGGAAGGAAGGAAACAGGGGGGAAAGAGGAGGGTGGAGAGAAGAGGAGGGGGAAGGAAACAGGGGAGGAAAGAGGGGGGTGGAGAGAAGAGGAGGGGGAAGGAAACAGGGGAGGAAAGAGGGGGGGTAAAGAGAAGAGGAGGGGGAAGGAAACAGGTGAGGAAAGAGGGGGGTGGAGAGGAGAGGAGGGGGAAGGAAACAGGGGAGGAAAGGGGGGGGTGGAGAGAAGAGGAGGGGGAAGGAAACGGGGGGGAAGAGGGGGTTGGTGAAGAGAGGAGGGCGAAGGAAACAGGGGAGGAAAGAGGGGGTTGGAGAGGAGAGGAGGGGGAAGGAAACAGGAAATGAAAGAGGGGGGTAAAGAGAAGAGAAGGGGGAAGGAAACAGGGGAGGAAAGAGGGGGGTGGAGAGGAGGGGGAAGGAAACAGGGAGGGAAAGTGGGGGGTGGAGAGAAGAGGAGGGGGAAGGAAACGGGGGAGGAAAGAGGGGGGTGGAGAGAAGAGGAGGGGGAAGGAAACAGGGGAGGAAAGAGGGGGGTGGAGAGAAGAAGAGGGGGAAGGAAACGGGGGGAAAGAGGGGGGTGGAGAGAAGAGGAGGGGGTAGGAAACAGAGAGGAAAGAGGGGGGTGGAGAGAAGAGGAGGGGGAAGGAAAGGGGAGGAAAGAGGGTGGTGGAGAGGAGAGGAGGGGGAAGGAAACAGAGTAGGAAAGAAGGGGGTGGAGAGGAGAGGAGGGAGACATAGTTTTTGACACAGTTTTTTCATAGTAGATCATACTGGTTCTTACTGATTCGTACTGGTTCATATTGAGTAACATAATCAGCAGGATGGCAAACAGAACATTAGAGAGGGAGACAGAGATCGAGATAGAGCAACAGTCCGCTTGAGAGAGAGAGATAGCGAGAAAGAGATGGTGTGTAACTGGATGGTTTGTGTACTGTTAATTGGGAAGCGGATTTCACAGTGCCAGTCGGTCGGGGTGGAGGGGGAGGAGAGGGGGAGGACCACTATCACTGTCAATACGACTCTCCCCCCTCAGAGACTCACTGCAAAAACTGACAGCACAGAAAATTGGAACAAAGGTGGAAAGAGCATTCTGCTGTAGTACATGACCAATTATGGTGTGTATCTGTCTCTCTCTCTGTGTGTGTGTGTGTGTGTGTGTGTGTGTGTGTGTGTGTGTGTGTGTGTGTGTGTGTGTGTGTGTGTGTGTGTGTGTGTGTGTGTGTGTGTGTGTATCTGCCTTCCTGCCTGCCTGTTTGTGTTCGGGGGAGATCTCACACCGAATGGAAGTGTTTTTCCTGGGAAATGGATAAACAACCCAGGAACCATTGCTAGGAAGGATTTTCTCAATGTTCTGCCACAGAATGAGGAGGAGTACAGAACAAGCCCCTGAATGTGAGAGACTATTTCTCCCCATCTTATATTCTGCACCCTTCATCTGCTTGGCTCCACTACTCTCAGCTTTCAGCCAGTTTTATTCCCCTCTCACATAGTAGCAAGGGCTTTTTAACATGTCAGTCAATTAAAAGGGTTTCAGCTGAGGCACTCTTCTTACTTAACGGCAGTTCAGGGTATCTTTACAGCTTCACCACTGGGTGGCTTTAACACACACCACAGACATCTTGTTGCCTCAGATCTCTCCTGAAGATAACAGCCAGAGTCTTAAATGCTGAAATAGAGTCGTTATTTTGATACATGGCCAAATTAAGAGAGCCTCAAATGAAAGGGGTTGCTAAATGAAAGTAGGTAAATCGCTGAGAAGGGATTGAGGGATGGAGGGAGGGACGGAGGGGTGGAGGGATGGAGGGATGAGGTATGTACTCCTATCTAACTACTTACCCTCTGTCCTTAATGTTAATGGCTATCCAGACTAATAGATTAAACTAAGGGTAGTGTCACAGCACTGAAACATAGTCTAGTGGTCCTATTCATTTCAAACAGGTAACTAAGGAGTTTCTAGGGAGAAACTGAAGGGTTAGGGTTAGGTGCCTTTGCATTCGTTTGATCAATACAACTCAACTGGATGGTAATTCTAACACACATTCTTGCAGCTCGGCATGAACGATGGGTTCCACTCAAGAAATTTCTAACTATAGCACACTCTGATTACTGTGTATCTGCCGATAGCCCACTCAATCAGTCCTATAGAACTGAATGAGTTAGTGCCACATGGTCCTTAGTGCCACAAAAGAAACTGGGAATAAAATAATGTTGGTTCGCCTTACAACAGAATTCTCCAACCCTCTTCTTGGAAACCTACACAAGTGTTGAGGAACAAAGTTGGAGAGCTCTGCCTTACAAGAACATCCTGATTATATACTAGTTTGGCATGTTTGTGTGATGTCGTTGTTTAAAGGGGCCCAACACAGTACCTGGTGGAACTCCCTTTGGTGTTGGACGGCCCCCACATCGCCCCCTATGGGCAGCTGTTCCGACAGCTCCTCGTCCTTGGCCGTCAGCCAGTCTATGATCTCCTGCAGGGAGAGCTGCAGCTTCCCACTGTTGTCGGAGAACGCCTCTAGCCGCACCCTGCAGACAGGCAGACAGACAAACAGACAGAGCGAAACGACAGTCAGCCAATGGTTGCTCATGATACCCAACACATCTACCAATTGGATGACATTGGTAAACTGCCATCCCACAATCCCCCCTATGAAAAGAGCTGCAACAAATGCAACTTTAAATTCAATACAAAAAACGAAATGTATGAGATGGTGAAGAAACATATGAGGGGGGAGGGGCAGAGACAGAGAGAGAGTGAGGGGTGACAGAAAAGGGGAGAGAGGGGAGCAAGGAGAGAGAGAGATAGAGGGACAGAGAGAGAGAGAGAGAGAGAGAGAGAGGAGAGAGAGAAGCAGCAGTGCCCACCTTAGCCAGGACCCTAAAGGACATCGCCCCCAACCACAGCCCCAACACCATACACAGGAGCAACAGATCAACAGACACCCTGCCCAGACCAGCAAGACATTCTCCCAGACCCCCCCCCCTCCTCCCACCCATGCCTTGAGGACCTATATCCTGACCACCAGCCACATCCACACACGCACCCCAACCAATCAATACCCCCCAAACCAACCATGACCACACCGCATATAGGCCCCCTCAGTTCAGACCTGTGAAGAATGCAAAAACCCAAGAAAGACATTTAGAAACCTTTCCAACCAAAAACATAGAGACCCAGAAAACCAGAGCCCACTATGGTGAATCACTAAAACAAAACAGAAAAACACTATGGAAAAAGAAGGAACAGCACGTCAGAAATCAGCTCAATGTAATTGAAGAATCCATAGAATCGAACCACTTCTGGGAAAATTGGAACACACTAAACAATCAATCACACAAAGAGTTATCTATCCAAAACGGAGATGTAAGGATAAACCACTTCTCCAACCTTTTTGGACCAAAGAACAAAACAGCAAAAACATATACAGTACCAGTCAAGAGTTTGAACACACCTACTCATTCAAGGGTTTTTCTTTATTTTTTTACAAACGTTCTACATTGTAGAATAATATTGAAGACATCACAACTATGAAATAACACATGGAATCATGAAGTACCCAAAATAAATGGCAACCTCTCAAAATATATTTGAGATTCTTCAAAGGAGCCACCCTTTGCCTTGATGACAGCGTTGCACAATCTTGGCATTCTCTCAACCAGCTTCATGAGGTAGTCACCTGGAATATATTTCAATGACAGGCCCTGAGAGTAAATCTCAGTAAGACAATAATAATGGTGTTCCAAAAAAGGTCCAGTTGCCAGGACAAATACAGATTACATCTAGACACCATTGCCCTAGATTACACAAAAAACTATAGATACCTCGGCCTAAACATCAGCGCCACAAGTAACTTCCACAAAGTTGTGAACAATCTGAGAGACAAGGCAAGAAGGGACTTCTATGCCATCAAAAGGAACATAACATTTCAAATAAAATTCGACCAACCAATTAGAATCTGGCTAAAAATATAGAACCCATTGCCCTTCGTGGTTGTGAGAAAATTCACAAAATGGGAGAAACATTAAATTGAGACTCTGCATGCAGAATTCTGCTAAAATATCCTCGTTGCACAACGT
This sequence comes from Oncorhynchus clarkii lewisi, assembly GCF_045791955.1. Lineage (NCBI taxonomy): Eukaryota > Metazoa > Chordata > Actinopteri > Salmoniformes > Salmonidae > Oncorhynchus > Oncorhynchus clarkii. The sequence continues at coordinate 28,436,095 of NC_092177.1, read as the reverse complement.
AAAACACCAAATAATTAATGCAGAGCAGAATTAGGCAGATACCCGCTAATTATCAAAATTCTCATATCTATTGGGTGAAATTCCACAGTGTGCAATAACAGCAGCAGGATTTATGAACTTGTAATGGGAATTTTAATGTTTGTGCTTTTCTTATTGCTAATTTCTTTGTTATATTTATGTGCTGTTCTAATAACCAATTTATTCATGCAAGTGACTGATTTAACAAACCCTCCGTAGCTGCTATTTAGCAGTACGCCCAGACCTTGTTTTCAGAACAAAAGATATCTCAGTTTCAAGGTCTCAGCTTAGAGAGAAGAAGTGAGGTATTGGTCTGTCACATGAATGAAACAAAATGGTAAGGATTAATTAATTATGCTAAATCATGCAAATATAACTTCTCATTTTATAGCCGTATATAAGACAACTGCTGGGCCTGCCCTTCTGTACTTGAACTATTTTCACATCGTTACAACACTGTATATAGACAGACATTTACATTTGAAATGTCTTTAGTCTTTTGTGAGTGTAATTTTTACTGTACATTTTTTATTGTTTATTTCACTTTTGTTTAGCATTTATTTCACTTGCTTTGGCAAAGTAAGAATAAAGTTTCATATGCCAATAAAGCCATGTGAGATTAAATTGAATTGAGAGAGAGAGAGAATGTGTCCCACCTGCTACAGCTTTGACTGCCTCAAAGCTGCTGATACGTTTTGGGGCGGCAGGTAGCCAAGTGGTTAGAGCGTTGGGCCAGTAACCAAAAGGTTGCCCAAATTGAATCCCCGAGCTGACAATGTAAAAATCTGTCGTTCTACCCCTGAACAAGGCAGTTAACCCACTGTTCCTAGACCGTCATTGTAAATAAAAATTTGTTCTCAACTGACTTCCCTTGCTTTTTAATTTTTTTTATTTATTTAACTAGGCAAGTCAGTTAAGAACAAATTCTCAATGACAATTATTTCTTATTTAGTTGAACATTTTAAATATATGTGAGTGAGCACTATGGAGCTAATCCTGGTGATGTAGTAGTGAACACTATGGATCTAGTCATGGTTATGTAGTAGTGAACACTATGGAGCTAGTCACGGTGATGTGGTAGTGAACACTATGGAGCTAGTCACGGTGATGTGGTAGTGAACACTATGGAGCTAGTCACGGTGATGTGGTAGTGAACACTATGGAGCTAGTCATGGTGATGTGGTAGTGAACACTATGGAGCTAGTCATGGTGATGTTGTAGTGGTAGTGAACACTATGGAGCTAGTCATGGTGATGTGGTAGTGAACACTATGGATCTAGTCACGGTGATGTGGTAGTGAACACTATGGATCTAGTCATGGTGATGTGGTAGTGAACACTATGGATCTAGTCACGGTGATGTGGTAGTGAACACTATGGATCTAGTCACGGTGATGTGGTAGTGAACACTATGGAGCTAGTCACGGTGATGTGGTAGTGAACACTATGGAGCTAGTCACGGTGATGTGGTAGTGAACACTATGGAGCTAGTCATGGTGATGTAGTAGTGAACAGTGGTAGTGAACACTATGGAGCTAGTCACGGTGATGTGGTAGTGAACACTATGGAGCTAGTCATGGTGATGTGGTAGTGAACACTATGGATCTAGTCATGGTGATGTGGTAGTGAACACTATGGATCTAGTCATGGTGATGTGGTAGTGAACACTATGGAGCTAGTCATGGTGATGTAGTAGTGAACACTATGGAGCTAGTCATGGTGATGTGGTAGTGGTAGTGAACACTATGGAGCTAGTCACGGTGATGTGGTAGTGAACACTATGGAGCTAGTCATGGTGATGTAGTAGTGAACACTATGGAGCTAGTCATGATGATGTAGTAGTGAACACTATGGAGCTAGTCATGGTGATGTAGTAGTGGTAGTGAACACTATGGAGCTAGTCATGGTGATGTGGTAGTGGTAGTGAACACTATGGAGCTAGTCACGGTGATGTGGTAGTGAACACTATGGAGCTAGTCATGGTGATGTAGTAGTGAACACTATGGATCTAGTCATGGTGATGTAGTAGTGAACACTATGGAGCTAGTCATGGTGATGTAGTAGTGAACACTATGGAGCTAGTCATGGTGATGTTGTAGTGAACACTATGGAGCTAGTCATGGTGATGTGGTAGTGAACACTATGGATCTAGTCATGGTGATGTGGTAGTGAACACTATGGATCTAGTCATGGTGATGTGGTAGTGAACACTATGGAGCTAGTCATGGTGATGTAGTAGTGAACACTATGGAGCTAGTCATGGTGATGTGGTAGTGGTAGTGAACACTATGGAGCTAGTCACGGTGATGTGGTAGTGAACACTATGGAGCTAGTCATGGTGATGTAGTAGTGAACACTATGGAGCTAGTCATGATGATGTAGTAGGGAACACTATGGAGCTAGTCATGGTGATGTAGTAGTGGTAGTGAACACTATGGAGCTAGTCATGGTGATGTGGTAGTGGTAGTGAACACTATGGAGCTAGTCACGGTGATGTGGTAGTGAACACTATGGAGCTAGTCATGGTGATGTAGTAGTGAACACTATGGATCTAGTCATGGTGATGTAGTAGTGAACACTATGGAGCTAGCCATGGTGATGTAGTAGTGAACACTATGGAGCTAGTCATGGTGATGTTGTAGTGAACACTATGGAGCTAGTCATGGTGATGTGGTAGTGAACACTATGGATCTAGTCATGGTGATGTGGTAGTGAACACTATGGACATAGTCATGGTGATGTGGTAGTGAACACTATGGAGCTAGTCATGGTGATGTGGTAGTGAACACTATGGAGCTAGTCATGGTGATGTAGTAGTGAACAGTGGTAGTGAACACTATGGAGCTAGTCACGGTGATGTGGTAGTGAACACTATGGAGCTAGTCATGGTGATGTGGTAGTGAACACTATGGATCTAGTCATGGTGATGTGGTAGTGAACACTATGGATCTAGTCATGGTGATGTGGTAGTGAACACTATGGAGCTAGTCATGGTGATGTAGTAGTGAACACTATGGAGCTAGTCATGGTGATGTGGTAGTGGTAGTGAACACTATGGAGCTAGTCACGGTGATGTGGTAGTGAACACTATGGAGCTAGTCATGGTGATGTAGTAGTGAACACTATGGAGCTAGTCATGATGATGTAGTAGTGAACACTATGGAGCTAGTCATGGTGATGTAGTAGTGGTAGTGAACACTATGGAGCTAGTCATGGTGATGTGGTAGTGGTAGTGAACACTATGGAGCTAGTCACGGTGATGTGGTAGTGAACACTATGGAGCTAGTCATGGTGATGTAGTAGTGAACACTATGGATCTAGTCATGGTGATGTAGTAGTGAACACTATGGAGCTAGTCATGGTGATGTAGTAGTGAACACTATGGAGCTAGTCATGGTGATGTTGTAGTGAACACTATGGAGCTAGTCATGGTGATGTGGTAGTGAACACTATGGATCTAGTCATGGTGATGTGGTAGTGAACACTATGGATCTAGTCATGGTGATGTGGTAGTGAACACTATGGAGCTAGTCATGGTGATGTAGTAGTGAACACTATGGAGCTAGTCATGGTGATGTGGTAGTGGTAGTGAACACTATGGAGCTAGTCACGGTGATGTGGTAGTGAACACTATGGAGCTAGTCATGGTGATGTAGTAGTGAACACTATGGAGCTAGTCATGATGATGTAGTAGGGAACACTATGGAGCTAGTCATGGTGATGTAGTAGTGGTAGTGAACACTATGGAGCTAGTCATGGTGATGTGGTAGTGGTAGTGAACACTATGGAGCTAGTCACGGTGATGTGGTAGTGAACACTATGGAGCTAGTCATGGTGATGTAGTAGTGAACACTATGGATCTAGTCATGGTGATGTAGTAGTGAACACTATGGAGCTAGTCATGGTGATGTAGTAGTGAACACTATGGAGCTAGTCATGGTGATGTTGTAGTGAACACTATGGAGCTAGTCATGGTGATGTGGTAGTGAACACTATGGATCTAGTCATGGTGATGTGGTAGTGAACACTATGGATCTAGTCATGGTGATGTGGTAGTGAACACTATGGAGCTAGTCATGGTGATGTAGTAGTGAACACTATGGAGCTAGTCATGGTGATGTGGTAGTGGTAGTGAACACTATGGAGCTAGTCACGGTGATGTGGTAGTGAACACTATGGAGCTAGTCATGGTGATGTAGTAGTGAACACTATGGAGCTAGTCATGATGATGTAGTAGGGAACACTATGGAGCTAGTCATGGTGATGTAGTAGTGGTAGTGAACACTATGGAGCTAGTCATGGTGATGTGGTAGTGGTAGTGAACACTATGGAGCTAGTCACGGTGATGTGGTAGTGAACACTATGGATCTAGTCATGGTTATGTAGTAGTGAACACTATGGAGCTAGTCATGGTGATGTGGTAGTGAACACTATGGAGCTAGTCATGGTGATGTGGTAGTGAACACTATGGAGCTAGTCATGGTGATGTGGTAGTGAACACTATGGAGCTAGTCATGGTGATGTGGTAGTGAACACTATGGAGCTAGTCATGGTGATGTGGTAGTGAACACTATGGAGCTAGTCATGGTGATGTGGTAGTGAACACTATGGACATAGTCATGGTGATGTGGTAGTGAACACTATGGAGCTAGTCATGGTGATGTGGTAGTGAACACTATGGAGCTAGTCATGGTGATGTGGTAGTGAACACTATGGAGCTAGTCATGGTGATGTTGTAGTGAACACTATGGAGCTAGTCATGGTGATGTGGTAGTGAACACTATGGAGCTAGTCATGGTGATGTGGTGGTGAACACTGTGGAGCTAGTCATGGTGATGTGGTAGTGAACACTATGGAGCTAGTCATGGTGATGTAGTAGTGAGCAGTACCAGAGAGCTACTCTTACTGTTACTGGTAATATGTTGACCAGGTCAACAGGTGTGCAAAACACACAGACACAAATAAAAGGAGATCTATAGACAGCAGTCTAACATTGGATTAGTTGTTTCCTGCAGAGACAAAGGCACTTGTCAAAGAACACAACCTGGCTTGTCATTTCATGTGACATCTCCTAGACACGGGTTAGTTGACAAAGAAGAGAGTTGAAGTGTCTCTTAAAAGCCCTCAAGGAAGGAAGTTTGTTATTTTGTGGGATAACACATGCATGTACGCGTGCGTGTGTGTGTGTGTGTGTGTGTGTGTGTGTGTGTGTGTGTGTGTGTAAAAGAAAAATAGATACTAGAGAGGATCTGTATCAGTTTGTGTACGCCTCTACACTTTTAGAAAAAAGGGTTAATTGGGGATGTACAGTATATGCAACCTTTTGGTTCTTCGGTCAAAATGTAAGAACCTTTTTCAGAATTCTATCACTCAAAAACAACTGCAATTTTTATCCATTATAACAACTCAAGACAGTTGGAAAGAGTGCCTAGAAATAAGCAAATGTTTTAGGGTTAGCAAAGTCGCTTTTTTAATTCAAACATATGAAGCCATAATCATATGATAAACTATAAGCTAGATACAGTGGGGCAAAAAAGTATTTAGTCGGCCACTAATTGTGCAAGTTCTCCCACTTAAAAAGATGAGAGGCCTGTAATTTTCATCATAGGTACACTTCAACTATGACAGACATAAGGAGAAGAAAAAAAATACAGAAAAATCACATTGTAGGATTTTTAATTAATTAATTTGCAAATTATGGTTGAAAATAAGTATTTGGTCACCTACAAACAAGCAAGATTTCTGGCTCTCACAGACCTGTAACTTCTTATTTAAGAGGCTCCTCTGTCCTCCACTCGTTACCTGTATTAATGGCACCTGTTTGAACTTGTTATCAGTATAAAAGACACCTGCCCACAACCTCAAACAGTCACACTCCAAACTCCACTATGGCCAAGACCAAAGAGCTGTCAAAGGACACCAGAAACAAAATTGTAGACCTGCACCAGGCTGGGAAGACTGAATCTGCAATAGGTAAGCAATAGGTAAGCAGCTTGGTCAACTGTGGGAGCAATTATTAGGAAATGGAAGACATACAAGACCACTGATAATCTCCCTCGATCTGGGGCTCCACGCAAGATCTCACCGTGTGGGGTCAAAATGATCACAAGGTGAGCAAAATAGTGTGTGAAAACCTTGTGAAGACTTACAGAAAACAATGGACATCTGTCATTGCCAGCAAAGGGTATATAACAAAGTATTGAGATAAACTTTTGTTATTGACCAAATACTTATTTTCCACCATAATTTGCAAATAAATTTATTACAAATCCTACAATGTGATTTTCTGGATTTTGTTTCTCATTTTGTCTGTCATAGTTGAAGTGTACCTATGATGAAAATTACAGGCCTCTCTCATCTTTTTAAGTGGGATAACTTGCACAATTGGTGGCTGACTAAATACTTTTTTGCCCCACTGTAAATAAGGCTCTTTTAGAGTTCGAACTTTATAGGCCACCGTTTGTTTGGTAGCTAGCTGAGGAGAAAGCCACCTCTAATTAGCCACTTTACAAGCTGGCTAACTCATCTTACAAATAAACTTCCATTTTAATTATTGAATATGCCAAATAGAACTACATACCCAGCCTGACATTGGCAATTAGCTCATTGTTGCTTTTATTTCAGTATTACAGTGTGGATTCAGAGGCAGATTCCTCTTTTGGCTGCTGCTGACGACAACTGTAAGTTGGTCCTCAGCATGATAATAATGATATGTATGCATATTATTTTGTCTTCATTTTTGCAGATATACAATAGACTCATGTTTTGGCTCCTCATGTTCTTCTCAGGAACCAGCCAGGCGATACCCCATACTGTAGCTGTACCATGAATAAAGCAGAAACCCTCTGAAGGTTGCTACCAAAACTGAGGTAGGCCATTATTCAAATAAAGAGCCTCCCTGACCAACAGTGCATATTTCCAAACTATATTTGCATTACTGTACCTAAACTGTTAGTGTTTGAGTTTGACTGTAAGGACAATTCAATCTAAAAACTATGCTGGTATTTTTTTGTGCATCATTTCATGGCATTATTATTATCTTCTTAGCTAGTACTATTGAACTAGTAGTAGCCTAGCCATAAATCATACATGGTACTATACAGAGTTCTATACGGAACCAATTTGGTCCAGTGAAGAAGATCGCCTAGGGTTCTGATCAAAGAACCCCACAAAAGGGTTCTACTGAATACTGAACACAAATATCAGCGCAACATGCACAGTGTTGGTCCCATGTTTCATGAGCTGAAATAAAAGATTCAAGAAATGTTCCATACGCTTCTTTCCCTCAAATTGTGTGCACAAATTTGTTTACATCCCTGTTAGTGAGCATTTCACCAATGCCAAGATAATACAGCCACCTGACAGGTGTGGCATATCAAGAAGCTGATTAAACAGCATGATCGTTACACAGGTGCACCTTGTGCTGGGGGAAATGAAGTACATTCTAAAATGTGCAGTTTTGTCAGACAACACAACGCCAGATGTTTCAAGTTTTGAGGGCGTGTGCAATTGGCATGCTGACTGCAGGAATGTCCACCAGAGCTGTTGCCAGAGAACTGAATGTTCATTTCTAAACCATAACCAACGTGGTTTTGGAGAATTTGGCAGTACGTCCAACTGGCCTCAACTGCAGACCACGTGTAACCACACCAGCCCAGGACCTCCATATCCGACTTCTTCACCTGCGGGATCGTCTGAGACCAGCCACCCGGACAGCTGATGAAACTGAGGCGTATTTCAAATAAAAACATATCCAATTTTATTAGTCACATGAGCCGAATACAACAGGTGTTCACCTTACAGTGAAATGTTTACTTACGAGTCCCTAACTAACTACGCAGTTTCAAAACATACAGATAAGAATAAGAGATAAAAGTAACAAGTAATTAAAGAGCAGCAGTAAAACACAATAGTGAGACTATATACAGGGGGATACTGATACAGAGTCAATGTGTGGGGGAACCGGTTAGTGGGGAAAAACTAATTCTAATTGGCTGGGCGTGGGTCCCCAATGGGTTCCCTTCCAGGCCCAGTCATGTGAAATCCATAGATTAGGGCCTAATTTATTTATTTAAATTTACTGATTTCCTTATATGAACTACGGTATGTATGTATGTATGTATGTATGTGTGTGTGTGTATGTGTGTGTGTGTGTGTGTGTGTGTGTGTGTGTGTGATGAGTGGTGAACAGCTTCACAGCTCTCTCAACCTCTGCCCAGAGAGCTGTCTCTATACTGTCACACTGAGAAACACATGCTGAGTGGGTCTTTACACAAACAAATGCGCACACACACAGAGTGTCTCCTCATACACACACACACACACACACACACACACACACACACACACACACACACACACACACACACACACACACACACACACACACACACACACACACACACTGAGTATCTCCTCACACACACACATGCTGAGTATCTCTTCACACACACACACTTATACTCACCACACAGTTTGAGTACCTGCAGACACACAGCACTCAGCATGGATGGGAAGCCGGGCTGATTGGGATCAAAGAGAGCCGGTCGTCTAATACCTTTAGTAAGGTTGTCCATCATCAGGAAGCACCCAGGGAAGCTTTACTGGGTGGCTTCAAACACCCACAAATCAAGCCTCAGGGCACGGCCTCTCCTCTCACAGACAACCATCACATCACCAACTTCCATTTCACAGTGAAGGTGAAACACATTGAGTGCTGTGCTGCTGTATTAGAATCATTGCTACACACCGGGAGCTGCCTGCTTCAGCTCCAGACCAGACCAAGACTGGATTGGACTGGGCTAGGCTAGAATGGGCTAGATTGGGCTAGGCTGGACTTCACTAGGCTGAGCTAAACTGGGCTGGGCTAGGTTGGACTTGATTAGGCTGGACTTGACTAGACTGGGCTAAGCTGGGCTCGGTTAGGCTGGGCTAGGCTGGGCTGGACTAGGCTGGACTCGACTAGGCTGGGCTAAGCTGGGCTAGGTTAGGCTGGGCTGGGCTGGACTAGGCTGGACTTGACTTGGGTAGGATGGACTAGGCTGGACTTGACTAGGCTGAGCTAAACTGGGCTGGATTAGGCTGGGCTGCGCTGGACTCGACTGGGCTAGACTGGGCTAGGCTGGGCTCGACTGGGCTAGACTGGGTTAGGCAGGACTGGGCTAGGCTGGACTGGGCTAGGCTGGGCTGGGTTTGGCTGGACTGGGCTAGGCTGGGCTGGGTTAGGCTGGGCTGGGCTGCGAGGAGAGAAGGAGAGAAGTCCTGGAGGTATTTCATCCTCGGTGAGCACACCAGGATTAATTGAAAGGCTTTTTATGAGTACTTTCTGCTGCATTGAGATGCCAGATGCCAAGGAGGGAGAGAGGGGGAGAGCAGTGAACCCCTCCTGAAGCTGTCAGTCCCCGATACACTCATGGGTGTGGCCACAGTGACAGCAGTCAGGGGCTGTCACAGTCATACATTGCACAAGAGTGTGTGTGTGTGAGCATTTGACAGGATTGAAGGGAATCAATAAAAATGGCTGAATGGGATGTGTAGCTACTTGGCCATGAGGTAGACAGACAGGTGCATGTAGCTACTTGGCCATGAGGTAGACAGACAGGCTTGTGTAGCTACTTGACCATGAGGTAGACAGACAGGTGCATGTAGCTACTTGGCCATGAGGTAGACAGATAGGCTTGTGTAGCTACTTGACCATGAGGTAGACAGACAGGCTTGTGTAGCTACTTGGCCATGAGGTAGACAGGCTTGTGTAGCTACTTGGCCATGAGGTAGACAGATAGGCTTGTGTAGCTACTTGACCATGAGGTAGACAGATAGGCTTGTGTAGCTACTTGACCATGAGGTAGACAGACAGGCTTGTGTAGCTACTTGACCATGAGGTAGACAGGCTTGTGTAGCTACTTGGCCATGAGGTAGACAGATAGGCTTGTGTAGCTACTTGGCCATGAGGTAGACAGATAGGCTTGTGTAGCTACTTGACCATGAGGTAGACAGATAGGCTTGTGTAGCTACTTGACCATGAGGTAGACAGATAGGCTTGTGTAGCTACTTGGCCATGAGGTAGACAGACAGGCTTGTGTAGTTACTTGCCATGAAGTAGATAGATAGGCGCGTGTAGCTACTTGGCCATGAGGTAGACAGACAGGCGCGTGTAGCAACTTGGCCATGAGGTAGACAGACAGGCTTGTGTAGTTACTTGCCATGAGGTAGATTGACAGGCTTGTTTCCTCCACACTAGATAATAAAACCCAGGCCAACTCATCAGGAGCAAAAACAACAAATGATCACAAAAAGAGAGCAAAGAAAGGGGCTTGCTTATGCAACATGGGCTACAGAGGCAGACACTAAATGTAACATTTCTTCATTATCACCTCCAAAGGAAATAAAGCGGCATATAGAATTCTAACTCCTTAATCAGGTTGGGGGATTATCCTGAAGAGTTTGCTTCCTGGTTCAGTGATTCATTAATGCACAAGATATGAGTGGAGCGGTTTTTGTTTAGGAAGGAGGGCGAGAGGGAGGGAGGGAGAGTGAGGGAGGTAGAGAAAGAAAGAGCGTGCCTGCGGGGTGTCTCAGAAGCATTTTCTTTGAGGCTTGAGTCTTCCTCCTACACTCCCACCCTCCCTCCATCCTTACCATTGCAGATATGTCATGCTGTAAGTGTGATGGCACTTGGAGGCTATTAACTAAACTAACTGTTAAAAAAAGAGACAGAGTTGGAATTACTATTTTAAAAATATATTTATATTTAACCTTTATTAAATAGGCAAGTCAGTTAAGAATAAATTCTTATTTACAATGACAGCCTACCAGGGAACAGTGGGTTAACTGCCATGTTCAGGGGCAGAATGACAGATTTTAACTTGTCAGCTCGGGGATTCAATCCAGCAACCTCTCGGTTACTGGCCCAACGCTCTAACCTCGAGGCTACCTGCCACCCTTAAACGGGACTAGAGACTATAGGGAGGGGGGTGGGGACTATAGGGAGGGGGGTGGGGACTATAGGGAAGGGGGCTGGGGCTATGAGGAGGGGGCTGGGGACTATAGGGAGGGAGAGCCCAAAGTCCAAAGTCTTAGGATATAATGACAGGCTAACTCTCCCCCATAGTGCTTCAGTGACTTACCTCACTCAGTAACCAACATTCACTGGCTCTCTGTGTGAATCACACACTTATTGAGTACACACAAACACTGCACACACACACACACACACACTGCACACACACACATACACTGCACACACACACACTGTACACACACTTTATTTACATTTTAGTAATTTAGCAGTGGCTCGTATTCATCGTATCCCGAGTCAGTGCATTCATCTTAAGGTAGCTAGGTGAGACAACCACAGTCATGTAAGTACATTTTTCCTCAATTAATTAGCTATCAGCAAAGCCAGAGTTAGTAGGGGAAACAGAATCAAGTGTGAGTGTTAGTTCACTAAAGGTGAGGGGGATGGGGTTAGGCATGAGGGGGGGGTGCTGGGGGGTTATTTAAAATACAATTTTAAGAGGTAAGGTGTCAGATGTTTTCAGAAGATGAGCAGGGACTCTGCTGTCCTTGCTTAAGGGGGAAGCTGGTTCCACCATTGGGGTGTAAGGACAGAGAAGAGCTTGGACTGGGCTGAGTGGGAGCTGCCCTCCCACAGGAGGGTCAAGACACCAGAGATGGCAGGACAGAGTGCTTGGGTAGGGGTGTAGGGTTTGAGGTTGTGGTTGTCTGTGTGGTGATGAGGGTGTTTGCATGTGTTACAGACGCCACAGTGCTTGCTTAGCGAGTCCCACTTCCTCCTGATTCAGCTCACACCTAGGTTCAAACCCAAGACCTCTGCTTCACTAGCACATGTGACCGCCCTCCTTGACAACGTTCCAACAGGTGGAGCCACCCAAAATGTACTAATTGGATTGCTCCGTCCGTGACATTTCAAGCTAGCTGTGAAGTGAGCTTACGGTACGTTCTGAACTTTGTTTCACGTGCGTGCATGTTTTCTTGCCTGTTTGTGTGTGTGTGTGTGTGTGTGTGTGTGTGTGTGTGTGTGTGTGTGTGTGTGTGTGTGTGTGTGCGCGTGTGTCCATCAGTGGGCTTTCCTGTAAGAGAGGAAGAGAAGGGCAACACATAAGGGACGCCTCAGATCTGCCATATCTCATTGTTGGAGTGTTCCAATTCTGTATGTCTTCTCCCCTGAGGGACTGGGGAGCTTTTTATAAACCCCTGCTTCCTGGTACGTGCACATCTCTTACTGGCAATTCAAAGAGACACTGCGGTAGTCCAAAACCTAACTGCCTCCACATTGTTTCTAATCTCACCAGAGTGTGTGATTTGTTCTGCACCAGCTGACGGAGAAGCACAGTTCAGGGCTCCTCCACAGCTTTGTGCAGTTTAATACCTAGCTCAACACGGCGAACAGCAAGCAGCATGCTATTCTATTAAATAATTCATGGCTCTCTAATTCCCTGTCGTGTGTTCCATCATTAGTGTGTCTGAAAGTTAGTTTGCCTGCCAGCCCTGGCAAAAACAAAGCGTCACCCCGCTACGAGACTGTGGTGTCGTTCCCAAAAGATGTTGCAGCTGTGTCCCCTCCTTTACCACATCTTCATCTTCTGTCTCCTCCTCCACCCGTGTGACGCAACTGACACTTTCCCCAGTGCTAACAGGAATTATCTACAGTTACACACGCTTGTTTACCAGAGCTGCACTCGCCCCGTGCCAGCCACATCAATTCCAAGCCACACCCGATACCTGACATTAAGACAGATTTTTCTCCGCAACCCAACTCACCCGCGTAGAATTGTTCAGAGAGTCGATCCATTACCCGCCAAATAACATGCATTTATTGTTTGTTTTTATGACTTCAGAGTAGTAGGCTATTGTTCCCCTTCCCTGAATGACTGAATTGGTCTGCATGTCTATTCAACATTTGGATAAAAGGAAACCACGTCATTAATTGAGAACAATATTTTTTTTTTCACAACGCAAAGCGGCACATGGAGAATCAAATCGCTTTGAAAAAAAGTGCCTTCTAATTAGCGTTCTTACCTAATGAAAGCCTATAGCCAACATAACAACACCTTTACATTCAATACTGTTTAGATAAACAAGTCGTTTAATTGAAACTTAAACAATCAATTCTCGGAATCTAATATAGGCTGCAAAAATACATTTATTTAGGAGGCTAAACTCAAACTTTTACCAGCCTCGCCGGTTTAAACTTTATACGGCCTGTATTGATGTAGGCCTAATAATTAAATGATAGCTAACATCTACCTGTTTTTGTCCACAATGACTCCAAAATCCTTACAAACTGGGGATTTCAATCGCGCAGCACCTCTTTCCATAATGGTGTATTCACCCATCATAACCTCAATTGTATTTATCCGGTTACGTTAGCCATTTTCACGTGAGCCAGGCTAGCCAGGGAAAGTCAACTTGGCAATGTATTCTCACGTGGGGGTACGAAAATAAGCTCTGCACGTGGACAAATGAGATAGTTTCACCTAGGGCAACGTTAATGGAGTATTTGATTACTTGTGTAACAGTATAGACTTTACGTCCGTCCCCTCGCCCCGCCCTGGGCGCGAACCAGGGACGCTCTGCACACATCAATAGTCACCCTCGAAGCTCGTTACCCATCGCTCAACAAAAGGGGAACCACTTGTGATGTTTATGGGACATATTGGAGTGCCAACAAAAGAAGCTCGTCAAAGGTAAGGAATTATATTTTTATTTATGCGTTTTGTGTTGCGCTTGCAGGGTTGAAATATGGTTTCTCTCTTCGTTTACGGAGGTGCTATCCTCAGATAATAGCATCGTTTGCTTCCGCCGAAAAGCCTTTTTGAAATCTGACATGTTGGTTGGATTCACAACAAGAGTATCTTTAATTTGCTATCTTGCATGTGTGATTTAATGAAAGTTTGATTTTTATAGTAATTTATTTGAATTTGGCGCTCTGCATTTTCCCTGGCTTTTGGAGGGACGCTAGTTTCCCACATATCCCAGAGAGGTTAATCTACCCATCGTGTCCGATTTCAAAAAGGCTTTACAGCAAAAGCACACCATATGATCATGTTAGGTCAGCCTAGTCACAAAAAAACATACAGCCATTTTCCAGCCAAAGAGAGGAGTCACAAAAAGCAGAAGTAGAGATAAAATGAATCACTAACCTTTGAGGATCTTCATCAGATGGCACTCATAGGACTTCATGTTACACAATACATGTATGTTTTGTTCGATAAAGTTCATATTTATATCCAAAAATCTCGGTTTACATTGGCGCGTTATGTTCAGTAATGTCGTGCCTCGAAAACATCCGGCGAATTTACAGAGAGCCACATCAATTTACAGAAATGCTCATCGTAAACTTTGATAAAAGATACAAGTGTCATGCAAAGAATTACAGATATACCTCTCCTTACTACAACCGCTGTGTCAGATTTCAAAAAAGCTTTACGGAAAAAGCACACCATGCAATAATCTGAGTACAGAGCTCAGACACAAAAACAAGCCATACAGATACCCGCCATGTTGTGGAGGCAGTAAAAGTCAGAAATAGCATTATAAATATTCACTTATCTTTGATGATCTTCATCAGAATGCACTCCCAGGAATCCCAGTTCAACAATAAATGTTTGTTTTGTTCGATAAAGTCCATAATTTATGTCCAAATACCTCCTTTTTGTTCGAAGGTTTAGTTCACAAATCCAAATTCAAGAGGCAAGTCCAGGCGAAAGTTCAGACGAAAAGTCCAAAAAGTTATATTACAGTTCGTAGAAACATGTCAAACGATGTATAGAATCAATCTTTAGGATGTTTTTATCATAAATCCTCAATAATATTCCAATCGGACAATTCCTTGTATTTAGAAATGAAAAGGAACGCAGCTTGCTCTCATGGCCACGCGCATGATTTAGCTCATGGCATTCTGCCAGACCCCTGGTTCAAACAGCTCTTATTCGCTCCCCATTCACAGTAGAAGCCTGAAACAAGGTTCTAAAGACTGTTGACATCTAGTGGAAGCCTTAGGAAGTGCAACATGACCCCATTTACACTGTATCTTGAAAAGGCAATGAGTTGAAAAACTACAAACCTCAGATTTCCCACTTCCTGGTTGGATTTTTCTCAGGTTTTCACCTGCCATATAGGTTCTGTTATACTCACAGACATCATTCAAACAGTTTTATAAACTTCAGAGTGTTTTCCATCCAAATCTACTAATAATTTGCATATATTAGGTTTTGGGCCTGAGTAGCAGGCAGTTTACTCTTGGCATGCTTTTCATCCGAACGTGAAAATGCTGCCCCCTATCCCAAACAGGTTAATGCGTTTGAGCCAATCAGTTGTGTTGTGACATGGTAGGAGTGGTATACAGAAAATAGACCTATTTGGTAAAATACCAAGTCCATATTATGGCAAGAACAGCTCAAATAAGCAAAGAGAAACGACAGTCTATCATTACTTTAAGACATGAAGGTCAGTCAATCCGGAACATTTCAAGAACTTTGAAAGTTTTTTCAAGTGCAGTCGCAAAAACCATCAAGCGCTATGATGAAACTGGATCTCGTGAGGACGGCCACAGGAAAGGAAGACCCAGTTTCCTCTGCTCCAGAGGACAAGTTCATTGGAATTACCAGCCTCAGAAATTGCAGCCCAAATAAATGCTTCACAAAGTTCAAGTAACAGACACATCAACTGCCTTCATGGTTGAATTGCTGCAAAGAAACCACTACTAAAGGACAACAATAATAAGAAGAGACTTGCTTGGGCCAAGAATTACGAGCAATGGACATTGGAAATTTGTCCTTTGGTCTGATGAGTCCAAATTTGAGATTTTATGTTCGAACCGCCATGTCTTTGTGAGATGCAGTGTAGGTGAATGGATGATCACTGCGTGTGTGATTGCCACCGTGAAGCATGGAGGAGGAGGTATGATGGTGTGGGGGTGCTTTGCTGGTGACACTGTCAGAGATTTATTTCGAATTCAAGGCACACTTAACCAGCATGGATACCACAGCATTCCGCAGCGATACGCCATCCCATCTGGTTTGCGCTTAGTGGGATTATCAATTGTTTTTCAACAGGACAATGAGACAACACACCTCCACGCTGTGTAAGATCTTTTTGACCAAGAAGTAGAGTGATTGAGTGCTGCATCAGATGACCTGTTCTCCGCAATCACCCAACCTCAACCCAATTGAGATGGTTTGGGATGAGTTGGACCGCAGAGTGAAGGGAAAGCAGCCAACAAGTGCTATGTGGGAACTAAAACTGTTGGAAAGCCTTCCAGGTGATGAAAGGTGATAGAATGCCAAGAGTGTCCAAAGCTGTCATCAAGGCAAAGGGTGGCTACTTTTAAGAATATTTTGGTTACTACATGATTCCATATGGGTTATTTCAAAGTTTTGATATCTTCACTATTATTCTACAATGTAGAAAATTGTTTAAAACAAAGAAAAACCCTTAAATGAGTATGTGTATCCAAACTTTTGACTGGTACTGTATATATTTTAAACAGGACAAATCTGGAGGGGCACGTGCCCATGTGCCCCCTATGGGCATGACACCTCTGCATGTGACATTGCGTCATACAAGTATATACCATGTCCATGACATTAGATTTGGGCAATCAAAGCACCACTACTGTCACAGGCCCCATATACTGTATAGCCTAGAAGGTGAAGTGGGATATTTCTGATCAATGCAAAAATGAAATAACAATTATGGAATTAAGTTACCTTAATGAGAAGGATAAGACAACAATGAGCAACCAACAGGCTGTTGTTTAATCTGAATTGAGTTGTTGTAGACAAGTACTGGGAGCACAGCAAACAGACTCAATTAACCTGGCTAGCTAGCGGCTAACTTAGCTGGCTAGCGTGGCTAGATTCTTTACATCGATGTGATGCAGTCAAGACAGGCACTACCAGGTGGAATGATATATAATCTACGGCAGATACAAGTTTGTCTTGCTAGCGCGAGTATAGCTACTTTCTCTCTCCCTCCCTTCCATCTCAGACAAACCAACCCCTGCCCTTCCCCGGCTTGCTGCAGCAGCAGCACCAGCAACAGTAACCTTGATCAGTGAAAGGAATAAAAACGTTATTTCAAACAGGTTTTTAGAAATGTTTGCAAATTCATAAAAAAAATATATTAAAAAAAAATCTTATTTACATAAGTATTCAGACCCTGGCACTGCATCTCAGTGCTCGAGGTGTCAGTTCTCGAGGCACCTTAAGGACTCTCAGACCATGAGAAACAAGATTCTCTGGTCTGATCAAATCAAGATTGAACTATTTGACATGAATGGCAAGTGTCACGTCTGGAGGAAACCTGGCACCATCCCTACGGTGAAGCATGGTGGTGGCGGCATCATGCTGTGAGGATATTTTTCAGCGGCAGGGACTGCGAGACCAGTCGGGATCGAGGGAAAGATGAACGGAGCAAAGTACAGAGAGATCCTTGATGAAAACCTGCTTCAGAACGCTCAGAACACTCAGCAAAGGTTCACCTTAAAACATTAAAATGACCCTAAGTACACAGCCAAGACAATACAGGAGTGGCTTCGGGACAAGTCTCTGAATGTCCTTGAATGGCCTAGGCAGAGTCCGGATTTGAACCCGATCAAACATCTCTAGAGACCTAAAATAGCTTTGCAGCGACACTCCCCATCCAACCTGACAGAGATTGAGAGGATCTGCAGAGAAGAATGGGAGAAACTCTCCAAATACAGGTGTGCCAAGCTTGTAGCATCAAACCCAAGAAGACTTGAGGCTGTAATTCCTGCCAAAGGTGTTTCAACAAAGTACTGAGTAAATGGTCTGAATAATATTGTAAATGTGATTTCAGTTCTTTATTTTTTACAAACATTTCTAAATGTTTAGTCATTATGTGGTAGATTGATGAGGATGAACATTTTTTTTTTAGAATAAGGCTGTAATGTAACAAAATGTGGAAGAAGTCAAGGGGTCTGAATACTTTCCGAATGCACTGTAATTTTTTCTGAACCACGAGCCTGCCCTGCAGGTTGAAAGAATGTTTTCATTCCACCTGCCAGCTGATTTTCTTTGCAGGTCATCAACGGGGAACATGGGTATTGAACCCGATACAGGACTTTAAGGGGAAGGTCTGAACTGTTCATATAGAAGAGAGCTGCACAAAATCCAACTGTTCAAACCCCTAACATCAACAAACATGGTTAAGCGAGGCATCCCATCAGGGAACCAACAAGAAAACCTAAACACAACCCAGAGGCTACCAAAATCTCACTCTAACACTAAACAAACTACTGACAATATGTTCATATCTACTGACAATATGTTCATATCTACTGACAATGACATTCCAGCCACACCATCTGACTGGATGATTGATGTTGAAATGGTCCAATAATGTTTGAGTTATTCCCACCTCTACCATCCCACTGGCCTGAGGGCTCGTTTAACCCTTGACCCCTAGTAATGTTGGACAGAGAGTCTTTTCAGGTATCATTAATATTGTAGCTCAACAGGGCCTGTAGGGGCTCAGCCAGGAAGTGCTGCAGGGAAGAGCTGGTGAAAGATAATGTGGGGCGCAACACGGCCACTGTAGTTAACACCTACTGACTATAGGGGGCACTGTCAGGAGAGAAGGGGAGGAAGGGTGCCAAGGACAATGGAGGGAGGGAGAAAGGGAGAGAGATGGGAGAAGGAGAGGGAGAGGGAGATAAAAAGACAGACGACGGTGGAAAGGGGAAACTGAAAAAGAGAGAGAACTACTGAGAGAGAGAGAGAGAAATAAAGAGAGCCCTGCCATTAACCAGACAGAACAGGGAGAACAGAGACAGGCTCAGAGTCTCTGGCCCTGCCCCCACACAGTATATCCAAGCGCAGGCGAGTTGCACTCTGAAACCATCCCAGCCATGCCATGTGTCCCTCCCTCCATGGGCACACACATTCCCATCGTGCCAGTCTGCCACCCACGTCACCCCCAGAGGGCATTCTCCATAGGCCACTGCACACAGCACGGCAGTGTTACACACACACCACCAGAACAATAGCCCACTGTTTCAAGGACATCACAAAGACTACCTCTATAAACTTTGGTATTATGATGATGATGATGATGATGATGATAATTTAGGCAAAACTGAAAGGCAACAGATTATTCAGCCATCAATTATCTATGAATTGTATTGTTCACAGGTAGTATAATGGTCTTGTTCAACCAAGTAACCTTTTCCTAAAGATCTATGTACTCTACATTGTAAGGGTAAATTATTTTGTCTAAGACATTGTGGGAGAGGAGGGGTACTAAACTGATATTTAGAATTGTTTTAAGATGTTCATACTATGGATAATTTAGCTAAAGTATTTGATTTAGAATTTTAGGACCGCTTTAGGTATAAAAAAAATATATAAAATATAGATTTTTGGGGGCCTCTCGAGTGGTGCAGTGGTCTAAGGCTCTGTCGCAGCCGGCCGCAACCGGGAGACCCATGGGGCGGAGCACAATTGGCCCAACGTCGTCCGGGTTAGGGGAGGGTTTGGTCGGCAGGGATGTCCTTGTCCAATTGCGTACTAGCGACTCCTGTGGTGTCCGGGCACAGTGCACACTGACACGGCCGCCAGGTGTACGGTGTTTCTTCCGACACATTGGTGCGGCTGGCGTCCGGCAAAGATGGCCGCCTCGCTTTGTGTTCCTAGGAAACTATGCAGTTTTTAAAAAAAAATTTTTTACATGTAATTTCTAACATTGGTACCCCAGGTAATCTTAGGTTTCATTACATACAGTAGGGAAGAACTACTGAATATAAGAGCAGCGTCAACTCACCATCAGTACGACCAGGAATATGACTTTCCCGAAGCGGATCCTGTGTTCTGCCTTTCACCCAGGACAACGGAATGGATCCCAGCCTGCGACCCAAAACAAAGACGTCGTAAAAGAGGGAAACGAAGCGGTCTTCTGGTCAGGCCTCGGAGACATGAACATCGTTCACCACTCCCTAGCATACTTCTCGCCAATGTCCAGTCTCTTGACAACAAGGCTGATGAAATCCGAGCAAGGGTAGCATTCCAGAGGGACATCAGAGACTGTAACGTTCTTTGTTTCACGGAAACATGGCTCACTCGAGAGACGCTAATGGGAATCGGTGCAGCCAGCTGGTTTCTTCACGCATCGCGCCGACAGAAACAAACATCTTTCTGGTAAGAAGAGGGGCGGTGGCGTATGCCTTATGGTTAACGAGACGTGGTGTGGTCACAACACCATACAGGAACTCAAGTCCTTCTGTTCACCTGATTTAGAATTCCTCACAATCAAATGTCGACCGCATTATCTACCAAGGGAATTCTCTTCGATTATAATCACAGCCGTATATACAGTATTCCCCCCCAAGCAGACACATGATGGCTCTGAACGAACTTTATTTGAATCTTTGCAAACTGGAAACCACATATCCTGAGGCTGCATTCATTGTAGCTGGGGATTTTAACAAGGCTAATCTGAAAACAAGACTCCATAAATTGTATCAGCATATCGATTGCGCAACCAGGGCTGGTAAAACCTTGGATCATTGCTATTCTAACTTCTGCGACGCGTATAAGGCCCTCCCCCGCCCTCCTTTCGGAAAAGCTGACCACGACTCCATTTTGTTGCTCCCTGCCTACAGACAGAAGCTAAAACAAGAAGCTCCCGTGCTCAGGTCTGTTCAATGCTGGTCCGACCAATCTGATTCCACGCTCCAAGACTGCTTCCATCACGTGGACTGGGATATGTTCCGCACTGCGTCCAACAACAACATTGACGAATACGCTGATTCGGTGAACGAGTTCATTAGAAAGTGCATTGAAGATGTCGTTCCCATAGCAACGATTAAAACATTCCCAAAACAGAAACCGTGGATTGATGGCAGCATTCGCGTGAAACTGAAAGCGTGAACCACTACTTTTAACTAGGGCAAGGTGACTGGAAACATGACCGAATACAAACAGTGTAGCTATTCCCTCCGCAAGGCAATCAAACAAGCTAAGTGTCAGTATAGAGACAAAGTAGAGTCGCAATTCAACAGCTCAGACACAAGAGGTATGTGGCAGGGTCTACAGTCAATCACGGATTACAAAAAGATAACCAGCCCCGTCACGGACCAGGATGTCTTGCTCCCAGGCAGACTAAATAACTTTTTTGCCCTCTTTGAGGACAATACAGTGCCACTGACACGGCCCGCAACCAAAACATGTGGACTCTCCTTCACTGCAGCCGACGTGAGTAAAACATTTAAACGCAAGGCTGCCAGCCCAGACGGCATCCCCAGCCGCGTCCTCAGAATATGCGCAGACCAGCTGGCTGGTGTGTTTACAGACATATTCAATCAATCCTTATCCCAGTCTGCTGTTCCCACATGCTTCAAGAGGGCCACCATTGTCCCTGTTCCCAAGAAAGCTAAGGTAACTGAGCTAAACAACTACCGCCCCGTAGCACTCACTTCCGTCATCATGAAGTGCTTTGAGAGACTAGTCAAGGACCATATCACCTCCACCCTCCCTGACACCCTAGACCCACTCCAATTTGCTTACCGCCCAAATAGGTTCCCAGACGATGCAATCTCAACCACACTGCACACTGCCCTAACCCATCTGGACAAGAGTAATACCTATGTGAGAATGCTGTTCATCGACTACAGCTCAGCATTTAACACCATAGTACTCTCCAAACTCGTCATCAAGCTCGAGACCCTGTGTCTCGACCCCGCCCTGTGCAACTGGGTACTGGACTTCCTTTTTTGTCATTCACCTTACGGGACTGTTCGTTGGTAGTTTATTTTTTTGTTCAAGTGTTCCATTACTCAATTAAATGATATGGACACTTATTACGCTGCGCATTGGTCCTCCAATCCTTCTTACTACTCCTCCTCGTCAGAGGAAGTCAACCGTTACAACTGGTTACCTTCAGACGGGTCCCGTGACGCTAGTTTGTAAGTCAAATCGTTCGGACACTACAGGCGTTTTTTGTGAAAAGATCGATTTTCTCATGGTCTGACAAACACCGCTCTAGCTCTGCCACCTATTACCACAGATGAAGGAAGTAAGACACTGGCGGATGCGATGAATTGATACGCATCCAATGCAAAAAAACAGATGTCTCGAGCCTAAACTGACGGATTTTGATGGGGATTGTTTTGCTGTGTAACTTAGATTGACTCTAAGGGGCTAATGTGTAGCAGTTCATCTGATCTATACCTGTTTAATCAACGTGTCTGAGGATGTGAAGTGTTTTCCCATTCACATCCATAATCATTTAGAGTTCATTATGCCACATTATGCATACAGAATATTTATCATATGGAGCTGTGTCTTCACTGATTGGACTCTTAATCATGACACACCTCAAGCAAACAACCATCGCCTCGGGAACCGTATAATAAACACAACACCAATAACAGACTGTACTCCGTCTAGTCCTTAGACTCTCTTTTGTTGAAAAAATATATAATTACCTCTACTGGTGTGACACACTGAAAATATATATTATATTAATGTCGACCTTCAGATTCTATCAATTACCAGGCTTGGTGATGTTGGACTAAGGCTAAGGCTTATCAACGTGTTTCAATGCATTGAGCATTCACAAGTAAGTGAGTAATAGCTTACACAGCTAGCCTATACAGGACCATGGTGCTAGGCAGTAGCAGTAGATTAGGGTTTGTAGTGTGGTTTCTATGGTGACAAGCAGGAGCAGGAGAAGCAAGAGAGGCCTTGGCCAGCCTTTAGCTCCTCCTCCTCCTCCTCCTACCTCTGCCATTGGAACAGAAGTTCCACCACAACATATCCATCAAAACCTGACAAGCCAATAGATAAACCAACCTCCAGTTGTCCAGGAGTTGGCACTCAGTCCTGTACACATCTCTCAGGGACATCTCTTAGCACTCGCTCTCCACTACTTTAAAGACATGACCGTAGTGATCTGTCTCTCTCTCACTCGCTCTCTCTCGCTGTGGGCCAAATGATGTCAGAAGGGGTTGAGTGTGTGTGTGTGTGTGTGTGTGTGGGTGCGTGCGTGCGTGCGTGTATGCCTGTATGCGTGCGTGCGTATGAGTGATCTCATTACAAAACGCTGCAGGGGGAACTGTCTTAACGCATATCCCCACATGTCCCTGCTGGAAGCACCAGGATGATGAGGGTCAAGTAAGTCATTAAAGAGGCCAATCCTGTAAATAGGATGCCAGCTGAATTAAAGTCATACCAATGACATGCCAAGCTTGGGCGCCTTCCAATTAGTCATCAAAGCAGTACTACAGTTGTTCCTAATTGTTTTGCAGATTCAGACCTCAGTATTAACCCACATATTATTAATAATGAATAGGCTCACTTGGAGATGTGTCTGCGAATATTTCATTACGTGACAGCACTTTATTGAGACAATGTTTTTCTAATTGTGGGAACAGCAGTGAACAAATCAGAGCAACAGCTTAGAAATACTGGTACACAGAGGATAGTAGAAGTATCAACACTGCACAATTGTCGGAGCATGAAAGAGTGGCTGGAAGACGCTTGTTTGCACAGCATGTTTCAAAACCCGACATTGTGACAGCAGGGTTTTGAAACGTTGTGTGTTTTCTTGAAATTAGTCTGTTGATACTCTCCCACTGCCTAAAGTAAATGGTATTTTAATCACATTGAGATGTAGTGTATATCACACTCCCATTGAAACCCAGTATACAGTATAACACATGCATACTATTGAAACCCAATTTAAAACACATCCTACCCTCATCAAAACCCAATTTAAAACACATCCTACCTCCATTGAAACCTAATTTAAAACGCATCCTACCCTCATCGAAACCCAATTTAAAACATATCCAACCTCCATTGAAACCCAATGTAAAACACACTCCCATTGAAACACATGTATAAAACTCCCATTGAAACTCAATGTGAAGGAGAATCCTAACCCCATTGAACTCCATTGTAAGCAACGTCTTACCGGATGTTGTGGGACTTGCGTTTGATCTCGTTCCAGCAGAGATTCATGTCTCCAGATGTGTGGTGCCCTCCCAGCCTGCTACACTTCGTCCCCACCACTCCGTCCTCCTGCCCCTCAGCATCCACCGTGGACTGGCAGGGCACACAGTGGCATCCCGGCCACCCTGGTCGCCCCGCAGCTACACACAAACACACAGAACACACACATTAGCCTATTTTAATTTTTTATTTCACCTTTATTTAACCAGCTAGTTGAGAACAAGTTCTCATTTACAACTGCGACATGGCCAAGAAAGCAAAGCAGTTCGACACATACAACAACACACAGTTACACATGGAATAAACAAACATACAGTCAATAATACAGTAGAAAAAGTGTATATATATGTATATATGTATGTATATATATAGGCAATAAAATAGCCCATAGTGGCGAGGTAATTACGATATAGCAATTAAACACTGGAATGGTAGATGTGCAGAAGATGAATGTGCAAGTAGAGATACTGGGGTGCAAAGGAGCTAAATTAAAAAATAAATACAGTATGGGGATGAGGTAGTTGGGTGGGCTATTTACAGATGGGCTATGTACAGGTGCAGTGATCTGTGAGCTGCTCTGACAGCTGGTGCTTGAAGTTAGTGAGGGAGATAAGAGTCTCCAGGTTCAGCAATTTTTGCAGTTTGTTCCAGTCATTGGTAGCAGAGAACTGGAAGGAGAGGCGGCCAAAGGAGGAATTGGCTTTGGGGGTGACCAGTGAAATATACCTGTTGGAGCGCGTGCTGTGGGTGGGTGCTGCTATGGTGACCAGTGAGCTGAGATAAGGCTGGGCTTTCCCTAGCAAAGACTTGTAGATGACCTGGAGCCAGTGGGTTTGAAGATGAGTATGAAGCGAGGGCCAGCCAACAAGAGCGTACAGTGGTGGGTAGTATATGAGGCTTTGGTGACGAAACAGATGGCACTGTGATAGACTGCATCCAATTTGTTGAGGAGAGTGTTGGAGGCTATTTTGTAGATGACATCGCCGAAATCGAGGATCGGTAGGATGGTCAGTTTTACGAGGATATGTTTGGCAGCACGAGTAAATGATGCTTTGTTGCGAAATAGGAAGCCAATTCTAGATTTAATTTTGGATTGGAGATGCTTAGTGTTGGTCTGGAAGGAGTTTACAGTCTTACCAGAAACCTAGGTATTTGTAGTTGTCCACGTATTCTAGATTAGAACCGTCCAGAGTAGTGAAGCTGGACGGGCAGGCAGGTGCGGGCAGCGATTGGTTGAAGAGCATGCAATTAGTTTTACTTCAATTTAAGAGCAATTGGAGGCCACGGAAAGAGTGTTGTATGGCATTGAAGCATGTCTGGAAGTTAGTTAGCACAGTGTCCAAAGAGGGACCAGAAGTATACAGAATGGTTTAGTCTGCATAGAGGTGGATCAGAGAATCACCAGCAGCAAGAGCGACATCATTGATGTATACAGAGAAGAGAGTCAGCCCGAGAATTGAACCCTGTGGCACCCCCATTGAGACTCCCAGAGGTCCGGACAACAGGCCCTCCAATTTGACACACTGAATTCTATCAGAGAAGTAGTTGGTGAACCAGTCGAGGCAGTCATTTGAGAAACCAAGGCTGTTGAGTCTGCCGATAAGAATGTGGTGATTGACAGAGTCGAAAGCCTTGGCCAGGTCGATGAATACAGCTACACAGTATTGTCTCTTATCGATGGCAGTTATGATATCGTTTAGGACCTTGAGTGTGGCTGAGGTGCATACATGACCAGCTCGGGAAGCCAGATTGCATAACAGAGAAGGTACGGTGGGATTCTAAATAGTCAGTGATCTGTTTGTTAACTTGGCTTTCGAAGACCTTAGAAAGGCAGGGTAGGATAGATATAGGTCTGTAGCAGTTTGAAAAGGGGGATGGCCGCGGAAGCTTTCCAATCTTTGGGGATCTCAGACGATACGAAAGAGAGGTTGAACAGGCTAGTAATAGGGGTTGCAACAATTTCGGCAGATAATTGTAGAAAGAGAGGGTCCAGATTGTCTAGCCTGGCTGATTTGTAGGGGTCCAGATTTTGCAGCTCTTACAGAATATCAGCTATCTGGATTTGGGTGATGGATAAATGGGGGAAGCTTGGGCGAGTTGCTGTGGGGGTGCAGGGCAGTTGACAGGGGTAGGGGTAGCCAGGTGGAAAGCATGGCCAGCAGTAGAAAAATTACTATTGAAATTCTCCATTATCGTGGATTTATCGGTGGTGACAGTGTTTCTATAACTTCTATAGCTTCTACAGCTTCTATAACATTGCATCGTAACATATAATCACATCGTATTATATCATATGCAGGGTTGGGGACAATTCCATTTAAATTCCAGTCAACTCCAAAAGTTGACTGGAATTTTCCTAATTGAAAATCATGAAGAAAATTGGAATTGAAATGTTTGTGTACTTCCTTAATTGACTGGAATTTAAATTAAATTGACTCCAACCCTGATCATATGTGCATTCATAAATGGGGCACTGCGTTTTATCTGAACATTGTGACCTAACCAAGAGAAATTCAAAGCCCTACTCTTAGACACGTCTACACTTGGATGTGTGAACCAATACACATGGATACATCCAAACCTTTGTCAGGTTTGTGATGGCATCAGTTTAGGCAAGTGATGAGAGAGTGTTTGTAGGGTCGTGACATCTCTTCTGTCTGGCCACTGAGCTGTCAGGGAGCTTCCTCTTCATCTCCAATCAAGTCTAATCATCTTCCCCTCTAGGAGGTCACCGCCTATACCTTCACTACAGCCTGCACTAAATTACTATTGCCCCGTAGCACTCACATCTGTAGCCATGAAATGCTTTGAAAGGCTGGTCATGGCTCACATCATCGCCATCATCCCAAACACCCTGGACCCACTCCAATGCACCCACTGCAATTCGCATACCGCCCCAACAGATCCACAGATGATGCAATCTCTACTAAACTCAACAGTACCCTTTCCCACTTGGACAAGAGGAACACCTATGTGAGAATGCTGTTCATTGATTACAGCACAGCATTCAACAACATAGTGGCCTCTAAGCTCATCCCTAATCTAAGGGCCCTGCGATTAAACACCTCCCTCTGCAACTGGATCCTTGATTTCCTAACGGGCTGCCCCAAGGTGGTAAGGGTAGGCAACAACACATCCGCAATGCTGACCCTCAACACGGGGGCCCCTCAAGGGTGCATGCTTAGTCCCCTCCTGTACTCACAGTTCACCCACGACTGTGTGGCCATCATTAAGTTTGCAGACCACACAACGGTGGTAGGCCTGATCACCGACAATGATGAGACAGCCTACATGGAGGAGATCAGAGAGTTGGCAGTGTAGTGCCAGGACAACAACCTCTCCCTCAACGTCAGAAGGGCTAAGGAGCTGATCATGGACTACAGGAAATGGGCTGTTGTGGAACCTGTTGAGAGCTTCAAGTTCCTCAGTCTCCACATCCCTAAGGAACTATCATGGTCCACACATTAAGACAGTTGTGAAGAGCGCACAACAACGCCTCTTTCCCCGCAGGAGAAAATAGTTATACATGGAACTGAAAGGGGTTCTACTGGTACTAAAAAAGGTTATCCGATGGGGACAGACAAACATCCCTTTTGGAACCCTATTTTCTAAGAGTTTAAGCATATATCACCCTCACCATCTCTCTCCCCCTTCTCTCCCTCCCCTCTCTCTCCTCTCTCTCTCTCTCTCTCCTTTCTCTCCCCTCTCTTCTCTCCTCTCCTTTCCTTTCTCTCTCTCTCGTCTCGCTCTCCTCTCTCTCTTTCTCTCCTCTCTCTCCCCTCTCACCTCTCTCTCCTTTCTCTCTTCTCTCCCCTCTCTCGCTCCTTTCTCTCCTCTTTCTCTCTCTCCTCTCTTACCTTCCCTCCTTTCTCTCCTCTCTCTCCTCTCTCTTCCATCTCTCTCTCCTGTCTCCTTCCTTCTTTCTCTCCCCCTCTCTCTCTCTCCTCTATCTGCTTGCCTCTCATTATTGAGACAGCCCTCTGTTTGTTCAAGGGCAATTTCTCAATTTTGTATGAATCAGCATCTCTCTCTCCCTCCTCCTCTGTATAATCCACTGGCTGGATGATTAATCCTCTCTGTTCATGGTTCTTCAGTTATGTGGATAGGAGCTCAGATACTGTTAATACCTACAAGCCACACAGGCTCACTGGAACTCCAGCTATTAAACATATTAAAATCACCAGCAGCAATGAGCAGCCAACAGGACCTTTTCCCCATCTTAGCCTAATATCGCTGAGCAATTATGACTGCACAGACAGACCGTAATAACACACAACACAGCGATATGAAGTGGAGTGACCATGTTTTGTTTGTTTACTTGATGGCAAATTGAGCTGAATCAACAGAAAGGCCATCAACGACAGCAGTAGCGGTGGAACTGCGCCCCTGTTTATAGCTTTGACTGAGGAAGGCGTTTTTTCCAACCATACGAAGGGGAGCTTTGTGTTCGGGATGCCAGAACACTGGGCAGGCTTGGGCTATCTCCCTTCCTCTCCTCTCTGTGTCCAGTCCGGAGACAAGCACTGGCATCAGTACTGGCAACTGCGTCAGGCAGGACCACCAGCATCGGACCAGCATACTCATGCATACACATGAGTGATGCACACATGCACACAAACCATTGAAAATCATGGACACACACACAAACACACACACACTACATTCCCCAACGCACACACACACAAACAACATTCCCCGACGCACTTCCCCAACACACAGAGTAATTCAACGACACATACCATCAACTCATGTTTCACAAATGGACACATGAGTTTCATATGCTGTACAGGTCCATCTCTGGACATGTATTATTGACGAGTGTGGTATCTGATAATCGCTGAAGCACTCTCCCATTCTCCCAAGAGGGCTGAGCCTGTGTGGGGAGCACTGGGGTTTACTGCAGCACTAGGCTGTATTTATTTTGTTTCTTTGGCACGGATTCTCACCTAGACTCAATTGAATAAAAACACCAAGGTGTCCTCAAAACCTCCTCAAAACCTAGCTGATCAACGCAGTTCATTGTGAAATACAAATGACTTAATTACTTATTAGACATTTGTGACAGGGACCGTCATCTTTCGTGTGTATTACACAATTTTCTTCACAGCTCATTTTTGTGTGTATTAGACAATTTAATTTATTCATAACACATTAGTGTACTGTACATTACACAATTGCATATTTGTTGTGGTTAATGTTAGCTAGGTGGGGATTAAGGTTATGGTTAGGTTTAAGGGTTAAGGGTTAGGTAACAAGCTAGTTAAAGTAACATGCTAGCTAAAGGGTTAGGGTTAGGATTAGGGTTAGCTAACATGCTACCAAAGTAGTTAAAAAGTAATAAGTTGTTGTAAAGTTGCTAATTAGCAAAAATCCTAGCTGGAATCCTAAAGTTGTCCATGACGTGCTTCAAACACACAACAATTGGGTTACTAAACAGTCAAGTTATACGCACACCCATCCTCCCCAACCAACCACCCACCCTCCTTTTGTCTTAAGTAACCTAATGATTGTACTTTAATATATTTGCACCAATTGACCATGTCTTTCCGAAACATACTCAAAAGCTTTCGAGTATTGTCATGGAAATTCAGTACTGAGAGATTGGGTAATTTCTTCAAACAATCATCTTTATTTAATATTGATTAATTATTGCCATAATGAGGCTGGTCGACCCCCCACCCTTGAGTGTTGGACCGAGTAACCTAACCTTCACACAAATGCAGAGTACTTTATATAGCTGACACTAACACTGTTCAGCTATGGTTGATTCAACCCCCCTTATGCAGACCAAGGAGCATCATAAACCACTCTGGGTTCATCCTGTCGTTATTTTGTATTATTAGGGCAGCAGGTAGCCTAGTGATTAGAGTGTTGGGCCAGTACCCGAAAGGTTGCTAGATCGAATCCCCGAGCTGACAAAAATCTGTCATTCCGCCCCTGAACAAGGCAGTTAACCCATTGTTCCTAGGGCATCATTGTAAACAAGAATTCGTTCTTAGCTGACTTGCCCAGTTAAATAAAGGTTAAAAAATGTGTATAATAATTGCAAGTGGGTTGTTCTCTTAACCCCTCCCTGGCTTAGATTTACAGATGCAAGGATGATTTAGAGACAATTAGGAATTGTTCTAAACTCCGCCTGGCTATCTCGATCTCAGTTACACCCACCACATCTTGTTTATATAATGCAGTCTTTAACTCATTTGTCAGCTCAAGCCATCTCCAGTGACCATACACCCAGATTAGCTACAGGGAACTAGAGTGGAGCCCATGAAAACACAGAAGTAAACAGAACACAAATGCCCTATTTGCTAAGTATTAATTGCTAACTATTAATATCAAACAAACCAGGTAAATATGTCATTTTGCTATCACAGTATTTTCCCCAGATGAGAAATAAATCAGATCAATGACAATCCAAGATAAGATAAACAGCTTTACCTCATCTCCCAGACAGACGACAACTGTTCAACTACGCAGATAAAACTGCCAGCTGATCAAAGAAGTGACAGTAGTTCTAACTTCCTTCTGTACGCGTACATACAACACCCTCATAATAATCTCCAGGTTTCAACACCACCACTTTTCTCAGATCAGTCTCTCTGACAAGCAGCAATACAGTATCTACACTACTTCACTCTCATTATGAAACCATAACAGAGAGTTGACAGTTACCGTGCTTACCTTGATATATTAGAATCCCAACCGAGAGAATCCCTCCAGGAGCTACAGCAGTGCTACGATAGTGTTCCTCTCACACTGAAGTTCCTGTGATTTTAAGAGGGGTTCCTCACTATTCCCAGAGTGACATTTGTCCTGTCTACAGGCTGCAGAGAATGGAGAGAATGCTGTGATGACTGGTGATGAGGGTGTGGTGGGGACACACAGAGAGACAGAGGCTCCCTCTCCGGTCAATGAACTTATTGTCACTGCACATTCCTCATCACACCAACCTGGTCCTCTACTCCTACCCACTGGCACTGGAAAAGGCCATCTGCCCAGGTTCCAGCCGGTCAATGCCCTTCAGTGACATACAGGCTACAGCAGTGGTTCCCAAAAGGTTTTGTTCTGTGGTCTATCAAAAGCTTTTAGGAATTTCCCTATGGCCCTTCAAGATGAACAGCGAAGGGAGCCTTGTGACATCACTGCCGAAACAACACACCCTCCTCTTTGGAGAAGAAACAATGGGCTGGAGCTCTCACATGGGTTCAACTGCATAGCTGCTTGAGATTGGGTATGTACTCTCCTCCTTCCTCTCCTTCCAGAACAGAGAAAGTGACTGGCAAAGACACCATCAGAAGACTAATGCCATAATCCAGTCTTAAACCAGTAGAAAGGGCTGTGAACCACCAATGGGTCCTGATCAACCATCTGGGAATAATGAAGAACTGACCACCATGCAACAACACACAGGGCTGAGCAACACACACAGTGACACCCAGCACAAATCTCCCTCGCACCACAGCCAGTTTCCACTGGGTAGTGGCTTAAGACTCTGTGGCTGCGGATTTGTGACACAGTTTAATAACACAACTTTGGCTAGGACAACTAAATGTCAGGCCAACACAGAGTTAGAGAATGGGCTTCCAGGGGGTACAGTTTGTGGGGGGGATCCAGTGTATGTGTGTGTGTGTCCACATGTCTGTAGCAGCTGCCTGATGGGGGTTAGCGGTGCCATTACCCCCTTCTCTACTGGCCTGTACCCCACATCCCACATCCCCCCCAACGGCCACCAGTTTAAGCTAACCGAGTCGTCAAGAGAAAACACAGCAGCCATAGAGCTTACTGAATCCACTGCTGCTCACACAGGACAGAGGAGAGAGGGCGAGAGAGGAGAGAGAGAGACGCTCGCACATGCTAACACACGCACACACAAAAGTACACAAACATGCTCACACACGCAAATAGGCACACGCACAAAGTAGGTGCCCACCGGGCACAGGCTGTCAAAGTGGAGATATTCCCCCTGAAAGTGACGGCAGCCCTCCCAGCTCTGACTGGTCCTTGGATGTGATTTGTGACGCGAGCCACCAAGAAGAGCAGTCAGGAGAGAGGATATGTTCCCCCACCCCCCTCCTACTCCTCCACCTCCACTCTCCCACCGAAAGATTTTACCCTCCAGTCTCAATTGTGATCCTTCCAACACTATTTCAATGACAAGTTTATGGGCGCTCTGCCCTTGCTGCGTTGGTTACTGAAGAGCTCTGCATTTTGAAATTAGACTCCCATTAGCATTAGCAGTCATTATCCCCTATTTAAGGCTGTCTGACTGCCTGGCGGTGCAGAAGAGATGTTATTGGAGCACTTTCACCCAACACTCTTCTCAATGCGTCGTTAACATCAGGTGAACATGTTTTATTCATATACAGTATCTGTGTGCTAAGCTCTGTGAAGTGCTGGAGGGGCAGCAGTCAACCTTCAACTGACTATGTGATGACTGTGTGTGTGTGTGTGTGTGTGTGTGTGTGTGTGTGTGTGTGTGTGTGTGTGTGTGTGTTTGTGTGTGTGTGTGTGTGTGTGTGTGACCTTTGCCCCTGCCCTCTCCCCACAGGTTCCCACTTCAGAGGTGACATTCAGGGGCCGGGTGGGGCTGGAGTGCCATTCATTTTGTTGGAGGTCCACAAGGACCCACAGTGTGGATAGTCTCTCCAGCGAAGAGCCCCTCTGGCTTCACTCCTCCTCCACTCTTAGCCCCCTGGCATAGGGTAGCTGTACTGTAACTGTCACTAGTAAGTCCCAATGGAGATTCATTTGTGATCTATGCATTCGCTCTGTAAATATATCAAGGTCTATCTCATAACGACTCAACATCACCTTATGAACCTAATAGAGCTAAGTAAGCTCAATGATACATGACAGCGTTCATCACAATATCCTCATACACTGAGTGTACAAAACATTAGAAATATTGAGTTGCACCCCCATTTGCCCTCAGAACAGTCTCAATTTGCCAAGGCATGGACTGCACAAGGTGTCAAAAGTGTTCCACAGGGATCCTTCTTCAACCTGTCTCCTCCCGTTCATCTGTGTGTATGTATGTATGTATGTATGTATGTATGTATGTATGTATGTACAGTGGGGCGGCAAAAAAGTATTTAGTCAGCCACCACCATAATTTGCAAATAAATTCATATAAAATCCTACAATGTGATTTTCTGGAATTTTTTTTCTCATTTTGTCTGTCATAGTTGAAGTGTACCTATGATGAAAATTACAGGCCTCTCTCATATGTTTAAGTGGGAGAACTTGCACAATTGGTGGCTGACTAAATACTTTTCTGCCCCACTGTATGTATGTGTGTGTGTGTGTGTGTGTGTGTGTGTGTGTGTGTGTGTGTGTGTGTGTGTGTGTGTGTGTGTGTGTGTGTGTGTGTGTGTGTGTGTGTGTGTGTGTGTGTGTGTGTGTGTGTGTGTGTGTGTGTGTGTGTGCCTGCCTGTGTGTATCTGCCTGCCTGTGTGTGTGGGTGTATCTGCCTGCCTGTTTGTATTCGGGGGAGATCTCACACCGAATGGAGGTGTTTTTACCGGGAACTAGATAAATGTGTGTGTGTATGCCTTAGCCCATAACATTATCGTCCGTGTGTGTTCCTGCATTCCACAGTGCTCATTTTCTAGTTGGAGATTGTAATTTATGGTGATGCCAGCCATACACTATGCAGTAAAACACTGGATGCTTATGCAACTGTCACAATGTGGGTCTGGGAAGATTCATGTAATCTTCTGTTTAATTATATTTATGACTAATGCAGTGAGCTGCTGTGAGTCTCTCTGCTGTCAAGCTGTGGAGATCTAAGCTACAAAAGGTTCTTAATAAGGTTGAGTCGTCGCCGCAATAAATGCACCAGTCGGATGAAAGCTTGTCGGTTAAGGATTGAGATGACAGCTAAAGTGATATATCAAAGACGAAAGATACTGTAGTTCCTCCTCCAGGATTTGTGTACGATTAAATGCACTTTCTCCTCCATATGTAAGATCCTTCCCTGAGAGTGAATTGGTGATGTGATTCTAGAATATATATTGTTTTTCCTTTATTTAAAGTTAGTTAAGAAACAAATTCTTATTTTCAATGACAGCCTATGAACAGTGGGTTAACTGACTTGTTCAGGGGAAGAGTTTTACCTTGTCAGCTCAGGGATTCGATTTTACAACCTTTCAGTTACTAGTCCAACGCTCTAACCACTAGGCTACCTGCCACCCCAATATCAACATCAAATTAAAACACAGTGAAAACCCTTAGGCTTAAAGCATTGTGGAAGAAAAATCACAAAACAAAATGATCGTATTTGTTAGCTCAAGTACAAGTGTAGAAGTAATTAATTTGGTGGATTAAAGTGCCTTTCTTAATTCAAAAGCAGATTGCTTCCTGAGTAAACGAGCTTTGGTGCACCTTGTGCACATTCAAATGATCACTGAGTGCAACACCGACCGTGGTGGAACTAAGTGGTGGAATCTGGGAGCAAAGGAAGGCAGAAAAGAAATCCAATTCCACTGAGGGTTCAATGAGTCACACACTGGGCAATATCCAATCTGCTAGGACTGAGAATTAGGTGCCCTGACAAAATCATTCTCCGAAGGTATATTTCTGTCAAAGGAAAACATGTTTTATCTATCAAAGTGCTATTAAGGTGCCGTGCAATACTCTCAGCCCTGCTGAAATGGCAGCACTGTGGATATAAAGTAGCGCGACAGGCAAAATAGTCTAATATGATTGGCTGCAATAGGATTAAAATAACATTTCAATCCATCTCTCAAACAGATTGTTACAGCCTCCCGCCTTGCCTTTCTAATAGAACCAGAACGCTTTTAGGGGATTAGTTGGAGGAATTAGACTATTCATCTCATTGGAGTTGACATGTGGGCCTAAGTCTCATTGTTGAAGTATTCAACATATTCATATTACATATTTCTTTTAAACATCAAAATGCATCAGACTAAAATAAGCTTTGAAGTGAGAAATATGGGTTCTCTGGGAAATTCAAAACTACTCTACAGTCACCCAGTAAAATCATGCACTCCTCTCATC
This sequence comes from Oncorhynchus clarkii lewisi, assembly GCF_045791955.1. Lineage (NCBI taxonomy): Eukaryota > Metazoa > Chordata > Actinopteri > Salmoniformes > Salmonidae > Oncorhynchus > Oncorhynchus clarkii. The sequence goes on along the minus strand of NC_092177.1, from coordinate 28,401,063 downwards.
TGAAATAACTGTTTTTCCACAACAAGTGTGCACTCTGTTTAGACTTAATTAAAACAAAATTAATACAAATAAAAACATGCACCTCAGCTGCGTGTAAGCAAGTCTGAAAAAAAAACTCTACCCTGCTGCTGCTACTTTCTAAGAGCCAGCCACGTGTGCTGAGGGAACACTTGATTCAGAATAATCAGCTAATTTGCCAAACCCCAATTGAGATTATGGCTAATTAAGACGAGTTTGTCAACAAAGACTGTAAAGTGAAATGTTCCATCAACACCGTACAATGCAAGCGCTGCACATCACAAAGACTTCCATTTCACAGCCCCAGCCCACCACACTGACCTAGTACTCCTTCTGCTTTTCTATAGGAGGTCCCTGCAATGTTTAGGCAAACAGCATATCGTGGTAATGTACCTAAAGAACTGGTCTGCACACCAACATTAAACTTGAAAGATGAATAAGGAAGAAGAAGGAAGGAGAAGAAGACGAAGAAGGAAGGAGAAGAAGACGAAGAAGGAAGGAGAAGAAGACGAAGAAGGAAGGAGAATAAGAAGGAGGTAGGAGAAGAATAAGAAGGAGGTAGGAGAAGAAGAAGGAGAAGTAGAAGGAGAAGAAGAAGGAGAAGAAGAAGAAGGAGAAAGGCGAAGAAGGAGGAAGGAGAAGAAGGAAGGAGAAAAAGAAGGAGGAAGGAGAAGAAGAAGAAGGAAGGAGAAGAAGAAGAAGAAGAAGAAGGAGAAGAAGAAGAAAGCAGAAGAAGAAGGAGGAAGGAGAAAAAGAAGAAGGAGGAAGGAGAAAAAGAAGAAGGTGTTAAGGCTTAATATTGATGCCGTTGCAGCAGACTATTGAGTACACAATAATAGGTACCACATGTGCTAATGACGGATACCGTCACCCACAGAAATAAAAGTCACGGCCGCCAGCAGCTCTAATCAGTGAGAAAGTGATTTTAGTGGCTCACACACACAAGTTAGGTTCATTTGAAAGCTGGGAATCTCATTAAAGTGGAGACAAAGGACTTGTGACAGGGTCTGGTGTGACATTTGGCTCTCCACTCGCCGTCCACACTGGCAGGCCTGTCAGCCTTGTCACTTCCTATTTGCTGAGCCGGCCACAGAGATTGTGAGAGACAGGAAGGAGCCTGGTGACAGCTTGTTGTTAAGTAAAAAGCCAACCATGAATTATGAAAATGGATGAGAATACTGCATTGAACTGCCCAGACCATCATTAACTGACAAACAGTTATAAATGGTAGGATAAGTGGTACTGTGATGTACTGTACCTTGGACTGTAATGTACTGCACCTTGTACTGTGCCTTATACAGCAATGTACTGCACCTTGTACTACGATGTACTGCACCTTGTACTGTGCCTTGTACAGCAATGTACTGCACCTTGTACTGCGATGTACTGCACCTTGTACTGTGCCTTGTACAGCAATGTACTGCACCTTGTACTGCAATGTACTGCACCTTGTACTGTGCCTTGTACAGCAATGTACTGCACCTTGTACTGCAATGTACTGCACATTGAACTGTAATGTACCTTACTGAGCAATCCTACTGTACAGTATGTTCTGTTTCTAAAGAGAACAATGAACCACGTGTCGAGATGCAGTCAAAACCAGAAAGACGAGTGAGAGACCCAAAGTTTTCCTAGTTAGGTCAAATGGTGAAAAATAACTCCTGGCCTTAATCATGATAGAAGTTACTACAATTGGAAAATAAGACATGAAGAAACCATGACGAAGACAAGAAGACAGATGTGTTTTTCTGGTCGCATAAGGCAAAACATAACATTCTCATTGCCTTACAAACTCAATCTAATTAAGGCTCATACTAATCTGATGATCAAGAAAATAGGGTCGTGTCTGTTTTCCTCTAATTACCAGAAACGAGTGTAGTCACACAGAAAAAATGTTTACTATAATTATTTATGAAAGTCATGACAAGACATACAGAAAGGGAAAGAAAACAAGACGCAGACTGAGCGTAATTCTATGCACAAATCAAAGGAGTCGCATAAGAATATCAAAGCACCAATCACTTGAAGCCTTCGGTAACCCCAATAGAAAATCACACTCCAGGGCCTCCCGAGTGGGGCAGACCCTGGGTTCAGACCCGGGTTCATGCTCGGGCTGGGCCACAGCCGGCCGTTGCCAGAAGTCCCATAGGACGGTGCACAATTGGCCAAGGGTCATCCGGGTTAGAGGAGGGTTTGGCTGCGGGGGCTTAACTTGGCTCATCGCACACTAGCGACTCCTTGGGGCGGGCCTGGTGCCTGCAGGCTGACTCCGTTTGCCAGTTGAATGGCGTTTCCTCCGACACATTGGTGTGGCTGGCTTCCGGGTTAAGCTGGCGGGTGTTAAGGAGTGCGGTTGGGCGGGACATGTTTCTGAGGATGCTTGACTCCACCTTCGTCTCTCCTGAGACCATTGTGGAGTTGCAGCGATGAGACTTGTAAAACATTTGGGAGAAAAAGGGGGAGAAAATAAAGTAATACACAAAAAGAATACAAAAAACACATTCACACTCCAGCATAATGTTCAAGGCCCTGCCTGGGGTTGATTTGTTGTGCTTTAGGAAAAGGGTGAGATGGAAAGAAAGAGTAATTTGTTTCTATGACATTAATTGGGTCTGTTTCAATGCACTAACGATATGCTAACGATGGAGGAGAGCTCATCCTCAGTATGTCTCTGAGAACATATTAACATTTTCTGACTTCCTGTTACCCTCAGTTCAAAGTCTGGTAATTTGAAGACTCTTGACTATTTCTGGAATTTTTCATAAAAGGGGTAAGGACCCCCAGACCCCTCTCCCTCTACTTGGCATGGGGCTACAGGTTTGGATGGTTGAGAGAAGTGTAGGCCTCCTCAACACATTCCTAAAAACACTGCCCTTTGGCACAGGGAAAGTAGGCAGCAAGAATGGACGGAAAGTGACATTTAAGAACAGTTCTTTGGAAATGACATTCATTGTTGCCAGAGTTGAAGACACAGTTGTACACAGAGGGCGGTATTCTGGCCAGTCTCTGATAGAAAGGTCCAAAATGAGGCATGAAAGCTTCCGTTAAATTGGTACACAGGACTAGGAAAGAGTGCAACACAAGCACTAGCATGGAGGGAGGAGGGCCTGTCGTTAAGCAGAAGGAAAGCCAAAACACCAAAGCTACAGCCTCTGAATGTAAACCGTTAAGAGTACATGAGAGAAAGGGTAGAGCACCGTTTACAATGAGGTGCAGGTACACCATGGGAGAGTTTAATGGAAAGAGCCCACAGCCACAGCCTGAACACCATGCCGTTACAACAAAATTAGTCAGATGAACGGCAGTATTTTGTCTGGGAAAAATAGTTTTATGTAACCCCCAAAGAAAGGAAAAGTGGCAGAGAAATAGAACAAGAAGAAGTGAGAAAATGTGGACAGTTACTATGGCTACAGTGCCGTTATCTCATCATCTCCCTGTCATTATCCAACTCTGTATCGGACCTGTGTGAAAATCACTCAGCTTATCCGCATCATTTGATGAGCTGCACATAACAAAATAAAGCTCATTGAGACACCTAAAGTGTCAGTACAATGGTTATTGTATGAGGCAAACATTTACCTCCCACCAGACCAGTGGAGGCTGCTGAGGGGAGGACGGCTTATAATAATGGCTGGAACGGTGTGAATGGAATGGCATCAAACACATGGAAACCACGAGTGTAATGTATTTGATATCATCCCACCCATTCCACTCCAGCCATTACCACGTCCACACCCAGTTCAGGTGCCAACAACCTCCTGTGCACCAGATTATGGTGTTTTGGCAACGGGGGGGGGGGGGGGGGCCGTTGGATCTGCTTTCTAACAATGGGAATACAGTGGCCTGTCAAGCTGTCTAGCTGCATTTACTGGTTTCCTCCAAGCAGTTTACTCTGCTCTGCCTGACCCCGTTCATGCCAACTCATCCTGAAGTCAGAACAAACACAGAGAGCACTGAGGTTAACACGAGCAGAGAGATCATAGAATAACTATGGCCTGCTTTTCCACCCAAACCCACAAGGAAACCAAAGGGACATGTTATTCACCCAGCTACTTTGATATTCATACGTTCGAACTGATGATGTCACATAACACTGCAATACATTCCTGCTAGGAAGATTAGTTGAGAAACACTTGATCTCTCTGATGGCCTGAAAACAGAGGGAATGAAGCATTTGGTAAAGCTTTGCTGTTGTGAATCAAAGGATATTGTAGCAAAAGTTGGTTAAAGCTGGTGTTGTTGCTGGGGCTCATGTCTCCAGGCGAGTCATCTCTTTGTGGGAGAGATAAAGAGGAGAGATAAGATGATTTTGATTAATGGCTCTTTGGCTATGGGATGCCACAGGCAATGCCTTTCATTGCGATCTTTCATTTGGAAAACTAGAAAGAGCACTGTGTTCCCTTCAACTTGGCCCACCTGCATCGCTACAGAGAAACAACCAAATGAGCAAGAGAATAAATTCCTCCTTTTCATTGGTTGATTCAACCATCCAATTACTGGGAATGTTGTTAAACTCTTCTGAATCGAACTCAAATCCTCAATGACACTAAAACATACACTCCCCTCCGTATCTATTTGGACAGTAGCTAAAATGAACAGTAACAGTTAGTTTTCGGTTTTCCCTCCCCACTCAGACCAATACCAGAAAGTCCTAGCAAAATTCTTGCTTGATAAATTGCTCATTGCTAAGAAGCTATTTTTGTTCATTTTTGACCATTTTAATTGAAAACAATCACAGTAAGGTACTTAATTGTTATCCAAAAATGATTTGAATAGAGATATGAACATTTAAGAACCTTCATTTTTTTCCCAGTGTAAGCTACACATTGAAAGTTGAATCTCATAACAATATGCGCAAGCACAGCTCAAAACATTTGTGCAAATCATCCACTGACATCCATGGCATCTGTGTATGATTTTAGCAAAACGCTAGGTTCTGTTGTGTGTTTCTAGGCCTGAGTGTTTCCAGCCCTGGGCCTTGGCAGAACAAGTCCTTAATCATGTTTCTAAGCAGACTCATAAAGCACGGTGAAGACCTCCCCAGGGAACCACGCTGGGTAAACAATACCCTCGCTTTGTCATGCTGTTGAATTAGGGGATCACTACACGCATGTAATTAACATTTGTATTTGACGGAGGACAATAATTCATCTTTGTTAAATGGAAATCGAGCAAACGTCTCCTGCTGAGAAATGGAGAGAAATATGGAGTTGATATGGAGTCGGGGGGTTAAACTGAGAGGAGAAGACAAAAACAAGACTCATTTGGTTGTCCAGCACCAAATAATAATCACAAAGAGCAAAATAAGCCAAAAATAGACATCTAGGGTTCCACATTTGGTACTAGTGTTTCTTTAGGAGCAGGCTGGCACTGGCAGTCTCTCACTGGCAGGAGGAGAGATGTCTACTGTAGGAGGGAGAGCGCTGACTGGTTGTGATCAGTCGTTCCTTGTCTTTCCAGGGAAAGTCTGCATGCTGCAGGAGATGTGGGTGAGCTGATGAAAAAGTGACAGAGTGATATATTGTGACTGCAGTGGTAGAAATTCAAATGATCTGTCCTAACCTTTTGGGGTGGTGTCTGAATGTTCCCTGGATAAACTAAATACAATAGACAAAGTCATTTAAATACAGCAGAAAGAGGGAGAGAGTGAGTGAGGGTTAGAGAGTGAGAGAGAGGGGTAGAGAGAGAGAGGGGTAGAGAGAGAGAGGGGTAGAGAGAGAGAGAGAGAGAGAGAGAGAGAGAGAGAGAGAGGGGTAGAGAGAGAGAGAGGGGTAGAGAGAGAGAGGGGTAGAGAGAGAGAGAGAGAGAGAGAGAGAGAGAGAGAGAGAGAGAGAGAGAGAGAGAGAGAGAGAGAGAGAGAGAGGGGTAGAGAGAGAGGTAGAGAGAAAGAGGGGTAGAGAGAAAGAGAGAGAGAGAGGTAGAGAGAGAGAGAGGGGTAGAGAGAAAGAGGGGTAGAGAGAGAGAGAGAGAGAGAGGTAGAGAGAGGGGGGGGTGACTGAGCGCGCGAGAGAGAGAGGAGGGGGATAAAAACTTTGAAGCAGTAATGCCTTCCTGCCTGGAGGCAGTAGCGTTCTTCCTCTTCCTTTCTCCTGAGCGAGGGGCTGTTTGAGTGGCTTTGAAGATCACAGTGATACCAGCCAAGGCAGCCCAGAACAAGAAATCTTCTCTCTCTCTCCCTACATCTTTCTCCCTATGTATCTATCTCGCTCCATCGCTCTCTCTATATATCTGTCGGTGGGGCTCTCTTTCTCCTCCCTCCTATCCTCATGCTCTTTTTTTCCCTCTTCCGTCCTTTCCATCCTCCCTCCATCTCTCTCTAGCCCTCAACCCTGGGGAAGAAAGAGAAGGGGTAGTTTGTTTGGGAGTTTGTTTCAACATAATAGTGTCCACAGACCACCCATCACCACCATTACGATGCACTCAAGGATGAGGTAAAGGAGAATGAGATAGAAAGAAAGTGAGAGAAAGAGAGAGATGGAGAGAGACAGAGAGCGAGAGGAGCAGAGGAGGCTTAGTGGTAATCAGGCAGACCAAACCCCACAGGAGGGTACAACAGATAAACCAATCAGGGGTTCTTTGAAACATAACGATCTAAGTAAGTGAGAGAAAGACAGAGATAACAAGAGGAAGAGAGGCAATGTGTGTGAAAGACAGTGGGGGAGGAAGAGAGAGAGAGAGAGAGAGAGAGAAAAAAAGAGTGTGAGAGAGGAAAAGAGTGTGAGAGAGAGAGAGAGAGAGAGAGGACTTTTTAAACTTTGTCTTTCATTACTTAAACAATCTCATTTAATTTAAAACTCACCCCCCCCTTAAAAAAATCCTGTACTGTATACATTTACCATACTCACCTTTCTATCTACCACATTATACAAACCAACATCACAATACCCGCTCCTACAACTGTATATCCAAAACATCTTCCCCAGCTATACAGACAGCCCCCCCCAACACACCATATCTCCTCAAACATCTCCACACATTTTATCATTTTATAGAACACAAACCTGAGGCGCGCAGAGACAATCCCATTAAACAATAGTAAAGAGTCTGTTATCCCCCCACCTTTGACCCTGTTCCTCCTTGTTAGCCAAATAGCTAACTGTGCATGAGCAAACAAAGTTCAACAAAACACATTTGGCTTTCTCCTTACTCGAATACCTGGATCCCATTATGAACATCCCAACAGTAAAAACCACCCCCAACCTCTCACACAGACATTTCAACAGAGACATTAAAGGCATTAACCTGGTGCACACAGAAAACACAGGAATCACAGTTTCATTCATTTTACAGAAAAAACACCCCTGCCCGATTCCCAGTTCAACCCGTGCCAACCAGCTGTTAGTGGCCAGGGCTCCATGAAGAACCCTCCACTGGAGGTCCCCTGACCTCTTTGGTACTGGGGGTTTGTAGAGCCCCCTCCATCTAAAACCCACAATACTCTCCGCCCCACATACCCCCTGCCACTGATGTGCCTTCACTCCTGTTAGGCTCCTAATGTTCCTAACCTTAATGCAGAGGTTGTAGAGGGCTTTACCTCCCACATCCTCAAACTCCCCCAGGCTCAGAGTGTTGAAATCTAACAAGTCCTCCAGAACCCCTTGCCAGTCTCCAGTCTCTGCCGTCACCTGCAGTGGCGGAAACATTGGTGGCTCCTCTCCCTTTGGCCGCTCAAACATCCCCCTAACCGGCTCAGACAGTGCCTCCTGGACCTCTCCAGCAGCCTAAGAGACGTTATTCCTGTTTGTTGTGCCAAGACATTCAGGGTTTTCCACCCCTCCTCTCCCAGCAGTCTCAGGTCACCCAGCCTTTGTAAACCAACCCCCTGCCGTTAGTTGCCTCTGCAGGGTGGCTGACTGAAATGATCTCAAAGGGATGGCTGGGTTGCTGAAGAAAGGCTCCTCCCACACCCATAGCACAGGCTCCACACCCCCTTCTCGTATGGGCCTTAGCAGCTACCAGGCCCTCGGCATTGCAGAGTAAATATCTGAGAGACCTGCTGTACTCAGCTTCTCCAGCTTCATGAGGAACAGCTGCCGGTCCAACCCTAATCCGCCGGCTCTCCTCAGCAGCGCACGTGCGGGCTCCCTCCAGCCAACATCAGCATGGTACAGCAGTCTCTGCACCGCCTTTAGCCTGAAAGCAGCCATCCTGCTCTCCAGTTCCACCAGGCCCTGTCCTCCTTCGTGAACGGTCATGTACAACACTGCTGCCTTCAGCCAGTGATGGCCCGACCAGAAGAAGTCCACCAGCTTGCGTTGCAGGTCTGCGAGCAGGTCTTGAGGACAGCCAGTTTATGCCACAGGGAAGATGCTACCAGGTTGTTAATTATCAGCACCCTCCATCTATATGACACTTGGGACAGGAGCCACCTCCACCTGGCCAGTCTTGACACCACTGCCTGTGACAGCCCCTCCCAGTTCTTCCTTACCCACTTCTCCGAGCACAGATACACCCCCAACACTTTAAGCCCTTCACAACCCCCCTGCAAACCCCCTGGAAGCAGAGGAAGAGCCCTATCCTCCCATGCCCCACATAACAGAGCTTTGCTCTTGCCCCAGTTTACCTTAGCTGATGAAGCTCCCTCGTACACCTTCAGACTGGTCTCAGACTGGACTCTAGTGCCTGTATCCTGATCATCACAGAAACATCATCTGCATATGCCGACACTGCTATGCCTGTCACCACATCCATTCCTGTCCAGCACACTCCCTGCAGTCTCCTGCGTAGTAGTCCTAAAAAAGTTTTAATGGCTAATGTGTATAACTGCCCAGATAGAGGGCATCCTTGTCTAATGCCCTGTCTCACCCAGACTGGCCTACTGAGCCCCCCTCCCACCTTGACCATACATGACGCCCCAGCATACAACAGCTTCACACATGTCAAAACACTCTTCCCAAACATCACATTAAACAGATACTCATGGTCCACTCTATCAAAAGCCTTCTCTTGATCTAAAGAGACCAGTCCAAAGTTCACATTAGAACCTCTCGACAAGTCCAACATGTCCCTAATTAAGAACAAGTTGTCCGTGATTGAGCGTCCCGGTACACAATATGTTTGGTCCTTATGTACTATTATGTACTACTATGTACTATAGTCCAAATGGGACTTCAGTCTGTTAGAGAAGACCTTGGCAAATATCTTGTAGTCCGCACAGAGCAATGCCACAGGCCTCCAGTTCTTAAATTCACACAAGTCCCCTTTTTTGGGCAGGAGAGTCAGAGCCGCCTGGCGGCAGCTCATCGGCAACTCTCCTACCCCGACGCATTCACGCAACACGCAAAAGAAATCCTGTCCAATTATTCCCCAGAATTTTTGCACGACCGGGGGACATCTGGGTTACGGCCTCTGCCAGTTCATGGGACAACAGAGGAATGTCCATTTCATCCCTCTGTGCCAGAGAGCACTAAGGGAGTCCTGCGAACAAGACTTGAGCACACATTGATCACACACTTCTGCCCAGTATAAAACTCCACAGTCCGCTCCCGCATCTCACCCACCACAGAGGTCACCCACCCATCAGACAGCCGTAGACAATGCATACCCTTGGCTTCCCTGCTCTGTCTTTCCAAACCAAAGAAGAAGGAGCTGGGAGCATCCATCTCCTTGAGCACGGAGAACCTAGCTCTTACAAGTGCTCCCTTTGCTTTAACCTTGAATAAACTGCCCAGGTCCCTACGTAATTTGGCTAAATTAGCCTGGAGGCCTACATTGCCTTGTCCCACCATCTCTACCTCCATCTCACTAATACAACACTCTAGTTCCCCTAATACTCTCCTAGCCTCTGAGGATGAGAGAGCTGTATACTGTTGACAGAAAAGCCGAATTTGGACTTTCCCCACATCCCACCATTGACTCAGAGACTCATACTCCTCACTTCGCTGCCCCCACCTTTCCCAAAAGGTCTGGAAACCTGAGCAAAAAGTGGCATTGTTACAAATCCCTTTTGGCCCGACAGTCTAGGGGAGATGGTAACGAGACCCGTAACATAACTCATGCAAACTATAATAGTGAAAAAGTAAAAGTGAGAACGAAAGAACCACAGACAACTAAATTACCGTCAAACACATGGTTTATTAGAAAACACACGGTAATGGGGGGGGGGGGGGGGGGGGGGAGCAGGAAAAGGGGCTGAACTGGACCCAAGGAAAGAAACAATAAGCATCCAAAACACCCCTAAGCTAGACTAGCCTATTTTAACAACAGCTAACTAACTAACCAAAAATACAGTGGGTGGTCCGCCCAGTTCTAACTAGTGTTTTTAACAAAGTTTACCTACAGGTAGTGTATGCCCATGGGCGACTTGTCTTGGTTCCCCCTTTTCCCACCAGCAAACAAACACAAACACCATAACCAAAAACAATACCCACAGGTGAGGACAAAGTGATATGGAGGTGCTCAAACAAAAGATAGCTCAATACATAAAGAGCAATAGAGACATAGTAGGAGAGGGTGAAAGAGCGATCTACAGACATATCGCATTTACAGAGAGATTGAGCTCTAGAGCAGACAACTGACAGGGTTTTTAAACCAAGGGAAAGGAACTGTGATTAGGTAGGAAACAGGAGGAGGTGTGTCTTCTGATTGATGATTGATTGGTGACTGATTGGGGAGTGATGATTTTCACCTGCGAGGGGAGAAGGAGAGAAAAGAACACAGGACACATACACCCACAGGATACCTGTATCCGTATCAGGCATCTTGTAAGAGCAATAAGATGCCTGCCGGGGCCCTGGTGAAATAGACAGCCAAGCCATGGTTATGTGATGATCCGAAAAACCCACCGGGAGAATGGTAGCACCCAGCAGCCTATTGCTCTGATTCCTGGACATGTAAAACCGATCCAGTCGGGCTGCACTCACCCTAGCTCCAAAGACCTTCACCCATGTATACTGTCTTGTGTTGGGCTGCACTCACCCTAGCTCCAAACACCTTCACCCATGTATACTGTCTTGTGTTGGGCTGCACTCACCCTAGCTCCAAACACCTTCACTCATGTATACTGTCTTGTGTCAGGATGTCTAGTTCTGCAAACATCCACCAGGTCAAACTGCTAAAGGATGTCCCTTAACACTCCCACTGACACTGAATGAGGCTATTCCCCATTTCTGTCTTTTGTAAAAATCCATTGTACAGTTCCAGTCCCCTCCGACCACCAGCATCTCCTCAGGCGCTACCTGTGAGAGTTCCTGTCTAAGGCTCCCTGTGTTAGGCGCATACACATTTATAGACAAAACCCATGTTGTTAATTTCTGCTTTAACAACAAGCAGCCTACCTTTACACACCTCCTTTGAGGAGCAACGTTTTACAGACAGCCCCGGTGCAAAAAGGACTGCCACCCCTGCACTAACATTTGTCCCATGGATCAACACACAGACAGCCCCAGTGCAAAAAGGACTGCCACCCCTGCACTAACATTTGTCCCATGGCTCAACACACAGACAGCCCCGGTGCAAAAAGGACTGCCACCCCTGCACTAACATTTGTCCCATGGCTCAACACACAGACAGCCCCGGTGCAAAAAGGACTGCCACCCCTGCACTAACATTTGTCCCATGGCTCAACACACAGACAGCCCCGGTGCAAAAAGGACTGCCACCCCTGCACTAACATTTGTCCCATGGCTCAACACACAGACAGCCCCGGTGCAAAAAGGACTGCCACCCCTGCACTAACATTTGTCCCATGGCTCAACACACAGACAGCCCCGGTGCAAAAAGGACTGCCACCCCTGCACTAACATTTGTCCCATGGCTCAACACACAGACAGCCCCGGTGCAAAAAGGACTGCCACCCCTGCACTAACATTTGTCCCATGGCTCAACACACAGACAGCCCTGGTGCAAAAAGGACTGCCACCCCTGCACTAACATTTGTCCCATGGTTCAACACACAGACAGCCCCGGTGCAAAAAGGACTGCCACCCCTGCACTAACATTTGTCCCATGGCTCAACACACAGACAGCCCCGGTGCAAAAAGGACTGCCACCTCGACTTTATTCAACACATCACTATGCATCTCCTGCAGAAACAACACCTGTACTTTTTTTTTTTTTTTTACATATTCACCCAACACACTCCTCTTCCGCTCATCTCTGAGCGATCCTACCCGACGAGTCTCCATAAGAAGTGGGAGAAAAGCCAGCAGAGAAAGGGACCAATAGCAAAGCTCAAAAAGCCCCAGTGTCAGAAAGAAAATCTACATCTAAACAGTGTCTGAAGGTAGACCCTTACGCACTGTTGTGATCCACTTCCTCAACCTAAACCGTTTCCTGGGTGAGAGGACACCATGCTCCTAATTTTTCATAGCATGTTGTACTGATCTTACAAATGTTCCCGGATCGGGAAAAAAAGCCTCAAGATTAACTTTTTTCCCCTTGGTCTCATTCAGGAACCTTGTCAGTTCCCCCACCGTGTACTTTGACCCATCTGCTTGACTGGCTGTCAGCTCTGGACCCATTAAGGAGGAGTCTGAAAAAAAGCCTCCTCATCATCCTCTTCCTCAGACTCACCTTCCTCCTCCTCATCTCCATCTCCCATCCTGAACACCTGCCCTTCCTCTCTGGTCGGGGCCTCCTCCCGAGCACCAGGCAACGGTTCCTTGGTGCCTTTGACCATCCCAGCCTCTCCCCTCCCACCACCTTTCTTCTCCCCCTTTTTCCTTTTCCGCTTGACACCGTCCCCCCCCCCCCCTAATCTCTACCCTTCCCAACTATACTGTCCTCGTCCACTAGCATAACATGACTAGTCCCTGTCTTCTACACCACCATCCGTAACATGACTAGACCCAGTCTCATGTACACCACCATCCATAACATGATGAGACCCAGTTTCATCTACACCACCATCAATAACATGACTGGTCCCAGTCTCATCTACACCACCATCCATAACACAACTAGACCCAGCCTCATCTACACCACCATCTGTAGCATGACTAGACACAGTCTCATCTACACCACCATCCATAACATGACTAGACCCAGCCTCATCTACACCACCATCTGTAGCATCTACTTACGGCGCCGACAGAGATGCCGCCTCGCTTCGTGTTCCTAGGAAACTATGCAGTTTTTTGTTTTTTTACGTGTTATTTCTTACATTGGTACCCCAGGTCATCTTAGGTTTCATTACATACAGTCGAGAAGAACTACTGAATATAAGAGCAGCGTCAACTCACCATCAGTACGACCAAGAATATGACTTTCGCGAAGCAGATCCTGTGTTCTGCCTTTCACCCAGGACAACGGAATGGATCCGAGCCGGCGACCCAAAAAAACGACTTCGTAAAAGAGGGAAAAGAGGGAAACGAAGCGGTCTTCTGGTCAGACTCCGGAGCACCACTCCCTAGCATACTTCTTGCCAATGTCCAGTCTCTTGACAACAAGGTTGATGAAATCCGAGCAAGGGTAGCATTCCAGAGGGACATCAGAGACTGTAACGTTCTTTGCTTCACGGAAACATGGCTCACTCGAGAGACGCTATCGGAGTCGGTGCAGCCAGCTGGTTTCTCCACGCATCGCGCCGACAGAAACAAACATCTTTCTGGTAAGAAGAGGGGCGGGGGCGTATGCTTTATGGTTAACGAGATGTGGTGTGGTCACAACAACATACAGGAACTCAAGTCCTTCTGTTTACCTGATTTAGAATTCCTCACAATCAAATGTCGACCGCATTATCTACCAAGGGAATTCTCTTTGATTATAATCACAGCCGTATATATTCCCCCCCAAGCAGACACATCGATGGCTCTGAACGAACTTTATTTGACTCTTTGCAAACTGGAATCCACATATCCTGAGGCTGCATTCATTGTAGCTGGGGATTTTAACAAGGCTAATCTGAAAACAAGACTCCCTAAATTGTATCAGCATATCGATTGCGCAACCAGGGCTGGTAAAACCTTGGATCATTGCTATTCTAACTTCCGCAACGCATATAAGGCCCTCCCCCGCCCTCCTTTCGGAAAAGCTGACCACGACTCCATTTTGTTGCTCCCGGCCTACAGACAGAAGCTAAAACAAGAAGCTCCTGCGCTGAGATCTGTTCAATGCTGGTCCGACCAACCTGATTCCACGCTCCAAGACTGCTTCCATCACGTGGACTGGGATATGTTTTGTATTGCGTCAAACAACAACATTGACGAATACGCTGATTCGGTGAGCGAGTTCATTAGAACGTGCGTTGAAGATGTCGTTCCCATAGCAACGATTAAAATATTCCCAAACCAGAAACCGTGGATTGATGGCAGCATTTGCGTGAAACTGAAAGCGCGAACCACTGCTTTTAATCAGGGCAAGGGGACCGGAAACATGACCGAATACAAACAGTGTAGCTATTCCCTCCGCAAGGCAATCAAACAAGCTAAGCGTCAGTATAGAGACAAAGTAGAGTCGCAATTCAACAGCTCAGACACAAGAGGTATGTGACAGGGTCTACAGTCAATCAAGGATTACAAAAAGATAACCAGCCCCGTCACGGACCAGGATGTCTTGCTCCCAGGCAGACTAAATAACTTTTTTGCCCGCTTTGAGGACAATACAGTGCCACTGACACGGCCCGCAACCAAAACATGCGGACTCTCCTTCACTGCAGCCGAGGTGAGTAAAACATTTAAACGTGTTAACCCTCGCAAGGCTGCAGGCCCAGACGGCATCCCCAGCCGCGCCCTCAGAGCATGTGCAGACCAGCTGGCTGGTGTGTTTACGGACATATTCAATCAATCCTTATCCCAGTCTGCTGTTCCCACATGCTTCAAGAGGGCCACCATTGTCCCTGTTCCCAAGAAAGCTAAGGTAACTGAGCTAAACGTCTACCGCCCCGTAGCACTCACTTCCATCATCATGAAGTGCTTTGAGAGACTAGTCAAGGACCATATCACCTCCACCCTACCTGACACCCTAGACCCACTCCAATTTGCTTACCGCCCAAATAGGTCCACAGACGATGCAATCTCAACCACACTGCACACTGCCCTAACCCATCTGGACAAGAGGAATACCTATGTGAGAATGCTGTTCATCGACTACAGCTCAGCATTTAACACCATAGTACCCTCCAAACTCGTCATCAAGCTCGAGACCCTGGGTCTCGACCCCGCCATGTGCAACTGGGTACTGGACTTCCTGATGGGCCGCCCCCAGGTGGTGAGGGTAGGTAACAACATCTCCACCCCGCTGATCCTCAACACTGGGGCCCCACAAGGGTGCGTTCTGAGCCCTCTCCTTTACTCCCTGTTCACCCACGACTGCGTGGCCACGCACGCCTCCAACCCAATCATCAAGTTTGCGGACGACACAACAGTGGTAGGCTTGACTACCAACAACGACGAGACAGCATACAGGGACGAGGTGAGGGCCCTCGGAGTGTGGTGTCAGGAAAATAACCTCACACTCAATGTCAACAAAACTAAGGAGATGATTGTGGACTTCAGGAAATAGCAGAGGGAACACCCCCCCCCCCCCCCCCCCCCTATCCACATCGATGGGACAGTAGTGGAGAGGGTAGTAAGCTTTAAGTTCCTCGGCGTACACATCACAGACAAACTGAATTGGTCCACCCACATAGACAGCATCGTGAAGAAGGCAGCGCCTCTTCAACCTCAGGAGGCTGAAGAAATTCGGCTTGTCACCAAAAGCACTCACAAACTTCTACAGATGCACAATCAAGAGCATCCTGTCGGGCTGTATCGCCGCCTGGTACGGCAACTGCTCCGCCCACAACCGTAAGGCTCTCCAGAGGGTAGTGAGGTCTGCACAACGCATCACCGGGGGCAAACTACCTGCCCTCCAGGACACCTACACCACCCGATGTCACAGGAAGGCCATAAAGATCATCAAGGACAACAACCACCCGAGCCACTGCCTGTTCACCCCGCTATCATCCAGAAGGCGAGGTCAGTACAGGTGCATCAAAGCTGGGACCGAGAGACTGAAAAACAGCTTCTATCTCAAGGTCATTAGACTGTTAAACAGCCACCACTAACATTGAGTGGCTGCTGCAAACACACTGACTCAACTCCAGCCACTTTAATAATGGGAATTGATGGGAATTGATGTAAAATATATCACTAGCCACTTTAAACAATGCTACCTAATATAAAGTTTACATACCCTACATTATTCATCTCATATGTATACGTATATACTGTACTCTATATCATCTACTGCATCTTATGTAATACATGTATCACTAGCCACTTTAAACTATGCCACTTTGTTTACATACTCATCTCATATGTATATACTGTACTCGATACCATCTACTGCATCTTGCCTATGTCGCTCTGTACCATCACTCATTCATATATCTTTATGTACATATTCGTTATCCCTTTACACTTGTGTGTATAAGGTAGTAGTTTTGGAATTGTTAGTTAGATTACTCGTTGGTTATTACTGCATTGTCGGAACTAGAAGCACAAACATTTCGCTACACTCGCATTAACATCTGCTAACCATGTTAATGTGACAAATAGATTTGATTTGATTTTGACTAGTCCCAGTCTCATCTATACCACCATCTGTAGCATGACTAGTCCCAGCCTCATCTACACCGCCATCTGTAGACTGACTAGACCCAGCCTCATCTACACCACCATCCATAGCATGACTAGTCCCAGTCTCATCTACACCACCATCCATAACATGACTAGACCCAGCCTCATCTACACCACCATCTATAGCATGACGACACCCAGCCTCATCTACATCACCATCTGTAACATGACTAGATCCAGCCTCATCTACACCACCATCTGTAGACTGACTAGACCCAGCCTCATCTACACCACTATCCATAACATGAATAGTCCCAGTCTCATCTACACCACCATCTGTAGACTGACTAGTCCCAGTCTCATCTACACAACCATCTGTAGACTGACTAGACCCAGCCTCATCTACACCGCCATCTGTAGCATAACTAGACCCAGCCTCATCTACACCACCATCCATAGCATGACTAGACCCAGTCTCATCTACACCACCATCTGTAGACTAACTAGTCCCAGTCTCATCTACACCACCATCTGTAGACTGACTAGTCCCAGTCTCATCTACACCACCATCTATAAAATGACTCGTCCCAGTCTCATCTACACCACCATCCATAGCATGACTAGACCCAGCCTCATCTACACCACCATCCAAAGCATGACTAGACCCAGCCTCATCTACACCACCATCTATGATATGACTAGACCCAGCCTCATCTACACCACCATCTGTAACATGACTTGTCCCAGCCTCATCTAAACCACCATCCATAGCAGGACTAGACCCAGTCTCATCTACACCACCATCTGTAGACTAATCTAAACCACCATCCATAGCAGGACTAGTCCCAGTCTCATCTACACCACCATCTGTAGACTGACTAGTCCCAGTCTCATCTACACAACCATCCATAACATGACTAGACCCAGCTTCATCTACACCGCCATCAGTAGCATGACTAGACCCAGCCTCATCTACACCACCATCCATAACATGACTAGACCCAGACTCATCTACACCACCATACATAACATGACTAGGCCCGCCTCATCTACACCACCATCCATAGCATGACTAGACCCCACCTCATCTACACCACCATCTATAGCCTGACTAGACCCAGCTTCATCTACACCACCATCTGTAGCATGACTAGACCCATTTTCATCTACACCACCATCCGTAGCCTGATAAGGCCCAGCCTCTGCTGCCTGCGTCTCTGCTGCCTGCGTCCCCTGCACGTTGACCTCGATTTCCCCCACTGGCTCTTGTACCCCCACCTTGTCTACGGCCTTTATATGGGTACGCAAAGCTCTTATGCCCCAAATCCCCACGCTCAAAACAGACTATCTGTACTGGCAAACCCTGTGTAGAGCCCCTCCCCATGCCTCACTTTAAAATGCACATTGTACTGTTGCTCATTGTTATTCAGAAACATGAACAATTGCCTCCGGAACGAAGCAACGGCATCTGCCTGAAAACATGCCGACAGTACACGAAACCCACTAGCAAACTTACCAAACAGACTCAGTTCTTTCCGGATTTGATCATCTGTAATAAACGGAGGCAAATTAGTTGTTACCACTCTAGTCAAAGGACTCGACAGGGGTGAAATCGGCACCAACACATTCCTTACAAATATCCCGCTAGCAATTAGCCTACCCACCAAATTCACTCTTTCCATGAACACAACCACAGCTTTGTTCATTCTAGATACAGAATGTATAAATTCAGCTCCTACCTGGCCTCCCGAATGGTGCAGTGGTCTAAGGCACTGCATCTCAGTGTTAGCTGTGCCACTAGAGATTCTGGGTTCGAGTCTAGGCTCTGCCGTAGCCGGCCGTGACCGGGAGACCCATGGGGCAGCGCACAATTGGCCCAGCGCCGTTCGGGTTAGGGGAGGGTTGTGTTTCGTTGGATGCAAGGCTCTCGACCTTCTCCTGTCCCTAGTCCGTACGGGAGTTGCAGCGATGAGACAAGACTGTAACTACCAATTGGATACCACAACATTGGGGTGAAGAAGGGGTTAAAAAAATAAAATACCTGTTTGCCTATGGCGAGCAGAACCTCCTCCACCTTAACTCCAATCTTAGGAACACAGCTGAATCCATGCCGTAATGAGTCTCCTCCGCGCTAGGCTGTGAAGCCATCGCTCACACCAAACCCCAGGAAACTAAAAATCTTTCCTATTCCTCCCTAACTTTGAAACTGTGGGTACCACTAAACTAACAGTATGTTAAAACTCCACCATAGAAAATAAAAATTGAAAGAAAACACCAAGAAGAAATTCAAGAAAACCGCCTCTCAACTACCAAACACTCCCAGCATGCACTGCGAGAGAGAGAGAAAGGGAGGAAGAGAGAGGTGTGAGAGAGAGCGAGAGAGGGGGGAAGAGAGAGTGTGAGAGAGAAAATCTTTGACTATGTACAGACTCAGTGAGCATAGCCTTGCTATTGAGAAAGACCGCCGAATGCAGACCTGGCTCTCAAGAGAAGACAGGCAATGTGCACACTGCCCACAAAATGAGGTCCAAACCTATATTTATGTTAATTTATTTTCCCTTTTGTACTTTAACTATTTGCACGTTATTACAACACTGTATATAGACATAATATGACATTTGAAAAGTCATTATTCTTTTGGAACTTTTTTGAGTGTAATGTTTCCACTTTTGTTTATTATCTATTTCACTTGCTTTGGCAAAGTAAATATATGTTTCCCATGCCAATAAACCCCTTAAATTGAAATTGAAATGGAGAGGAAGGAAGAGAGAGTGTGTGTGAGAGACAGACAGACAGAGAGAGAGAGAGAGAGAGGGGGGGGGGGGGAGAGAGTGTGAGAGACAGAGTGAGTGTGAGAGGTAGGAAGAGAGTTTGAGAGAGAGAGAGAGAGAGGAGGGAGGAAAGAAGGAAGAGTGTGTGTGTGTGTGTGAGAGAGAGAGAGAGAGAGACGCACACACACTCTGAAGGATACGCGCGAGAGCCTGAGTGATGCTCATGACCTCAGTGCTTACAGAGAGAGAGGCGAGAGCTATTTCTGAATCCACCATGAATCTTTCACAATTAGACAGCCTGATTGCCAGAGTCCTCTGTTGCTATGTGTTGACAACCTACCTTCACAACACATCCATTTATCTGTGTTTCTTAATGGCTCTCATAAACAAAGCACCTAGAAACTTAAGTGAAGAAAACAACAGCTAATTTTCCGTTTGGTGTTTAAATTGCTTTAATTGTCCATTTTGTGCTACAAAGGAGATGTAATTGGTCCAAACTGTCAGCTCTAAAGGGATTTACCAACAAACCAGCCTCACCTTTCCCTGAGCCTTGTCAGAAAACAACTACTGTACACAGCTGCCATGTAGCCTAGTACAGTTCTTTTCCTATCAGTCAAACTAAACTCAACGCTTTACTCTGGCCGGCAGTGGTGTGACCAATGGAGTAGGTTGCTACATCTCTATCCTCCGGTATGCACGTGGTTGAGACTCCCGAGTCCGAGGTGCTTGTCACGTCCTGCTGCCTGGCACCATTACAGCGGCCATCACTCAGGCATTATTCATGGCCCTGGAAGAGTTTGTCAGGGGCTGTGCCCGCAGGTGCTGTGACAACCCTCTCAATCACCCACAATCCCCAGCAGCTCCCCGCCACCCCGATTCTACCGACACCACCACAATGACAACCCACATCCCAGCCGACCTCTCTGCCTCCCATCCCCATTCGAAGGGGAATCGACATCCCTCCGTGAGTTACTTACATACATAAATACTGCAGTGAATACCTTCATTTGGAATCTATGTGTTTCTGATGAAAGCCCGCCTGGCATCTGTCCGCCACACAAAGAACGGCCAGCGCCACACATTTCAATGCCTAGCCTGTCCACGTCAGCATACTCCCGGGTGAATGATTGCCAGGGGATTGTATTAACTTGTTTGTTCAATTTCACAGAGCCACATAACTCCTAGTGCCATCAGGAGCCCCCCCCCCCCCCCCCTTCAAACCATTACTTTCTCTCTGTGATGCATACCTAGCATACGCTACACTACACCAAGTAGGCCCAGAAACGTAATTTATACACAGCCATTCAGGTGTGTCACGCCAACCTTCATGGCAGACAGTAAATATCCCACCGCCTGCCGCCGTCATCTTTCTGTTGACAAAGTGAGGAGGGATACGCAGGGGGACTATTTACCTAAAATGACTGCATTTGATACATTAACATAGATCGTATCACGGCTGTCCTCGCGTCCCGCTTCTCAGCTCAATCACAGACGTTAGAGAGACTCAAGGTGAGATGTCGGCCCGGCTGTTATTTTCGACTCCCTCCCCCTGACTATGTGAATAAGGTTCGTCGCATTACATTAGCTATATTCCAACACTTGGCTCCCGCTCAAATACATGATTAACTCTCCCTAAGTAGTGTGGATGTATTGCTGCTTACAGAATATTCTACAGCTAGCCGCTGTGCAGTCCTGTAATCAGTTTTAGCCACAGCGACAAACATCCAAAGTTCTTTGACGTTCTGTGCCTTCAGAAAGTATTCACAACCCTTGACTTACTCCACATTTTGTTGTGTTCAGCCTGAATTCAAAATGGATTACATATATATATATATATATTCTCACCGATCTACACACGATACCACATAATGACAAAGTGAAAACATGTTTGTTTTTCAATCTTTGAAAATGTATTTCAAATGAAATTTAGAAATATCTCATTTGAATAAGTATTCACACCCCTGAGTCAATGTTAGAATCTCCTTTGGTAGCAATTACAGCTGTGAGTCTTTCTGGGTAAGTCTCTAAGAGCTTTGCACACCTGGATTGTACAATATTTGCACATTATTCTTTTAAAAATTCTTCAAGCTGTGTCAAGTTGGTTGTTGATCATTGCTAAACAGCCATTTTCAAGTCAAGCCGATTTAAGTCAAAACTGTAACTAGGCCACTCAGGAATATTCAATGTCGTCTTGGTAAGCAACTTCAGTGTATATTTGGCCTTGTGTTTAAGGTTATTGTCCTGCTGAAAGGGGAATTTGTCTCCCAGTGTCTGTTGGAAAGCAGACTGATCCAGGTGTTCCTCTAGGATTTTGTCCCTGCTTAACTCTATTTTGTTAATTTTTTTATTTAAAAACCTCCCTTGTTCTTGCCGATGACAAGCATACCCATAACATGATGCAGCCACCACCATGCTTGAAAATGCAAAGAGTGGCACTCAGAAATGTGATGGATTTGCCTCAAATATAACGCTTTGTATTCAAAACATAAAGCTAATTTCTTTCTCACATTTTATGCAGCTTTACTTTAAAGCATTTTAAAAAATATTGTTATTCTTTAGAGGCTTCCTTCTTTTCACTCTGTCATTTAGGTTAGTACTGTGGAGTTTTTAAAAAATGTACCTTTATTTAATTAGGCAAGTCAGTTAAGAACAAATTCTTATTTTCAATGACGGCCTAGGAACAGTGGGTTAACTGCCTGTTCAGGTGCAAAACGAGAGATTTATACCTTGTCAGCTCTGGGATTTGAACTTGCAACCTTTACGGTTAGCTAGTCCAACTCTCTAACCACTAGGCTGCCCTGCCGCCCCAGTAACTACAATGTTGTTGAAATTCACTGCTCAAATGAGGAACCATAGAGATAATTGTATGTGTTGGGTACAGAGATGAGGTAGTCATTAAAAAATCATGTTAAACACTTTTACTGCACACAGAGCGAGTCCATGCAACTTATTATGCAACTTGTTAAGCACATTTTTACCCCAGAACTTATTTAGGCTTGCCTTAACAAAAGGGTTGAATACTTATTGACTCAAGACATTTCAGCATTTCATTTTGTATTCATTTGTAAAAGATTCGAAAAACATTACTCCACTTTGACATTATGAGAAATTGTGTGAAGGCCAAACCTAAATGGAATCCATTTTAAATTCAGGCTGTAACACAACAAAATGTGGAAAAAGTCAGGGGTTGTGAATACTTTCTGAAGGCACTGTAAATAAGACTTGGTTCTGTGACTTCAGCGAAATAACAGAATGCTATGTGATCTTTCCAAAACAGTTGAGCACTTCTTCAAGCTCCTTTATCATTTATCATTTTACCAGCCAATATAGAATAATATTGAGTCATACTTGTGCTTGAGACCTTTGCTAAACCCTTAGCATCCCTAAAGACCGTGTTGCTTATGGTCAAGTACCTCAGCTAATGAAGCGTGGCGCAGACGGTGTGTGTCAAAACAGTAACAGGTTCAATCCAGAGGATAATTGCATTCGTTCATTAGTTCCACCCCGGAGGGCTGAGACACGCCTGACCACCTGACAAATCAAATCCAAAAATGACGATGAAGAGATTCATAAATATGACAAGCTGTTGAACACACACACACAAACACATAACTAACCACACACATAAACACACAAACACACTGACGAAACCTCAGTTTCTCACAAAGAGAAAACACATGCTAAAATCCTCATTGACTGCTAGCAACGTCCTTCACTGCAAAGACCCCTCCAGCAATGAAGTCTTCTCCCGAGCAGTATCTGGCACCATAAGGGATTAGTGCTAAGGAATGGCACTTTGGTGGTGTTCTTAGAGAGTGGAGGGTGGACCTTGTTTCCAATCCCTCCCTGACAATTACTCAGCACTGCCTGAGATTAGGAATCAGGTGCTAAGCCTGCTGGGAAACCTGGCGAATGTGAATAAACTCTCTGCCTTCGGCTGTGACATACAGCAACACTCCTACCACATACACACAACACTGACCAAACTTCTAACACACACACCACTGATCACATTTCAACACAACACACACTGATCAATGGCTTCACACTTCCCCTACTCTCCGTCACAGACATACACTCACACAATCACACACACACACACACACACACACACACACACACACACACACACACACACACACACACACACACACACACACACACACACACACACACACACACACACACACACACACACACACACACCACAGCAGTTCTACAATGAAGGTGCTGAGAAATCATCATTCATCCTGGCTCGTCGAGCCCTTATGATGATGGGCTCCCCAATGTGTTTCAGCCATATCAACTTACATTAACCAAAGCTGCCAGATTCCCGTTTGAAAATGCTCTATCCGCATCAGCAGGCAGAATAGAAACATATTACTTTCCATTGATGACACACTACACTACATCCACTGTAGTTATGCAATTATGATCTCATTTATTTTAACGCTATTCAAGGTTCTTGTCTCAATGCTCGATTTCAAAAGGATGATCAATTTACTCCGATTAAACAAGACAGGGTTGGGCCCAGAGCTGTACTATACTGCAGGCTATCCCTGCTCGTAAGCAAGACAAATGTCTTGCTACTCCCAGCTTCGATACAACAGGACACTTAAGGAGTTCAGTACGACATCCATACTCTCAGTAATATGATAAGAGTAAATTAACTAGTTATTGGACGAGTTATGTCACACATCAATATTCTCAGTAATATGTAAATTACCTAGATATGTCACAAATGCAGTTAACAAAGGTATATGGAGATGTCTGCTCTTGTAACGTTCGTCGTTAAGGGTAGACCAAGGCTCAGCGTGATTGAAGTTCATCATATTTTATTAAAATATGAACCAGCAAAAAAAATAAAAAATAAACAATACAATACAATACAATACAATACAATACAATACAATACAATACAATACAATACAATGAACGAAAAGCTTTGTCGTGCAAAAATACAACCAAACAAAGATCCCACAACAAAGGTGGGAAAACGGGCTGCCTAAGTATGATCCCCAATCAGAGACAACGATAGACAGCTGCCTCTGATTGGGAACCATACTAGGCCAACAAAGAAAACGAAAACATAGATATACAAAAACTAGAGTACCCACCCTAGTCACACCCCTACCTAACCAAAATATAGAGAATAAACAGGGATCTCTAAGGTCAGGGCGTGACAGCTCTACTCAAAATGACAACCAACTGACTGCAGCATTACCGCAAAAATGGAAGAAGTAAGTGGAAGGGGGAGATGGTAGGGAACTTAAAGTCCAAAATTGGCTAAAGAAAATTGTTATAAATAAAAAGTATACCAGTTTAATTTAAGGACCATAAAATTGACAGCTGCGCCATAAAAGTTGGGAGGAGATGTTCAATGTACCAATTCCATGGCACATGGTTTATGAACTGATACACAAAACAACGCCAGATTCAAAACTTACAGTTTTTCTCTTTTAATTATTATACAAAATTCTTGAAACCAATAAAATGTTATATATAAGGGGAATACAACCATCCCGGCTCTGCAGACTTTGGTGTGAAGAGACAAAATCCTTAGATCGCTTATTTTTGGTACTGCCCATATGTAGATCTTTTTTGGTACTGCCCATATGTAGATAATTTTTGGTACTGCCCATATGTAGTTTATTTTTGGTACTGCCCAAATGTAGTTTATTTTTGGTACTGCCCATATGTAGTTTATTTTTGGTACTGCCCATACAGTATGTAGTTTATTTTTGGTACTGCCCATAGTTTATTTTTGGTACTGCCCATATGTAGTTTATTTTTGGTACTGCCCATATGTATCTTATTTTTGGTACTGCCCATATGTAGTTTATTTTTGGTACTGCCCATATGTATCTTATTTTTGGTACTGCCCAGATGTCGATCATTTTTGGTACTGCCCATATAAAGTTTATTTTTGGTACTGCCCATACAGTATGTAGTTTATTTTTGGTACTGCCCATATATCGATCATTTTTGGTACTGCCCATATGTCGATCATTTTTGGTACTGCCCATATGTCGATCATTTTTGGTACTGCCCATATATAGTTTATTTTTGGTACTGCCCATACAATATGTAGTTTATTTTTGGTACTGCCCATATGTCGATCATTTTTGGTACTGCCCATATGTATCTTATTTTTGGTACTGCCCATATGTAGTTTATTTTTGGTACTGCCCATATGTAGTTTATTTTTCGTACTGCCCATATGTATCTTATTTTTGGTACTGCCCATATGTTGATCATTTTTGGTACTGCCCATATATAGTTTAATTTTGGTACTGCCCATACAATATGTAGTTTATTTTTGGTACTGCCCATATGTCGATCATTTTTGGTACTGCCCATATGTATCTTATTTTTGGTACTGCCCATATGTAGTTTATTTTTGGTACTGCCCATATGTAGTTTATTTTTGGTACTGCCCATATGTAGTTTATTTTTGGTACTGCCCATATGTAGTTTATTTTTGGTACTGCCCAAATGTAGTTTATTTTTGGTACTGCCCATATGTAGTTTATTTTTGGTACTGCCCAAATGTAGTTTATTTTTGGTACTGCCCATATGTAGTTTATTTTTGGTACTGCCCATATGTATCTTATTTTTGGTACTGCCCATATGTAGTTTATTTTTGGTACTGCCCATATATAGTTTATTTTTGGTACTGCCCATACAATATGTAGTTTATTTTTGGTACTGCCCATATGTCGATCATTTTTGGTACTGCCCATATGTATCTTATTTTTGGTACTGCCCATATGTAGTTTATTTTTGGTACTGCCCAAATGTAGTTTATTTTTGGTACTGCCCATATGTAGTTTATTTTTGGTACTGCCCATATGTAGTTTATTTTTGGTACTGCCCATATGTAGTTTATTTTTGGTACTGCCCATATGTATCTTATTTTTGGTACTGCCCATATGTCGATCATTTTTGGTACTGCCCATATATAGTTTATTTTTGGTACTGCCCATACAGTATGTAGTTTATTTTTGGTACTGCCCATATGTAGTTTATTTTTGGTACTGCCCATATGTAGTTTATTTTTGGTACTGCCCATATGTATCTTATTTTTGGTACTGCCCATATGTCGGTCATTTTTGGTACTGCCCATATGTAGTTTATTTTTGGTACTGCCCATATGTCGATCATTTTTGGTACTGCCCATATATCGTTTATTTTTGGTACAGCCCATACAGTATGTAGTTTATTTTTGGTACTGCCCATATGTATCTTATTTTTGGTACTGCCCATATGTAGTTTATTTTTGGTACTGCCCATATGTAGTTTATTTTTGGTACTGCCCATATGTAGTTTATTTTTGGTACTGCCCATATCTATCTTATTTTTGGTACTGCCCATATGTCGATAATTTTTGGTACTGCCCATATGTAGTTTATTTTTGGTACTGCCCATACAGTATGTAGTTTATTTTTGGTACTGCCCATATGTCGATCATTTTTGGTACTGCCCATATATAGTTTCTTTTTTTTACTGCCCATATGTCGATCATTTTTGGTACTGCCCATATGTCGATCATTTTTGGTACTGCCCATATATCGTTTATTTTTGGTACTACCCATACAGTATGTAGTTTATTTTTGGTACTGCCCATATGTATCTTATTTTTGGTACTGCCCATATGTCGATCATCTTTGGTACTGCCCATATATAGTTTATTTTTGGTACTGCCCATACAGTATGTAGTTTATTTTTGGTACTGCCCATATGTCGATAATTTTTGGTACTGCCCATATGTAGTTTCTTTTTGGTACTGCCCATACAGTATGTAGTTTATTTTTGGTACTGCCCATATGTCAATCATTTTTGGTACTGCCCATATGTAGTTTATTATTGGTACTGCCCATATGTCGATCATTTTTGGTACTGCCCATATGTCGATCATTTTTGGTACTGCCCATATATCGTTTATTTTTGGTACTGCCCATACAGTATGTAGTTTATTTTTGGTACTGCCCATATGTAGTTTATTTTTGGTACTGCCCATATGTAGTTTATTTTTGGTACTGCCCATATGTAGTTTATTATTGGTACTGCCCATATGTCGATCATTTTTGGTACTGCCCATATGTCGATCATTTTTGGTACTGCCCATATATCGTTTATTTTTGGTACTGCCCATACAGTATGTAGTTTATTTTTGGTACTGCCCATATGTAGTTTATTTTTGGTACTGCCCATATGTATCTTATTTTTGGTACTGCCCATATGTCGATCATTTTTGGTACTGCCCATATATAGTTTATTTTTGGTACTGCCCATACAGTATGTAGTTTATTTTTGGTACTGCCCATATGTCGATCATTTTTGGTACTGCCCATATATCGTTTATTTTTGGTACTGCCCATACAGTATGTAGTTTATTTTTGGTACTGCCCATATGTAGTTTATTTTTGGTACTGCCCATATGTAGTTTATTTTTGGTACTGCCCATATGTAGTTTATTATTGGTACTGCCCATATGTCGATCATTTTTGGTACTGCCCATATGTCGATCATTTTTGGTACTGCCCATATATCGTTTATTTTTGGTACTGCCCATACAGTATGTAGTTTATTTTTGGTACTGCCCATATGTAGTTTATTTTTGGTACTGCCCATATGTATCTTATTTTTGGTACTGCCCATATGTCGATCATTTTTGGTACTGCCCATATATAGTTTATTTTTGGTACTGCCCATACAGTATGTAGTTTATTTTTGGTACTGCCCATATGTCGATCATTTTTGGTACTGCCCATATGTCGATCATTTTTGGTACTGCCCATTTATAGTTTATTTTTGGTACTGTCCATACAGTATGTAGTTTATTTTTGGTACTGCCCATATGTCGATAATTTTTGGTACTGCCCATATGTCGATCATTTTTGGTACTGCCCATATGTAGTTTATTTTTGGTACTGCCCATACAGTATGTAGTTTATTTTTGGTACTGCCCATATGTCGATAATTTTTGGTACTGCCCATATGTATTTTTGGTACTTATTTTTGGTACTGCCCATATGTAGTTTATTTTTGGTACTGCCCATATGTAGTTTATTTTTGGTACTGCCCATATGTATCTTATTTTTGGAACTGCCCACATGTAGATCCTTTTCGGTACTGCCCATATGTCAATCATTTTTGTCGCATGTTCAGGTAGTGACTCCCCGGGGATTTCAGTGGAACAAGTTGTTGCAGTGGGGAGAGGAGGGAAGAGACAGAGAATCACAGTGAGGCTAAATTCACTGGTATACAGCATGGTCTGTCTCCTGAGGTAAATCCATACAGCGAATCCTGGCTAAGGCATCCATTTTGGACACTTCAGATTGGATAAAATAACTGTCTTGAACTTACCCAGGCCTTCCTAATCATGGCTCTGTGTCAGAACATATTTTTACTTTATTTAATGGTGAAAAATAAATCATTTTGATCACTGTATTGGCTAAATGAGAAAGATATGAAATTAATTTAATTTGCAGGAGGGCAGAAGAAAGGAGGGATGTTTCCCGAAGGAGGAATTGGAGCAAGCATCTGTCTCTAAACTAGAAAATGTCAAGTCCTGTTAATCTTATCTGAACGCCTGCCTGCTGACATGGATTTAATTTCACACAGGCGTACACAGGCTGACGTGTGTGAGTGAACACAAGGGCGCCCATACGCACACGGGAAACATTTCTCAGCTCAGACAAATGTTGTGTGGTTGTTAACTTAACAGACACACATCCATCGGCATCCCCAAACACACACACTCACACACACGCACTTCCACTCCCACATAAACACAAACACCAACACATGCATCACATTTGACCCCCATAACAAACACATACTGACACTATCTCTCGCTCTCTCTTTCTTTCTCTCCTTCTCTCTCACACACACATATACACACACAGGCACGTGCACAGATAGGGCTCAACCAGTGTGTTTATTTTGATCACCTGCCCCCCCACCACCAAAAAAAGGTCTGTGCACAGCCCTGCACACACACACACACAATGTTCACTGGGGGAGAGTGAATAAATGGCAGGCGTTCTATGGAGAGCTCAACATTCACAGTCTGTTCCCTGCCATCACCATGCTCACCCTCATGCCCACCCCCATCACCATCCCACTGGATTAAAAGCCAGCCTCTAGAGCAGAGGAGACAATAGAGATAAGCCTGGATGCTAACTGAAGGAAGAAGCACAGAAAGGAAGGATGGGAGGGCCAGTAGGAACCCGGGGAGGGCACTGGCGGGGAGACAACGCCACATTAGCTCATCTTCAGGCCCGCTGCGCTCCACTAGGCATCCAGAGGAGTGCACATGCACTGGGGCCGCTGGCTCCTATAATGGAGTGAGAGAGGGGAGATGAGGTGGGAGGAGGAGCAGAGGGGAGAGGCATGTAAAGCAGAAAACTCCTCTGAGACATTCTGGTGTAGAGTTGCAGTGAGTTACTTTGGGGACATAGAGAGTGGGTGACTGGGTGTTTTCAGATGGTGGGTGTGAGTTACGGGTCAGTGGAGGACGATGACAATGGTGGTGAGAGTGTCACCGTCTATAAATGGACAATCAGAGATTCTGTGGTCTGCCGTATTCTAGGTCCTCTACAAAGTGATTCGAATCATCTCATTTGATTGTCCTATGTATCTGCCCTCGTAGCCATGTCTCCCTCAGAAAAGAGAATTAGACTACCTGGTTTAAATATATGGCTAAATAAAAAAGAATATCATGTCAAATCAGTATGTCTAGAATACTCTGGATTTCACAAAAAAATACACATTTCTGTAATTCAACATAAGACATGGATTATGATATGGTAGTTATAGAAAAAACTGTGATTAAAAGGTCTCGGTTGAAGCCAAGACTAGTGAAAAGGAAGCTTGGAGGCAACAGGAAAGGCTTGAGAAGAAGATATTATGTACAGTATATGTATATCTTTAGAGATGAGTTTATGATTGTTAGCATTAGCAAGGTTAGCATTAGTATGGGAGGTTAGAATTAGCATGAGAGGTTAGCATTAGCATGGGAGGTTAGCATTAGCATGAGAGGTTAGCATTAGCATGAGAGGTTAGCATTAGCATGAGAATACCGGCAGATGGACTGCCATTCTGTATTAGCTCCCTCTAAAGTAAACAGTTGGCTCTGAACATTCTGTGACACAGGAGCATAGGGACATATGCGCGCACACACATAAAACACACACACACATACTGACAGAACACAAACGCACACACATAACACACACTTTAACACTCATCATATGCTGCTGCTAATCTGTTCAATATTTTACTCTTTTTATCATCTATCCCGATGCCTAGTCACTTTACCCTGCCTTCATGTACGTACAGTATCTACCTCAAATACTGCATCACTTTACCCTGCCTTCATGTACGTAAAGTATCTACCTCAAATACTGCATTCCCCTGCACATTGATCTGGTACTGGTACCAGTACCAGTTCAACAAATCAAAATATATTTGAGATTTGAGATTTTTCAAAGTAGCCACCCTTTGCCTTGATGACAGCTTTGCACACTCTTGGCATTCTCTCAACCAGCTTCCCTGGAATGCTTTTCAAACAGTCTTGAAGGAGTACCAACATATGATGAGCACTTGTTGGCTGCTTTCCCTTCACTCTGCGGTCAAACTCATCCCAAACCATCTCAATGTGGTTGAGTTTTGGTGATTGTGGAGGCCAGGTCATCTGATGCAGCACTCCTTCTTGGTCAAATAGCCCTTACACAGGCTGGAGATGTGTTGTAACTCCGGGTCTTCCTTTCCTGTGGCAGTCCTCATGAGAGCCAGTTTCATCATAGTGCTTGATGGTTTTTGCAACTGCACTTGAATAAAGTTCTTGAAATGTTCCATATTGACTGACCTTCATGTCTTAAAGTAATGATGGACTGTTGTTTCTCTTTGCTTGTTTGATCTGTTCTTGCCTTTTACCAAATAGGGCTATCTTCTGTATACCACCCCTACCTTGTCACAACACAACTGATTGGCTCAAACACACACCTGTTAATTGAAATGCATTCCAGGTGACCTCATGAAGCTGGTTGAGAGAATGCCAAGGGTGTGCAAAGCTGGCATCAAGGCAAAGGGTTGCTACTTTGAAGAATCTCAAATATAAAATACATTTTGATTTGTTGAACACTTTTTTGATTACTACATGATTTCATATGTGTTATTTCATTGTTTTGATGTCTTCACTACTATTCTACAATGTAGAAAATAAATAGTAAAAATAAAGAAAAGCCCTTGAATGAGTAGGTGTGTCCAAACTTTTGACTGGTACTGTTTTTAATTACATTTTTTTGGAAGGAAACGTATTTCACTAATTTTATGATTAATTATAGGTCATATTTCATAGAAATCTGGAAACAACGGACAGTTCCTTTAAGAGAGGGTCATTTCATCTGTCCTGCACACAAACTAATGAAGGCATTGCCTTATGGCGCACAGCTGAGGAGAAGTAGTGTTTCATGCCCATTTGTATCAACAACATGGAAGCGCAGGGGACTAAACTTCCAACCTAAACAGGCCTTTGTCAATCTCCCGTCCAGAGTTCTAAAGCAACCTAGATAATGGGAGAGGAGAGAGAGAGAGCGGGAGACGCAATCTCACTGCTGTGTACTTCTTGGCAAAGTATAGCAAGCTCTCCTCAAATGTCTCATAGCAAGATAAGATTCTAAAAGGCTGCGACTCCAGAGGCGGTTCTGGAGCATCGAGGCAGCATCCCCCCGCCCGGCCATTCCGACTGAGCGTGCCAGAACCAGAGTCTGTGAAGCTAAGACTGTGATGTGCTGCCAGCCTGCCAGCCCTGGGTATAAAGGGGCATGGGCTGCTACCCCAGCTGCGTCGCCAAGGCAAAGTCCCCACCGCCTCATAGTCTCTTACACAATACCCCACAACCTAGCTAACACCCTGTATTTACCATTCTCCCTAACACTGAGAATAGTTGTGCTGCTCTGCTTCTGGGCTCTACAAGCTGGTGCTCTCTCATTTACAGCCAGAGATAAGGGCAGGTGGGAGGATATTACTTGTGGGTAGAAACTGATTGAATTGGCTCCAGCAGGTCAAACATACCTAAATGACGGCACACCCGGAACTGAGCAGATGTAGTTATCTACCTCAGAGGAGAAGCCATGGCTTGTCTGATAAGGCCGGGAACATGAAGGGAGTCAGACTGACTGACCGCTGGCTGAGTGTGTGTGGTGGTGGATGAAAATGATTAAATGCATTGTGTGTTGCAGGTCTAGGGGCGGGAGGGGGGAGAGTGGGGAGGGAGACAAGGTCATGATCATGTGAGCCCGTACAATGTGTGGGAAGGAGAGTAAACAAATCCACACAGATATGATCCTCAGCTGGGGCATTTAGAGGGCCTGTGATGGAAGGAGGGAGGTGGAGACAGACAGACAGGTCTTCATATAACATATTTTCTATCAAACATTTTAAAACTTTTTCCATTTCAGTCTCAGTTCTGGAGAAACAACATAGGATCCACAGTGCTGCTGTCTGGTTAATAGCTGTAAGCAAACAGTTAGCACACTGCAGACTTGATAATAAGACCTAGGAATGGCTGTCATGAGCCCTGCGCTCACCCCCTACTTTGACTGGCACTTGTGTGTTACAGTCGTTGCTACGCTTCACAGTCGAGGCCAACATTTCATATGGAAAATTGGTTTAGCATCATGCTTTTCTTCCCATCTCAAAGGGGCCAGCCTTTGAAATGTTATTGGTGAGTGTGACATTGGTGAGTTTCTCAGGTGACACCTGGAGACTGAATGAAATGTCTTTCTGTTCGGTTGACTTTGAACAAGACAACATCACCGCTTTGATCAGGCCTCCAGGGAACCCAGTAACCCAGGTCATGTGTCACATGCTTGGCTTGAGAAATCACCTCTCTCTGTCTGTCTGTCTGGCTCTCTCTTTCCTACTCTCTCCTTCTCACTCTGGATCTCTCCCTCGCTCTCTGTCTCTTTCCCTCTCTGTTTCTCTCTCTCTCTGTATCACTGTATCTGACTCTTTCCCTCTCTCTCCCTCCATCTCTCCCCCTCAGCATCTATCTCCCTCTCTCTGTATCTAAAGTCGAAGTCAGAAGTTTACATACACCTTAGCCAAATACATTTAAACTCAGTATTTCACAATTCCTGGCATTTAATCCTAGTAAAAAATTCCCCGTCTTAAGTCAGTTAGGATCACCACTTTTTTTTTTAAATGTGAAATGTCAGAATAATAGTAGAGAGTGATTTATTACAGCTTTTATTTCTTTCATCACATTCCCAGTGGGTCAGAAGTTTACATACACTCATTTGGTATTTGGTAGCATTGCCTTTAAATTGTTTAACTTGGGTAAAAAATTTCAGGTAGCCTTCCACAAGCTTCCCACAATAAGCTGGGTGAATTTTGGCCAATTCCTCCTGACAGAGCTGGTATAACTGAGCCAGGGTTGTAAGGCCTCCTTGCTCGCACACGCTTTTTCAGTTCTGCCCACAAATCCTCTATAGGATTGAGGTTAGGGCTTTGTGATGACTACTCCAATACCTTGACTTTGTTGTCCTGTCCATTTTGCCACAACCTTGGAAGTATGCTTGGGGTCATTGTCCATTTGGAAGACCCATTTGCGACCAAGCTTTAACTTCCTGACTGATGTCTTGAGATGTTGCTTCAATACATCAACATAATTTTCCTCCCTAATGATGCCATCTATTTTGTGAAGTGCACCAGTCCCTCCTGCAGCAAAGCACCCCCACAACATGATGCTGCCACCCCTGTGCTTCACGGTTGGGATGGTGTTCTTTGGCTTGCAAGCATCCCCCTTTTTCCTCCAAACATAACGATGGTCATTACGGCCAAACAGTTCTATTTTTGTTTCATCAGAACAGAGGACATTTCTCCAAAAAGTAGACTTTCAGGTTATGTCGATATAGGACTTGTTTTACTGTGGATATAGATACTTTCGTACCTGTTTCCTCCAGCATCTTCACAAGGTCCTTTGCTTTTGTTCTGAGATTGATTTGCACTTTTCCCACCAAAGTACATTCATCTCTAGGAGACAGAACTTGTCTCCTTCGAGAGCGGTGTGACGGCTGTGTGTGTCATGGGCGTCTGAAGAAGAGGACCAAGGTGCAGCGTGGTGACCGTACATTTATTTTTATTTAAGATAAACGCCGCCAAGAAAACAACGTGAAGCTCAACAGGGCTAAGTGCCTCAAACAAAGTTAACTAACCACAATCATAGGTGGGGAAAAAGGGCTGCCTAACGATAGACAGCTGTCCCTGATTGAGAACCATGCCCGGGCAAAACAAAGAAATACAAAACATAGAAGATAGAACATAGAATGCCCACCCCACACCACACCCTGACCTAACCAAATAGAGAAATAAAACTGATCTCTAAGGTCAGGACGTGACAGTGTGGTCCCATTGGTGTTTAAAATGGGGAATTAGTGTTTGTACAGATGAACGTGGTACCTTCAGGTATGTGGAAATTGCTCTCAAGGATGAACCAGACTTGTGGAGGTTTCTTTTGATTTCCCCATGATGTCAAGCTAAGAGGCACTGAGTTTGAAGGTAGGCCTTGAAATACATCCACAGCTACACCTCCAATTGACTCAAATCATGTCAGTTAGCCTATCAGTAGCTTCTAAAGACATGACATAATTTTCTGGACATCATCAAGCTGTTTAAAGGCACAGTCAACTTAGTGTATGTAAACTTCTGACCCACTGGAATTGTGATACAGTGAATTATAAGTGAAATCATCTGTCTGTAAACAATTGTTGGAAAAACTACTTGTGTCAAGCACAATGTAGATGTCCTAACCAACTTGCCAAAACTATAGTTTGTTAAAGAAGAAATGTGTGTAGTGGTTGAAAAACAAGTTTTAATGACTCCAACCTAAGTGTATGTAAACTTCCTACTTCAACTGTATTTCCCTCTCTCTGTATCTCCCTCTCTCTGTATCTATCGCCTTCTCTCTGTATCTATCTCCCTCTTTCTGTATCTATCGCCCTCTTTCTGTATCTACAGTATCTCCCTCTCCCTCTCTCTCTGTATCTATCTCCCTCTCCCTCTCTCTCTGTATCTATCGCCTTCTCTCTGTATCTATCTCTCTCTTTCTGTATCTACAGTATCTCCCTCTCCCTCTCTCTCTGTATCTATCTCCCTCTCCATCTCTCTATCTCCCTCTCCCTCTCTCTCTGTATCTATCTCCCTCTCCCTCTCCATCTCTCTATAAATTCAATTCAATTCAAGGGCTTTAATG
Source organism: Oncorhynchus clarkii lewisi (assembly GCF_045791955.1). NCBI lineage: Eukaryota > Metazoa > Chordata > Actinopteri > Salmoniformes > Salmonidae > Oncorhynchus > Oncorhynchus clarkii. Next base: position 28,365,511 of record NC_092177.1, on the reverse strand, counting down.
GCATGGGAAACATGTGTTAACATTGCCAAAGCAAGTGAGGTAGATAATATATAAAGTGAATATATAAAGTGAAATAAACAATAAAAATTAACAGTAAACATTACACATACAGAAGTTTCAAAACAATAAATTATATATATATATATATATATATATATATATATATATATATATATATATATATATATATATATATATATATATATATATATATATATATATATATATATATACAGTGTTCTAACAATGTACAAATGGTTAAAGGACACAAGATAAAATAAATAAGCATAAATATGGGTTGTATTTACAATGGTGTGTGTTCTTCACTGGTTGCCCTTTTCTCGTGGCAACAGGTCACAAATCTTGCTGCTGTGATGGCACACTGTGGAATTTCACCCAGTAGATATGGGAGTTTATCAAAATTGGTTTGTTTTCGAATTCTTTGTGGATCTGTGTAATCTGAGGGAAATATGTCTCTCTAATATGGTCATACATTGGGCAGGAGGTTAGGAAGTGCAGCTCAGTTTCCACCTCATTTTGTGGGCAGTGAGCACATAGCCTGTCTTCTCTTGAGAGCCATGTCTGCCTACGGCGGCCTTTCTCAATAACAAGGCTATGCTCACTGAGTCTGTACATAGTCAAAGCTTTCCTTAATTTTGGGTCAGTCACAGTGGTCAGGTATTCTGCCGCTGTGTACTCTCTGTGTAGGGCCAAATAGCATTCTAGTTTGCTCTGTTTTTTTGTTAATTCTTTCCAATGTGTCAAATAATTATCTTTTTGTTTTCTCATGATTTGGTTGGGTCTAATTGTGCTGCTGTCCTGGGGCTCTGTAGGGTGTGTTTGTGTTTGTGAACAGTGGCCCAGGACCAGCTTGCTTAGGGGACTCTTCTCCAGGTTCATCTCTCTGTAGGTGATGGCTTTGTTATGGAAGGTTTGGGAATCGCTTCCTTTTAGGTGGTTATAGAATTTAACGGCTCTTTTCTGGATTTTGATAATTAGTGGGTATCGGCCTAATTCTGCTCTGCATGCATTATTTGGTGTTTGTCCCATTTTGATCTCATCTTTGAACCTAGATCTACAATCTCTCCACCACCAAAGAAATGAAATCGGTCACTAGTGATAAATTACCCAGTGGTGAAGACGTGATTGACGTAGCTGCAGATTCAGCGTCTCTGTGGAATTGGGTCAACACGTCTCTTTGGTGTTCTACGTTGTACACAGAGGATATTTTTGCAGAATTCTGCGTGCAGAGTCTCAATGTGGTGTTTGTCCCATTTTGTGAAGTCTTGGTTGGTGAGCGGACCCCAGACCTCACAACCATAAAGGGCAATGGGCTCTATGACTGATTCAAGTATTTTTAGCCAAATCCTAATTGGTATGTTGAAATTTATGTTCCTTTTGATGGCATAGAATGCCCTTCTTGCCTTGTCTCTCAGATCGTTCACAGCTTTGTGGAAGTTACCTGTGGCGCTGATGTTTAGGCCAAGGTATGTATAGTTTTTTGTGTGCTCTAGGGCAACCGTGTCTAGATGGAATTTGTATTTGTGGTCCTGGTGACTGGACATTTTTTGGAACACCATTATTTTGTTCTTACTGAGATTTACTGTCAGGGCCCAGGTCTGACAGAATCTGTGCATAAGATCTAGGTGCTGCTGTAGGCCCTCCTTGGTTGGTGACAGAAGCACCAGATCATCAGCAAACAGCAGACATTTGACTTCGGATTCTAGTAGGGTGAGGCCGGGTGCTGCAGACTTTTCTAGTGCCCGCGCCAATTCATTGATATATATGTTGAAGAGGGTGGGGCTTAAGCTGCATCCCTGTCTCACCCCACGACCCTGTGTGAAGAAATTTGTGTCCCTCTCTATCTCCCTCTCCCTCTCTCTCTATCTATCTCCCTTTATCTCCCTCTCTCTCGCTCTTTCTCTCTCCCCAATTCAATTGGCTTCATTGGCATATGAAACATATGTTAACATTGCCTAAGCAAGTGAAATAAGTAACAAACAAAAGTGAAATAAACAACAACAAAAAATGACAGTAAACATTACACTCACAAAAGTTTCAAAGGAATAGAGACATTTCAAATGTCATATTATGGCTATGCATTATGTCTCGGTCTCTCTCTAAACATCATGAGAGGATAGGACTTAGAACTATGGAGGGAAAACAACACAGAACAGCGATCTCATCTTTGAACCTAGATCTACAATCTCTCCACCACCAAAGAAATGAAATCGGTCACTAGTGATAAATTACCCAGTGGTGAAGACGTGATTGACGTAGCTGCAGATTCAGCGTCTCTGTGGAATTGGGTCAACACGTCTCTTCCCAGAGGTGGGCCAGTCGCTGGTGTCTAATGGTGCTCTCCTTCTCTCCTCGGAGGAGGGACCTATGGAGGGAAGTGAGGAGGGTGAGAGAGTGACAGAGATAGAGAACGAGAGAGCGAGAGAGAGAGACCTTGATTTTGGACAAAATTACCTGAATGGACTATCACTAGCATGGACTATCAAAAAAAAAAACTTTGAACAAACCAAAACCTGCAGAAGATACAATAATCTCTAGGTAACTGCGTTACATAAAGCTTAATAAACAAGGCTCCTAAACTACCAAGTTGCTAGGAAAGAAACTGACCTGGCTGCAACTTCAATCAGCACTGAAGTTTGAAGTGAGAGGTGTGAAAACTCTTGAGTCTAACAATGGCAAGAGAGTTCCACAGACCAGCACAACAACAACCCCCCCCCCCCTCCCCCGGAGGGCGGAAGGTGGAGATTGACGGCTGTCTGAGAGAGCTGTCTGCTCTATGGACTGAGGTGAGAGAACTTAAAGAGGCACACATGGCACTGAATGAAGAGGTGAGAAATCTGATGTGTGACAGAGAGCAGGACAATCCCCCAGACAAGCCAGCAGAACAGCCCACCTCAGACCCGGACCACAACACCACGATAGGACAGACAACACAGGATCCCCTAGCCACATCATAATTCACACAGGCACAAATGACCTGAGGGCCCAGCAGGAAAGGGTGGCAACAGCACTCAATGTAGTGATTGAAAAAGTTTCTTCCACTTTCCCAACGCACAAGTGGTTATCTCTACCACGAAAATACTTTCACCCTGCCACCATACAGCAGCTGACCCCCATGCAGCGGGTGACCACCATACAGCGGGTGACCACCATACAGCGGGTGACCACCATACAGCGGGTGACTACCATACAGCGGGTGACTACCATACAGCGGGTGACCACCATGCAGCGGGTGACCACCATGCAGCGGGTGACCACCATACAGCGGGTGACCACCATGCAGTGGGTGAATGCAAGCATTTTGTGAGACTGTTCCTCAAAACCAAATGTCTACCTGGCCCACCACTCCACCCTGGCCTTTACGATCAGGTCCTCATCTACAAGGCAGCAATCCTAACTTTTGCCAGGACCGTGAAGGACATCACCCTCAACCGTAGCCCCAGCACCTCACACAGGAGCCACAGAGCAACGGACACCCCGCCCAGACCAGCGAGACACTACCAGACCTGCAAGAGACCCTCCCGAATTACCTGCACCAAGAGAACCCACACCAAGAGGACATACACTCTGAATTTACAAACGGACAATCTGACAGCACAGTTGCAGTCCCCAACACTCTGGATAACATAACAGCCTAGCCAGCTCTGCTAGGGTGAGTAATGTTCAGTGAGCTGTTCTCTCATTTGTGTCTGGAAGTAGCTAGCAAGTTAGGCGGATGCTTGACTGCTGTTAGTACAGAACACTCGGATCAACCCTTAAAGAGATGGGTGGGGCTAAAGCTTAAGAGGGTGTGAACAATGCTGAATGGGTGTAGACAAAGAAGGGCTTTCCAGTAGTAGTACAAAAATATTCAAAGACCATTTTCTCAAAAGTGAGTTTACAAGTTTATCAACTTTCTAAGCAGAATAACTTTCCCCTTATTCCTCAACTGTAGTGTATGATATACCATTTTGTAGCTCTGAGTTTACTTTTATCCAATGTAAAAAATAAAAAATAAAATAAAAATGCTACATAACACCGATTTGAGTTGGTCGGTCACATATTTAGACGACAAATTCCAATTGGCTTTACATAAACTCTTTACCATCATCCTCAGCTCTTGCATGTTCCCCAATATTTGGAACCAAGGACTAATCACCCCAATCCACAAATGTTGACCCCAATAACTACCGTGGGATATGCGTCAACAGCAACCTTGGGAAAATTTCCTCAGCGAAAACAATGTACTATGCAAATGTCAAATTGGCTTTTTACCAAATTACCGCACGACAAACTACGTAATCACCCTGCACACCCTAATTGACAAACAAACAAACCAAAACAAAGGCAAAGTCTTCTCATGCTTTGTTGATTTCTAAAAAGCTCAATGGCATGAGGGTCTGCTGTACAAATTGATGGAAAGTGGCGCTGGGAAAAAAAATGTACGGCATTATAAAATCCATGTACATAAACAACAAGTGTGCGGTTAAAATAGGCAAATAACACACACATTTCTTTCCACAGGGCCAGGGGGTGAGACAGGGATGAAGCTTAAGCCCCACCCTCTTCAACATACACTACCGGTCAAAAGTTTTAGAACACCTACTCATTCAAGGGTTTTTCTTTATTTTTAATATTTTCTACATTGTAGAATAATAGTGAAGACATCAGAACTATGAAATAACACATATGGAATCATGTAGTAACCAAAAAGTGTGAAACAAATCAAAATATATTTTATACTTGAGATTCTTCAAATTGCCACCCTTTGCCTTGAAGACAGCTTTGCACAAGCTTGGCATTCTCTCAACCAGCTTCATGAGGTAGTCACCTGGAATGCATTTCAATTAACAAGTGTGCCGTGTTAAAAGTTAATTTGTGGAATTTTTGTTCCCTCTTAATGCGTTTGTGCCAATCAGTTGTGTTTTGACAAAGTAGGTGTGGTATAGAAAAGATAGACCTATTTGGTAAAAGACCAAGTCCATATTATGGCAAGAACAGCTCAAATAAGCAAAGAGAAATGACAGTCCATCATTACTTTAAGACATTAAGGTCAGTCAATACGGAAAATGACGAGAAATTTTAAAGTTTCTTTAAGTGCAGTTGCAAAAAACATCAAGCACTATGATGAAACTGGCTCTCATGAGGACCACCACAGGAATGGAAGACCCTAAGTTACCTCTGCTCAGAGGATAAGTTCATTAGAGTTACCAGCCTCAGAAATTGCAGCCCAAATAAATGCTTCACAGAGTTCAAGTAACATACACATCAACTTTTCAGAGGAGACTGTGTGAATCAGGCCTTCATGGTTGAATTTCTGCAAAGAAACCACTTCTAAAGGACACCAATAAGAAGAAGAGACTTGCTTGGGCCAAGAAACACGAGCAATGGACATTAGACCGGTGGAAATTTGACATTTGGTCTGGAGTCCAAATTGGAGATTTTTGTCTTTGTGAGTGAACGGATGATCTCCGTATGTGTATATCCCACCGTAAAGCATGGAGGAGCAGGTGTTAGGGTGTGGGGGTGCTTTACTGATGACACTGTCTGTGATTTATTTAGAATTCACACTTAACCAGCATGGCTACCACAGCATTCCGGCGCCGACAGAGATGGCCGCCTCGCTTCGCGTTCCTAGGAAACTATGCAGTTTTTTGTTTTTTTGTTTTTTTACGTGTTATTTCTTACATTAGTACCCCAGGTCATCTTACGTGTTATTTCTTACATTAGTACCCCAGGTCATCTTAGGTTTCATTACATACAGTCGAGAAGAACTACTGAATATAAGATCAGCATCAACTCACCATCAGTACGACCAAGAATATGTTTTTCGCGACGCGGATCCTGTGTTCTGCCTTACAAACAGGACAACGGAGTGGATCCTATGCAGCGACACAAAAAAACGACTCCGAAAGAGAGGGAAACGAGGCGGTCTTCTGGTCAGACTCCGGAGACGGGCACAGCGCGCACCACTCCCTAGCATTCTTCTTGCCAATGTCCAGTCTCTTGACAACAAGGTTGATGAAATCCGAGCAAGGGTAGCATTCCAGAGGGACATCAGAGACTGTAACGTTCTTTGCTTCACGGAAACGTGGCTTACTGGAGAGACGCAATCCGAAGCGGTGCAGCCAACAGGTTTCTCCACGCATCGCGCAGACAGGAAAAAACATCTTTCTGGTAAAAAGAGGGGCGGGGGCGTATGCCTTATGACTAACGTGACATGGTGCGATGAAAGAAACATACAGGAACTCAAATCCTTCTGTTCACCTGATTTAGAATTCCTCACAATCAAATGTAGACCGCATTATCTACCAAGAGAATTCTCTTCGATTATAATCACAGCCGTATATATCCCCCCCCAAGCAGACACATCGATGGCTCTGAACGAACTTTATTTAACTCTCTGCAAACTGGAAACAATTTATCCGGAGGCTGCATTCATTGTAGCTGGGGATTTTAACAAGGCTAATCTGAAAACAAGACTCCCCAAATTTTATCAGCATATCGATTGCGCAACCAGGGGAGGAAAGACCTTGGACCATTGTTACTCTAACTTCCGCGACGCATATAAGGCCCTGCCCCGCCCCCCTTTCGGAAAAGCTGACCACGACTCCATTTTGTTGATCCCTGCCTACAGACAGAAACTAAAACAAGAGGCTCCCACGCTGAGGTCTGTCCAACGCTGGTCCGACCAAGCTGACTCCACACTCCAAGACTGCTTCCATCACGTGGACTGGGAGATGTTTCGTATTGCGTCAGATAACAACATTGACGAATACGCTGATTCGGTGTGCGAGTTCATTAGAACGTGCGTTGAAGATGTCGTTCCCATAGCAACGATTAAAACATTCCCTAACCAGAAACCGTGGATTGATGGCAGCATTCGTGTGAAACTGAAAGCGCGAACCACTGCTTTTAATCAGGGCAAGGTGTCTGGTAACATGACCGAATACAAACAGTGCAGCTATTCCCTCCGCAAGGCTATCAAACAAGCTAAGCGCCAGTACAGAGACAAAGTAGAATCTCAATTCAACGGCTCAGACACAAGAGGCATGTGGCAGGGTCTACAGTCAATCACGGACTACAGGAAGAAACCCAGCCCAGTCACGGACCAGGATGTCTTGCTCCCAGGCAGACTAAATAACTTTTTTGCCCGCTTTGAGGACAATACAGTGCCACTGACACGGCCTGCAACGAAAACATGCGGTCTCTCCTTCACTGCAGCCGAGGTGAGTAAGACATTTAAACGTGTTAACCCTCGCAAGGCTGCAGGCCCAGATGGCATCCCCAGCCGCGCCCTCAGAGCATGCGCAGACCAGCTGGCCGGTGTGTTTACGGACATATTCAATCAATCCCTATACCAGTCTGCTGTTCCCACATGCTTCAAGAGGGCCACCATTGTTCCTGTTCCCAAGAAAGCTAAGGTAACTGAGCTAAATGACTACCGCCGCGTAGCACTCACATCCGTCATCATGAAGTGCTTTGAGAGACTAGTCAAGGACCATATCACCTCCACCCTACCTGACACCCTAGACCCACTCCAATTTGCTTACCGCCCAAATAGGTCCACAGACGATGCAATCTCAACCACACTGCACACTGCCCTAACCCATCTGGACAAGAGGAATACCTATGTGAGAATGCTGTTCATCGACTACAGCTCGGCATTCAACACCATAGTACCCTCCAAGCTCGTCATCAAGCTCGAGACCCTGGGTCTCGACCCCGCCCTGTGCAACTGGGTACTGGACTTCCTGACGGGCCGCCCCCAGGTGGTGAGGGTAGGCAACAACATCTCCTCCCCGCTGATCCTCAACACTGGGGCCCCACAAGGTTGCGTTCTGAGCCCTCTCCTGTACTCCCTGTTCACCCACGACTGCGTGGCCACGCACGCCTCCAACTCAATCATCAAGTTTGCGGACGACACAACAGTGGTAGGCTTGATTACCAACAACGATGAGACGGCCTACAGGGAGGAGGTGAGGGCCCTCGGAGTGTGGTGTCAGGAAAACAACCTCACACTCAACGTCAACAAAACTAAGGAGATGATTGTGGACTTCAGGAAACAGCAGAGGGAACACCCCCCTATCCACATCGATGGAACAGTAGTGGAGAGGGTAGCAAGTTTTAAGTTCCTCGGCATACACATCACAGACAAACTGAATTGGTCCACTCACACAGACAGCATCGTGAAGAAGGCGCAGCAGCGCCTCTTCAACCTCAGGAGGCTGAAGAAATTCGGCTTGTCACCAAAAGCACTCACAAACTTCTACAGATGCACAATCGAGAGCATCCTGGCGGGCTGTATCACCGCCTGGTATGGCAACTGCACCGCCCTCAACCGTAAGGCTCTCCAGAGGGTAGTGAGGTCTGCACAACGCATCACCGGGGGCAAACTACCTGCCCTCCAGGACACCTACACCACCCGATGTCACAGGAAGGCCATAAAGATCATCAAGGACATCAACCACCCGAGCCACTGCCTGTTCACCCCGCTATCATCCAGAAGGCGAGGTCAGTACAGGTGCATCAAAGCTGGGACCGAGAGACTGAAAAACAGCTTCTATCTCAAGGCCATCAGACTGTTAAACAGCCACCACTAACACTGAGTGGCTGCTGCCAACACACTGACACTGACTCAACTCCAGCCACTTTAATAATGGGAATTGATGGGAAATGATGTAAATATATCACTAGCCACTTTAAACAATGCTACCTTATATAAATGTTACTTACCCTACATTATTCATCTCATACGCATACGTATATACTGTACTCTATATCATCGACGGTATCCTTATGTAATACATGTATCACTAGCCACTTTATACTATACTATGCCACTTTGTTTACATACTCATCTCATTTGTACATACTGTACCCGATACCATCTACTGTATCTTGCCTATGCTGCTCTGTACCATCACTCATTCATATATCCTTATGTACATATTCTTTATCCCCTTACACTGTGTACAAGACAGTAGTTTTGGAATTGTTAGTTAGATTACTTGTTATTACTGCATTGTCGGAACTAGAAGCACAAGCATTTCGCTACACTCGCATTAACATCTGCTAACCATGTGTATGTGACAAATAAAATTTGATTTGATTTGATTTTGATTTGATTCTGCAGCGATACGCCATCCCATCTGGTTTACACCTCCAGGCTGTGTAAGGTCTATTTTACCAAGAAAGAGAGTGATGGAGTGCAGCATCAAATTACCTGGCCTCCACAATCCTCCGACCTTAGCCAATTGAGATGGTTTAGGAAGAGTCGGACAGCAGAGTGAAGGAAAAGCAGCCAACAAGTGCTCAGCATATGTGGAAACTCCCTCAAGACTGTTGGAAAAGCATTCCAGTTTATGCTGGTTGAGAGAATGCCAAGAGTGTGCAGAGCTGTCATTAAGGCAAAAGGTGATTATATGAAGAATCTCAAATATAAACATATTTATTTTTGTTTAAGACTTTTTTGGTTACTACATGATTCCATTTGTGTTATTTCATAGTTTTGATGTCGTCACTATTATTCTACAATGTAGAAAATAGTAACAATAAAGAAAGACCAAAAACCTTGGTTCTAAAACTAATTGGCGAGGGCACTAGAAAAGTCTTCAGCACCTGGCCTCACCCTACTAGGTGTCTACTGTTTGCTGATGATCTGGTGCTTCTCTCCCCAACCAAGGAGGGCCTACAGTAGCACTAGATCTTCTGCCCAGATTCTGTCAGACCTGGGCCCTGACAGTGAATCTCAGTAAGACAAATATAATGGTGTTCCAAAAAAGGACCACGAATACAATTTCCACCTAGACACCGTTAGCCTAGAGCACACAAAAACTATACATACCTCATTCTAAACACCAGCGCCACAGGTACAGTGGCAAGAAAAAGTATGTGAACCCTTTGGAATTACCTGGATTTCTGCATAAATGAGTCATAAAATGTATCTGATCTTCATCTTAGTCACAAAAATAGACAAACACAGTGTGCTTAAACTAATAACACACAAATTATTGTATTTGTCTTGTCTATATTGAATACATAATTTAAACATTCACAGTGTAGGTTGGAAAATGTATGTGAACCCCTAGGCTAATTACTTTTCCAAAAGTTAATTGGAGTCAGGAGTCAGCTAACCTGGAGTCCAATCAATGAGATGAGATTGGAGATGTTGGTTAGAGCTGCCCTGCCTTATAAAAAACGCTCTAAAGATGTGAGTTTGCTATTCACAAGAAGCATTGCCTGATGTGAACCATGCCTCAAACAAAAGAGACTCCCTAGGAGTAGCCGTCCTGCAAAGACGACAGCAAGAGCACAGTGCAGAATGCTCAATGAGGTTAAGAATAATCCTAGTGTCAGCTAAAGACTTACAGAAATCTCTGGAACATGCTAACATCTCTGTTGACGAGTCTACGATACGTAAAACACTAAACAAGAATGGTGTTCATGGAAGGACACCACGGAAGAAACCACTGCTGTCCAAAAACAACATTGCTGCACGTCTGAAGTTTGCAAAAGTGCACCAAGATGTTCCACAGCGCTACTTGCAAAATATTATGTGGACAGATTAAACTACATTTGAGTTGTTTGGAAGGAACACACAACACTATGTGTGCAGAAAAAAAGGCACAGCACCTGATCCCAACTGTAAAGTGTGGTGGAGGGAGAATCAAAGTTGGGGGCTGCTTTGCTTTCTCAGAGCTTGGACAGCTTGCTATCATCGACGGAAAAATGAATTCCCAAGTTTATCAAGACATTTTGCAGGAGAATGTTAGCTATCAATTGAATCTCAACAGAAGTTGGGTGATGCAACAGGTCGTCACAGACAAACCAAGCTGCCCAGAAAGGACAGTCTGGCTATAGAGACCAGTCGTTACAGACAAACCAAGCTGCCCAGAGAGGACAGTCTGGCTATAGAAACTGGTTGTCACAGACAAACTTGGCTGCCCAGAGAGGACAGTCTGGCTATAGAGACCGGTCATCACAGACAAACCTGGCTGCCCAGAGAGGACAGTCTGGCTATAGAAACTGGTTGTCACAGACAAACCTGGCTGCCCGGTCATCACAGACAAACCTGGCTGCCCAGAGAGGACAGTCTGGCTATAGAAACTGGTTGTCACAGACAAACCTGGCTGCCCAGAGAGGACAGTCTGGCTATAGAAACTGGTTGTCACAGAAAAACTTGGCTGCCCAGAGAGGGCAGTCTGGCTATAGAAACTGGTTGTCACAGACAAACTTGGCTGCCCAGAGAGGACAGTCTGGCTATAGAAACTGGTTGTCACAGACAAACCTGGCTGCCCAGAGAGGACAGTCTGGCTATAGAAACTGGTCGTCACAGACAAACCTGGCTGCCCAGAGAGGACAGTCTGGCTATATAAACTGGTTGTCACAGACAAACCTGGCTGCCCAGAGAGGACAGTCTGGCTATAGAAACTGGTCGACACAGACAAACTTGGCTGCCCAGTGAGGACAGTCTGGCTATAGAAACTGGTCGTCACAGACAAACTTGGCTGCCCAGAGAGGACAGTCTGGCTATAGAAACTGGTCGTCACAGACAAACTTGGCTGCCCAGAGAGGACAGTCTGGCTATAGAAACTGGTCGTCACAGACAAACTTGGCTGCCCAGAGAGGACAGTCTGGCTATAGAAACTGGTCGTCACAGACAAACTTGGCTGCCCAGAGAGGACAGGCTGTGCTCACTCTGCTCCAGGGGAGAGGAAGACAGAGCTGCATTTTTTTTTACACTGTGACAAATACTCAGACCTAAGAGAATCTTTATTTCCCAAAATTATTATTTAGCACAAAGAATTTGAAATTATAAAATAAAAAAATCTAATATTTATTTGGGGAAAGCCTAAATGTGCAGTTTTGGCAGCCAAATGTGTGCCCTCCTGCCACAACTTGAGGGCCAGCCAGTGAAAAGTGCAATGTCATGTCAATAATATTTCCCATTTTGGTTTTGGTTTGGCTTTCATACCATGTCATGTGGCTTCTCAGTCAGGTTGAGACTGGTCTACTGCTATTGCTTTAATGTATTATTAGTATTAGTCCCATGTATATTGCTGTTGAAGCTGCTGCAATGGTAATCACATTTCCACTACTACTACTATTATTGATGCCTTATTGCTGTTGGTCCCACCATTTGTTGTTAAATTTATACTTTGACAATTTAATTAGGTAATTGAACTTGAGATAGAGAGAGACTGACTCCACCAGTCCCATCATCCTGTTGTAGGGTGTTTCTTATCAGCAGCCAGCACGCTGTCCCCTCGTCACGGTGGCTGCTGGGGAGCTGAACACTGAGCCCTGGCTGCCGCTAGGAAACAGAGAGGTGGACAAGGGACGAATGCCAATCAGCGTGGTCCCCTGGCCGAGCCAGCCCTGAGATTTCATTACTCCCCCAGACGATGACATAGCGCTGGCCTGTGGAGCACTCCGACCCCGGCCCCAGGTCTGATAGCCATGTTAACATGCAACAGGAGCCCTCTCCTTACTCGCCCATTGCACGAGACTCTTGACCTTTACACACATCGATAACTGCATAAATCCCATTTGATTTGGCCCCTACTGGAAGGTTTGGGGGTTAAAGGACTGGAATAGGCTAAGAGGGAGATAAGAGATAGACTTTTAGGGAGGTTTGGCAGCTACTAGTTCTGTGTAAAGGTGTGTCGAGCTCTCTAATAAATCAGTGTGGGGAAGAAAGTGCAGAGGTGAGCGAAAAAATGTAGTGCACTCTCAAGGAGTTCAAAACAGACCCATAAAAGTTTAATGCACAGCTGGCAGCTAGCAGCCCGGCAGAAAAAAGGGGAGAGAGCTATTTCCAGAGCTGTAGCTAGCATTCATAATTCACATTATAGTTTTAGGCAGAGGAATACAGGGTTTCTGTTCAGATTCATCGTCTTCCTCTCTGACTTCTCACACTTTGCGTTCTATTATTTGCCATGATTGGAGACCTGGTTTGACTTGTCTGAACGTTTCATACCTCAGCTAACTGGCAGCAGAGATCCTCTCAAAAGACAGAGAGAGAAATCAAGATGAGCTACCACACACTGGTTGTACTTAACTCTGAGTGACAAGTGAAAAGGAAGCTTTCATTTTCCAATCTCCCAAAAATAACCGCCCCCAGAACAGCTATTTTTTACATTTCATCTGAACAAATTAAATCTCTCTTTAATAACATATTTAATCAAAGAATATGTATTAATATCTGAAATAATCATCTGACATCGATGAAGTGATAAGGACAGAGGTGAGAAGTAAAGGAAAGAGGGAAGATAGACAAGAGGATAGACAGTAGGAAAGAAAGGAGGAAAGACAGGAGGATAGACAAGAGGAAATACAGGAGGGAAGACAGGAGGAAAGACAGGAGGAAAGACAAGAGGACCGACAGGAGGAAAGACAGAAGGAAAGACAGGAGGATAGAAAGGAGGAAAGACAGGAGGATAGACAGGAGGAAAGACAGGAGGGTAGACAGGAGGACAGACAGGAGGATAGACAGGAGGATAGACAGGAGGACAGACAGGAGGGAAGACAGGAGGGAAGACAGGAGGGAAGACAGGAGGATAGACAGGAGGATAGACAGGAGGACAGACAGGAGGGAAGACAGGAGGGAAGACAGGAGGGAAGACAGGAGGGAAGACAGGAGGATAGACAGGAGGAAAGACAGGAGGATAGACAGGAGGATAGACAGGAGGAAAGACAGGAGGGTAGACAGGAGGAAAGACAGGAGGATAGACAGGAGGATGAGGAAAGACAGGAGGATAGGAGGATAGACAGGAGGGAAGACAGGAGGGCATACAGGAGGATAGACAGGAGGAAAGACAGGAGGATAGACAGGAGGACAGACAGGAGGACAGACAGGAGGAAATACAGGAGGATAGACAGGAGGAAAGACAGGAGGATAGACAGGAGGACAGACAGGAGGACAGACAGGAGGAAATACAGGAGGATAGACAGGAGGATAGACAGGAGGATAGACAGGAGGATAGACAGGAGGGAAGACAGGAGGGAAGACAGGAGGAAAGACAGGAGGAAAGGAGGAAAAACAAGAGGAAAGAGAGAGATAGAGATATATAGAGAGAGATAAATATGTATATATACAGAGATATATATATAAATATATATATATATATATATATATATATATATATATATATATATATATATATATATAGAGAGAGAGAGAGAGAGAGAGAGAGAGAGAGAGAGAGAGAGAGAGAGAGAGAGAGATACATGTATAGAGAGAGAGAGAGAGAGAGAAGAGTAGAGAGGAAGCACACTTCAAAAGCCCCTCTACATCTCACCTTTCCCCTAAAGACTGGATGTCACATTGTTTTTACCTCCTGTCGCCACTCCCCCACCGCCCACCATCCATCCCATCGCCCTCTGCACCTGAGCGTTTAGCTGACTAGAAACAGTGTGAAGCATTTTAAAATAGCCCATCTGTGCACCCTCTCAAGGAGCAGTAGGAAGAGGGCCGGGGAAGTCAATGCATCCATCCCTTGCTTAGGTGGACCACAGGACATGTGGCAGAGAGAGCTGGGTGAGAGGCACTACAGCAAAAACCACTCAGGCAGCCCACCTGTTGCCCTATTCCCTCCACCAGGAAGGGGCGTTAGAGTTTAGTCACAATTCGAGGAGACAGAGTTGCTTGTCACTTTGGATAGGACACCATGCTGAAGTGACTTCGTTCACAACACAACGTCAACTCATCATCCACACTGTTAACCCCCCTGTCACTTCCCCTCCGCCCGGATAATGAAGCATTTTGTCACTGGAAATTGGTGTGCGCTCATTCAGATAAGCTTAGTCAACGTTCGGGAGCATGAAATGGCTTGTGATGGGGGTCGGGTGACGTGGAGTGCTGACTTGATTGAATCAGTCCTGTCAGGAGGGTTGTGGTGATTAGCAGGCTATTATGCAGAGGCAACAACAATAACAACAACAAATAACACCGACCACCACACAGACAGCAGGGAGACATGGGCACCTGGCCCTTTGTTGTAGTAGATCACACACACACACACACACACACACACACACACACACACACACACACACACACACACACACACAGACACACACACACACACACACACACACACACACACACACACACACACCAATCAACATGCACACACACACACACACACACACACACACACACACACACACACACACACACACACAGACACACACACACAGACACACACACACACACACACACACACACACACACACACAGACACACACACACACACACACACACACACACACACACACACACACCAATCAACATGCACACACACACACACACACACACACACACACACACACACACACACACACACACACACACACACACACACACACACACACACACACACACACACACACACACACACACACACACACACACACACACACCACACACACACACACACCAATCAACATGCACACACACACACACACACACACACACACACACACACACACACACACACACACACACACACACACACACACACACACACACACACACACTAACCAATCAACATGCACACACACACCAACCAATCAACATTTACACACACACACGCTACACACAATGAGTGCTCCAGTGCTCTTCTTGCCTGTGATTCCTGATCAGATGGCAGAAAATAGGTAGACAGAGCAACCTTGCTTCAGAGATAAAGAGAGAAAAAATAGAGAAAAGGTGAGATAAAGAGAGAAAATGAGAGATAAACAGAGATAACCCGAGATAAATAGATAAAAAGAGAGGAAATGAGAGAAAAAAGAGAGATAAAGAGAGAGAGGAGTAGAGAGAGGAGCAGCAGGCAGCAGCAGCAGCTCTGGCCCAGCTCTTCCCATTAAGACGGCTGTGTGAAACGAGAGCTGAAGCACCGGCAGAGCCTGCTGTCACTCTCACTTAGTCCAGCCCCCGCCAATGGTCCCATGGCAGGCCCCAGCCTCACAGCAGTGGTCTGTACACTAGCTAGGCCTGGATGAGCCATAACTCTACACACACTAGTATTACTGCACCATGTGACAGGCTGCTGATTAAAAAAATAGATTTAAAGTAATTTTGATTGATTTGATATTAGAACTAGGAAGGAAGCACTTGTCTATTCAAGATTTAAGATGGCAGAGTGTATCTTTATCTAACTGCAGGTATACTCCGGGTAATTATGGTAATAAGGGAATGAGATCCTTATCTTAGGGTAAAGTAGTAGAGCGTAATTAAATCATATATATTTTGTTTGTGGTCTGTATGCATGTGTGATGGTATCTATTTCCTTTTGGTAAAAGGAAATCTATTTACTTTGTTAGCCAACTTGTTGTCATGCCAAAGAACTATTGGGCCTTGACAAATGTACTGTATAAACTCAGGCTACAGATTATTCACCTACACAATGATATATCTAACACATCATTCAAAAACATATGCTTAAAACAATAAGTGAGTACAAGTACACTACATGACCAAAAGCATGTGGATAGCTACTCGTCCAACATCTCATTTCAAAATCACAGGCATTAATATGGAGTTGGTCCCCCCTTTGCTGCTATAACAGCCTCCACTCTTCTGGGAAGGTTTTCCACTAGATGCTGGAACATTGCTGCAGGGACTTGTTTCCATTCAGCCACAGAGCATTAATGAGGTCGGACACTGATGTTGGGCAATTAGGCCTGGCTCGCAGTCGGCGTTGCAATTCATCCCAAAGGTGTTCGATGGGGTTGAAGTCATGGCTCTGTGCAGGCCAGGCAAGTTATTCCACACCGATCTCAACAAACCATTTCTGTATGGACCTTGCTTTGTACACGGGGGCATTGTCATGCTGACACAGGAAAGGACCTTCCCCAAGTGCTGCCACAAAGTTGGAAGCACAGAATCGTCTAGAAGGTCATTGGATGCTGTAGCGCTAAGATTTCCCTTCACATGAACCAAGGGACCTAGCCCGAACCATGAAAAACATCCCCAGACCATTATTCCTCCTCCACTAAACTTTACATTTGGCACTATGCATTCGGCAGGTAGATTGTGATTGTGTGTGAGATTATGTGTGTGTGTGTGTCTGCCCTATTCCTTCTGCGTGCTGCGGTGCATCTTTCTTCACCACATGCCTCCAGGATCACCTTGAATGCGCACAGGGGAGAGTCGGGATCTGCTGCTGAAGCTACTCTGCCACACAGCATTGCACTGCCTCTTCCAAATGGGAGGGAGACATTTTGAATTCTGTACATGTACACAGTCAAGCGTGAAGGCTTTGGCCTCACACGTCAAAGAGCTGGCGGGATCTTTGGGGGGCTAAGTGCTTTGATGGCTTGTAGGTCATCTTATCAGGCAATGAACCCAGTCTGTAGTGTATCTGTACACCCAGGGTGATGCAGAGATAAAGCCAGCACCCCAAATGGCACCCTATTCCCTACATAGTGCATCCATAGGTCTCTGGTCAAAAGACGTGCATTATGTAGGGAATAGGGTGTCATTTGGGATGTATCCACTGTATCTAGCAGCATGTTTTCAAGCAACTCCTGCTGATAGCTCAACTTTAAGCCCCTTCTTTCCAGTTATGAAACAGCAGCCACAAATGTTACGGCTGTTACTGAATAGTTATGACGACCCCCTGTGCTAATGAACCTTAAGATTATCCATCTTTGTTTCCAAGGCCCATAAACATGACCATTGAATTAGTGTTGAACTACTTTTCAAGTGCCTTCTTGACACAACAGCATCATCAACTCATTAAGCTTGCTATACATGCACCGCAGCCCCGTACCATTTGGTCAAGCCAAATGGGTTTACATCAAATCAAGTTTGAGAGCTGTGTGAATAAATAAACTCTCTTTCCTCACTCTCCTTTCTCCAGTCCATCTGTAATGCTGCAATAACCTACACTGCTGCTTCAACATGATTTAAAACTGAACTAAATGGCTGCTGGGTTATTCAAGCATTCTTAGAAAGGTAACGCACAAAACCCATGACATTGGCAAAGTCGCTACTCGTCGGGTACATTTACACGTACTGTAAAGCTGTGAAATGGAATTGCATTTTTTTTATGACTTTGCCCAGCCAAACCTCTGCATCAAATCATTGGAAGGGTTCCCTCCTCTGTTTATTACCACTGTTGGTCTAGTGTTGAACAAGTCAGTCAGGTTGAGTTCATCTTAAAGAGGTCATACAGGTTAATTACTCTGTGGGTCACACCATTTCACACCCCGATGGACACATTGGAAAAGGAGAGGAGTGTGAATCCACTGTATAAGACTCTCTATGTGATCTTAATCACACTCCACACTACCCCTAATGGGTTCTCTGTTGACTGTGGTAGATTGTTGTCTCTGTTAGGTTGATACTATAGCCTACCCACTACATGATTTATTAGAGATATATCAACCTACGACCCGTTTGGGGTTGGGGAAAATATGGTGTACAAACACACACAGTGCCTTCAGAAAGTAAAGTATTCACACCCATTTTTCCATGTTTTGTTGTGTTACAGCTGGAATTTAAAATGTATTAAATTTAGATTTAGTGTCACTGATCTACACACAATATCCCATAATGTCAAAAAATACGTTAAAAAAAACATAAAATAAAAAATAATAATTAAAATGAAGTACAAATGAATGAGTCAATAAGTATTCAACCCCTTTGTTATAGCAAGCCCAAATAAGTTCAGGAGTAAAAATGTGCTTAACAAGTAAAATAGTAAGTTGCATGGACTCACTATGTGTTCAATAATAGTGTTTAACATGATATTTGAATGACTACCTCGTCTCTGTACCCCACACATAAAATTATCTGGAAGGTTCCTCAGTCGAGCAGTGAATTTCAAGCACAGATTCAACCACAAATACCAGGGAGGTTTTCCAATGCCTTGCAAAGAAGGGAACTGAACATCCCTTTGAGCATGGTGAAGTTATTAATTCGATTTGGATGGTGTATCAATACACCCAGTCACTACAAAGATACAGGCATCCTTTCTAACTCGGTGTCCAGAGAGGAAGGAAACCACTCCAGGGATTTCACCAAAGGCAATGGTGATTTTGAAACAATTACAGTTTAATAGTTGTGATATGAGAAAACTGAGGATGGATCAACAACATTGTAGTTACTCCACAATGCTAACCTAAATGACAGAGTGAAAAGAAGGAAGAATAATTTACAGAATAAAAAATATTCAAAAAAATGCATCCTGTTTTCAACATGGCACTTAGTAATACTGCAACAAACATGGCAAGGAAATGTACTTTTTGTCCTGAATACAAATTGTTATGTTTGGGGAGCATCACTGAATACCACTCTTCCTATTTTCAAGCATGGTGGTGGCTGCATCATGTTATGGGTATGCTTGTCATCAGCAAGGACAAGGACAGGGGAGTTTCTTTGGATAACAATAAATGGAATAGAGCTAAGCACAGGACAAGACCCTGCCATGGAAGCAGGTGGAGACAGCGCAGGAGGAACAGCGACGTTATGAGGGGACACGGCTAGCACGGAAGCCCGAGAGGCAGCCCCAAGGAAAACAATTGGGGGGGCACGAGGAGATTGGCTGAGTCAGGTTGGAGACCTGAGCCAACTCCTTGTGCTTACTCGGGGGAGCATGTGACTGGTCAGGCACCGTGTTATGCAGAAATGCGCACGGTGTCTCCAGTTCGCATTCATAGCCAAGGTGCGCTCTATTCCAGCTCCTCGCATTTGCTGGGCTAGAATGGGCATCCAGCCAGGACGCATTGAGCCAGCTCTACGTTCCAGATCTCCAATGCGTCTCCACGGCCCAGTGTATCCTGTGCCTCCTCCCCGCACTCACCCTGAGGTGCGTGTCTTCAGCCCGGTACCACCAGTACCGGTACCACGCACCAGGTATCCAGTGCGACTCGGCAGTCCAGAGCTTCCGGCGACAGTACCCAGTCCAGAGCTTCCGGCAACGGTCCCCAGCCCGGGGTCACCGGCGACAATCCGCAGTCCAGAGCCTCCGGCGATGAGCCACGTTTCAGCTCTACAAAGGCAGAGGGACCAGTGTAAAGAAGGGGGGCAGCGACCAGAACCAGAGCCGCCACCGAGGGTAGATGCCCACCCAGACCCTTCCCTATAGATTGAGGTTTGCCGCCGGGAGTCCGGGGGGGTACTTTCATATGCCCTGACCTTTTAGTTATCTTTGTTTTCTTTATTATTTTGGTTAGGTCAGGGTGTGACTATGTTAGTTGTTGTATTGCCTATGGGTTTTTGTATATCTAGAGTTCTTTGTAAGTCTAGGTATTTGTATGTCTATGGTGGCCTGAATTGGTTCCCAATCAGAGGCAGCTGTTTATCATTGACTCTGATTGGGGACCATATTAAGGTAGCCATTTTGTCTAGGGTATTTGTGGGTTCTTATTCTATGTTTAGTTGCCTGTCTGCACTACTCATATTAGCTTCACGGTTCATTTTGTTGTTTTGTTCAGTGTTATTTCGTTAATTAAATAGAATGTACGTTTTCCACGCTGCGCCTTGGTCTCCTCCTTACGGCGACCGTGACAGTCTTGATGACAGCTTTGCACACTTTTGGCATTCTCTCAACCAGCTTCACCTGGAAAGCTTTTCCAACAGTCTTGAAGGAGTTCCCACATATGCTGAGCACTTGTTGGCTGCTTTTCCTTCACTCTGCAGTCCAACTCATCCCAAACCATCTCAATTGGGTTGAGGTCGGGTGATTGTGGAGGCCAGGGCATCTGATGCAGCACTGCATCACACTCTCATTCTTGGTCAAATAGCCCTTACACAGGCTGGAGGTGTGTTGTGTCATTGTCCTGGAGGAGACTTTCAGAAGGCACAACACACGTGGGGGAGCTGAGATGGAGTTAGGAGTTTGAAGATAAACTAAAAGTTGAATCAGTGGTTAATAAGTCAAGACAGGGATCTCTATAGGATCTCTGTAGATATATAGAGAGAGAGAGCCTGAAAGAGACTTTGTCACCACTGGACTGCTGCACATCCATGTGGTCCTACTGCTAAGATGGAACAGCCCTATCCTTCCAAGTAAACTGATCTAGTATGGAGAAAAACTAAATGGCTAGATGATGTTTGGTTCTGACATCTAAATCCAGAATCTCCATTGTGTTATTATCATTGTGGAGAAGTTTCATATAACTACTCTTATGCACCAGCACTTTATAATACAGGACTTTATAATACAGGACTTTATAATACAGGACTTTATAATACAGCACTTAATAATACAGCCCTTAATAATACAGCCCTTAATAATACAGCCCTTAATAATACAGCCCTTAATAATACAGCCCTTAATAATACAGCCCTTAATAATACAGCCCTTAATATGCAGCCCTTAATAATACAGCCCTTAATAATACAGCACTTTATAATACAGCCCTTAATAATACAGCCCTTAATAATACAGCCCTTAATAATACAGCACTTTATAATACAGCACTTTATAATACAGCCCTTAATAATACAGCCCTTAATAATACAGCCCTTAATAATACAGCCCTTAATAATACAGCACTTTATAATACAGCACTTTATAATACAGCACTTTATAATACAGGACTTTATAATACAGCACTTAATAATACAGCCCTTTATAATACAGGACAATGATAATGTTACCATATAAGCAATACGAGACATCAATATAGGACTGTGTTGGTGTGGAGACTATGACATTATGCTCAAAATAGCAGTAGTCATGAGTACCGTCTGTAACATTTTTCTTCTTCCCTTGGCTGGTGAAACGCAGTGAAAAATTGTCTGTCAGTACCACATCTATCAAGCAGAATAGTATCCCTTACAGAAGAGGCAATTACCACCATTGAAAGACTGTATCTTAATATACGGTTCACACATGCACACACAGTGGTTATTATCGTATCATATTTAAAGTCTCTGTCTTCTGTTTCCTTTCATGACACTTTCCTCCCATCATGGCTGTCAGGTTCAATTTGAATAGAGCCGGCTCCATTATCATGACATCCCACCCACACTGTCACAACTTGATGCCTGGGCCGAGCTAGCAGTGCATAAGAGGAGACAGAGAGGAGGGCTGTGTGCTGACCTTGTCCTTGCTGTGAAGTATATGGCATTGTGCTGGCTGCCACTAAAGGCGTGATGTTCACAAATTTCATGGGCACTATTCTCTCCACAAATCACAGGTCATCTGTCCCTTCCTCCTCTCTTCCTCCCCTCCTCCTCCTCTCCTCTTCCTCTACTCCCCACCTGCTACTATCCTCCCCTCCTCTCCTCCTCCACTCCTCCTCTCCTCCTGCTCTCCCACCCTCCTCCTCACGGCCTCTCCTCCCCCTCATCCCCTCCTCCTCTCCTCTGCCCCCTCCCCCTCCTCCCCTCCTCCTATCCTCTCCTCCCCCTTCCTCCCCTCCTCCTTTCCTCTCCTCCCCTCCTCCTATCCTCTACTCCTCCTCCCTCCCCCCTTCCTCCTATCCTATCCTCTCCTCTCCTCCTCATGTCCTTTCCTCCTCCGCTCCCCCCTCCTCCCTTCCTCCCCCTCTCCTCTCCTCCCCTCTTCCTATCCTCTCCTCCCCTCTCCTCCTCCCGTCCCCCCTCTTCCTATCCTCTCCTCCCCTCCTCCTATCCTCTCCTCCTCCTGTCCCCCCTCTACCTATCATCTACTTCTCCTCTCCTCTCCTCTCCTCTCCTCTCCTCTCCTCTCCTCTCCTCTCCTCTCCTCTCCTCTCCTCTCCTCTCCTCTCCCCTCCCCTCCTCTCCTCTCCTCTCCTCACTCCTCCTCATGTCCTCTCCTCCTTCCCTCCCCTCCCTCCTCCTCATGTCCTCTCCTCCTTCCCTCTCCTTTCCTCTCCTCTCCTCCTCCCTCTCCTACCGCCCCCTCCCAATCCCCCCCTCCTATCTTCTCCTCCTCCTATCTTCTCCTCCTCCTATCCTCTCCTCCTCCTCCCCCTTTCCTCTTCTCCTTTCTTACACCTTTCTTCCTCCTACTCTCCTCCTCACGTCTCCTCCTATCCTCTCCTCTTCTCCCATCCCCCTCCTCCTATCCCCCCTCCCCTCCTCCTCCCTCTCCTCTCCTCCTCCCTTCAATTCCTGCTCAGAGCCTTCTGCTTTTACATTGAGGTCCTTGAGATAACTGGTGTTGAATGTTCGGCGGCTGTAGCAGAGGGCTAAGTGTGCGCTGAGTTATGTTGACAGAAACATTGCTTCATGGGAGCCACCACTGCCCGCCAGCTCCCTCCTCCCGCACCTCCCCCAAGTTTCACAGTGACATTTCGTGAATTAATGATATTTAGGGTCCGGATGGAATTTCATTTGAGCAATGAAATTACCGAAGGTTAAAAGGAAAGAAAAACAAATGCAATCAAGCCATTGATTTTCAGACAAAAACTGTGGTGATCCATTGAAGGCTATAACTGCAGTCTATAAATAAGAAGCCTCGTGTCTGCCTTTGTGGTAGGCCCATAACAGTACAGAGCAAAAATACTGACAACACTGTTTCACGAAGGGGGCCTGACCCGCCTCAGCAATTGTAAGGGAAACACTGTTTAATACTGCAGGGTATGTCTTGCCTATTTCCTATTCGTCGCGGATAAGAAATGAGAGGCATTTTCCACATGGGTTATTCATGACCGAACTATTGGTGACTCAGGTACTTTTTAGACAGTTTTCTCTAGTGCTTAAGTCATCATTTCCTTCCCAAGCGAACAGGCTTGGCACAGCACTCCTCAACAGTTGACAGTTACTGTCACCTGGTGAAAAGTAAACTCTGCTCGCAGTCCAATCCTAGTCCTGGTCCATCTCTCACCAACTGACAGCTAGGCCTATTCCTATTCTTATAGTTGATTGCATACATATTTTGTGTGGCAGTACTGTTGAATTGATTTACAACAAACAAGTCAAAAGATTGTTTATTTTCTAGACTATTGTTAGACGTTTTAGTATATGCAACCTAGCTATATGCAACCTAGCTGTTTGTATGTAGCCTACATAAACCAACTGTATGCAGACAGAGAACATAATAATAGAACTGACATCCGCTCTGTCCTTCTATTTATGAAAATCCCATCAACGTTAATGACAGGAGGAAAGTTGTTGCATTATACATGGGTAGGTACACTTACAGTAACACAGCACTTTTACACATTACCGGAAAGAGCCTAACTTCAAAGTCTCCTCATATCAGTAGGAAGTGAAATAGACAGAGAGCTATGATATACCCCTTCCTGGACTGAAGCCCCAAAAGATCCACATCAATAGGCTCCTTTCATTTAACTAAGAAATACATAGCAAGCAAGTAAAAGATTGGTGAAATCCTACGCCCCTGGGCCAGATATCTTGAGATGAATGGAGTTTTTCCGCCTCCAATTCCATAAAGCCTGCACAGCAAATTTCACACAGCCATTTTGCACTCGACTGATAAAACACTTTGAAAGCCCAATGACACAGACAATGCCTTCAGATGGGGGAAGAGCGGCAGTCCTTTTCTCTCACTCCTTTTTCATCAATGTCCCCAAACATCTAGGCAACTGCAGTACTGGAATAGAACAAAAACGCCACAAAAACTGACTACGGCGGTCAAACCCGCTCATACCAATCATTTGGGTGAAGATGAAGCCATCAAATAAAACGTGTTCATTTGCAGTTGATAGCCCTTGCGCCGCAAATGATTAAAGCATATTTGGCCTGGATGCCATGGTTTCAAGTGTTATTTGAAATAAGACGTATTAGGGGCCAACACAATGACTACGCACCTGCAAGCCACTCTCTATCCCAGCCAGTGTTTTCAGCTCAGCTCATCTGCATACTGGCACTCACAGCTCTTTATTGATGAATAAAAGGACCTGGCTGGAGAGGGGGCTTGCTTTTAATGCTTAATGTGAGGGAAAATGAGATGGATTATGGAGTCAGGTCCCTGTAAATCATTCCCCCACTTCCGGCTCAGTGCCTTTTGCTCATCTCCGGAGGAAACTGAGTTGCCTAATGAAGATTTCACATTTGGACCTCTCCTGGAAGCCCTCATATTTTACCTCAGCTCTTCACGTCATCTTCCAAACCAGTGGAGCATGCTGTGTACCTCTACTGACTATGGTCAAACCATTTTCCTCTGCGGTCCGCCTGGGGAGCTGTTGGTGGAGGACTTTTAATTAAAGAGTCTTTAAGGAAGTCATCTCTCTCCCCTGACTGGCTCTCAAACCCACCGAGGTGCTTCGTCAACTTGCTATCCATTGGCTCATTAACAGTTGCTGGCGACTAGAAGGAAAATAAAAAGTCTGTTTCTCTGTTCACTCATCTAATCCATTTGGCACCGTCACAGCTGGTGATGTCATGTGTTATTAACTGAATGTGGGTTTGAATCTCAGGCCTATGTAGATTAAAGGCCCTGGTCCTGCTAGGAAGCCATTGTAGTGTCCCCGCATGCCCACACTAGAGGATGAGTAATGGTACTTCACTGACACACCGCCTCCCACAGGGAAAGAGAATGGGGTGGCGGGCGGTAGCGGGCGGACCACATCTGTGAGCTCACCTCAGTTGGCCTCCATCCCTTTTAATCCATCCGATGCTTCTCCCCATGTCCCCTTGTCCCAAGTTCAGAGATAGCGCTTTGCCTATTACCCCCTCGGGCTGAGGCTCCCCTTCTCTGGACTAACTCGACATTCAGACGCTATTTAGAGCCATTAGGCCACTAAGGTCAGCATTTGACTTACAGCTTCGGGCGGAACAGTGTTTTTTTTGTGCCTTGCTGTTTTTTCAACAGACTGCACACAGAGAATTCCATTACTCATTAGCTTTGGCTTGTGATCCATTATAAAGCTGGAAATGGGAAAGTAGGGACAAAAGTAGGGACATTCAAGCTGGCATTGCAGTTCTTGTTTTTGCAGCAGCTTTAAATGAGGAATGGTCTGATAAACATTCAGGAAACTAATGGAGGCCAATGTGTTTTCCTGAGGAAGAGATGGGGAAAAGGGCCTAGAGATGGCACTTTAATCTTAAGGCCGATTTTTTTATAGGATGACGACTTTGGATAGCCAATGACAACTGACGACAGACGATTAACCAGTAGTGAGAATCTCAGAGGCTCCCCCAGTATTAACTTGATAGAAGAATCAAGCCTCATACATTTCCTGATGGAGTTGAGGTGAAGGGGTTCAAGAACGAGCGTTTAGAAAGTGGAGCGGTGGACACATCAGCCGCTCTCTGACAGAAAGGGCAAAGACAAGCAGTGGAGGCCAAATTGTTCTATACTAACCTTCAAAAACATCAGAGGAAAATTACACATCTCCAACAACACATAGAAGCAGCATGGCTGTGAAAAAACCCTGTGAAATTTTCAAGAGATTATATGTGTGAAAATACATTACTAACGGGGGGACAAAGACACAGCGACAATTGAATGGCTACAAATTGAAAATGGAATCAGGGGAAGGGTTAAGGGATGCACCCCTCACAGTCAATAGCTCAACACCGCTTCCTTCAACAGTAGCTTGCTGTTTCCAAGTAATGTTTTCAATGGGTATTCATCTTTTGTCCATTGATTGGATTTATAAAGTGCTTTTGCTCTAGATGGTTTACATTGTATGGGGAAGCTGGACATCTGCCTTGTGGTATCGAGATCTCCCTAGACCAGAGGAAAGAGTGTCCCTACTGGCACTCCAACACCCCTTTCAGTAGAGTCTGTTCTTCCATCCAGGTGAGGTACCAACCAGGACCAAACCTGCTTAGCTGCAGAGGCCAGCAGTGCAACATATAGTTTATTTCTGTTAGATGAATATGTCCATGAAACAAAATGTAAGCCTGTTTTAGCTTTTTTTGTTAACATCTTGTTACAGTCTTCAGACAAACTGTCACGTTCTGACCATCGTTCGTGTGTGTTTTACTTGTTTTAGTGTTGGTCAGGACGTGAGCTGGGTGGGCATTCTATGTTGGATGTCTTGTTTGTCTATTTCTATGTCTGGCCTGATATGGTTCTCAATCAGAGGCAGGTGTTAGTCATTGTCTCTGATTGGGAACCATATTTAGGTAGCCTGGGTTTCACTGTGTGTTTGTGGGTGATTGTCCTTGTTCCTGTTTGTGTTAGTTTGCACCAGTTTAGGCTGTTAGGTTTTTGGTGTTACGTTTTTGTATTGTTCGTTTTTTCATCATTATTAAAGATGAATCTAAATTACCACGCTGCATTTTGGTCTGACTCTCTTTCACTTAACCTCTTGGATCTCTAGGGGCGCTATTTCATTTTTGGATAAAAAACGTTCCTGTTTTAAGCGCAATATTTTGTCACGAAAAGATGCTCGACTATGCATATTATTGACCGTTTTGGAAAGAAAACACTCTGAAGTTTCAGAATCTGCAAAGATATTGTCTGTAAGTGCCCCAGAACTCATTCTACAGGCGAAACCAAGATGATACGTCAACCAGGAAATGAGCAGAATCTCTGAAGCTCTGTTTTCCATTGTCTCCTTATATGGCTGTGATGCGCAAGGAATGAGCCTACACTTTCTGTCGTTTCCCCAAGGTGTTTGCAGCATTGTGACGTATTTGTAGGCATATCATTGGAAGATTGACCATAAGAGACTACATTTTCCAAGTGTCCGCCTGGTGTCCCTGCGTCGAAATTGGAGCGCAAAGCCAGGTGCAATTATTTTTCCATTTGAGAGCAAGGAGAAACCAGGCTTCCACGAAGGATATATCATCGAAGAGATATGTGGAAAAACACATTGAGGATTGATTCTAAACCACGTTTGTCATGTTTCAGTCGATATTATGGAGTTAATTTGGAAAAAAGTTCGCGTTTTGAGGGCTGAATTTTCTTTTTTTTTTTTTTTTTTTTTTTTTTTTTTTTTTGTAGCCAAATGTGATGTACAAAACTGAGCTATTTCTAATACACAAAGAATCTTTTTGGAAAAACTGAGCATCTGCTATCTAACAGAGAGTCTCCTCATTGAAAACATCAGAAGTTCTTCAAAGGTAAGTTATTTTATTTGAAGGCTTTACTTGTTTTTGTGATAGTTGCCTGCTAAATGCTAACGCTAATGCTAACGCTAAATGCTACGCTAGCTAGCTACTGTTACACAAATGATTGTTTTCCTATGGTTGATATTTTGAAAATCTGAGATGACAGTGTTGTTAACAAAAGGCTAAGCTTGAGAGATAGCATATTTATTTCATTTCATTTGCGATTTTCATGAATAGTTAACGTTGCGTTATGGTAATGAGCTTAGGTCTATAAATAGAATCCCGGATCCGGGTTTGGTTGTCGCAACAGGTTAAAGAAAACCGTAACAGAATCACCCACCACAACAGGACCAAGCGGCGTGGTGAAAGGCAGTAAGAGCAGCGTAAAGAGGAATGGACAGATACTGGCTGGAAGAGATCACCTCCCATGGGAACAGGTGGAGGCACTTAGGAGAGCAGAGGCAGCCGGAGAGAGGAGCCGGCGATACGAGGGAACACGGTTGGCAAGGAAGCCCGGGAGTCAGCCCCAAAAATGTCTTGGGGGGGGGGCTCACAGGGAGTATGGCTACGCCAGGTAGGAGACCTGCGCAAACTCCCTGTGCTTACCGGGGGGCCTAGAGAGACCGGGCAGGCACCGTGTTATGCTGTGGTGCGCACGGTGTCTCCAGTGCGGGTGCATAGCCCGGTGCGGTACATTCCAGCTCCAGCTATCAGCCGGGCTAGAGTGAGCATCAAGCCAAGTGCCATGAAGCCGGCTCTACGCATCTGGTCTCCAGTGCGTCTCCTTGGGCCGGCTTACATGGCACCAGCCTTGCGCTCGGTGTCTCCGGTTCGCCTGCATAGCCCAGTGCGGGCTATTCCACCTCGCCGCACTGGCAGGGCGACCGAGAGCATTCAACCAGGTAAGGTTGGGCAGGCTCGGTGCTCAAGAGCTCCAGTGCGCCTGCACGGTCCGGTCTATCCAGTACCACCTCCACGCATCAGCCCTCCGGTGGCAGCTCCCCGCACCAGGCTTCCTGTGCGTGTTCTCGGCCCAGTACCACCAGTGCCAGCACCACGCATCAGGCCTACAGTGCGCCTCGCCTGTCCAGCGCTGCCAGAGCCTTCCTCCTCTCCAGCGCTGCCGGAGTCTCCCGCCTATCTAGCGCTGTCAGAGCCTTCCTCCTCTACAGCGCTGCCGGAGACTCCCGCCTGTTCAGCGCAGTTGGAGCCTTCCTCCTCTCCAGCGCTGCCGGAGTCTCCCGCCTGTTTAGCGCTGCCAGAGCCTTCCGTCTCTACAGCGCTGCCGGAGTCTCCAGTCTGCATAGAGCTGCCAGTCTGCAAGGAGCTGCCAGTCTGCAAGGAGCCGCCAGAGCTGCCAGACTGCAGGATGCCGCCAGAGCTGCCAGTATGCAAGGAGCCGCCAGATCTGCCAGTCTGCAAGGAGCCGCCAGAGCTGCCAGTCTGTATGGAGCCGCCAGAGCTGCCAGTCAGCATGGAGCAGCCAGAGCCGGCAGTCAGCATGGAGCAGCCAGAGCCGCCAGTCAGCATGGAGCAGCCAGAGCCGCCAGTCAGCATGGAGAAGCCAGAGCCGCCAGTCAGCATGGAGCAGCCAGAGCCGCCAGTCAGCATGGAGCAGCCAGATCCGCCAGTCAGCATGGAGCAGCCAGAGCCGCCAGTCAGCATGGAGCAGCCAGTCAGCATGGAGCAGCCGGAGCGGCCAGTCAGCGTGGAGCAGCCGGAGCGGCCAGTCAGCGTGGAGCAGCCGGAGCGGCCAGTCAGCGTGGAGCGGCCGGAGCTGCCAATCAGCGTGGAGCGGCCGGAGCTGCCAGTCAGCATGGAGCAGCCAGAGCTGCCAGTCAGCCAGGATCTTCCAGATCCGCCAGTCAGCCAGGATCCGCTATTCAGCCAGGATCCGCCATTCAGCCAGGATCTTCCAGATCCGCCAGTCAGCCAGGATCTGCTATTCAGCCAGGATCCGCCATTCAGCCAGGATCTTCCAGATCCGCCAGTCAGCCAGGATCCGCCAGTCAGCCGGGATCTGCCAGAACTGCCAGTCAGCCGGGATCTGCCAGAACTGCCAGTCAGCCAGGATCTGCCAGAACTGCCAGCCAGCCGGGATCTGCCAGAGCCAACTACCTGCCTGGGCTTCCTCTCAGTGCTGAGCTTCCTCTCAGTGCTGAGCTTCCTCTCAGTGCTGAGCTACCCCTCAGTCCCGAGCTACCCCTCAGTCCCGAGCTACCCCTCAGTACCGAGCTGTCCCTCTGTCCCGAGCTGTGTGTGAAGGCACAAACTCAGGAGGTGTCATAGGGGTCTTCAAATGGGGTCGAGAGGTACAGGACAGACAAGAAAACACTCAAGAACAGCCTTGTAAATATATAGAACAGCTCTGGTCTGATGTCTCAAGAACAGCCTTGTAAATAAATATAACAGCTCTGGTCTGATGTTTCAAGAACAGCCTTGTAAATAAATATAACAGCTCTGGTCTGATGTCTCAAGAACAGCCTTGTAAATAAATATAACAGCTCTGGTCTCATGTCTCAAGAACAGCCTTGTAAATATATAGAACAGCTCTGGTCTGATGTCTCAAGAACAGCCTTGTAAATAAATATAACAGCTCTGGTCTGATGTCTCAAGAACAGCCTTGTAAATAAATATAACAGCTCTGGTCTGATGTCTCAAGAACAGCCTTGTAAATAAATATAACAGCTCTGGTCTGATGTCTCAAGAACAGCCTTGTAAATAAATATAACAGCTCTGGTCTGATGTCTCAAGAACAGCCTTGTAAATAAATATAACAGCTCTGGTCTGATGTCTCAAGAACAGCCTTGTAAATAAATATAACAGCTCTGGTCTGATGTCTCACAGCTTGTAAATATATAGAACAGCTCTGGTCTGATGTCTCAAGAACAGCCTTGTAAATATATAGAACAGCTCTGGTCTGATGTCTCAAGAACAGCCTTGTAAATAAATATAACAGCTCTGGTCTGATGTCTCAAGAACAGCCTTGTAAATATATATAACAGCTCTGGTCTGATGTCTCAAGAACAGCCTTGTAAATAAATATAACAGCTCTGGTCTGATGTCTCAAGAACAGCCTTGTAAATAAATATAACAGCTCTGGTCTGATGTCTCAAGAACAGCCTTGTAAATATATAGAACAGCTCTGGTCTGATGTCTCAAGAACAGCCTTGTAAATAAATATAACAGCTCTGGTCTGATGTCTCAAGAACAGCCTTGTAAATAAATATAACAGCTCTGGTCTGATGTCTCAAGAACAGCCTTGTAAATAAATATAACAGCTCTGGTCTGATGTCTCAAGAACAGCCTTGTAAATATATATAACAGCTCTGGTCTGATGTCTCAAGAACAGCCTTGTAAATAAATATAACAGCTCTGGTCTGATGTCTCAAGAACAGCCTTGTAAATAAATATAACAGCTCTGGTCTGATGTCTCAAGAACAGCCTTGTAAATAAATATAACAGCTCTGGTCTGATGTCTCAAGAACAGCCTTGTAAATATATAGAACAGCTCTGGTCTGATGTCTCAAGAACAGCCTTGTAAATAAATATAACAGCTCTGGTCTGATGTCTCAAGAACAGCCTTGTAAATAAATATAACAGCTCTGGTCTGATGTCTCAAGAACAGCCTTGTAAATAAATATAACAGCTCTGGTCTGATGTCTCAAGAACAGCCTTGTAAATAAATATAACAGCTCTGGTCTGATGTCTCAAGAACAGCCTTGTAAATAAATATAACAGCTCTGGTCTGATGTCTCAAGAACAGCCTTGTAAATAAATATAACAGCTCTGGTCTGATGTCTCAAGAACAGCCTTGTAAATATATAGAACAGCTCTGGTCTGATGTCTCAAGAACAGCCTTGTAAATAAATATAACAGCTCTGGTCTGATGTCTCAAGAACAGCCTTGTAAATAAATAGAACAGCTCTGGTCTGATGTCTCAAGAACAGCCTTGTAAATAAATATAACAGCTCTGGTCTGATGTCTCAAGAACAGCCTTGTAAATAAATATAACAGCTCTGGTCTGATGTCTCAAGAACAGCCTTGTAAATATATATAACAGCTCTGGTCTGATGTCTCAAGAACAGCCTTGTAAATAAATATAACAGCTCTGGTCTGATGTCTCAAGAACAGCCTTGTAAATAAATATAACAGCTCTGGTCTGATGTCTCAAGAACAGCCTTGTAAATAAATATAACAGCTCTGGTCTGATGTCTCAAGAACAGCCTTGTAAATAAATAGAACAGCTCTGGTCTGATGTCTCAAGAACAGCCTTGTAAATAAATATAACAGCTCTGGTCTGATGTCTCAAGAACAGCCTTGTAAATAAATATAACAGCTCTGGTCTGATGTCTCAAGAACAGCCTTGTAAATAAATATAACAGCTCTGGTCTGATGTCTCAAGAACAGCCTTGTAAATAAATATAACAGCTCTGGTCTGATGTCTCAAGAACAGCCTTGTAAATAAATATAACAGCTCTGGTCTGATGTCTCAAGAACAGCCTTGTAAATAAATATAACAGCTCTGGTCTGATGTCTCAAGAACAGCCTTGTAAATATATAGAACAGCTCTGGTCTGATGTCTCAAGAACAGCCTTGTAAATAAATATAACAGCTCTGGTCTGATGTCTCAAGAACAGCCTTGTAAATAAATATAACAGCTCTGGTCTGATGTCTCAAGAACAGCCTTGTAAATAAATATAACAGCTCTGGTCTGATGTCTCAAGAACAGCCTTGTAAATATATAGAACAGCTCTGGTCTGATGTCTCAAGAACAGCCTTGTAAATAAATAGAACAGCTCTGGTCTGATGTCTCAAGAACAGCCTTGTAAATAAATAGAACAGCTCTGGTCTGATGTCTCAAGAACAGCCTTGTAAATAAATATAACAGCTCTGGTCTGATGTCTCAAGAACAGCCTTGTAAATAAATATAACAGCTCTGGTCTGATGTCTCAAGAACAGCCTTGTAAATAAATATAACAGCTCTGGTCTGATGTCTCAAGAACAGCCTTGTAAATAAATATAACAGCTCTGGTCTGATGTCTCAAGAACAGCCTTGTAAATATATAGAACAGCTCTGGTCTGATGTCTCAAGAACAGCCTTGTAAATAAATATAACAGCTCTGGTCTGATGTCTCAAGAACAGCCTTGTAAATAAATATAACAGCTCTGGTCTGATGTCTCAAGAACAGCCTTGTAAATAAATATAACAGCTCTGGTCTGATGTCTCAAGAACAGCCTTGTAAATATATAGAACAGCTCTGGTCTGATGTCTCAAGAACAGCCTTGTAAATAAATATAACAGCTCTGGTCTGATGTCTCAAGAACAGCCTTGTAAATAAATATAACAGCTCTGGTCTGATGTCTCAAGAACAGCCTTGTAAATAAATATAACAGCTCTGGTCTGATGTCTCAAGAACAGCCTTGTAAATATATAGAACAGCTCTGGTCTGATGTCTTAAGAACAGCCTTGTAAATAAATAGAACAGCTCTGGTCTGATGTCTCAAGAACAGCCTTGTAAATAAATAGAACAGCTCTGGTCTGATGTCTCAAGAACAGCCTTGTAAATAAATATAACAGCTCTGGTCTGATGTCTCAAGAACAGCCTTGTAAATAAATATAACAGCTCTGGTCTGATGTCTCAAGAACAGCCTTGTAAATAAATATAACAGCTCTGGTCTGATGTCTCAAGAACAGCCTTGTAAATAAATATAACAGCTCTGGTCTGATGTCTCAAGAACAGCCTTGTAAATATATAGAACAGCTCTGGTCTGATGTCTCAAGAACAGCCTTGTAAATAAATATAACAGCTCTGGTCTGATGTCTCAAAAACAGCCTTGTAAATAAATATAACAGCTCTGGTCTGATGTCTCAAGAACAGCCTTGTAAATAAATATAACAGCTCTGGTCTGATGTCTCAAGAACAGCCTTGTAAATAAATATAACAGCTCTGGTCTGATGTCTCAAGAACAGCCTTGTAAATATATAGAACAGCTCTGGTCTGATGTCTCAAGAACAGCCTTGTAAATAAATATAACAGCTCTGGTCTGATGTTTCAAGAACAGCCTTGTAAATAAATATAACAGCTCTGGTCTGATGTCTCAAGAACAGCCTTGTAAATAAATATAACAGCTCTGGTCTCATGTCTCAAGAACAGCCTTGTAAATATATAGAACAGCTCTGGTCTGATGTCTCAAGAACAGCCTTGTAAATAAATATAACAGCTCTGGTCTGATGTCTCAAGAACAGCCTTGTAAATAAATATAACAGCTCTGGTCTGATGTCTCAAGAACAGCCTTGTAAATAAATATAACAGCTCTGGTCTGATGTCTCAAGAACAGCCTTGTAAATAAATATAACAGCTCTGGTCTGATGTCTCAAGAACAGCCTTGTAAATAAATATAACAGCTCTGGTCTGATGTCTCAAGAACAGCCTTGTAAATATATAGAACAGCTCTGGTCTGATGTCTCAAGAACAGCCTTGTAAATATATAGAACAGCTCTGGTCTGATGTCTCAAGAACAGTACATTTAAGTTGTTGTGGTCTTTTACTGTGGACTTTTCTTACATAAGAACATTTGAATTTGATAAAATGTTCAGCCTCGCGGTCTGTATCATGTGGGATTCATTGTGCTGTTTTTTTCTTCTGACACAATAAGGAGCCTGTAAATGAACTGTAATTGAAATGAACTCCTGCATGGTGTTGCTGGCTGCAGAGAACCCTGAGAGTAGAACACTCAGACGCCTAATTAGAAAAGGATAACATGGCCATATTTTTCAATGTTTTTCCATTTGTTTCTGCCCTGCCTGCTACCATAACATCATTGTCCTTCGATCAACACCTGCGGAACCAAGACCCGAGTGTCACTTTCCAGGGAGGTAGGCTCCGGCTGTAATTTCAATTCAATCTTTCAATCATAAATCCAATTCGAGAGTAGGGTAAAAAACTGCATTCATATTTGATCAGCAGCTATCAAATCAAAGAACCCCCCAATAAAGCCAGCCAGCTTTCCTGTGACTATACATCATAGCAATGAGCAGTAAAGAGGCGGAGGTCTGCTACTATTCTAGCCAGCTCCCCAGCCCCCACTCATTCACATATCCGTGAAATGTCCGCCTTTTCCGCACGCTCGCTGCAAACTCGTGTTGACCTCGGGCGAAAAAACGACAAAAGCGCCTTGTCACTTCCACGCTGTGAAGAGCAGACTAATTAATCTGTGGAGTGTGGTCGCACCATCCTCCCCGGCCTCAGCCTAGCGAGAGAGAGCGAGAGAACGAAAGAGAGGAGATAAGGAGAGAAAGACAGAGAGTAGAAGAGAAAGCGAGAGAGAGGACGAAAGAGTCTCCTTATTAAATTCCACCAACATTTATTCCACACGTTAATTTCATTGAGTTCCAGGGGTGAGACATGAAGGCAGTGCATGAACAAATTGCTTTCATGTTACAGAGAGCATTCCCACTGGATGGCAACGTGCAGGACGCGTCCCCTCTAATTAAATCCCCCCCCCCCCCCCTTGTATTTAAAAAACATAAGATGTAATTAGAACATTTAGTTCCATTAAAAACACAGACATTTTTCCCCTCCTCCTCCTCCTACATGCCAAAATGTAATTACATTTGGGTTTGCTGCAGTGTCCCTGAGTCCTTGTTGGGAGAGTTGCTATAGAGATGACCACCACGACCGAGCCTGTGCCAGGCAATCCTTCAATGTTGCACAAATACTCACACACCTCTCCTTATCTATGTTTACCGTTATGTCCTGCACACACACACACAAACCCCTTTAACTCTCCCTTGCTAACTGTTGTAACCACTCCCTCCTGCACACACACACATTCTATCTGTCTCTTCCACATTCACTGCGCACATGCATACAGACACACACAGCCTAACACACACACTCTCCATTCTTAATCAGGCACTGACCGATAGCCTCTGAGCTAGACATTCCTATTTTCCCGAAGATCTACCAAGATATGGCCACTATGCCAGAGTTCGCCCAAAATAAGACCGTTGCTGCGCCACTGTGTAAAGGTAACACAGCAAGGGAAACTGAAATCTAGTAATGATAGAGTAACTTTGATCACCAATGTTGTGAATTGCGAAACAGGCCAATTCAGAGTGTTATCATGTTCCTCAATTAATTTAGCGCATTTCAGTGGTAGGCCTGCCTAGGCTATCTGGACACAGAGCGCACTCAGAACGCACCCCAATTGTTGAATCATAAAACTTTGCAGTCAGACAAAAGCCAAATGACCAAAGTTGCTAAGCTTGCTAGCTAGATAACCTCCTATGAATGACAGAATATCTCCTAGTTGGCAAAATCGAGTTGATGATTGTACATATAACACATCAGCTCATGAATAACGGGGATATGAAGACACAAAATTGTTTAAATATCAAGGTATCTTAAAGGGGACCAACTGTGTTAGAAAAAGATGACTTTAGGTGCCTTTTGGCAAACTCCAAGTGGGCTGTCATGTGCCTTTTACTGAGGAGTGGCTTCCGTCTGGCCACTCGACCATAGAGGCCTGATTGGTGGAGTGCCACAGAAATGGTTGTCCTTCTGGAAGATTCTTCCATCTCCACAGAGGAACTCTGGAGCTCTGTCAGAGTGACCATCGGGTTCTTGGTCACCTCCCTGACTAAGGCCCTTCTGTCCTGGTTTCTCAGTTTGGCGTGACATCTGCCTCACATAGAGCTGATCAGGTTGTTGATTGTGGCCTGCGGAATGTTGTCCCACTCATCTCCAATGGCTGTGCGAAGTCTGGTGATTATGCAGGCCATGGAAGAACTGGGACATTTTCAGCTTCCAGGAATTGTGTATAGATCCTTGTGACATGGTGCCGTGCATTATCATGCTGAAACGAAGTGATGGCGGCGGATGAATGGCACAACAATGGGCCTCAGGATCTTGTCACAGTGTATCTGTGCAATCAAATTGCCATCGATAAAATGCAATTGTGTTCGTTGTCCATAGCTTATACCTCCCCATACCATAACCCCACCTCCACCACGGGCACTCTGTTCACAACGTTGATATCAACAAACCGCTCGCCCACATGGATCCTTACGCGCTGTCTGCCATCTACCCGGTACAGTTGAAACCGGGATTCATCTGTGAAGAGCACACTTCTCCAGCGTGCCAGTGGCCATCAACAGTGCGCATTTGCCCACTGGAGTCGGTTATGACGCGTAACTGCAGTCAGGTCAAGACCCTGGTGAGGACTATGAACACATAGATGAGCTTCCATGAGACAGTTTTTAACAGTTTGTGCAGAAATTCTTTGCTATGCAAACCCACAGTTTCATCCGCTGTCTGGGTAGCTGGTCTCAGACGATCCCACGGGTGAAGGTCCTGGGCTGGCGTGGTTACACGTGGTCTGCGGTTGTGAGGCCGGTTGGAAGTACTGCCAAATTCTCTAAAACGATGTTGGAGGTGGTTTATAATAGAAAAATTAACATTCAATTCTCTGGCAACATCTCCGGTGGCCATGCTCCCTCAAAACTTGAGACATCTGTGGCCTTGAGTTGCGTGATAAAACTACACATTTTAGAGTGGCCTTTTATTGTCCTCAGCACAAGGTGCACCTGTGTAATAATCTTGCCGTTTAATCTGCTTTTTGATATGACACACCTGTCAGGTGGATGGATTATCTTGGCAAAGGAGAAATGCTCACTAACAGGGATGTAAACAAATTTGGGCACAACATTTTAGAGAAATAGGCTTTTTGTGCGTATGGAACATTTCTTGGATCTTTTAATTCAGCTCATTAAACATGGGACCAACACTTTGCTTGTTGCGTTTATATTTTTCCACAGTATATTTCAGATAATTTCACAATTCCAATTATTTCTATTTCTGCTTTTCTTCATTCCTGCTTTCCAAATCAATAGCGATGATGATACCCTGCATTCATTGACAGTCTGTGTGGTATCGAGGTCACAGATTTTTTAGCTAGGCTGGTCTTTGTATCATGCCAAGTGTATACATTGGTTTTATATAATGCTGGGATAAGCCATGGGCTCTCAGTTTGTGTGAGTACACAGCTGTCTTGCTCTGAGTACGGGCTCTATTCAAATTCAGGGTGTGTTGCTGGCCAAATTAAATCACAAAGACCATTAAAAGTATCACTATAACTGCAAGCCACTGGTGCCTTCATAACGCCTTATTTGCTTCTGAGTAAAGCGAAGAAATCAAACGTTTATATTGATTCCAGTCGACCTATGATTCGTAAATGAAAAGTGTTTTCTTAGAGAGGCCTTGTGTTGAAAAAATTGCATGT
This sequence comes from Oncorhynchus clarkii lewisi, assembly GCF_045791955.1. NCBI lineage: Eukaryota > Metazoa > Chordata > Actinopteri > Salmoniformes > Salmonidae > Oncorhynchus > Oncorhynchus clarkii. Next base: position 28,327,308 of record NC_092177.1, on the reverse strand, counting down.
TTTTTTCCACTCAGCATATTAAATTGATGAATAGAGAAACAGCATCAACAAAGCTGTGCACAATTGAAAGGGCTTCGAGATGGCTGCTAATAAAAGGCCTGTTAATAGCACTGGGGCCTAATGAGCAGCCTTTTAGTGTGCTGTGCACACACAGGCTTCCTCTGTGTCTCTGTCTGTGTTCCTGTGAACTTCAGCAAACAGTGCCAGAGCTCTTTCTCACTCAATCAGTGTGCTCTGCAGGCTAACAACAGGGAGTGTGACATGTCAATGCCATCTCCACCGCGAGCCTGATGACGCAACTCGTTAGTGGGACACATTTAACAGGTGTCTGCTGGGTGGGAGGGGTGTGTGTGTGTTTGTTTGTGTGTGTGTGTGTACAGTCTTATGTCTTATGTGGGCGATGTTCTACATGATAACAGAATAGTTTTGGCGATCCTCTGCTTTGTTGTCAAGACTTGTCAAAAATGTACAATATATTCTCCCCCATCAACTATCAGCCCACAGACCAGACAAGTCAGGGAAGGCTGCGCTGGCAGGGCTGACATGAAAGGCCTCATGCCCTCGGGAGACCGTTCAACCCAACAGCCCTCTCTCCTTGACTGAATGTACCTATTCCCTCACCCTGCAGGATGCCAAACTTCTAAAGCGCCACGCGCCAAGGACAGCGGGGCACACACGGCTTGTTGCATTCAGGGGCGATACCGAGAAATGGCTCTCACGCTTTCATTTTGACACACAAAGCCGACTCTTTTCTGTGACCAAAGGGGCATTTCCAAATCACGCCAGTGCCCATACGGCAATCATCTGCAAAACCTCCCCCCCCTGGAGTCAGCCTATTCCACTTCTGACGAGAGGCGAGCGCCCAACTACACCTCCTGCTGCTGGCTCATTTGGAAGTGTGGCAGTCGCAGCACGCACACACAATTGCACTTCCGTAGGAACAGTCCCAGTGACATTACGCCTACACTGCTAACACACTTATTTTCCTCCTGAAACTTGTCAGTGTTGCGGTTCCACAGTGACAATCACAGCATACCAGGGGAGGTTCAGGGGAAGAGTGTGTGTGGTGTGTGTGTGTGTGTGTGTGTGTGTGTGTGTGTGTGTGTGTGTGTGTGTGTGTACGATCATGTCTGCGTACGTGTATCTTTGTTTGTTTTTACAGGAAGTGTACATGTGATGTCAGGTCTAATTAGCCAGCTTGTCCTGAGGCTCATTACTCACAGCCAGGAGGAGGAAGGACGCACAGGGAGTATCCACCACTTTCAGACACTCATCTCCACTTTCCTCTCACTTCAGAAGGGCGACAAGGCTTTGATAAGGGCACACACACCCTCTCTTGACCTGGTGTCACACCCCTAGAGGGCCACCCCTCTCCCCTTCCTCCCCTGGAACCTGTTTGAGATGTGCGACATCAAAATCCTTCCTGCCAGTCCATGAAGATGACCACCACAACAGCATGTTTTATTTATCTGATTCCAGACAGCATTGGTAATAAGGTCTGGTAATAAGCTACATAACAAATTTGTCCTTTAGTTCATTTAAAAACAGGCCAGTTATGTGAGTTGTTGTTGAGATAGGCTGATAATCTGGGCAGAGAAAACAGCTGACATTTCAATATGTTTGAACAAGGTGTACATGAGTATTAGGTTTGGTATTTGATTCCAAGAGGAGACACGTGCACACTATCAAATTGATGGCTCTCAGGGGCTTTCCATTATCATATATCAACAGAATATATGCTTTCTGTCTGAGTGCACATTCATTGCTCAACACAACAAAACAACTGTCAAACAAAGAGGAAAGTCAATATAAAAGTGGGGATGGACTGGTGACCTTAACCTCAGTGACATTAACCTCATTGACCCACCTTGGAACCCTCTGGTCTCATTTGGTTCTGATCCAGAATACTGATGCTCCCCGCCTCCATATGCCCTTTGTTTAAGAGGGTCTGGAGGTGTGTGTGTGTGTGTGTGTGTGTGTGTGTGTGTGTGTGTGTGTGTGTGTGTGTGTGTGTGTGTGTGTGTGATCCCACCACTACCTCCAGTCCTTTCTGCAGTCCAGACCCATAGTCCCACAATTCTCTCGTATCCCCATTCAGTCACTACTGCCGTCACTCCTCACCTCTAACTGGCGTCCGCACCCGAAGCACTGGACTCCACCTTCTCAGCCTAAGGGTCCAGCATGATGCAGATTAGCTTTCTCATGCTAGATTGGGCCACACATACTGTATGGCTACTGTATAACCCTAGCCAAACTCAGACACACACACAAGCACGCACACATACACACAACTCCCTTCTTTGATTTCTAGAGTTATATCTTGACCACATTAGAGTGGTAGCATGAAACAAGTCCTGCCAAATCTCTGTTCTGTATTGGCGCATGAAAGCCAATGGACAAGGGCTGCCTGTGTGAATTTGGGAGAGGTGTTGATGTTACCAGCTCTGGCAGCTGTGATCAGAGTGGAGGAGAAGGGAATAAAAACAAGGCATTCAGATACTGGCAGCCATGACGGAGTTAGTTAATTAAACACTCAGGTGTTATTGAGGTCACTGTTCTGCCTACCCGCGTCTGGGCCATCAACGTAAAGCTCTTTGGTCCTCTACTGATTAAACAGATGCGATTGGTGTCAAGGATCATTACCAAGTTTGGGCTATTGCTAGAGGGAGTTATTTGCATTAATGCAGCATGTGAGATGTAAGGATACCAGGGCTGTTTGAAGCTTTCCAAGACTGTGTCCACTCCACTGGGGATCTGAGATGAACCCATGGCATGAATAAAGATAGCCTACAACAACATTTTAACAAGGCATGATTTGTTGACTTAGAAATGCAACACTGTGAGTTTCTCCCCCAACAGGTTAACCAAGGCAATGCACGTTGGATATATTAGTCACTGTTGTTGCTGGAGGACAGTTCCATGTAGTTGATTAGGAATACCTTAGAGATAAGCACTCATTTAGCAGTTCCTCCCAACAACTGCTTGTAATTGCAATTAACAACGATGAGCAGGCAGCTTCCCGGACGGGAAGTATAATCTGATGGAGAGGAGTCCTTGTGGATGTTACTCTTTATCAGAGCCTATTTCAAATATTCACCACTGTACATTTTAGAAACCCTCCCCTATTGGTAACCGTTTTTCTAGAGCCGTATCTTTAGATGAACACAATTAAACAATATGTTCTGAATACATTCCTTTAAAATCTTTGATTTCACTTCTGGAAAGTGTTTGTAAACAACACCTCCAGTTGCATCACAAACGATTTAAAACAACCAAGAAGTGTTCTTCGTAGAGAAACTAGCTAACACAGTGATGTTTCTTGATAGATGAGTGCGTGGATGGAGTGGTCAGCTCTAGATTTGTTTTGAGCCATGATACATAATAAAACAGCTTGATGGCAGTCAATGTAATCCGGCAGTACACCATGGCAATAATCCTAAGAGACAAGGCCAATGTTAGTGAATAGAGAATGGTTGCTTTAATACAAATACACACAGAAGCCCTAGCAGGATAAGGATTTAAAGGTTCCTTCCACTGTTGGCTTTGCCAAGATCATATTTTTTGGTTTAAACATGATTCACTGCCTCCTCACTGAGGCAGAGAGCGAGAGGACACAGGAAGAAAGAGGAGGAGAGAGGAGAGAGGAAGAAAGGAGAGAAGAGAGAAGAGAGGAGAGAGGAGAGAGAGAGAGAGAGAGAGAGAGAGAGAGAGAGAGAGAGAGCGAGAGAGAGAGCACTCGGAGGAGATGGGCTCTAAAAATACAGACCAGGAATGATTAGCATTTCCTCACATACTGTACATTTAGATGGCTGCCTGCTACTGACGCAGCCATCCACGGCACCAGCATCACGTAGATTTAGGCAGATTGTTCCATATTAGCCCTACCCAGGAGGAAGCTTTGCTGCACATAGACAGCCATTAGGCGGATCACATTCACATCAAGTTTTTAGGTGTGTAACTCTGTGACAAGGAAAAAGGCTTTGCTCTGTGTTTTTACGGAGGTTGATTTTGTTGGGAGCCTGAGGACTTGCATCCGCTTGCTTTCTCAAGGGTCAAAGTGATTGGGACAATCTCGGAAAGTTCAGGTCATTGCAATGTTCGTCCAGCTGAATCATTGGGATTTGCTCCCAGGCCTGTGATGACCAATCCAAAGCCCCAAACGCTTGGCAAGAGCACACAGAAGGTCAGAGCCCTATTGGCCCGCTACAAAAAGGAGGGTTTAACATCAAGAGTGCAATCCACAAGGGCAAAATGCTATACAATCTGAGAACTTCTCCCTCCGCACTATTGGAAAGACCTGAATAATGATTAGCTTGAACTTTTTCACTTCACTGTTTCCATAGGAACAATAACTAAGAAGGCAGCTCTCTCTCAATCTAGATAGATAAGGAGGTAGTTAGATGTCTAAGTACGTGCTGTAAAAGCACATCTGTGCAGACAATGTGATTTAGAGAAAAAAATACTTTGAGACGTAAAATATAATTTGGAAGCTTTGACATATACCTGGGTACAAGGATCTCACTCCATTAAACTTGGTAATATGACTTTATGTGTTCCATTATTTTAGTAATTGCCTAAACAAAAGCAGGGTGGAAATTGAGTGTTGCCCTGGGCACTCTGCCAAGTTTGAAATGTAACAGATGATCTCCATCTTAATCATAAAAAACAAATCCAAGTTGAACGATAAGATATGTGAGTATCATCCTAGATTTGCTGGATACTTGTGAACATTAGAATCAATTTGAGCTTTTTCTTAGTCTCACAATGCGCAGCAGCCAACTAAAATCACCTATGTATTTGCACGTGCTCAAACGCTACATATTAGCTTTTCGCTTCAGATAACCTGCCAAACTGAACTATTTATTTATTTATTTTACCTTTATTTAACTAGGCAAGTCAGTTAAGAACAAATTCTTATTTTCAATGACGGCCCCTGTTCAGGGGCAGAACGACAGACTTGTCAGCTCGGGGATTTGAACTTGCAACCTTCTAACCACTAGGCTACCCTGCCGCCCCAGCCTATCAAAGATCACTTGAACTTTATATCCACCAACCAACTTTTTTCTTAAAATAGGTCAACTTAGTCAGTAGAAGGATATTTTAAACCTCCAAATTCCAGGTTTAATTTTGTTCCTCTTGTCTGCGTGTATGCCAATATTGCATGATACATCCTTGACTAGGCTACTAACGTTAGACAAAATTCAAAAGGCACGTTTTCACATATATGACAAAATACCACATTTTCACATATATGACAAAATACCACGTTTTCACATATAATACAAAATACCACGTTTTCACATATATGACAAAATACCACGTTTTCACATATATGACAAAATACCACGTTTTCATATATATGACAAAATACCACGTTTTCACATATATGACAAAATACCACGTTTTCACATATATGACAAAATACCACGTTTTCACATATATGACAAAATACCACGTTTTCACATATATGACAAAATACCACGTTTTTTGCTCATCCATTTCACACATATCCATCTGCTTTTATGAGAAAAAAAAGATAAACAATGTCTATAAAACGTTTAAGCGGAACGCTAAATAATTAAGAGACTTGTAGAATAGCTGTCATGTTCCACCACCATCATCATCATCATCATCGCTTCCTGTTGGCACACACCACTAAAACAGTTGACTTGAATATGACAGTGCACATTAACTGTGAATGCAAACCCACCTTGCATCAAGAATGTTTGTTAAGGAAAACACTGTTCACTGCTGGTCCTCGGTGCTCAAATCGAATAAGACATACATGACATAGTGGATGATTCTAATAATGAATATAAAATGTTGTACATGTACGTGTAGCATACATCTACGTCTATGTAACATAACCTATAGTAACAACAATGATTTGTATAGCAGTGCCAGTAACCTGTGTCCGTCTGCAAGAGGGACTCTAACAAGAAGCTCCTCATTAATACATTCGTAATCTTCATTTACTAGGTTTTGGCTGCACTTCTCAAAACACTGACACATTAAATGTACTTCTACATTTACAAAAGGGTGGGGGGAAAAACTTGTCACAGTCTGCGACTATAACATGGAGCTTGGCACTCTACACAGAGAGTTATTTGACACCAGTCAGTCCAACACACAGGATCTAGTCGTTTTGATGATCAGAATGTGCAGTTGGACAAGGACGCTTTTATGAACACGTGTTGGATGACATCCAACCACGTCAACTCATTTAATTGGCTGATACGGAATTTGAACGGAATATACAGTACCAGTCAAACGTTTGGACACACCTACTCTTTTACTATTTTCTATATTTTATAATAATAGAGAAGACATCAAAGCTATGAAATAATACATAAGGAATCATAAAGTAACCAAAAAAGTGTTAAACAAATCACAATATATTATATATTTGAGATTCTTCAAAGTAGCCAACATTTGCCTAGATGACAACTTTGCAAACTCTTGGCATTGTCTCAACCAGCTTCATGAGGTAGTCACCTGGAATACATTTAAATTAAAAGGTGCGCCTTGTTAAAAGTTAATTTATGGAATGTCTTTCCTTCTTAATGTGTTTGAGTCAATCAGTTGTGATAAGGTCATACAGAAGATAGCCCTAACAGCTCAAATAAGCAAAGAGAAACGACAGTCCATCATTACTTAAGGTCGGTCAATCTGGACAATTTCAAGAACTTTGAATGCTTCTTCAAGTGCACTCGCAAAAAACATCAAGCACGATGATGAAACAGGCTCTCATGAGGACCGCCACAGAAAGGAAGACCCAGAAATACCTCTGCTGCAGAGGATAAGTTCATTAGAGTTACCAGCCTCAGAAATTGTAGCCCAAATAAATACTTTACAGAGTTCAAGTAAGAGAAGAAGAGACTTGCTTGGGCCAAGAAACACAAGCAATGGACATTAGACCAGTGGAAATCTGTCCTTTGGTCTGATGAGTCCAAATTTGATTTGAGATTTTTGGTTCCAACCACCGATTTTGTGGTTCTCACCGTGAAGCATGGAGGAGGAGGTATGATGGTGCTTTGCTGGTGACGCTTTCGCTGATTGGTTTCGAATCCAAGGCACAGTTAACCAGCATGGCTACCACAGCACTCTGCAGTGATACGCCATCCCATCTGGTTTGCACTTGGTGGGACTCTCATTTGTTTTTCAACAGGACAATAACCCAAAAGACACCTCCAGACTGTGTAATGGCTATTTGACCAAGGAGAGTGATGGAGTGTTGCATCAAATGACCTGGCCTCCACAATCACCCTTCCTCAACCCAATTGTAATGGTTTGGGAAAAGTTGGAACGCAGGGTGAAGGAAAAGCAGCCAACAAGTGCTCAGACTGTTGGAAAAGCATTCCTCGTGAAGCTGGTGTAGAGAATGCCAAGAGTGTGCAAAGCTGTCTAGATGACTAGATGTTCAGGAGTCTTATGGCTTGGGGGTAGAAGCTGTTTAGAAGCCTCTTGGATCTAGACTTCGTGCTCCGGTACCGCTTGTCGTGTGGTAGCAGAGAGAACAGTCTATGACTAGGGTGGCTGGAGTCTTTGACAATTTTTTGGGCCTTCCTCTGACACTGCCTAGTATAGAGATCCTGGATGGCAGGAAGGTTGGCCCCAGTGATGTACTGGGCAGTTCGGTCGGAGGCCGAGCAGTTGTCATACCAGGCAGTGATGCAACCAGTCAGGATGCTCTTGATGGTGCAGCTGAAGAACCTTTTGAGGATCTGAGGACCCATGCAAAATCCTTTCAGTCTCCTGAGGGGGAATATGTGATTGTGCCTGCTTCACTGCTGTCATGGTGTGCTTGGACCATAGTTAGTTTGTTGGTGATGTGGACACCAAGGAACTTGAAGCTCTCAACCTGCTCCACTGCAGCCCCATAGATGAGAATGGGGACGTGCTCGGTCCTCTTTTTCCTGTAGTCCACAATCATCTCCTTTGTCTTGATCACGTTCAGGGAGAGGTTATTGTCCTGGCACCACCCAGCCAGGTCTCTGACCTCCTCCCTATAGGCTGTCTCGTTGTTGTCGGTGATCAGGCTACCACTGTTGTGTCATCTGCAAATGTAATGATGGTGTTGGAGTCGTGCCTGGCCGTGCAGTCATGAGTGAACAGGGAGTACAGGAGGGGGCTGAGCACGCACCCCTGAGGGGCACCCGTGTTAAGGATCAGCGTGACGGATGTGTTGTTACCTACCCTTACCACCTGGGGGCTGCCCGTCAGGAAGTCCAGGATCCAGATGCAGAGGGAGGTGTTTAGTCCCAGGGTCCTTAGCTTATTGATGAGTTTTGAGGGCAATATGGTGTTGAACGCTGAGCTGTAGTCAATGAATAGCATTCTCACATAGGTGTTCATTTTGTTCAGGTGGGAAAGGGCAGTGTGGAGTGCAATAGAGACTGCATCATTAGTGGATCTGTTGGGGCGGTATGCAAATTGAAGTGGGTCTAGGGTTTCTGGGATGATGGTGTTGATGTGAGCCATGACCAGCCTTTCAAAGCACTTCATGGCTACAGACGTGAGTGCTACGGGTCGGTAGTCATTTAGGCAGGTTACCTTAGTATTCTTGGGCACAAGCACTATGGTGGTCTGCTTAAAACATGTTGTTATTACAGACCTGGGACAGGGAGAGGTTGAAAATGTCAGTGAAGACACTTGCTAGTTGGTCAGCGCATGCTCGCAGTACACGTCCTGGTAATCAAACTGGCCATGTAGTTTAGCTCGTCCGGTAGGCTCGTGTCACTGGGCAGCTCTCAGCTGTGCTTCCCTTTGTAGTCTGTAATGGTTTGTAGACACTGCCACATCTGACGAGAGTCAGAGCCGGTATAGTACGACTCGATCTTAGTCCTGTATTGACGCTTTTCCTGTTTGATAGTTAGTCGGAGGGAATAGCGGAATTTCTTATAAGTTTCCGGGTTAGTGTCCCGCTCCTTGAAAGCGGCAGCTCTAGCCTTTAGCTCAGTGCGGATGCTGCCTGTAATCCATGTGTTCTGGTTGGGGTATGTACTGTGGGGACGACGTCATCGATGCACTTATAGATGAAGCCAATGACAGATGTGGTGTACTCCTCAATGCCATTGGAGGAATCCCGGAACATATTCCAGTCTGTGCTAGCAAAATAGTCCTGTAGCTTAGCATCTGCTTCATCTGACCACTTTTTTATTGATCTAGTCACTGGTGCTTCCTGCTTTAATTTTTGCTTGTAAGCAGGAGAATGGAATTATGGTCAGATTTGCCAAATGGAGTGCGAGGGATAGCTTTGTATGCATCTCTGTCTGTGGAGTAATGGTGGTCCAGAGCTCTTTTCGCTCTGGTTGCACATTTAACATGCTGATAGAAATTTGGTAAAACTGATTTAAGTTTCCCTGCATTAAAGTCCTGGCTACCAGGAGCACTGCCTCTGGTAGAGCGTTTTCTTGTTTGCTTATGGTGGAATACAGCTCATTCAGTGCTATCTTAGTGCCAGCCTCTGACTGTGGTGGTATGTAAGCAGCTACAAAGAATACAGATGAAAACTCTCTCTTGGTCTGCAGCTTATCATGAGAAAGTCTACCTCAGGAGAGCAATAGCTTCGAGACTTCCTTAGATACCGTGCACCGGCTGTTGTTTACAAAAATACATTGACAGCCGCCCCTTGTCTTACCAGACGCCGCTGTTCTATTCTGCCGGTACATCATATAACCAGCCAGCTGTATGTTGATATTGTCGTCATTCAGTCACGACTTGGTGAAGCATAAGATATTACAGTTTTAATGTTCCGTTGGTAGTTTAATCTTCCCAGTAATTCATAAATTTTATTGTCCAAAGATTGCTTGTTTGCTAGCAGAAATGAGGGAAGCGGGGGTTTATTCAATCACCTCCAACTTCTCATAAGGCAGCCCGCTCTCCGGCCTCTCTTTCTTTGCCTCCTCTTCACGCAGATCACTGGGTTCGGGGCCTGTTCCCAAGGGAGCCGCATATCCTACGCCTCGTCAGAGTCGTGAAAGAAGAAAAAGGATTAGGCTAGTCGGCATATCACCTCCGCCCCGGCTATGTGAGTCACATCCACCAACTACCATCCACCTTCCACCATCCACATTCCACCTTCCAGCTTCCACCATCCACCAACTACATTCCACCAACTACCTTCTACCAAACACCTTCCACCAACCACTATCCTCCCTGTCCCTGATGAGAGTGCATCATGATTGAAATGAAAACTGCCCCTTTCCTACGTGGCTGTCCCTGAGACAAACCATGTAATGTGCCACTAATGGAGAAAGCACTCCCACGCAGCACCAAATAACAGCTGACAGAATTAATTACAGCCCGCCAGACTGACCTTTTCCCTTTGATAAATCATACAGCCGGGAAGTCTGGGGAGGCTGGAGAGGATAGGGAGCCTGCCATTAGGACTCTGTGGATGTGGGACACACAGCCTTGAAAAACGATCTCCTCCTGGGATCTGGGGCTGTTGTATTGACCGACCCGGCCCAGCCCCCGGCACACAGCACAGCCGCAATACAACCAACACAGTTCAGACCAGAAACTCACACTGGCACATTCCCTCTCTCTTTAGGGAGGTCAAACAGTATCATTCAGCACACAGGACCTGTCCCTCAACACTCAATTAGACCATGGCTCCTTCAGTAACTACTGAAGAGAGTCTGAAGTCTCTCTGGTAGGAACTAATGTAGTCATAATGCCCTTTTTGGGGGACATACCTTTCATATGCTCTCTAGGAGGCGGTCAGAAGCAGGCCTTTCAACTGCCATCTTCAAGGCCTGGTAAGCCTTCCATTCTCAAACATTATCTTCCTTTGAATGACAAGGTTCAATTCACTGAGCAAATGAAAGGCTGGGGTATCATGGGAATCCAACACTCTTATCCCCTAAACAACCAGAGGCCCAACAATAGAACTTCCACTCCTAACTCTACTCATCAGGATTCATTCTCATGCAAGAGTTAGGCCCTACAAAGACTGGTGATCTGCATATGAAATCTTTAAGATTTCCATCAAATTAACTCATTTCTATAGGCAGATCTCTCCAATCATGCATGTTGAAGGGGAAAGCATTACATAGCCTACTGTGTCTGTCAGAGAACAATAGATGAAACTGCTTCATCAATTTCTAAAGAGACAGTAGCTCCTTTGAAGACATGCCAGAGATGGTTTCCTATGGCTCTCGCTCTCTCTACCCCTCAAAACACACAGAGACAGACACAAACTAGCACACACTCAGTCTTTCACCTTTAAATCCTGAGTTATTTCAGATTTCTGATGAGTTCATCACCTTGCATGTGGAAAAGGACACATTTCAAATTGCCATAAACACTCCATCACGTCTCTAAAATGAAATGAAACCCTAGGACTCAAGGTAATCATCATAAACAGTCCCTCCCATTTCCTGATCCGCTGCATGTAGGCGTCAATTTCCCTCATGAAAACCAATCATACAACAAAATTGCCCCCACATGTAAAGACAATGCATATTCAGTTGTTCACACACACACACACACACACACACTCTTCCACTCAGTGCGTAGTCTACCCTCTGCATAGAACCAATAGAATGCTCCATGAATATTAAGAAGCGGAGGGGAGAGAGGCCAGCCTCTACGCTATAATACAAGAGAGAGGGGGAGACAATAGAACAGAGCAGGGGACCAAACCCAGCTCCAGGTCGTGCCGCTAACCGTCGGATGAGACATTTCGAAAAGGCAGATCACAACGTGTCTGGTTTAATTAGAACACGTTAGCACATTACCAGATGAGAAGTGACTAACGCCGACACTACTACTAACGACAGACCCTCCACATCTGACACAAGAAAGACTGCTGGTCGCAGATTAAACAAAGATGATAGAAACAGTCACAAGGCTTTAAATATTCAGCAGAGTTTTGCTGACTAATAGTTCCTGGGGAATAAACGAATGAAATGAATGAAAGACCATTAGGGCCAGGATAGATGTTAGATGCAGAACTGAACTGGAGCCATTAAGACAAATTACAGGGGGGCCACTGCAGTAGCATAGCTTGGTAAAGCCAGACTGCACTCACTACTGTTTTACTTCACTTAAAGAGTTCAGTCTGGTTTAACCAGGCTAGCCGTAGTCTACTCTAATTGTTATTCACCATCGGTCCTGGGACTGCACATTTGATAACAGAAACAAGAGGAGTTTTCATTATACAGTCCTTCTTTACACATAGATTGGTATTAGATGCACTTTTGTAAACCGGGGGCTAAAAAATGCAGCATTAAATTAACATTACCGTCTTTGCTGATTAACAACTAATTATACAGCCTTTGTAGTGGAAACGAGAAGGCCCAAGGACAACAATGGATCGGAGATAATAAATCATTAATAACTGATAAAAGCCTCAACAGTCAGGCATTTATTTGAACATTTATTCAACGCTTGTGAAATATTTATCCAGAAGGGGAAAACGTACATTTATCCCCCTCTCTGTGTTTACGCCGAGCTAGAGACAAAAGGAAGGAAACCAAAAGCATGTGCATCAATATTGCTCAGGATGACAGGATAAAGAAATACAACGTCACCTTGCTGTGTGAAGCTTAAACAGAACAGCAGAGCACTGAAGCCTGACTGGCTAGACAGAACGTATGACCTCTTTTGGAGCATAGCTCACAAAGTCTGTGACAACTCACTCCCCCAGCCCCGTCGCACCAGCAAACATATAAATGACGCACACACGCACGCTCACGTGCATAAACACACACATAAAAAACACACACACATATATGGAACACACAGTGCATTGAGAAAGTATTCAGACTCCTTCACTTTTTCCACATTTTGTTACATTACAGCCTTATTTAAAATTGATTAAATAAAAAAATCTACACACAATACCTCGGATGGAAAAGCAAAAACAGGTTTTTAGGAATGTATGCAATGGCTCTTTCTAGAGCTGGCTGCCTGGCCAAACTGAGCAATCTGGGGAGAAGGGCCTTGGTCAGGGAGGATGTCCATGAACCCGATGGTCACTCTGACAGAGCTCCAGAGTTCCTCGGCGGAGCTGGGAGAACCTTCCAGAAGGACAACCATCTCTGCAGCACTCCATCAATAAGGTCTTTATGGTAGTGGCCAGACCAAAGCCACTCCTCAGTAAAAGGCACATGACAGCCAGCTTGGAGTTCACCAAAAGGCACCTAAAGGACTCTCAGACCATGAGAAACAAGATGATCTGGTATGGTGAAACCAAGATTGAACACTTTAGCGTCAATGTCAAGCATCAAGTCTGGAGGAAACCTGGCACCATCCGTATGGTGAAGCATGGTGGCGGCAACATCATGCTGTGGGGATGTTTTTCAGCGGTAGGGACTGGGAGACTAGTCAGGATTGAGGAAAAGATGAACGGAGCAAAGTACAGAGAGGTCCTTGATGAAAACCTGCTCCAGAGCGCCAAGGACCTCAGACTGGGGTGAAGGTTCAACTTCCAAATGTCCAACAACCCTAAGCACACAGCCAAGACAACCCAGGAGTGACTTCGGGACAAGTCTCTGAATGTCCTTGAGTGGACAAGAGCCCGGACTTTAAGGCCATCGAACATCTCTGGAGAGACGTGAAAATAGCTGTGCAGTGATGCTCCCTATACAATCTGACAGAGCTTGGGAGGATCTGCAGAGAAGAATGGGAGAAACTTCCCAAATATAGGTGTGCCAATCTTGTAGTGTCATACCCAAGAATACTCTAGGCTGTAATCGCTACCAAACGGTGCTTCAACAAAGTAAATGAGTAAATGGTCTGAATACTTATGTAAATGTAATATTTCAGAATTGTATTTGTAATACATTTGCAAACATTTCTAAAAACTGTTTTTTTTTTGCTTTGTCATTATGGGGTATTGTGTGTAGATTGATGAGGAGGAAAAAACTATATAACCCATTTTAGAAAAAGGCTGTAATGTAACAAAATGTGGAAAAAGTCAAGGGGTCTGAATACTTTCCGAATGCACTGTATAGACACACACACACACACAAACTATACAAAACACCCACCCATTCCAGCAAACATACACCCTCTTCCCTCCCTGCTCTTTCATAATAAGGAGTGGTAGTTTGACTTGAACGCAGAGCCTCCACACTGAGCTTAGCTCTGTCCGTGGCTCAGAGAGCAAGGCCTGCAGTGCCAGGCAGTAAATAACAGGCATAAAGTTGTCACGGGAGACAACCGGCAGACGCCAAGCCACTCAATGTTAATAGGAGAGCATCGGTTACCAGTTTCTAAATAATAGCTCCCAGTCACCATGGTCGGGGTTAGGTACCCAAGGTGCATTGGATTTATAGAGTTAGCCAATTGCTTTTATATCCCCATTCTTTCCCCCCCTATCCCCTGCCTTCATCTCCTTTCAGCCGGGGTAAGGATGATGAAGAGGGGGCAGGGGTGATGGCTGATGTGGCTGTTCTGTACTGCTTGAGTGCACACACTTGTCTGGAGGCCAAGGGAGCAAGGGAGCGTGCTCCAAGCTACAATACCACAATCCCCTACAATCTGTGATTCTACCGCGGGGCTTGACACAGCACCGTCACGTTTTATTCGGGTCGGTTGGCGTGACTGTCTGGTGTCTCTTTTGTAGGATAGAGTGATTACGATGACGGAGGACGTGACTCTGTGCCTTTGTCTCCAGTCCCCAGGCACTGTGGGGTTTGCTACACCACTATGTGTAGTTTACATGCCAGAAAAAAAGCAGCAGAGTGTCATCAATAGGATCAAGGCTGGTGTCATGTGTAATTAAATCGCAATGACACTTTGACCTCTTGACTCCACAAGGCACATCCTACTCTGCATAAAGCCCCTGGACAGGAAGGAGAACATTATTGGGAAGATGATTATTCCCAGAAGCACTACAGTACCTGACTCAGGTTGAACAGAGACATCAAGCAAGAATATGTAATGTCAGAGAGTCGGTAGATGCTCGTTATTAACACTCGGCTAGAGTTCCTGAAGACCCCAGAGAGACTAACAGTGACTGACGTTTTCAGATCACTCTCCTGAATTAAGAAAAGCTGGAGCCTCAGACACTCGTTGGCAAAGGCTGTGCCTACAACTACACACCCATATAAATAATACATGTTTAGGATCCATGCGTCTGAAAGATCGACAGTAAACAAACTGTGAAAAGAAAGCAGCTATATACTGTTCCCTGAGGAGCACTGTGCGTCTGTGGTTGACTTGAACATTACAGGGCAAATCCATTTGAATTCAATCACTTTTTGACAGTATCTCATTTGATCCGTTTCCATGCGTGTTTTCCCATGGAAGAAGTGGTCAGAAAGTCACTTTTTAGACCTGAATGTTAAAACATTCAGGAGATAAAGGTGCTCAAAGTTGACCCATTTTGTCTACCCCATTGTACCATGATGAGACGTCCATGTCTTCGTCACTGGAAAAGAGAAACGGTTGAGTTTGATATAATTAAAAGCTTACAAACAGTGTTGTCAAACAATTGTATTCTTTTTTGAAGACCCTATTTCACGTAATCTGAGTTTTTTGTGTTGTTCCTGTCATAGATTGAGACACAACATGCTCTTGAATACAGGGTGAGTGTAATTTAAATCATAGAAATGTAAGTAATAGAATGGAACTATCCCTTCAAACCACTGCAATTTAGCCTGTACACCACTGACATTTAAATGTACATTTTTAATGTGCAATGTAAAGAAATCCCTTCGCCTTTTCCTGGTTGCTAAAATTCTAATAGTTTGCCTAATTTCAGTTTGTGACAAAACAAGCACTGTAGAGAATCATTGTACTATCTAAACTACTGTGAAATATCTTTTCAATAAACAAAATATAGAATTTTCAGCTACCACACCAAAAGTAAAAGATGCAAAAACGAAAGGTAAGGGGTAGAAATAGCACACATAGAAAATATCTCCCGCTTCTTAGGCATGATTTCAACAAGAAGTATAGATCTATAACTCACATTTCTATGTTCATTTGGTCGGGTCGCCAAAAAAGTTACAAATTGGAGTATCAACTTCTAATAACTACCACAAAGATAACCACCGCTCCACCCACCGTCGAATGTCAACTTAAAGGGCTATTAGTTATGTGCAGTTTGCGAGCGATTCGTTCTTTCTGAACGACTCTTTTAACTGACTCAAGACTCATGATTAGATTTTATGAGTGACTCGTTCATTTTAGTTGTTTGTTTGACCTGGTAGTACTAGCTGCAATGAGTCCTACAGCAGGATTAATACACACTCCTCCATCACAGCAGCTCCAGAGACGTACTACAACCACCAACTGTCTGTCACACGCACGCAGGGAAATAGATTGTGAGCATAGAAGACAAATACATGTTGGTGCAAGCATGATTGCAATTAATTAATTATTGAATATTATGGACACAGCTTTGAAGAACCAAAACATACACAGCCTCTGCTCAACAAACTTGAACATGAATCGTTAGCAAATGACATAGTGTGCGCATATTACCCTCACGAACGGCGGTCAAGCAACACATTCTGGCAAGAGTCGCTCACAATCTAGTCTGGTTGCAGCCACAACTAGACCTCATTTCAAATGTATCAAGAAATAATCTTATTTGTAAGCCTAGCAATCAACAAATGTACATTGTTTAAAGCACAAGGTTACACGTCTCAGTCACAAATGACAGCTCCAATAAGCCCTCTATGGTGAGCGACGTGTGAATGAGATGCTGGTAGAATCATGATGACTCTTGAGTTTTCAGTTCATCATTCGCCAGTAGGGGGTCCTGCCTGCTGCTCCCTATGGTGAACGAGATGTGAACGAGAGGCTTGTAGTATCCAGTGGTGTGTATTGATTGACGCCAAGGGAAGCCAGTCAGGCTTCGCAAAAAAATAAAAAAAATAAATAAAAAACATACAATAATTAATCTTTCGTCTCTCTGCGTTTCATTATTTTCCTTCAATTGGCAAGAGGCTAAATGTAGCTCACCTGAGAAAGCGTCCAAGCGAAAGCATCCAAGTGCCCCTCTGTCTCTGTATGTGTAGGCCATCTACCTGATGCTCTCTGGTCATAAAGAGTATGACAATGTTGACACCAGTAGCATTGAATGCAAGGGAAGCCAGCGAGCATTTGGCCTCCCTTGATAAAAAAGTATAAAATAATAGCCAATCAGCATTGATCCAAACTGAGTGAGGTCAACTGTAAACGGTCCTGGCGCACCAAAAGAAGTGTCAAGGGAAGCCGGTGAGGATTTGGCTTCACTCCAATCACATCACATCGAGGGCAAAATGTCATTGACAGACACAACTTGAATTGTTGCATATTGTTGTGTTGTTGTCCTCCAGTGGCTTGCTAGCTAGCTAAAATGGGCACTTTCCTAAATAGAGCCATGGATGGAGAAGGAATTTGGACTTCTGGTTATACTTAATTCGCCGTACCGACAATGATTATAACGCCAATTTTAATCCAACCATGAATTAATACATTGTGGTCCTGGCCTTAGAGGATGGAAGTTCAATATGTAGCTACATGTAGAAGGCTAATGTTAACTAGCTAATGTTGCCCATGAAAGGAAGTTAGGCTAGTGAGCAAGCATTTTAGCCAGGTAGTCTAGGAAAACAACAAATAAAAGTGTGAAAAGAGAGGAGGATGGCATTGACATTTCTCTACAATTAGGGTGAGTCCACATGTTTTTCTACTTACACAAATGCACGTACACACACTCAGAGAGAAATCAGAACCATGGATAGACAGCCACATCATATTTAGCTTGCATTGGTTGGACTAAATTGTTTTCTGTATCTTCTAGTTGTCTCTGTATTAGACTAAGCATGGGTGATTTGATGATATTGAAATGGTGCTGGAATAGTGGAGGCAGCAACTGTTTTCTTTGCGACTTGCGGTAACTCTCAGTGTTTCTAAATCAATAGTTGTTTAGTAGTCCGAAAATTTCTGAAACATTAACTTGGTTGACCATGCTGTAGGCCATGTAACTGTTTGTTACATGCTATATGTTTTGTGGACTTCGGAGAGGTTGCTCTCCGGTTTTGTGATGAAACAAAGGTGTGGGTGAATTTATTCTGCCACTGTGTCTTCTTATTGTCTTAGCCTTAAGTCTATATATCATGGCCGCAAGAAACATGAACTAACAGGATTTATAGAGCAAACAAGGTAATTGTCACAACACATAGGATGTCATATGGCTTTCCCCCCCAGTGATTTTCCCCACGCACCACTACTGGTAAATTATGACTCTTTACAGTTTTTAGTTCATCATTCACAGGTAGGGTTTCCTGCATACTCTAGGCATTACTGATTCAAATGAACGGAATGAGCGGAACTTTCCATCACTAATGGTCAAGTCTTTTCTGTTATGTATATTTCTATGATTTCCTATGGAGGATTGACAGTATAATTTTAAACAGATATTGTGGACCTCCAATCATTGCCAACCATCTTTCTGACCTTGTTTGCATCACATTACAATGATAAAACTGGGGCAAAAATGCAATTTCAGAAAGTGGGGGGACATGCCCCCCCAGTGAAAGTTGCACCCCTTCCCTACACAGACTCTCACACCTGTCAAAAGGAATAATAATCTACACATAATGGCACCATCACTATCAGCATCAGCAGCTGTAGGGGGCTGACAGTTTGTGTTCTATAAAGAAAAGTAGGAGCTAGTACAAGAAGGAGCATGTTAATTTGGAGATATGCAGCATACAGTATGCATAGAGCACTCTAAATACAGATAGCCTAGGAGTGTGAAGAAAATGCATAGCCATGAAAACCTGTCCTTGGGGCCGCTGGAAGGGAGAGGAGCTGACAATTAAACATGCTCCTAATCCCTTTAAACATGTTTCAAATGAATACTGAGCCCCTATAGCCAACAAGTATTTGATACACTGAATGCAGATAAAGCACAATGAACTATAGCATCACAAAACCAATTGTATTCTGTTGATCACACATACTGCATCGTCCATTCACACATACTAGATCACCCATTCCCTCTCGGGTAGGATGGTGCTCTTTAGCTCAGTTGGAAGAGCATGGCGCTTGCAACGCCAATATGGTGAGCTCAATTACCGGGACCACACATACATGACGAAAAAAACGTATGCACGACTGACTAAGTCGCTTTAGATAAAAGCATATGCTAAATGGCATTTCTTCATGTTACACATACAGCCTACTTTCCTGTTTATGGGCATTATTCTGTTATTACTAATGCAGCACTAGGAGCCCAGACACGTTCATATGTTCATCTCTCTTACTGAACTAAACTGCCACAAGCACCGAGAGCTTTTCGGGCTGTAGGATGATCAAAGAATGCTTCACAACGCAGCTTTATAAAGAACCTTCAAGCGCCTATTTAAGTACTGTCATCTATAAAATGGGGTAAAACACATTGAATACAAACGGAAACTACTAGATTTTATCCCCAGTGTCTATTTATGTTTCTTCTCAGTAGAGTTAGACAAACCTCTTTACCTATATATTGAAACACGTGATTAGCCTTTATATTTGAATCCACCAGTATCACAGGACATCGGGAAGCTTAATAGCCCGATGCCCAAATAAGAAACATTCTCCATTGAGACTACAAATAATGAAAATGCAACATGCCATGAAAATGTGCAAATCGAATGACATGACAAAATTGATCTTGGCATGTGCAACAGTTCAAATTTGGTTAAGATGCTCGCGCACATTTTTGTTTTCTGATTAAGCCGTCTGCTGCGCCCGTAGCCAAAATCACGCCGAATGGAAAGCAAGGAGTGTATTATTCTTATCTATGCAACATTGTGCCTACAATACCGAATGCTGACAGAAGCCTATATTCTGTGGTTTTATTCTGAGTCTATTGAAAGCCCGACAGCTCATCTAACCCGCACAACCGGGCACAACATCGGGCATTAGGCATGACGCCCGAATAAAACGTTGATTTAATGTTTTCCACAAAAATAAACTTAACACAAGAACCGAATATGTCGTGTTATGTCAGTGACTTATAGACAATAATCTAATGCAAAATACATTTACTTGCTTTCACTGGTCTAATTAAACACAAATTGAAGATATCCATACTTGGGATGCATGTAATCTTACCTTTCTCTTGTCGGGCAGAGATTAGGCTCAGGTAGTGTCGCAAAGTGCCACGGAATAGCCTAACAGACTTGTCTCGCAGACTGAAATAACCATGAATCGGGGAAAATACGAAAATTGCGCAGAGACTGACGCGAAAATAAACATTTCAAACCGCTGAACACTACTCAGGTCAGAGAAGCGCTATAAGGCTGGAGTCTCGCTCTCATTGCTGTTGACATCAGAGACGTGCTTAAAGTGGCCCGCGCAGCTATTCAAATCAGTTCGGCGCATAAAAAAATCTGCCTTAAAAAAATCTTACTTTTCAAATTTTTATGTCAACTTCTCGTACCAGAATGTAATATGAAATGTTGGAAATGCATATCCACTGACAGTCATCATCCATGAAAGGCTACTTTAGTTGGAGTGTCCTTGTCCTGTGATATAGCTAGTCTAACTACAGAATACTGTATTCAAGGATCAAATGCATTCAGGCAATGTTTTCCACCTCCCTCAAAACAAGGGGCCAAACAAAACAGGCGCAGGATAGTTCCAGACACCAGGGAGACTATTGGCTCCAGAGACGGGTACAGTAAAAAAATCTGCCTTAAAAAAATCTTACTTTTCAAATTTTTATGTCAACTTCTCGTACCAGAATGTAATATGAAATGTTGGAAATGCATATCCACTGACAGTCATCATCCATGAAAGGCTACTTTAGTTGGAGTGTCCTTGTCCTGTGATATAGCTAGTCTAACTACAGAATACTGTATTCAAGGATCAAATGCATTCAGGCAATGTTTTCCACCTCCCTCAAAACAAGGGGCCAAACAAAACAGGCGCAGGATAGTTCCAGACACCAGGGAGACTATTGGCTCCAGAGATGGGTACAGTAACACGGGTTTTATTAAATCCGAGAATACGGGTGTGTGGGGTATTCACAGATTAAAAACACAATTAAAAGTCTATCAGAGCTAAACTTTCAGCTAGAAAATGGAGGTACTTAGTTGCATAAAATGAAGTCTGGACACAGCAATGCTCAAATTACGGTCCCTCTTTATTTATAAATTATATGCATCTATGTATGCTTCGGGAAGACCCCGATTGCTCTGACACTACCGGTGGGACATTTTTGTAGGGAAAACACTTAATTATGATGGATTGATTGGTAAACTGTCGGTAATTCATGTGAAATGGACCATTACATTGACATTGTTATACCACTACGTTAGTGGGGTTTGACTCATAACCTGCACGCCCCGTTGTTATATCCGCAGGGCGGGTTTATGATCATTACATGTTGTGTGGATGTAGAAAGGCCCATAGAATTGGTGGAATCGTCCATTAATTCATGGATACTTGCTCACCTGGTCCAGGTGCGCTTTAATTAGGTCAGGTGGAAATGTCCGACAGATTTCAACTCATTAAAAGGAAGGAATCGCCACCGCCCGACCTCGCTGCTTTCTCTTCCTCAACTCCGTCTAATCCAGAAATTCCGTGTGAACATGAATCAAAGTAAATCCACCGAATCTGTTACATTTCGTCTGAACTATCTGTTGAGATTGGGAGAGCTGGCCATCAACCTGAAAAGATGAAATCGGAAACGTTCTGATTATTTGCTGAATTGATAAATCCTGATATCAAATTGATTGAGATTGTAGAATTAATAATTGATAGTTTATTGATTTATTTGTATTATTATTCTCATGCTTATGAATAGTTGAGCCTAAATTACTCTGACAATTCCTGTTGAATTCTTATTGAACTGAATAACCTAATTGTTAATGAGAATGATTATGATTTGACTTTTGATTATGAATTTGATTGGATACATGTTGTTCTGTTTCCTTTGTTATGCAGCACAGACAAACTGCCCAGTAAATATACCACTTTGTGGTTAAAGGAATTCTTGCCTCAGGTCTCATCCATTCCTTCGTCACCTGACCCATGACCACCTGTTCACCTTTACTACTGTCAGTCATCCTACCTGTCCAGCTTTCCACACAGATTCCAATAATCTTTCAAAGGTCCTTCGAGACGAATAATGACTGAACCAAAGGGAGTTGACCTGACCACCACTCCACATGGACCTGACCTGTCTGCCTTTCTTTCCCAATCTGCTCCTCTGGTACATCATGGCACACAGTCCCCGAAGGCTCCGAGGTCAACAGCCAACATGGAGCACGGGGGACAGGCCGCTCCGCCAATGCCCTCTATGCCAGTGACACCAGTTAGCATTCCTCCTCCATCTAGCCAAAGCCCCTCTCCTTCGCCTTTCTGACAATTACCAACAACGGCAAATCGTTCCTCTCGTTCAGGGCCTGGGCCAGGCCAGTCATCAACCATCAGGTGGGGGAGCTCTCACTCAAGTCAGGCTGCCACCAACAGAGGGTCTGGGATAGTAGGGGACAGGCCCAATGAGGCCACAGTGAGCTCATCAGCAGTCCCGGGTTTATCCTTCACGCAACCATAAGAGGGAGCCAACATCATGAAACTGCTAGTAGCCTCAGCCTATGGAATTCCAAGACCGAAGCTGCCATACTTTAAGAGCAGAGAGTGATTTTGTTCCTTTTGGAAATGGTATTGAGAGCCTACTGGGTATTCACAGTCATCTGTCAGAACGCTACAAATACCAAGTACTGATGGATCACATGTAGTTTCCCAGTGCATACAAGCTGGCCAAATCCTTTATGAACTCCGACAATGCTCTCCAGGCCCTGAAAGCAAGATATGGTGAGCCACGCGAGCTAGTTCAGAATGAACTAAACAACATCCGGAACACATCTCCAATCAAAATGGGAGACCATGCTGCCTTCCAAGAGTTCTCCCTTGCTGTCCAATCCCTGACCCCAATGCTCCAATTCGTTGAAGGACAAGACGGGAACGAGCTGAAATGTGGCTACCACGTGGACAGGCTTCTTAGCAAGCTTCCAGCCTACCTCAGAGACAGTTTCGTTGAACATTGTTTGAACAAGGGCATCCTGAAAGAGGGCTCGAGAAGCACCTATGCTCTCAGAGACCTGGCAGTATGGTTGCAGGGGGCGAAGAGCGAGGGCGAAGAGCATCGCTCACCAGGCCACAATCTCAGCCACAGCCTCAGGGATAAGGAAGGAGTTTGAACGCAAGGAGGGTCATAAAAGGCAAAATCCCACCACCATGTACTTAAATAGGGAAGCCAGGGAGGAACCCGGAAGGGAGGAGCCCGGGAAGAAGACCTCTCTCAAGAGCAAGAACATCAAATTCCAGCCTTACTGCCCATATTGCAATAGTAAGGGGCATTTCCTTGGCTCATACCCTAGGGTAAAGCTCACTCAACCCCAATTGAAGGCCTGGACAACTTCAGGCGAGCGATGCTACAAGTGTGCTAATATCCATATAGCGGAGACCTGCACATTGAGGAAACCCTGCAATCGCTGTGAGGAAATCCATCTCACAGTGTTGCATGATGTAATTCGCTTATGTGCAGAACCAGGGGTAATGTTTAAGGTGGTTAAGGTCACTCTGCAAGCGAATCCATCTTCACAGTGTTGCATGATTCTCCCAGCTGCCGCCCGGCAGCTAGACCTGGAAGGGACCCCCGAGACCCTTAACCTCAGAACGGTGCAACATGTTGTTATCCAAGTGAAAGGATCTGCCGTGATCTTCTGCATTTCACCTTCAGGACAGAGGGAAGTGGCCTATAACATCACCAATTCCTTCACGACAGATGTCCTGAATCTCGGGGAGCACTCCTGCCTGGTGAGTGTTCTACAGAAGCAATATTCTCATCTCAGAGGATTACCTCTTCCTAACCTGGCCAGGGTTGCGCCACTCATCCTGATTGGGTCAGACCACCCACATCTCGTCACCCCAGCGGAGACAATACAAGCTGGACCAGAAGGAGGGCCCGTTGCTGTCCATACATCCTTGGGTTGGGCTGTGCAAGGTTCAGCCCATCTACTTCTTTCCACCCAAGCTGTAGTCACAGCAAGTCCTCTTCACAAGAAGCAGTTCAGCTCTATCTCCTTGTCCAACCACTGACCTCCTACGGAGTGTGGAGATGCTCTGAAAGATGGACACCTTCTCCAACCGGAAGCTACAGGAGGTCTCCCGCTTGAAACATGACTCCTATGCATTAGACCTCCCGGAGAAGCGCACCATCACCACTGAAATGGATGGCGTTCAGAGGTACGCAACCCTGTTGCTACGGGTCGCCAACCATCCTCCTCTGGCAACCACGACACGGGCTGTACTCCCGCTTCACCAAAATGACAGCTCATGAAGAGGGAAACCCACTCAGCGAATCCTGGTATCTCCCTCACCATCTTATCCAGCAACACGCTGGGAAGTAAAGACTTGTCTTCAACTGTTCATTCCAATCCGCTGGACAAAGCCTGAATGATTGTCTACTCCCCGGACCAACCTTAGGTCCTTCCTTGTTCGGTGTCCTTCTCCGGTTCCGGCAGCACTCCACAGCCATCAGTGGAGACATCAAAGCCATGTTTTATCAGATTCGTCTGCTGCCTTCTGACACCACACTGCTCCAGTTCATATGGCAAGATATGGAATGAGAAGCAGAGCCCCCCAACATCTATGAATGGCCAGTCCTCCCATTTGGGACCACATGCAGTCCTTGCTGTGCCATATACACTCTGCAGAGACACACACGGGAGAACCCAGACAGTGACGCAGAAGTCTGGGATTCAGTGGAGAATGCCTTCTATGTGGATAACTGCTTACAGAGCGTCCCATCCACTGTGGAAGCGAAAGCACTCCTTGATAAAGTCTGGAATCTCCTGTCCAAAGGGGTATTCAAGGTCAAACAGTGGGCGAGCAACAGAGCGGAGGTTATCCAGCACCTCCCGCCACAAGCCAGGTCAAGTAGCAGTGAACTATGGCTTTCGTAGTCTGGTGCTAGCCCACAAGAGCCCACTCTAGGACTGAGATGGAGCTGTGTACCGGATACCGCGGGGTACAAGCACCGCTACACAGCCCTGAGAACCGAAACCCCCACTCTGCGCACCATATATCGGACCCTGGCCAGTCAATATGACCCCCTCAGGTATATCTTGCCATACACAACCTGGGCCAAAGTCTTAGTCCAGGACCTGTAGCAGACCAAGAGGTTCTGGGATGAACAGATCCACCCGGCTGACCTAGTGGAACGATGGCTCTATTGGGAAACAGAGTTGTCGGAGCTATCCAATGTCCAGATGCCAAGGTGAATGTGGCACCCTGTGCTGACCAACTGGGATCAACCCTGGAACTACATGTGTTCTGTGATGCTTCGGAGCGCGCTTATGGGGCAAGTGGAGGATACGGCAGGCCACACCCATGTCTATTTTGTCATGGCCAGGTCCAGGGTCGCACCAATGAAGCAGTTGTCAATGCCTAGGCTGGAACTCAGCGCTGCCCTTTCCGGAGCCCGGTTGGCCTCCACCTTGTGAGCCGAGCTCACCTTGCCAATCCAAAGGGTCGTCTACTGGAGTGATTTGACCACTGTACTGACCTGGCTCAAGTCGGAGTCCTGCAGGTATAAGGTGATCCCCTGAACTCTGCATTGCGTATATCCAAGACCTAACAGAAGTCAAGGACTGGAGGTATGTTGACAGTGTAAACAATCCTGCTGATGACATCACTCGTGGTAAAACCCTTAAGGAACTGGCACAACCCCATCGCTGGAGCTTGGGACCACCATTCTTGTACCAACCATAGAAAGAGTGGCCGACAGCCCCCAGGCCGCAACCAACTGAAGCTCATGAGTTAAAGAAGTCTGCCCAATGCTACAGCATCTCTACGAAGCCAACAGCTCTCCCTGACCCGGCACAATCCCAGACACTGCAGGATCTGATCGCCGCCACAAACCAGACCTCAGATGGAGTAGCTTCCATACCCACTTCACCTGCTGCAGAAACACTACTCCTACAGCATGCACAAGCAGTCAGCTCCCCTGAGGAGCTAAAATCTCTGAAAGCTGGTAGGGAAGTGGCTAAGGACAACAGTCTTCTCTCTCTTACCCCAGAGTAACACAAAATCGTCAGAGTGATTAGAGTCAGAGGGAGGCTGCTCCAAGCAGAAGTCTTGGATCTCAATGCTATCCACCCAATTATCCTTGACTCCAGACACCCTCTCACCAGCCTCCTCATCAAGAGTTATGATGAGAGGCTTCTCCACCCAGGGCCAGAGAGAGTCTATGGGGAGATGAGGCGGATGTACTGGATACTTGGAGGACGAGGAGCCATTCGTAAGCACAAATACGGCTGCATGGAATGTCAGAGATGGCAGGCCGGAGCAACTGTGCCCAAAATGGCAGATTTACCCCCTGCTCGCTTGCGCCTCCTCAAACCTCCCTTCTGGTCAACAGGAGTAGATTGCTTTGGCCCTTTTATGATCAAGTTAGGTCGTCAAGTGGAAAAGCGCTGGGGCATTCTGTTCAAGTGTTTGACAACTAGATGTGTCCACCTGGACCTACTGGAGAGTTTGGATACTGAAGCCTTCCTCATGGCCCAAAGGCGGTTTATCTCCCGACAGGGGAAACCCTAGGAGATCCTGGCTGACAGAGGCATAAACCTCAAGGCAGGAGAAGCCAGGTTGGAGGAAGCTTTCCAAGCAATGGAACCAAGCCTCCAGGATCAACTGATGGACCAACAAATCTCCTTAAAATTTAACCCTCCAGGAGCTCCTCATTTTGGAGGAACATGGGAGAGAGATCAAATCTGTGAAGACCGCCTTGCGAGTCGTTCTGGGGGACCAAACTGTCACTGAAGCTGTCTTGCAGACCGTCCTGATAGAGGTGGAAGGGATACTGAACTCCAAACCCTTGGGATATCTCTCTGGTAGACATCGCTGACCCCGATCCGGTTACACCGAATCTGCACTTGATGGGGCACCGAGATGCTTCACTTCCCCATGCCATGTATGCTGATACCAACCTCGTTGGTGACACAGCCAGATCTTGGCTGACCATTTCTGGGCCCGATTAATTCGGGATGGCCTACCAAGCCTACAGCACAGAGGGAAATGGCGGAAAGAAACGGCCAGCCTGGACACTGGCCAAGTAGTCATGATAGTGAACCCTTAACTGCCTTGAGCCTCCTGGCCGGCGGTCCATATCACCAAGACCATGCCTGGGACTGACGGTCAAGTTAGATCAGTGGAGATCCAGGTAAAGAACCAGACATATGTCCGGCCAGTTGCTCGACTAATTCCTCTCCCTGAGAAGACAGAGGATGTAGAACATGAGCCTTTTGAGGAGTGTGGAATTTAACAAATTTCTGGGATGGCTGTAGAAAGGCCCATGAAGTTGGTGGAATCGCCCTTTAATTCATGGACACTTGCTCAGCTGCGCCAGGGGCGCTTTAATTAGGTCAGGTGGAAATGTCCGACAGATCTCAACTCATTAAAAGGAGAAAATCGCCACCACCCGACCTCGCTGCTTTCTCTTCCTCAACTTCGTCTAATCCAGATATTATGTGCGTACATGAATCAATGTAAGTCGACCAAATAAGTTACCTTTCATCTGAACTATCTGTTGCGATTGAGTGCGAGTCATCAGTTATTTAGTTATTACCGCGGAGCGCAGCTTGCAGCAATGGACAATGTGATCTTTGTCAATGGACAAAGATCACGGCCCTATAGATCATCACAGGCCAATTATACCATTGACATATGGTTGAAATGTAACGAAATTACATGTATATATGAAGACAAACCTGGAAAGATGAAATCGGAAACATTCTTATTTGCTGAATTGATAAATTCTGATATCAAATTGATTATAGATTGAATAAATTATTGATTTGTATTATTCTTCTCATGGTTATGATGAATAGTTATGAGCCTAAATGGCAATTCCTGTTGAATTATTTTTTAACTGAATTACATGATTGTTAATGAGAATGATTTGACTTTTGATTATGAATTTGATTGAATATATACAGTACATATGACATTTGTAATGTCTTTATTGTTTTGAAACTTCTGTATGTGTAATGTTTACTGTTAATTTTTGTTTATTTCACTTTTGTATATTATCTACCTCACTTGCTTTGGCAATGTTAACACGCTTACCATGCCAATAAAGCCCCTTGAATTGAATACATGTTGTTCTGTTTCCTTGTTATGCAGCACAAACTACCCAGTTAATATACCCCTTTGTGGTTAAAGGAATTCCTGCCTCAGGTCTCATCCGTTCCTTTGTCACCTGACCCGTGACCACCTGTTCACCTTCACTATTTTTTTTTTTGCCTTTACCTCCCTTATCTCACTTCATTTGCTCACATTGAATATAGACTTATTTTTCTACAGTATTATTGACTGTATGTTTGTTTTACTCCATGTGTAGCTGTGTTGTTGTATGTGTTGAACTGCTTTGCTTGATCTTGGCCAGGTCGCAATTGTAAATGAGAACTTGTTCTCAACTTGCCTAGCTGGTTAAATAAAGGTGAAATAAAAAAATAATACAAACATTGTCAGTCATCCTACCTGTCCAGTTACCCACACAGATTACCATAATCTTTCAGTGGGTGTGGTTGAATAAAGAGAAAATACCTGTAATTTTTTTTATAACTGTATCTATATCTACAGGCTACACAGGCTACACTGAGGTTTTTCTTTCATTATTGCATGCTAAGTGCGTAAGCCTATTGCCTAACTGCATGTGTGCAAAATGCTTTTGGGAACGGGCAGGAAAAGTTAAGGTTTGAGGCAAAAAGGACCATGTTGGAGTTTAATTCAATAAGAGAAAAGCCATGTTTGGGAAAGATTTGGTGAAGTGGTAAAAGAGGATGATAGCAGTGTGATTGAGGTGCTACACCATATGGGAACTTCAAAGAGGCCTAGTGTAACCTAGGCAAAAGTTCAGATGGACAAGGAAACTGAAATCTGGACACTGACTTGATGTAGTCTATAACCCCTCAGTCGTAATATTAACTCCTCCAGAATTAAGCATTTCTTGCAGTAAAATGATACACAAAATGTAGGCACATTTTTGACTTTGTGAATAGGGGTGGAGAAAAAGGATTTATTGAGAGAATGCACATGTCTGGAGGTGCTGTCTTTACCAGCATCATAAAAGCTGATGGATATTTTATTTGGTTGAAATACTATCCAAGCCGAAATGAAATCTGTTCAGAAACATTTTGGGTCGTTTTCACAGCTTTCTATTTCCTTACAACCAGTCAAACTGATGTCATTTGGACCTTTTGCACAGAAAATCTTTCCTGTTTTTTTTTTATATTGCATTTGATCCCCGGTCCCTAAGCGTCTTTGCTCCGCGAAAGAAGCCAAGATGACAGAACTTTACCGATGTCAACTATAACGAATAAAAAACATAAAACACAACAATTTCACTGAGTTACAGTTCATATAAGGAAATCAGTCAAGTTAAATAAAGTCATTAGGGCCTAATATATGGATTTCAAATGCCTGGGCAAGGGTGTAGCCATACAGAATAGATTTTTTCCCACAAAGTATAGTTTGAAGCATTCATTGTATTGACATACTGGTGAGAAGGGTTTATTTAGTTTTCTAGGGCAACATTTAGGCTAATGAGAGAAGAGAAGCTGCATGTAGCCTATCTAATTATAGACAAATTGACTTACAAATAGCCTACCAAAATGTCAGAAATAAGCAGAAACATCTAAATCAGGCAACAAAAATCCTTGTCTTCTATATTAGCGGGTTAGAGTCCGGTGCGGGCCTCAAATTTTCACAATGGCTGTCGTCAGGCGGTTGCGGCTGGGTTATTCGCAATTGCAGGTGGGCGCACAAACAGCTGACCCACGCACCACTACGTTGAAAATGAACAATGGGCTGAAGAATTTACTCGACATATTGACATGAGTACAGCCATTATGCACACAAAGCAGACCTGTGGACCCAATTGTCAGTAATGGTGATGCTCAGAGGGGAAGTCTACGGTGGCACTGTGAGAATGGAGTGTGTGTCTGGCGTGCAATGTGTTTCCCTGCACCCAGCATGTTCCAAGTTAACTGGAAAGCCAAGGGCCTATTAACTATCCAGATGGATCCTTCAATTAAGGGAAAATGTTTTCCAGAAGGTAGAGCCATTACCTGCAAAAGATACTGATGACTTCCCCATAATGAATTATACCAATGGCTTTTAATAGAAAATAGATTAGAATTCTCGCTAAGTTTGCATGTTCCAGCATGTTTAATGTTTGCTTTTTAGGAGCATTGGCGTAATTTAGTAAAAGACCGGGGGGGATGCTTTAGTCTAAAAGAAAATCATAAAATCCTATTCTTATTAATGTGCAAGTTCCACAGAAATAAATCGATAGAAGCGTAAGCTATACAAGAGAACAGACAACACATGAGCACCAAGCGGAACTAAAATAGGGACAAGACATAATAAAAACAAGATTTTAAAAATTGTCTATTTACAGAGATAGTCTAGTCTCTTGTGAATCTTGCCTTGGAGAAGATGGCGAGAGATAAAACATGTATACGTCCTTTACAACAAGGAGAAGTTTCAGTCTTGTGTTTTGTCCTCTGCTGTTTAACTGTTTGTGGGTTGCCTGTCTCCCTGACCCTGGTCATTGGTTCCAGCCACAGAGCGTCGGGTGATGCTACTCTGAACAAACTGTTGGAGGCCCTGAAAGCCCTGAGAGAAGAGGAACTCCAGGTACCAGTCCCACTGCTTCCCGGCCTACAGACAGACAGACAGACAGCGTTACAGACCATCCATTAAAAAAGGACCATCCAGGACTGCCTATAGCTCGCTGATCAATAGCACGAGGTCAATTAAAAATCAAAATGGCACACTTTAAAATGCACATCAGTGCACGTACATACAGACATTAAAACTAAATAAGTGGTAAGACTGTGGTACCTTTATGGAATTGAGATCCACTTCCTTCCTCTCTGGCCAACACTGATAAAGAGAGAAGCATTAATATTCAACAGTTTCCCTCCTCCCAGTAAATCTCAGTAGAACAGTGTACTGGATGTTGCAGTGATTCTGACCAAAAAGAAGTACTTGGATAATTAAACATGATGAAAAATCAAGTCTCATGCAGCACCCATGAATAATAAAAATGTGATTCTGTATTAATGGATCTTGTATAAAAGATACATTAATAACACATTCATCTCCTTGTCCAGCCTTAAAATGTATTCATTCAACTGGAGAGGCTGGCTGCTCCCTTGTGCGTCAGGTGTTTCTCTTGAAATGTGAAAATTAGACTTCATATATAAACTGAGCACAAACATTTAGTGGACATTTATGAAAATGATATACAATATTAGTTTCACGGATCTGGACTTTATATAATGCCTGAAAGAATGCAATGAGTAAATAAATCGCCAACATTTTCTAAGTTACATAAAAATTCTCACTCACCTTGTGATGAAAGTCGAGGGCGTAGCCGAGGAAGGCAGGGTGGTGGATGAGGTCGAAGCTGGTCCAGGGCTTGGCCACTTTGCTGAGAGACAGGAGCTCCTGGTCCACCTCGATGGCCATGCCTGGAAGGAACATCTTGGAGTTCCACAGGCAGCTCACCATGAAGGACAGGTAGTGGTTAAACTCCCGGTACGTCTGCCTGCTGATGTGAAACGCCTGCTGCAATGGAGGGATGATAAAAATAAATCAAAAAGAGCGATGGAGATGTAGTTGAAACACTTTAAACAGTGGAGTGTTACACTTTAAACAGTATGACACATGCTAAATAAATAGGCTCTCTCACAGAATATCACCAGCGAAAGGGTGTTAGGTGGTTAAAACCCAGGTCCATTATCTATAATGTCTGCCCGCGCTGACCAATTTGCATTCCGCTTACCGGATCCATTTCTCTTGGTAAGACGCTGACGGAAATATGGGGTAAACATATATTGTTTCGTACCGAGTGCCTTCGGAAAGTATTCAGACCCCTTGACTTATTCCACTTTGTTGTGTTAAAGCCTGTATTCGCGATTCAATCGTTTTTCCCCCCTGACCCATCTACACACAATACCCCATAACAACAAAGTGAAAACATGTTTTTTTAAATGTTAGCAGATTTATTGAAAATGAAATACAGAATTCTCTCATTTACATAAATATTCACACCTCTGAGTCAATACTTTGTAGAACCACCTTTGGCAGCGATTAGAGCTGTTACTCTTTCTGGCTAAGTCTCTAAGAGCTTTGCACATCTGGATTGCGCAACATTTGCACATTATTCTTAAATTCTTCATTCTCTGTCAAGTTATCATTGCTAGACAGCCATTTAAGTCTTGCCATAGATTTTCAAGCCAATTTGAGTCAAAACTGTAACTAGGCCACTCAATATGGGCTCCTGAGTGGCACAGCGGTTTAAGGCACTGCATCTCAGTGCTAGAAGCGTCACTACAGACCTGGTTCGATTCCAGGCTGTATCACAACCGGCCGTGATTGGGCGTCTCTTAGGGCTGCGCACAATTGGCCCAGCGTCGTCCGGGTTAGGCAGTCATTATAAATAAGACTTTGTTTGAAACTGACTTGCCTAGCTAAATAAAGGTTACATTTAATAAACAATTTTAAAAATATCTTGGTAAACAACTCATGAATATTTGGTATTGTGTTTCAGGGTTATTGTCCAGCTGAAAGATGAATGTGTCTCCCAGCGTCTGTTGGAGAGCAAACTGAACCAGGTTTTCCTCTAGGATTTTGCCCGTACTTGGCTCTATTCCATTTTTTTTTTTTTTTTTTAAAGTTCCTAGTCCTTGCCGTTGACAAGCATACCCATAACATGATGCAGCCACCACCATTCTTAAAAATATGCAGTGTGTACCTCAATGATGTGCTGTGTTGGATTTTCCCCAAACATAACACTTTGTATTCAGGACAAAAGGTTAATGTCTTTGCCACATGTTTTGCAGTTTTACTTAAGTGCTTTATTGCAAAAAAGATGGATGTTTTGGAATATTTTATTCTGTACAGGCTTCCTTCTTTTCACTGTGTAATTTAGGTTCGTATTGTGGAGTAACTACAATGTTGTTGATCCATCCTCAGTTTTCTCCTATCACAGCCTCTAAACTCTAACTGTTTTAAAGTCACCATTGCCTTTGGTGAAATCCCTAGATTGGTTTCCTTTCTCTCTGGACACCGAGTTAGAAAGGATGCCTGTATCTTTGTAGTGACTGGTGTCTTGTTCTGAAGTGTTTTGACAGATTTCATGACAATGCTTATATGGCAAAAAGTTGTATCTAACATACAACTGTAACGATGTATTTGAGAGACAACTAGTGCTTATGTGCAAATGTATTTATGTTTTCAATAAACATTGGATACGAAATAAAGCTTCTACATTGTAAACAATCTAAACCAACCTCATCTGTTTTGCCACATGGCTGCGCATGTGTCGTTTTTTTTTGCTAAACAACCAACATGTCTATAGGTGCCCTTCTTTGAGAAGCATTGAAAAACCTCACTGGTCTGTGGTTGAAATTGAAATTCACTGCACGACGGAGGGACCTTACAAATGATTGTATGTGGGTTGAATACTTATTGACTCAAGACATTTCATCTTTTCATTTTTAATTTAAAACAAATTTAAAAACATAATTCCACTTTCACATTATGGGGTATTGTGTGTAGATCAGTGATACAAAATCTCAGTCATGGGGTGTGTATACTTTCTGAAGGCACTGTATACAAATGGCAGTACCTACTTGCAAATTCAATTGCCTTCATACACTAGAATTGTTTTTGTTCTTGTTTGAACGAGTAACCACCAAAATTGCAATTCTTTAATCAGCACTTAATTCTAATAGTTTCGTTCATCATGTGGACGGGTAGAAGTGGCCTCACGAGGAGCCTTGAAATGCTTGATTATGCAAAAACACTGTTAGATTTGCAAAGCAGAAAACATATCTTAAAAAGGGAGTGCTTCTATTACCTTGGTCTCCTTTTGTTGACACTTAGCAGAGATCAGGTTGTTCTTGTACCTGGAAAAAAGAGAAATAACTTTAGTGGTCTGTATAAGGGTGGAAAAGCAACCACATTGCTTTCCATGTTATGTAAACATCTGTCCAAAAGGCCATTTACTGCGAGCAGAACATTTTACAATAACAAGCTTAAAAACAACCACCATAGTAGCAGCAGTTGCTAAAACCAGATGTTTGGCCTGTTTTAATACAAGCAGTGGTCTTTTGACATGCTATAGATTCCCCCATACTCAACTGGCGGACATAAGTCCGGATCCGGACCCAGAAGGGGGTCAATATGGACCATGGATCCAGTCGGACGTAAATGTGTTGAATTGCAGGAAATGAGTTAAATAAATTTTTTAATAAAAAACAGCAAAAACAATTCCCTGCCACATGCAAAATGTGTAGAATTGAGGGAAATTAGCTTTGAAACTCTCCACCAACAAGAGGGGTGTGAACAGTTTGGGGTTGCATGGGTTGTGAGGTGGGAGTCTGTTACTACGCCGATGAATGACAATATCCATCCGGACCTTTGCGACCTAGGAAATGTGTGTGACCGGAACTTCTTAACTAGTACTAGAGGACCCCTGCTATAGATGTATGCTTTAACTAGTACTAGAGGACCCCTGCTACAGATGTATGCTTTAACTAGTACTAGAGGACCCCTGCTACAGATGTATGCTTTAACTAGTACTAGAGGACCCCTGCTACAGATGTATGCTTTAACTAGTACTAGAGGAACCCTGCTACAGATGTATGCTTTAACTAGTACTAGAGGACCCCTGCTATAGATGTATGCTTTAACTAGTACTAGAGGACCCCTGCTACAGATGTATGCTTTAACTAGTACTAGAGGACCCCTGCTACAGATGTATGCTTTAACTAGTACTAGAGGACCCCTGCTACAGATATATGCTTTAACTATTACTAGAGGACCCCCGCTATAGATGTATGCTTTAACTAGTACTAGAGGACCCCTGCTAGACGCATGCTTTAACTAGTACAAGAAAACCAGCCCCGTCGCGGACCAAGTCTTGCTCCCAGACAGACTAAATAACTTTTTTGCCTGCTTTGAGGACAATACAGTGCCACGGCCCACAACCAAAACCTGCGGACTCTCCTTCACTGCAGTCGTTTTGAGTAAAATATTTAAACGTGTTAAACCTCGCAAGGCTGCAGGCCCAGACGGCATCCCCAGCCGCGTCCTCAGAGCATGCGCAGACCAGCTGACTGGTGTGTTTACATATTCAATCAATCCTTATCCCAGTCAGGTGTTCCCACATGCTTCAAGGGGGCCACCATTGTCCCTGTTCCCAAGGGACGGTAGACGTTTAGCTCAGTTACCTTAGCTAAATGACTACCGCCCCGTAGCACTCACTTCCGTCATTATCAAGTGCTTTGAGAGACGAGTCAAGGACCATATCACCTCCACCCTCCCTGACACCCTAGACCCACTCCAATTTGCTTACCGCGCAAATAGGTCCACAGACGATGCAATCTCAACCACACTGCACACTGCCCTAACCCATCTGGACAAGAGGAATACCTATGTGAGAATGCTGTTCATCGACTACAGCTCAGCATAACACCATAGTACCCTCCAAACTCGTCATCAAGCTCGAGACCCTGGGTCTCGACCCCGCCCTGTGCAACTGGGTATTGGACTTCCCTCGGAGTGTGGTGTCAGCAGAGTGAGCACCACCCTATCCACATCGATGGGACAGTAGTGGAGAGGGTAGTAAGTTTTAAGTTCCTTGGCGTACACATCACAGACAAACTGAATTGGTCCACCCACACAGACAGCGTCGTGAAGAAGGCAGCGCCTCTTCAACCTCAGGAGGCTGAAGAAATTCGGCTTGTCACCAAAAGCACTCACAAACTTCTACAGATGCACAATCGAGAGCATCCTGTCGGGCTGTATCACCGGCTGGTACGGCAACTGCTCCGCCCACAACCGTAAGGCTCTCCAGAGGGTAGTGAGGTGTGCACAACGCATCACCGGGAGCAAACTACCTGCCCTCCAGGACACCCGATGTCACAGGAAGGCCATAAAGATCATCAAGGACAACCACCCGAGCCACTGCCTGTTCACCCCGCTATCATCCAGAAGGCGAGGTCAGTACAGGTGCACCAAAGCATGGCCCGAGAGACTGAAAAACAGCTTCTATCTCAAGGCCATCAGACTGTTAAACAGCCACCACTAACATTGAGTGGCTGCTGCCAACACACTGACTCAACTCCAGCCACTTTAATAATGGGAATTGATGTAAGATATATCACTAGCCACTTTAAACAATGCTACTTAATATAATGTTTACATACCCTACATTACTCATCTCATATGTATATACTGTACTCGATACCATCTACTGCATCTTGCCTATGCCGTTCTGTACCATCACTCATTCATATATCTTTATGTACATATTCTTTATCCCTTTACACTTGTGTGTATAAGGTAGTAGTTTTGGAATTGTTAGATTACTCATTGGTTACTACTGCATTGTCAGAACTAGAAGCACAAGCATTTCGCTACACTCGCATTAACATCTGCTAACCATGTGTATGTGACAAATACATTTGATTTGGATTTGATTTACTAGAGGACCCCTGCTATAGACGTATGCTTTAACGAGTACAAGAGGACCCCTGCTATAGATGTATGCTTTGTGTATTTGTGCGACAAGACATTCGTGCTTTGAGTAATGCATGCTGTTTGCACTCTTCATATGCCTGAAAAATGATTTGGGAAAATGGATCTTAGCGCAATTCTGCACCCTTGACCCTTCATTAGCATGAATCATAAATGTAATGTTCTGGCTGGTGAGCTGTACCAAGAGAGCGTACCATTCACCTGCGTCATCAAATATACACACGCAGATGATTTGCACACGACAACGCAGTGACCGCACTGTGAAAAGATGACACTCTGACGTGACGGTGTTGACTTCCAACAGGCCCGGTGTTGACATGATAATACTGGCGTTGACGTCACCACTCCTCCTCACCTGTACATGATGTAGCCGAGGCGGTCCACGCTGACAGGGTCGGTGGCAAACAGGGCTGGGTAGAACACGCCCACGGGGGGCATGACCACCAGGGGGAGCCCGTACTTCAGGAACATGTCACACACCTGAATGGCACGCACAGGGGCACACACGTCATCACCTCCACAACAAACACGGTTGTCTCCTTTTCTAAACGGACCATGAATATGGAACAACTGATCTAGTGCACTCTGGTTAAAGTGAATATGATTACAGCAATCAACCACTTACAGGGTTCTAACAGTCCTGCATGGGTGGGATCACTATAAGGGTTCGGACAGACTTTTTCCCCCCTTTATGTATTCAACGAAATGTACTGGCTTCATCTGGTTTGATTACCGTCTCGTAGAAGTCCAAAATGAAGCTGAGGAGCAGGGAGTGGCAGCCTTCTAGCTGCAGCCCCACGGCGGCCAGGCGGCCCACGAAACGCACCAGCTCCACAACAGAGTCCATGAAGCCAGACAGACTCATGTTCCTGGGGAGGAGTTGAAGAATGGTCACGTAACTGAACATAAGACAAAGGCCTTAATAACAAGGAAAAGGGTGAATGGTAATGATGCATGGGACTAGTGAGAAGCTCAAACGGGGGGCTTTGTCCTTGGATCATATTAATTTCTCCTTCAGCAACCCCGCCCACCCCGGTTAATGCAATAAAAGACAATAACCAAATCAGCGCTGAGTGTGCAGCAATGAGGCCAGGCGGAGACACACAGACACACTGCAGTTCATTACGTTGCTGCGTTCCAGAGGACAGCACTGAGGAGAAACCGAGGAGGTTGACCATCACACACCTCAGACATTGATTTCTGCACCGCTTTTCATTGAGTTTCTCTGCAGAGGTGAAGTTTGAAATGGGAAGGGAATAAACATGTATTGACAGGGATTGGCCGTTTGTGAAGAGTTAGAATACCGGCGAGGAAGACAGTAAAATGTGTCTTTAACTAAAGGAAGTTACAGGGCTTTGGTGTTGGAAGTGTGTGACGGACAGTGAGACTCACATGGGTGTTTGGCTGTGGAGACTGATGTCCAGGCCGTCCTCCAGGGCGTACACAGAGTGCCAGGTCAACCACTTCAACAGCATGTTGTTCAGACAGTCAATCACACTGCACTGGACAGACAACAGAGGGGTGGTGCTTATTTAAAGTGGTAAAAAAAATACCTTTACAACGACAACAGGGCACACTGTAGAAAAACGGTGTAAAACGTCTCATCAGAAAACAAAATGGTTCTCACTGAACAAGTAGTTCCTCCCTGTTTCAATAAGTTTTCTTCCATTTGGTGCCAAATGAATACAACCCAGGATTAAAAAGGAGCTGATAACTGGAAATGGATATAATGGTATGATGCAAGCTTCTTATAATTAATTGAAAAGTGGGATCTGGAGGCATTCTGTTGACAATTACCTTGAAGAACAGCGTGGAGGTGAAGAACAGCTGAATGAGAGGCTCAAACAGAAGCTGGTTGATACCTGAGAGAGATGCAGGAGAGCAAGGAAATTTGCACAAACCATTTAATTCGACCACATGACTACGTTTAATTTAACCACCTGACTACTTTTCCCAGGCTCCCTGGTATATGCTGCCAGCCTGCCATGTGCTGGGGATTGCATAGTCACGTGTCTTCCAGCGGTTACAGTTCAGCAGTTTAATTAGGGGAGAGAGAGTGGAGAGCAAGGCAGCCAAGCAAACAGGGCCTACTCACAGGAACTGGGGACCACGGGGATGTCACTCAGCAGGCCCAGAATCTGGGGGCGGAGGAGTGAACCGTCCCAAACATTCAGGAACTTGTAGAGGAAGCCCTCGGTGCTGGAGAAGCCCTCCTGAGGGGAGAGGGAGGGAGGGATGAAGAGAGAGAGACAAAACATACGCATCTCAAATGAGCGTTTGACTGTGGCATCATTTATTAACGAGCAGCGAGGGGGAAGAGAGTGGGAGCAGAGAAGAGTTTAACACGCTCTGACAGATCCAAATCTGGCATAAAAGGGAGGGGCGGGGACGGGAACTGGGGGTGACAGGGTGAGAGGAGCCTGGAGGGGGGCTCACCTGGAGGAAATGTTGCGTGGAGAGCAACCTGTTGAGGAGGTGCAGGGCCTCGGACGAACTCCCGGAGCCCCCGTCCCTACTGCTGCAGAACAGAAACTCTGAAACCCCAAAGAGGAAAATAAAGATATTTTAAATGTTGAAAAGGTCAGGGGAAAGAAGAGAACAAAAAACAAGTGGTGATGACAGAATCACATTGTGGATTTGTACAATCTTGACAGCCAACCTTTTTATTTTCATAAAAGCTTTTCTACAGAGCGTTGCTTTGCAACGCCTACTGGGAATGGATGAGGGTTCAATCAGTAGACGCATTTGACAGAAGTGCCCTGTAACAAAAATTATACTACTGAACCATTTTTCATGTTCCATTATCGATAAAGTACCTACGTTTCGGGTATACCGTGCAACGCTAGTGTTTTTTGTTTTGTTGCATATCCTACTCCCCCTGAGACACCCTCAGAGAGTGGGGTCACAGCCAAGGATCAGCCATTATTGACAGCGACTCTGGACCAATTAGGGTTAAGATCGACAGATTTTTTCACCTAGCCGGCTCGGGGATTCAAACGACCAACCTTTGGTTACTGGCTCAACACTAATCTCTAGGCTACCTGCCGACACATTTCTGCAGCGACAGAGACAACCGAGGAAGACGTAGTGGTTGGTTAGTGATTGTACCCTCATGGAGGGCGTGGCCCAGCCAGAAGTTGAGTCGGAGGAAGGCGGAGTCATCCTGTACGTAGTCCAGGTAACAGAGGGCCAGATTGGAGCCCAGCAGAGAACCCATCTGGGATGGGAGCTGTGGAAGGGAGACATGATTATTAGACACACATTTGCAGTACGCACATCAAACCCCACCACCCACTCACACTTTAAACACACCCACACAACACACAAACAAACACAATTCAGCATACAAAGTGAGGGGCCATTAACACCAAGCCAGCATCATGTTCTAAATAGCTTCATGGCAAGATATTCGCAGCCCCTATTGAAGGAGAAAATCTGTTGCCCGTGTCCTTGTTTTCAATGAGTGAGCAATCAATCTGTCACTGAGTGACTGGACTAAATCTGTCACATCTACTTATACTCATAATATAGTAATCATGGCCATGTCTGTGGCAGGCAGCATTCAGACATTTCCCCACACGTACTGGCCTGTTTGTATTTGTGTGAACAGCTCCCTGGCAATATGGGAACTTAACAAATAAAGAGAGACAGATTGTGAACGGACATGGCCGAGTCTTCCCATATTTATAAGGAGAAAACGCATCGTTCCTCTGATTTGTTTGAGCTGCATGATGGACAGTACTAGCTGATCTGTCCTGTCCACCCACAGCCATAAAAAGTAGAAAGTGCTGGCAGAATGGCTTGTTGCAAACGTTGGCTGTGTACGGGGAATTTATGTAGCGTAAGTGTCCTTAAACCTTTTAAAGAAATGTATCTGGGTTGATCAGGTCAATGGACCTACCAAGCAAACAGTATTTGTTTGCAGCACTTTTGTAATTGTCGACGCTTTATAACTTTTTCAATGTGGCTCCAAGTTATACATCTCTTTTGGCCGGTTAATTAATGACTCGTTTGGGACAAACACACCCTGATGAAGTCTAAACAGAGCAATGACAAATTTAAAAAACAAACGACATGGAGAGAGCTCATGGATCGGTTTTATGGCTCAGGGTAATAAACAGGACACTGCCAGCAGTCAAATTGAGTGGCAGAGGAGGTTGAGCCCTTGGTCTCTTCTGTTATCCAACAAAACTGTGGCGGTGACATAGCACCCCCATGTGGCTGCAGAATGACACTAAAGTGAAATGGGCAGTGCTGGGCACCTACAAAAAACATAACAGTATTTTCCATCCTGCTTAAATCCACACCTTCCATCTGTTTCAAATCCAAGTATCTAGGCTATACAGCTGTGTGACTAATCAGACCGCTGAGAGAGACGGAGAGAGGTGAGAGAGAGAGGGTTACCTCTATGCGGTGGAGGTTGTCCAGCAGCTGTGGGAAGGTGTGGAGTTGCTCCAGGGGGAAGACCTTCCTGCTGCTGGAGAAGGGGGAGTTTCTCTGGACAGATGAGCTCAGCGATGGCACCTCCAGGTGATGGTATTTCTGACAGATGGATCAGTGATTGGGATATCAGTACGATATTTGATTATCGATTTGTAAGCAGTTCATTAGCTACAGAAACAAAACAAGAAGAGCTTGATCTATGTAGGACAAACGTGAATAAAATGTTTAGTCTAACATACACCAAGTATACCAAACATTAGAAACGCCTTCCTAATATTAAGTTGCACCCCCTTTTCCCTTCAGAATAGCCTCAATTCATTAGGGCATGGACCCTACAAGGTGTGGAAAGCATTCCACAGGGATGCTGGCTCCAATGTCTCCTGCAGTTGTGTCAAGTTAGCTGGTTGTGATTCGGGTGGTGGATCATTTTTGATACACACGGGAAACGGTTGAAACTGAAAAACCCAGCAGCGTTGCAGTTCTTGACACAGTCAAACCGGTGCATCAGGCACCTACTACCATAGTGTTTAAAGACAAATAATTTGTCTTGCCCATTCACCCTATGAACGGCACACATACACAAACAATGTCTCAATTGTCTCAAGGCTTTACAAATCCTTCTTTAACCTGTCTCCTCCCCTTCATCTACACTGATTGAAGTAGATTTAACAAGTGACATAAATAAAGGATCATATCTTTCAGCTGGTAAGTCTGTCATGGAAAGTGTTATTAATGTTTTGTATACTCAGTAGACTTTGAATGCAATAAATAGTGACTGACCCCACAATAATTAGAATTTAGCAAACAGCAATATTCTTCTAAATGATATAAATTAGCACTAAAACCCCAAAAAAAAGACACCGTTCAAGATCATTGGTATTCCTGTTATGCCACAGCTCATCTGATCTCCATACCCTCTTCCTGGAGTTGGTCTTGTGCTTCACTCCTAGGGTCAGGCTGATGTCAGACGACACTTGGCCGTTGTTCCTCTTCTGGACAGCACTGAGCGCTGCCTTCCACATGGAGTTGTGATTCTTAAACCCACTCTGAACGACAGCAGAAAACATACACGCGACATGAAGTATGTTTGTCAGGGTTTCAATTAAGACAATTGGATTGGAATTAGAGTTTACTTACAGATTTGATATGGACAAAATAGACCCCAACCCTGATGTATGGTGAACGACAATGTGTGGATTTGTGCAATAGACAAAAGTCACTAGGAGTGATCAATCATACTAACCCTCATTTGTGATGGAAGAGCAAGCGTCACCAGTTCAGGGCAAAACACTTTGTACAACGACAGCAAGTGCAACAGGAACGGCTGCCTGCCCTGGGGACCGTAGACGAGAGGAAAATAATGGAACTCTCAGTGCAACATGCTCACAGTGGGGACTCCACTCTTAGTTTGTTGGCTATAACAATCATTCACAGAGTGTAACTACAGATAATAGTACAGAGGATAAACTATTTATGGGTAGAGAAAGCATCAAACAATATGTAAGTATTCTCCTCATGCCATTTATCACCAAGTACTTCATAATGCTAATACAATGATTAGATGTTTACAATGCATTCACTTGTATTGAATTGCATTAAAATATTACAAGCATTGACCAAAAACACTTAAACAGGACAATACTGTATTTGTTTACCATTTTTGTTTGGAGGTCCAACAGTTTTCTGACTCTAAATGGCCGAACTATGACAGGGAAAAACCAAAAATGGGTAAGAGCAATGTTGTTCTGCAGAAACAACGTGTACCGTATCATAAAGGTTCATTGAGTAACAAAATGCAACTTACCACTCTCCCTCCTTGTCAAAAGGTAGAGCAAATGGCAGATGTAAGGAGACTGAAACACAAAACAAACCATCATGACTTAAATAGCAATGCAATCCCATTAGAGCAAGGGGGAATATGATTCCTGCACATACCAAATTCTCCTCTGTCACAAAGTGGAAGATGAAGCCATAGATGGCTCGAAGATTGTCCTTGGAGTCGATCATGTCGAAAACAGTCAACAGCCACCGAAGGAAAAGCACCTGGAAAACACCCATAACACCTGTTTCATTCAGTTGGAGGGAGAGGACAGAGCAATTCTGATAACAGTATTATTATGTTACGTCCGGTCTCCAGTGTCAACCTTCCAATCTGTGAGAGTGTGTGACTTGCAAAGACCTTTGACAGAGGAGCTCTTTACCTGTGTGCTGATGGCAATCTTGCTGACACATAACCACGCCACCGCTTGAACAACGGCCTCCTGTGGCACCACGGTGGCGGGGATCAGAAACTTCAGGACCCGAACACAAATCTTACCCCCTGTTCAGGGCAAGAAATAGAGAGGAAAGCTGAAATTTTATGTATGGTCAAAATAATTTGTCATAGTGTAAATTGGTATTTCCGGTCAGTCTGTCTAAGCAAATGGCGGCAGTTTCCATTAAGTGTGAGAGTTGGTTGTTGTTGTACCAGTACGGAGGCTCATTGCGTAGTCCAGCATGACAGAGATCGCCTCAGGAGGAAGTCCTCGACTGAGCCCCACTCTCTCCACCTGCACCAGGTTCCTCTCCAGCACATCGTTTCCTATGCGTGGGGTACCCGCCTCCACTAGGAAACAAACAGACAACTCACTGTGAATCCAGACACTGGTGGATGCTGTAGTTAACGTTAGCTCGCTAGGTAGCAAAATAAGTTACAGTAAAAAGGTGTTTCCAAAAGAAGAAAACTGAGCGGCCTTGAAAGTTTACATATGTTGACAGAAAATAACCTGGGCTGCCATTAAGGTCAATTAGTTCACGTTGGAGTTTAAAAAGTAGCCAAAATATTCGCTACATTTCACTTCTGCAAGCATTAGTAGCTCTATGCTAACAGCTTCCTAGCTAGCCAACGTTACCTTCTGAGAAGTACTTCAGCGAAAGCAGAAATGGATCCCCAGCCTCGTTCCTTCTTCTTTCTTTCTC
The DNA here is from genome assembly GCF_045791955.1 of Oncorhynchus clarkii lewisi. NCBI lineage: Eukaryota > Metazoa > Chordata > Actinopteri > Salmoniformes > Salmonidae > Oncorhynchus > Oncorhynchus clarkii. The sequence goes on along the minus strand of NC_092177.1, from coordinate 28,283,343 downwards.
CACAACTCGCAAACTTCTGTTTGAAGTTCGGCTAGAAACTGACAAATCGCTTCCAGATGATGAGTCCAAATCTGACCTCGACAGGTTCGCAGCTTTTGCCATTGCTACATATCTAAAACAAATGTGTATTGTGTTTTCCTCAGGCACGAACTCATTCAAACAAAACTCAAATCTTGCGCGCGACCGTTTGTTCTGCGCATGGGCACTTACTACTTCCGCGAGTGTCTTCACCGGGCATTGTAGTGCAACAGCCTCAGCAGGACTACATATAAACTGTGTGTAGACTCATTCATCTCAAGGAGCCTAGTTCAGGTACTCTCATTTTGCAATTAACTGAATTGCAATCCAAGCATTCATTCTCCTTTCTACACACTGTGTTTTGTGAATAACTGCTAATTTTAACTGAATAAAAAGATACATAATGGACACAGCTTAGAGATCTCACCCATACATTTCTTTATTTAGCTAATTTTGTTTTAGAGGAGCATTATGAATGTTAAAGACCAACTGAACAACTGCTCATCTGACAGAAACTTCCCCTTTATCTACTCAACATCACTGAAGGTATCATCACGTATATATTAATCAAATAGATTTATATTACAAGAATAGCCCAGTGGTAATGGTTATACTCATAGGAATACTTTTATAACATAGTAATTCAACAGAATAGTGTTAAAAATCCCAGAGAAAAATAGACTCACAGATAAACATAAGCCTTTATTGTCATTGGATGTGAAGAGAGACAAAGTCCTTTATTAAGAGACAAAGATCAAGTCCTTTATTGGATATGTCATTTGACAAAGCAGCTGGACTATTGATTGTGGTCCAGAGACATAGAGAGCACTAGGCTAGCAACCATAGATGTATGTTTCAACATAATTGCTAGAAAAATGCCTTCCCCATAGGTCTCTCCTCCACATGAGTTCTTGAACAACAGTGTTGGGTCCAACAAAGTGATTAATCAATTTGAGATGAGTGAAAGACTTGCCATTTGACAGTTTGGTTTTTCTTTCGGAAAAAGGGGTACATTGTCATGCCTAAGAGTAGTTACAAGAAAATCTAATCATCAGGAAAAAGCTTGGACGAAACTAATACGAATTCACAAAAATTATTCTTATTTTACTAATACCAATGGAAATATGTGATACTGTATAATGTATTTAAATAAATGTGAGTCAATGTTCAACTACAATATATCTCTGAACAGTGCTGATAAGCTATGAGTTTGTTTTAAGCCATTTAATTATGAACCATGCTTAATTACTGTAAAATAACAATTGAATTCAAGAGATATCATTATCTTCCTACCTAAAATTAAAATCAATACAAAAGTACCAATCTTCAATAGTGGAAAACATCAGCATTCTCAAAGCCAACAAAGTCCCTCAAATTGGTATTTGTGCCAAAAACTAACTAAAAACATAGGCATGCTGTATCTTATGTTTTGATAGATGCTAAATAAAAATGGGAGGGAATGAGAAAAAAGGTGAGACAAAGGTCCTATATTTTTTCAAAAGAGTTGAGCTGATTACAGTTGCCACAAGTATGATTGTCCACTGTCAAGGTTGGGATACAGGACAAGGGGAAATCAGTTTTAGGATGAGAGTGCAGGGAAGCAGGTGAAACCAATAACCAGTCAGCCAAAAGGGTGGGAGAGGGGACAGGTGGGTGGTTGACTGGGATATATCACTCCTTGTGGCGACTGTGTTTCTTTTGAATCTGAATTGCTCCAATCCAAAGAAATGCACAAGGTTCCATTTTGCTGTCACTCTGCCCAGACTGGATGGTTGGACCTGATTAGGACTGCTTGACTTTGTTATTTTCCTGGGCATTGATATGTTCTTCCCTGCTCTCCTCCCGCTCAGGTCGGTCCTCACTCTGGCGGGCAATGAGCAGTCGGCAGGTGAGCAGAATACCAAAGACCAGAGCATGGGCATATCGTTTCAGGGGGTCTCCTACTAACTGATGGAAGAAGAGGACAGCCAGCATGACCAGCAAGAGCAGGAAGTTAGCCACATCCTTGGGTCTCCCTGGCACCAATGTCAGAACCACACCACAGCCCACCTCCAGTGAGCCAATGATCTTACGGAGCAGCACCGAGCTGATGCCCATCTTCTTTAGACCTGGCAAAGCCTTGGCATAGCTCTTGTATGCCCGTTTCTGAAAAGAGAGAGAACATTTCAGCATTCATTTTTATAGATGCAAAAGAGGTCATTTCATTTATTATTAGTGGCGCACTATAGACTACAGTATATCATTTCTCAGATTTGTTCTAAGGAAGTTTCAGTTCCTCATGAGACAATACATTCATAGCCAACATGTCTAGGCCAACCAGTTTGTCTATAATCATGACACTGACACATACGTTTTTGTTGTTGATTTTAACAAAATAGTCAACCTATACAGTTTTAAGAGTTATAACTGTAAGTAGTATATACAATCATCACCGAAATGCCTTTTTCCTATCGGATGGAAAATGTGGAATAAGGAAGAGCTTGGGCCTGATGTGGGCCTACTGCAGTAACACCACCAAAACCAGTCTTTGATATTCCTTAAAATACTAAATCAACCAAAACGTTGAAATGTAATTATTAGGCCTATTCGCCATGGAATAAGAATTTTGAGTAGAACATACATGGATGAGGAGCAGAGCACAGATGAGCATTAACATCGCTGGTAGCCTAATAAGCAAAGTCAATATCCACACAAAACAGGCAGGTGCACCTCAGAATTTGCTCGATCGCGCCGCCATTGCCTATAGCAAAAATGTACCTTCAAACAGTTTTAAAAAATTCATATTAGGCTAATAATAACATATAATTTCCCATAAAATAGGCCTAGTACTGGACAAACGTGTAGGCCTACTGTTATATGCCTAGTCGCTATTTCAAATAAACAGGCCTATGTATTTGTAGCCGAATAAACTGTAGCCTATTCTTTCGATTTTAATTATGCCTAAAGGTAATATTTTATTTAATTAAATATTTCATAGAAAAATAGACAAAGGTCATATTTTTCTATCATTATACTTCAATAAAGAATGTATTGTCGGCTATAATAACGCAGCAGGCTCCATCATTTAATTGCTTGCATGGGTAAATTCATTCCCACGATTGAAACAATACATACAATCAAATCTTATTTATCAGTTAGATATTATAGGCTATTTTATTTCATGATCTTTTACAAATGTGGGTCAGCAGCGCACAGCACATTATTGGAGCCTGAATGCGTCCGTATTGGCAGAACAATGGCTTTCGCTGCAGTTTATGGTCGCTAAAGGTTTTACTTACCATCTCACTATAAGCATCTTTGCTTAATCTTGGTGTGAGCTTTATGGTGCCCATGAAGACGAAAAAAAGACCAAGAGCGAAAGAGAGGGCCACAATGGTTATCGTCCTCGGTGAAGCCATCTTCGGTATTGTATGTCCCGGTCTCGCCACCAAGCTAGTTTCTCCGCGGCCGCTATTCAGTGTATTCACTGAAACACTGACTATTCTTTCCTGTGAAGATGCTAGGGGGGATGGGCTTCTAGAAAAGCGACAAAAATGGCGACAGGAAATTTGTACACAGGGTCCAAATGCCCATTTATGGGGCCCATATACCAAGCAATATTATCAGGTCATCTGAATATTATTTGGTCATAGGCAAACAAGAAGAAGAAAAAAAACCTAAAAAATGTAACATCAAAGTTAGCATGCATAAATAATACTAATAGCCTAGTAGTGAAATAGGAAACATGGGAACATACCTGTATGGCTAATAATTTGGAGCTTGTCCTAAAACTGTTTGGACTGCAGGGAGCAGTCCAGGTCAAGCAATGAAGCATTATCATCTTCAAAGTGAACAAGCACAGTGAGAATACTTCAAGGCATATGGTAAACTTTGAAGGAAGCATGCCCATTGTACAGTTCAATTTTGTACTTGTTATTTCCTCAAATTGACCTGGTGTTGTAATATCTCATAATGCTATTTTCCTTTCACAAACTTTCTTTTCTGTGGGTAATGTTTTCAACAGTCAAATAAATCAAATCAAAGTTTATTTTTCACATGCGCCGAATACAACAGGTGAAATGTTTACTTACAGGCTCTAACTAATATTGCAAAAAAAGGTATTAGGTAAACAATAGGTAAGTAAAGAAATAAAACAACAGTAAAAAGACAGGCTATATACAGTAGCGAGGCTATAAAAGTAGCTTGGCTACATACAGACACTGGTTAGTCAGGCTGATCGAGGTAGTATGTACATGTAGATATGGTTAAAGTGACTATGCATATATGATGAACAGAGAGTAACAGTAGCGTAAAAGAGGGGTTGGAGGGTGGTGGGTGGGACACAATGCAGATAGCCCGGTTAGCCAATGTGTGGGAGCACTGGTTGTTCGGCCCAATTGAGGTAGTATGTACATGAATGTATAGTTAAAGTTACTATGCATATATGATAAACAGAGAGCAGCAGCGTAAAAGAGGGGTTGGGGGGCACACAATGCAAATAGTCCGGGTAGTCATTTGATTACCTGTTCAGGAGTCTTATGGCTTGGGGGTAAAAACTGTTGAGAAGCCTTTTTGTCCTACACTTGGCACTCCAGTACCGTCTGCCATGCGGTAGTAGAGAGAACAGTCTATGACTGGGGTAGCTGGGGTCTTTGACAATTTTTAGGGCTTTCCTCTGACACCGCCTGGTGTAGAGGTCCTGGATGGCAGGCAGCTTTGCCCCAGTGATGTACTGGGCCGTACGCACTACCCTCTGAAGTGCCTTGCGGTCGGAGGCCGAGCAATTGCGGTACCAGGCAGTGATGCAACCGGTCAGGATGCTTTCGATGTTGCAGCTGTAGAATCTTTTGAGGATCTCAGGACCCATGCCAAATCTTTTTAGTTTTCTGAGGGGGAATAGGCTTTGTTGTGCCCTCTTCACAACTGTCTTGGTGTGTTTGGACCATTCTAGTTTGTTGTTGATACGGACACCAAGGAACTTGAAGCTCTCAACCTGCTCCACTGCAGCCCCATTGATGAGAATGGGGGCGTGCTCGGTCCTCCTTTTCCTGTCGTCCACAATCATCTCCTTAGTCTTGGTTACGTTGAGGGATAGGTTGTTATTCTGGCACAACCCGGCCGGGTCTCTGACCTCCTCCCGGGGCGGCAGGGTAGCCTAGTGGTTAGAGCGTTGGACTAGTAACCCGGAAGGTTGCGAGTTCAAACCCCCGAGCTGGCAAGGTACAAATCTGTCGTTCTGCCCCTGAACAGGCAGTTAACCCACTGTTCCCAGGCCGTCATTGAAAATAAGAATTTGTTCTTAACTGACTTGCCTGGTTAAATAAAGGTAAAATAAAATAAAAATAAATAGGCTGTCTCGTCATTGTCGGTGATTAGGCCTACCACTGTTGTGTCATCTGCAAACTTAATAATGGTGTTGGAGTCGTGCCTGGCCATGCAGACGTGGGTGAACAGGGAGTACAGGAGGGGACTGAGCACGCACCCCTGGGGAGCTCCAGTGTGAGGATCAGCGTGGCAGATGTGTTGCTACCTACCCATCACCACCTGGGGTGGCCCGTCAGGAAGTCCAGGATCCAGTTGCAGACTGGATCCTTCGCTTAGTGATGAGCTTTGAGGGTACTATGGTGTTGAACGCTGAGCTGTAGTCAATTAATAGCATTCTCACATAAGTGTTCCTTTTGTCCAGGTGGGAAAGGGCAGTGTGGAGTTCAATAGAGATTGCATCAACTGTGGATCTGTTTGGGCGGTATGCAAATTGGAGTGGGTCTAGGGATTCTGGGATGATGGTGTTGATGTGAGCCATTACCATCCTTTCAAAGCACTTCATGGCTATGAACGTGAGTGCTACGGATCTGTAGTCATTTAGGCAGGTTGCCTTTGTGTTCTTGGGCACAGGGACTATGGTGGTCTGTTTGAAACATGTTGGTATTACAGACTCAATCAGGGACATGTTGAAAATGTCAGTGAAGACACCTGCCAGTTGGTCAGCACATGCCTGGAGCACACGTCTTGGTAATCCGTCTGGCCCCGCAGCCTTGTGTATGTTGACCTGTTCAAAGGTCTTACTCACGTCAGCTTCAGAGAGCATGATCACACAGTCGTCGGGAACAGCTGATGCTCTCATGCATGCCTCAGTGTTGCTTGCCTCGAAGCGAGCAACATATAATAACATATAACATATAATATAACAAAGGGGCCAAGAAACTTTATAAAATCAAGTCTTACTTTCCATCAAAATTGCAATATAAACAGATCAACTCTATGTATATTTATGAGGAATTGAAATAGTTTGTCCGTACATTGATCATGTTTGTAAACAATTGTTTACTTTTACTACAGATAATTAAATAACCACTAATAAATAAATATTGACACTCACATATAACATATTTTGGTAACATAAAATAAACACACATTTCTCAGAGGTGTATTGGCTTTGTAATTCCTACACAGTTGCTACTAAGAAAAATGTGCTGTCAGGTCTTTTTAAATTGTCCTTCAAAAGCTGATGGAAACTCCAGTTGTAATCCATAAATGTAAGATATGAGGTAATAGAACGAGGTTGTGGAGGGTTTGCAGGCAGGGCAGGCCTCCCTTCTTTTTCTTCATATTATCCTAAAATACAAAATGTGTATCAGTTCACACATAACACCTTTACTGTACTGAAACTATAGGAATCTTATCAAGATCAAATGGATCTGCAACTAAAACTGTCAATGTCTCAAATGGGTTGTAGGAAGGGGGTCTGGGCCTTTGGTCCTTTTCTTGAAGGCGTTGTACTTTATCAAGGTTATTTTTGCTGCCACGTATCCTACACAGAGACAACATTTTACATGAAAAAATATCAATGCCACAATGCTTTCGCTAACGTAGCTAAGCAATGTCTTTGAAATAGTTCATGGATACATATTCTGTCACTGCAATCTCTACACATTGACCAAGACAGATGATTTTCTAGGAGTCTAACTGAAGGCACAGAGTTATAGTCTCTCTCTTACCTTTCATCTTTGGGCTTGCTGCAGCCTCTCCATCTTCCCACGGTTGTCCCTCATCTGGTGCCAGAGGTCTCCTGTCCCTGATGTTCCTGATTATGAAAGAACAGAGTTCTGGGTAATCCAGATTGATGGCATGCAGCAGCCAGCAAAGACCCCACAGCGTCTTCTGTCTGTCCACCTCAGCTGGTCAATGAAGGCTGAGCAGGGCTTCTTGAGCAGAAAAGCACAACACAATCAAATCTATGGATTTGTGTCTGTCTATGTATCTATCGGTCTCCTGTACATAATTAACATAATCTGTATCTCTGATTGGCTAGCTGGATGGCTGGCTAGCTGATTGGCTGTCTGTCTCTCTGTCTAGTTGTGTGGAGAGTTGTGTGTACGAGGACTAGACTCACAATGTGGCACAGACAGCGGCTCTGGTTCACCAGTCTCTCCAGAGACAGGATCTCAATTATCTCAATCCCCAGCAGGGCGTTCATCTTGTCCTGCTTTCTGGCCAGCCTACAACACAACAACAGAGCAAAACATTTCATCAGTTGGTTCAAAAAAGGAAAAACTACATTGAAAGCACTAATCAGCTTCGCTGCTGTCCATCCTTGCCCACTGTAAATGGTCACACTGAGGTTTTAATGGGTTTAGGTAATATAGATCGTCTGTCACCTCATGGGTTCTATACACCTCATAGAACCTTGTATAACAAAATTATAAAATCAGCTGTAACTTTTATTTTGGCATTGATCAAATATTCTGTTTACATTAATTCAAACTTGATATAAGAAGTAGCCCTTCCAACAGTTGTGGTTTTCCCACCACTTTATGCTGCTTCAGCAGGTCTGTCAGATACTCCTGGACCTCTTTAATACTCTGCTGGTCACTGGAGTTCACCACAAAGATGAACCCATGGACCTCCCCATAGAGATCCCCCCAGGACCCCCGCACCTCCGGGGCCCCACCGATGTCAAGCAGGCTGACCAGGAAGTTCTACACTCTCAGCTCCATCCGGACACACCCACGAGTCTAACCCCTCATCCATCGGGGGCACTGCAGACAGAGACAGAACAATTTATGTCAGACAACCCAGATAACCGTGTTATATTTCTATTGGTGTGTATTTAATTCACTGACTGTGGATGTTTTTCCTGCTTTGTCAAGACCGACCACCAGTGCATTGACTTTCCTGCGTGAAAATGTGAGATATAGTCTTGGAGCAATTTAAGTGAAAGTGTTATATATTTGCAATCGCAAGTAATTGCAGACTGAGTTAATCCATTTGAGAGAGTTATTCTTGCCTGATGGGTTGCTGGATCTCGGTTGTCCCAGCTGCAGAAGTTGGTCATCAGTTGTGGTGAAACAGAACGAGGTGAGCACAGCGGCCACCATCTTCTCCTTAGTTCCCACCTGAAAGAAGAACTCATTGTGATACAGAGCCAAGGTGCAAACCATAGACTTATATAACGAACGGTGCCAAGTTAGCCAAGGTCACTGTCAGGTGACCCGGGTCAATAAACTCCAGAAGACTCCAGAGCCATTTAGATCATGGGTGTTGAAGGACAGCAGACTGATTGGAGTTGGGCTGCCTGTGTAAACACATCTCATTAGCATCAGTTTAGATATAGAACATGTTTTTATATCAACACCAATGCACAGCTGTCTAACAACTTAACATTGTTTACGAAATTGTTATGCCTGTCCAACTACTGCTGTAATCCTGTTATAAGAACGTGTGACTTTTTTGTGTGAGAAAATCCAATAAAATACATATCCTTAAAAAAAGTCTGACTTACAGATGGCCACCACAGCCTACTAACAAACCAACATTTTTGTACCAGTTTGTCTAAATGTACATCTAAACGTACCTAGAATCAGATGAAAAAAGTTGATAATGTCTTTACTCTTTGAAATCTCTTGGACAAAAGTTAGTGTCATCTGTGTGATTATATAGCCTGGGTTTTGGTACCTGGTTACTAAGGAACATGGGCTGTATCTACAGTGCATTCCTATCCCTTTGAGGTAAGCACTTTTCATTGGGTCTGGGAATTGCCTGTATACTGTGTATCTGCTGGATCGAATCCCCGAGCTGACAAGGTAAAAATCTGTCATTCTGCTCCTGAGCAAGGCACTTAACCCACTGTTCCCCGGGTGCCAAAGACGTGGATGTCGATTAAGGCAGCCCCCTGCACCTCTCTGATTCAGAGCGGTTGAAATAAATGTGGAAGACACATTTCTGTTGAAGGCATTCAGTTGTAATACTGACTAGGTTTCCCCCTTTCCCTTTCCCCTTTTCTATCCCCATAAAATGTCCGTAAGCCCATATGGTCTCCACCATTGGGTTTGTTTTACAATACACAGTATAAATGCATATGGACTCTTAAATACATGTCATGGAACTATGTGATTGACCTGGCTGGCATTCAGACACAGTAGCCTACCAGCTGTCTGACATCTTTAGACCTGTGTGTAGTCTGCCACAGTCTGGTTCTACACAGAAAGCAGGCGTGTGAGCGTCTGTCTGTCTGAGGTGTGCTAAACAACTCCTGCAGGTCTCAGCTTTCTGCATCTGCTCAGTCTCCATGAAGCTGCACACACACACACTAGGTCAGTCAGAGCATGAACATTCTGGCCCTCTTTCTTCCCTCAAGCTTGGTTGAACTAGAACCAGACTTCCACCTACGGTAGATCTTTTCAATATTCATATTTTTTTTTATTGCTAAGTTTTCCTGTTTCAGGTGAATCACTTTTATTGATTTAACATTTTTAAAAGATTGCCTTTCTCTATACAAATTGCAATGTAGCAATAAAAGGGGCCATTTTGAGTTCATACAACTAGACCATAAAAGTGCAATAAGACACGTCACTGACTGCAATAAAAAATATTGATATGGCTGAATCTGAAGATGGCAGAGAGCGCTTTATCAGTTAACAGTGGTAAAAAGGTTGTAGATACTGTACACATGGTTATGTAAACAATGTTCAACAACCTAAATGCACTGGCCACCATAGAAATGATGCCAAGCTGCACTAGTCCATGACAGAATATCCAATTCACACAGCAGTGTTCTCAGAGTAGCAGCTCAGTTCACAAGCAGAACATGTCCACTGGTGTTCTCAGGAGAAAGCCTAGGAAACAGGAGCCACATGAAATTCTAGATAGAATATTAAATAAAAATTGGCACAGAAGACACACAGCGCATAATGACATCACGCTGTACTGTAGGGCACACAATGTCTCATGTAATCTAACAATGACAGAGGTTTATCACAATAATGTTTCATGTAATCTAACAATGACAGTAGCTTATCACAATCATTTTCCATGGGAATCAAACATGCAATATGAGGTAAATGTAGCTCTGTTACAGTTTTTTGTTACAATATTATTGCTGCCTTGTAACATGTTTACAAGTTGATACATCATCAAAATGGCCACTAGATGGCCTTGATGTCTAATGGAACCATTCACACTACAAGGGGCTGTGATTATGTGTCTGTGTGTGGTTTTCTCACAGATGAGCTGACATGGGCAGGAAATCTTTTGCAGTGCAGCCAAATCAGTCTGTCTACTCATGATAAAAATGCATGATTTTTCACAGCCAACCTTTTTAACCACAACACTATAGATTACATAGAATAACAGTATTTATTTTATTAGGCAGTCAAACGTAAAATGTGACTGACAAATATTTTTCACTCTGTGGGGTATTTCTTTTTTTGTCAATAGATTTGTTTTACTTTAAATGTTTCGCATAACAGGAAGAACATGTCCTGGAACTGTGTTTTGTGTACATGCTTCATCTCATTAAGTCGTTACCCCTGTATCCAATCAGGCATGAGCTTCACCTGCTGACTAGACTCCTCTGAGGCTCTGACCACAGTACACACACTTAGGCACGTGCGCACACATTGCAGCAGAGGCAAAAGCAGCAGCAAAAGCTTGACACAACAGCTGTACACCGTGCCTTATATAGTCATTCCCTCCACTTACCTAACATATCTCAGAGAGACCTGATAGCTGAATGTCTGAGGGTTATGTTCCCTCTGAAGTCTCGCTTCTTTAAATTGTTCCACTAACTAGTGACTGTAATGACAGAATAGTACACCCTTTAACCTCTATGCCTCCAATGGCTGTGGGATGTATTGTTTAAGACTGTTTAATTGGTTTGAATCTGAGCCAAAACTGTCTTCAGCTTTTTGTTCAGTGACAGAATAGGGAGTTTGTTTCGTCTGATCTGATTGGCTAGACCCAGCTAACACTAAATGTTCCCACAACTTTAGAGAACGTTCCCTTAAGAGTATTATTAGGTCATTCTAGCCAATGAGAGGGCAGATGAACAACAGGCACAACTAAATTGTTTTTCTCAAAGTTGCCAGAATGCCACGCACCTCCACTTATATCAGTACATTTGTAACAGCCTGAACATTACTAAACTTCTATTCGATCAAATAAGCCTCACAAAATTCGACACTCTCTCATAGATCTCCATACAAAAAAGGGCTTATTTCACACGGACAGATTCTGGGCAAAGTAAATTATCTTAAACCCTCTCGGGGTATAAAAACCTGCTGGGCCACTAATGACAGGGCCTCAGACCTGCTACATGGTAAACAACCTCTACAGTCTCCAGCCACTGACCCACAGTGGTGTCTCGCCACACACATTCATTATTAATAGCAGGAGGGCCTCCAGCAGACTTTGTAAGCCCCATTCACAATGCAGCACTGCCTGCCTGGGACCCATCTGGTTACACTGGGGAGTGATGCTCATATTTTGGGTTGACTCATCACGGGTATCACTGTGCCTTTGAGCTGTTATTGTGCCGCTCTGGAAAAAACATGAATGTTTAATCTGGGTTTGGGGTTTCATATGGAAAACAGTGCACTGTGGTCATAATACGAATACAAAAATTAGATGGTTTATATAACATTAGTTGTGATGATAAATCTATCGACAACAGTCTGCATTTTACATTCTCTGTTGTTGAGCACAACATCTTAATTCCAAGTTTAGAGATAGTTTCAAATGATTGGCCAGATTGAAGTCAACATTAAATTAAAGACACCACTTTAGCACTGACCAAAAGGCAAAGCCAAAAGAAGCAGATGGGATCCCTCTCAGCCTGAGAAAACAATAAACGGTCCCCTGGGGTCCCTTTCATTTAAAAGATGTGACTTCGTTTGTCTTTTTTTTTTTTGTTGTAAAACATAGTTCCAAATTGAAATGTAAACCAAATGCAACACTATGTGTGTCATGGCTATCGTAAGTCTATAACCAGACTGGTTTCATAGACGAGGCCACGTGTGAAACTCATTCCAGGGAGGGCCAAGTATCTGTGTTTTCACTCCACCCTTGTACTTGATTGATTCATTAATGTTACTAATTAGTAAGGAACTCCCCTCACCTGGTTGTCTAGATCTTAATTGAAAGGAAAAAACAAAAACCTGCAGACACTCTGCCCTCTATTAAATGAGTTTGACACCCCTGGACTATACAGAACCTAGTGCTCCCTCTCCGGGGTCTAGGTCACCAGGCTGCTCGTTATGCTGCACACCTGTCACCATCGTTACGCGGCACCTGCGCAGCATCAGACTCACCTGGCCTCCATTACCTCCCTGATTACTTGCTCTATATATGTCACTCCCTTTGGTTCCTTCCCCAGGCGTTATTGTTTCTGTTCCAGTGTCATGTCTGTGCGTTCTTTATGTTTCTTGTTTTGTATTTAGTTGTGTTTATTTCTTAAAACACTCACTCCCTGAACTTGCTTCCTGACTCTCAGAGCACTTGTTATACTAGTGAAAGTAAGTCATGGACACCAGCAACCCTTCAATGTTTGGATATGAGCTAGCCTGGCTATCCCACTGCACATGTCCACATAGCAGCATTCCACATAGCAGGGTTACACATAGCAGGGCTCCACATAGCAGGGTTACACATAGCAGGGTTACACATAGCAGGGTTACACATAGCAGGGTTACACATAGCAGGGTTACACATAGCAGGGTTACACATAGCAGGGTTACACATAGCAGGGTTACACATAGCAGGGCTCCACATAGCAGGGTTACACATAGCAGGGTTACACATAGCAGGGTTACACATAGCAGGGTTACACATAGCAGGGCTCCACATAGCAGCATTCCACATAGCAGGGTTACACATAGCAGCATTCCACATAGCAGGGCTCCACATAGCAGGGTTACACATAGCAGGGCTCCACATAGCAGGGTTACACATAGCAGGGCTCCACATAGCAGGGTTACACATAGCAGGGCTCCACATAGCAGCATTCCACATAGCAGCGCTCCACATAGCAGGGCTCCACATAGCAGGGTTACACATAGCAGGGTTACACATAGCAGGGTTACACATAGCAGGGCTCTACATAACAGGGTTTCACATAGCAACGCTAGTAAAAGTAACATAGGGTTCCACATAGCAGTGCTCCACATAGCTGTGGTGCTGTAACAGGTCAGGTCTGTCCTAGTAGTTGTAGTGGAGCCTAAAATGAGAAACCGAGGACAACTCATCTCTCTGTGCTCCTGCCCTGTACAACACACAGGCAATGTGAAAGAGAGCATTCAGTTAATCATAGTACACTTTACGAAAGGTTGAGAGGTACTGTATATAGCTGGCCATAGTATTGTTATAATAAGAGTTTCATTCTTCATCTTTCTAAACTGATCTCAATGCACTGTATATATGAAAGTACAGGGCCTTGCGAAAGTATTCGGCCCCCTTGAACTTTGCGACCTTTTGCCACATTTCAGGCTTCAAACATAAATATATAAAACTGTATTTTTTTGTGAAGAATCAACAACAAGTGGGACACAATCATGAAGTGGAACGACATTTATTGGATATTTCAAACTTTTTTAACAAATCAAAAACGGAAAAATTGGGCTTGCAAAATTATTCAGCCCCTTTAGTTTCAGTGCAGCAAACTCTCTCCAGAAGTTCAGTGAGGATCTCTGAATGATCCAATGTTGACCTAAATGACTAATGATGATAAATACAATCCACCTGTGTGTAATCAAGTCTCCGTATAAATATAAATGCATATCTTTATGTTTGAAGCCTGAAATGTGGCAAAAGGTCGCAAAGTTCAAGGGGGCCGAATACTTTCGCAAGGCACTGTATGTGGACACCCCTTCAAATTAGTGGGTTTGGCTATTTCAGCCACACCTGTTGCTGACAGGTGTATAAAATTCATCACACCGCCATGGAATCTCCATAGACAAACACTGGCAGTAGAATGGCCTTATTGAAGAGCTCAGTGACTTTCACCGTCATAGGATGCCACCTTTCCACCTTTTCTGCCCTGCTAGTGCTGCCCCAATCAAGTGCTGTTATTGTGAAGTGGAAACATCTTGGAGCCACAACGGCTCAGCAGCGAAGTGGTAGGCCAAACAAGCTCACAGAATGGGCCCGCCGAGTGCGTAATAATCTTCTGTCCTCGGTTGCAACAGTCACTACCGAGTTCCAAACTGCAGCTGGAAGCAACTCAGCACAATAACTGTTCATCAGGAGATTCATGAAATGGGCAGCCGCACACAAGCCTAAGCAGCTGCACACAAGCCTAAGATCACAATGTGCAATGCCAAGCACCGGCTGGGGTGGTGTAAAGCTCGCCGCCATTGGACTTTTTTTGTTGTTTGAATTTGACCCCTTTTTTCTCCCCAATTTCGTGGTATCCAATTGTTAGTAGCTAAGGTTGAAAGTCATGCGTCCTCCGATACACAACTCAACCAAGCCGCACTGCTTATTAACACAGTGCGCATCCAACATGTCGGAGGAAATACTGTGCACCTGGCAACCTTGGTTAGCGCGCACTGCGCCCGGCCCGCCACAGGAGTCGCTGGTGCGCGATGAGACAAGGATATCCCTACCAGTCAAACCCTCCCTAACCCGGACGACGTTAGGCTAATTGTGCGTCGCCCCACGGACCTCCCGGTCGCGGCCGGTTACGACAGAGCCTGGGCGCGAACCCAGAGTCTCTGGTGGCACAGCTGGCGCTGCAGTACACTGCGCCACCCGGGAGGCCACCATTGGACTCTTTTGTAGTGTAAACCCATTCCCTGGAGTGATGAATCACGCTTCACCATCTGGCAGTCTGATGGACGAATCTGGGTTTGGCGTATGGTAGGAGAACACTACCTGCCCCAATGCATAGTGCCAACTGTAAAGTTTGGTAGAGGAGGAATCATGGTCTGGGGCTGTTTTTCATGGTTCGGGCTTAGTTCCAGTGAAGGGAAATCTTAACCCTACAGCAAACAATGACATTCTAGACCAGGGGTAGGCAACCCTGTTCCTGGAGTGCCACAGGTGCTGCAGGATTTTGTTCCAACTACACACCACACCTGACCAACTGAGCAAATTGATCAGTTCAGTGATTGCCTAAATTCAACACACCTGGTCTTACAGGTTGGTTAAATCCAAAACATGAAGTGCCTGCATCACTCCAGGACCAGGGTTGCCTACCCATGTTCTAGATGATTCTGTGCTTCCAACTTTGTGGCAACAGTTTGGGGAAGGCCCTTTCCTGTTCCAGCATGACAATGCCCCAGTGCACAAAGCGAGGTCCATACAGAAATGGTTTGTCGAGAACGTTGTGGAAGAACTTGACTGGCCTGCACAGAGTCCTGACCTCAATCCCATCGAACACCTTTGGGATGAATTGGAATGCTGACTGCGAGCCAGCAATGTTCCAACATCTAGTGGAAAGCCTTCCCAGAAGAGTGGAGGCTGTTATAGCAGCAAAGAGGGAACCAACTCTATCTTAAAACTTCTTGATGCACCCATCCCGTTAACGGGATCATTTTCGTCAACATCCATTGAATTGCAGAGCGCCAAATTCAAATTAAATTACTAAAAATATTACATTTTCATGAAATCACAAGTGCAATATAGCAAAACACAGCTTAGCTTGTTGTTAATCCACCTGGCGTGTTAGACTTCAATAAAGCTTTTCGGTGAAAGCATACCAAGCGTTTATGTAAGGACATCTCTCTCAGTAGACAAAATATTACAAACAGCTAGCAGCCAAGTAGATTGGTCACGAAAGTCAGAAAAGCAATCAATTAAATTGCTTACCTTTGATGATCTTTGGATGTTTGCACTCACGAGACTTCCAGTTACACAATAACTGTTCCTTTTGTTCCATAAAGATTATTTTTATATCGAAAATACCTTATGTTCAGAAATCCACAGGCTCGAGCGGTCACGACATCGCAGACAAATATTCCAAATAGTATCCGTAATGTTCGTAGAAACATGTCAAATGTTTTTTATAATCAATCCTCAGGTTGTTTTTACAATATATAATCAATAATATATCAACCGGGACTGTGGCTTCTTCAATAGGAGAGAGAAAATGTCTGCTCCAAGCAGTTGCGCATGCAAAACGCTGCTGGCACCCAGCCATCCCCTTACGCAATGTTATCTTTCTCGTTGTTCACACCATGGGGAAGCCATAGGAAAAGGAATCTGGTTGATATCCCTTTAAATGGAGCGAAGGCAGGCTATGGAACATGGAGCTTTCAAAATAGCAGCCACTTCCGGGTTGGATTTTCCTCAGGTTTTCGCCAGCAATATCAGTTCTGTTATACTCACAGACAATATTTTCACAGTTTTGGAAACTTTAGAGTGTTTTCTATCCTAATCTGACGATTATATGCATATTCTAGATTCTGGGCCTGAGAAATAGGCAGTTTAATTTGGGTACGTTTTTCATCCAAACATCAAAATACTGCCCCCTACACTCAACAGGATTATTAATGCCAAAGATTTTGGAATGAGATGTTCAATGAGCAGGTGTCCACATGCTTTTGGTCAAGAAGTGTAGGATTTGTAGTTGCCTCACCTGCTTCAACAACCCTCTGAAATGAATTGCCCAAGAGTTCTACTCTTTGCTAATTTAAAAAAAAAAAACTAGACAATTCAGTTAAGAACAAATTCATATTTACAATGACAGCCTAGGAACAGTGGGTTAACTGCCTTGTTCAGGGGCAGAACGACAGATTTTTACCTTGTCAGCTTGGGGATTTGATCTAGGAACCCCTCGATTACTGGCCCAACGCTTTAACCACGAGGCTGCCTTTCGCCCCACTATCCTGTGACAACCACTCAATGCCACTGAGTTTTCTATAATCCAAAACAGTGAAAAGTATGACACTCTTATTGAAAATAGTGAAGGAAATTGGCTATAAGAATGCACTCTCGATGACATAGGTTTATTAGGCTACATACAGCTGCAACCATTTTCTAACAGTCCTTCCACAACTGTTGAACAAATATTGTGCACTGATAATTACTGTAGTTAACGTTAGCAGCCAGCCTAGTACTGCATGACACATATGAAAACGTTTTTTTACAGTCTATGACTGAACCAGTTCCTAGGTTTATTGTACTGCATGACATGTACATTGCATTCGGAAAGTATTCAGACCCCTTGACAGTGAGAGGCAACTCCGGGATGCTGGCCTTCTAGGCAGAGTTGCAAAGAAAAATACATTTCTCAGACTGGCCAATAAAAAGAAAATATTAAGATGGGCAAAAGAACACAGACACTGGACAGAGGAACTCTGCCTAGAAGGCCAGCATCCTAGAGTCGCCTCTTCACTGTTGACGTTGAGACTGGTGTTTTGCGAGTACTATTTAATGAAGCTGCCAGTTGAGGACTTGTGAGTCGTCTGTTTCTCAAACTATACACTCTAATGTACTTGTCCTCTTGCTCAGTTGTGCACCAGGGCCTCCCACTCCTCTTTCTATTCTGGTTGAGCCAGTTTGCGCTGTTCTGTGAAGGGAGCAGTACACAGCGTTGTGCAAGATCTTCAGTTTCTTGGCATTTTCTCGCATGGAATAGCCTTCATTTCTCAGAACAAGAATCGACTGGCGAGTTTCAGAAGAAAGTTATTTGTTTCTGGCCATTTTGAGCCTGTAATCAAACCTACAAATGCTGATTTTCCAAATACTCAACAAGTCTGAAGAAGGCCAGTTTTATTGCTTCTTTAATCAGGACAACAGTTTTCAGCTGTGCTAACATAATTGCAAACGGGTTTTCTAATGATCAATTAGCCTTTTAAAATTATAAACTTGGATTAGCTAACACAACGTGTCATTGGAACACAGAAGTGATGGTTGCTGATAATGGGCCTCTGTACGCCTATGTAGATATTCTGTTCAAAATCAGCAGTTTCCAGCTACAATAGTCATTTACAACATTAACAATGTCTACACTGTATTTCTGATCAATTTTATGTTATTTTAATGGACAAAAAAGTTACTTTTCTTTCAAAAACAATTACATTTCTACGTGACCCCAAACTTTTGAACTGTAGTGTATGTCCACAGATGATATTAAAGGAAATGTGATGGGAGGCAGAGTGATTGAGGCCAAAGGGTTCATCAGTAGGAAAGAGGGTCAAAGAAGTGAAAGCTTATCAGTGATGCTGAGGTAGGAGAAAGTCTTGCTGGGAAAAGTACAGATAGAATTCCTTAGTTTCAATGTGAGAGAATTTGTCCCATATCCACTGCAATTTTTTAAATGTCAAAGAATGGGACATGTACTTGTAGTTGCTCAGTGTAAAGGAAAGAAAAGATGTGCCAAGTGTGGATGGGAACATGATTACTGTGAATGTAGAAGCGATGTGAAGGTTAAGTGCTGTACATGTGGGGGAGAACACAGTGCAGTATTTGGTGGATGCCAGGTACAGAGAGAGGATAGAGAAGCTCAGAGATATAGGATCAGTCATGATGTGTCATATGAAGAGGCCGTGAAACAGATTGGTAGAACTACAGTGGGGACTGATGGAGATTACATGGATGTACCTGTAGTAAGTGGACCTACTGTCAGGGCTGATGCTTCTCATGGTCCTGGCAGGGTTTTGAGGCCTGTTCAGAAATGTTGTGCTCATGAATGTGCGGAATCAAAGGACACTTTAATAATGAATCAAGTTGATTTAATAGCTTCTATTGATAAGGTTATCAATATCAAAATGCCAGGTTGAAGGTTATTGTGGAGACGGCAAAATAGATATTGGGGGTAACAGATGTTACTGTTGAAATGGTTGTTTATATGCTGAACAATCTTAAGGGTGGAGTGTTTCAGTATCATATAGATAAAGTTTAATGGGGTTGGGGAGGAGGGGGGGTAGAAGTTAGGGATTTATTTGGTTTTGAATTATTATTATTATATATGCTACTGGTCAAAAGTTTTAGAACACCTACTCATTCAAGGGTTTTGCTTTATTTATACTATGTTCTGCATTGTAGAATAATAGTGAAGGCATCACAACTATGAAATACCACATATGGAGTCATGTAATGACAAAAAAGTATTAAACAAATCAAAATATGTTTTATATTTGAGATTCTTCAAAGTAGCCACCCTTTGCCTTGATGACAGCTTTTCACACGCTTGGCATTCTCTCAACCAGCTTCACCTGGAATGCTTTTCCACTCTGCGGTCCGACTCATCCCAAACCCTCTCAATTGGTTGAGGTCGGGGGATTGTGGAGGCCAGGTCTTCTAATGCAGCACTCATCACGCTCTTTCTAGATATAATAGCCCTTACACAGCCTGAAGGCCCAAACCAGATGGGATGGCGTATCGCTGCAAAATGCTGTGATGGCCATGCTGGTTAAGTGTGCCTTGAATTCTAAATAAATCACAAACAATGTCACCAGAAAAGCACCCACACACCATAACACCTCCTCCTCCATGCTTTACGGTGGGAAATACACATGCGGAGATCATCCGTTCACCCACACCGCATCTCACAAAGACACGGCGGTTGGAACCATAAATCTTGAATTTGGACTCCAGACTAAAGAACACATTTCTCATATTTCTTGGCCCAAGCAAGTCTCTTCTTCTTCTTGGTGTCCTTTAGTAGTGGTTTCTTTGCAGCAATTCGACCATGAAGGCCTGATTCATGCAGTCTCCTCTGAACTGTTGATGTTGAGATGTGTCTGTTACTTGAACTATGTGAAGCATTTATTTGGGCTGCAATCGGAGGTGCAGTTAACTCTAATGAACTTATCTTCTGAAGCAGAGGTAACTCTGGGTCTTCCTTTCCTGTGGCGGTCCTCATGAGAGCCAGATTCATCATAGCGCTTGATGGTTTTTGCGACTGCACTTGAAGAAACCTTCAAAGCTCTTGAAATGTTCTGTATTCACTGACCTTCATGTCTTAAAATAACTTTTAAGAAGGCACACCTGTTAATTGAAATGCATTCCAGGTGACAACCTCATGAAGCTGGTTGAGAGAATGCCAAGAGTGTGCACAGCTGTCATCAAGGCAAAGTGTGGCTATTTGAAGAATCTGAAATATAACATATTTTTATTTGTTTAACACTTTTTTGGTTATTACATGATTCCATATGTGTTATTTCATAGTTTTGATGTCTTCACTATTATTATACAATGTAGAAAATAGTCTAAATAAAGAAAATAAAAACCCTTGAATGAGTTGGTGTTCTAAAACTTTTTTAAATAATTTTGGTTGTGCAGAATTGGGCAGATCATGATTGATCGTACATTCCAGCACAGTAGGTGGCGGCATACAGTTACACGATTGTTTGGGGACCTCCATTATATCGTAGAAGAAGGAGCCAACCGGGCCTAGGACCCAGGGGCTGTGAGCGGCAGCACTGCCCCTACCTTACATACACTTCCATAGAAAGAAAACAAATTAGAAAAAAAAAAATAGGAGACCTGTTCAGACACATGGTTTGCTTTCTTGATCACTAGCAGAGCTAACGAAAACATTCAAATTTGCAATGGGACACTACAGTGGATGGATTGTTTCGGTGTTGATAAGGATACAACATTTGACGTCGCTTTGGGGGTAAATGGGGGGCACTGAGCACAACATTTGCAGGCGGACATCAGCTGCATGCATGTCTTTGGCAAAGAAAGTTTCGAGCGCAATGCAAATCTTTGACAATGACTGGTGTTTACACGTACAACCACCCGGTCTTGACTTGGAAGGCTACCGGAGAGATACGATGCTGTTTTTATTTTATAGTGGCCATGGTGTCGAAACTGTCTGTAAACGGAATGAAAATAAGCACAAGAGAGCGCGTCATGCTGAACGGTAAAGAGTTATTGTTGTGTATTGAAATTTGACGAAAGCACAGGACCTACCGAAGCAAACATTTAACGAGGAAACAATTGTAGACGACGTTTGACAAACTTTATATGTTCATGAATGATAAAACTGACCTGATTTGTTTGAAGAAATTGATACATAATGTCTGAATAGGGATACAATGTGACACTGCAATCCATAGCCT
This sequence comes from Oncorhynchus clarkii lewisi, assembly GCF_045791955.1. Lineage (NCBI taxonomy): Eukaryota > Metazoa > Chordata > Actinopteri > Salmoniformes > Salmonidae > Oncorhynchus > Oncorhynchus clarkii. The sequence continues at coordinate 28,262,059 of NC_092177.1, read as the reverse complement.
ACTTTCCTGCCTAAAACGGAGCCATCCATCCGCCCTACAGTTCTCAATTATCTGACGTTGTTTTTGTTCAGTGAGAGGGCCATGGCAGAAGAGGGCGACCACGTCGAAAATATCTCTGACGTCGAGCAATCCCACCATGAATCCGCCTCTGAAAATGGAGTCATGTTGGTTGTCAACCACAGTAACATTCAGCCCCCTTTCAGCGTGGTGTTGGCCACATTGTTGTATTGTGCAGAGTTTGTCTGCGCAGCGGTGCTTTGCAACGTTTACCACAAGAGCGATGACGACATCTGGATGGGGTCAACCATCACCTTCATGTTGGTGCCCGCTGTATTGACTCAGTTGGCGCTGACATTCATTCATAGAGATTTAGGAAGAGACCGCCCCCTCGTCCTCTTCTTGCATCTACTACTCCTGGGCCCACTTATTAGGTAGGTATAGTACCACAAGTAATCACAGTGCTGAGTAGCTTCGGACCGCAACTAGGAGGACTTGAAGCATAGTGCTGAGTTGTGCTGTAATGTGAGTTGTCTACTGTCGCCCAGGCGTTCGTGGTACAGGCAGTAGAGCGCTCACCTCTGCACAGTAGAATCTTGCCCCCAATCAGCTGTTCTCTCTCCGGCTACATTGGTGAGATCATTCCAATTTGGTGGTCTCGGGCGGGTTGTTGGGGAAGCGTACCTGTTGTCAGGTGGGACTGTGCGGGAAGATGCTTCTCGAAGGAGAGAGGGTAATGTGTAAAATGGTTTATATATGAGCGTTCTACTGCCTGACATAGTGTAGAACACTATACCCCACTTTACAAAAAATATTTCCGTTTTGACACTGCAGTAACTGCAGTTGACTGTGGTGTTTTGGATGCAGTAATTAAACAATTGCACTGTACTGCAAAATTACTGCAGTAAAAAAATACTTAATTTGGACGCAGTATTTGCAACATACTGCACTCATGAGCCCTCACGAAACTACTTTCTTTCCCGCTACAGTACTGCAGGCATACTAGGAAACGCTCTACAATGTTTACTCAGTTATCCTATAAATTAGGCCGTGTGTTTTCCTGCCTCTTCAAACCTGTTTGACCAGATGTGAAGTGGGTAAATGTTCAGATGGACCCTCTCATTTACTCCTTTGTCAGACATACCAGTCGTGTAGTCTACTGTAGATACAGCTGCTTCTTTGTGTCAACCCACTTCTAATTGGGTTTGAGCTGTCAGTGCAAAGTGACAAGTTGTAAGGAGTGGGGCCTCATTTTGAGGTCAATGCCATTGGTATACAGAAATGTATGTCTTAGTTTTGATGAGACACTTTTAATTTAATTTGTTTCACATATCTAATTGGCTGAAATTAGAGAACCATATCTCTCCTTTTGCTTTGGTGTGAAATGCCCACCCTTTGAAGGCTTCCATTGCTGCTCAAACGCTGAAAGTCCCCTCACTTAATTATTTAAATACAAATCACTCTTAGCTAAACCTGTTGAACAAACCGTGAGCCATTTGTCACTTGCAAAATAAAGTTCAAGGGGAGTCTTTGGTAGCTGTTTAGAAACGGGGCATATCTTGAGTGACACTGTTGGTGAGCTTTGGTTTGTCAACCGTACCTTGGATTTGACTAATATTTGATCCATTGTAGTAGAGCTGGACGATATGGGCAAAAATCCATAGCACTGTGAATTGATGTGTTAACGATAAGTATATAACATTAATGTGCAAAGATAGTATTAATCTTTTAAACTACTAGTAGTTTAATGGTTGTAGCCATAAATTGTCACATTAACAATCACCCATATTAGCAAACTTATTTAATTTCAAATGTCATGTTTCTCTACAATAAATGATATCAGCAAAATGTCTGCGATAAGTGGTCAACAATTATCAACACCGGTTTATCGACCCAGCTCTACACCGTAGGCCTTGTAGATAGCTGAGGGTGTGGCCCTTTAACACTGCAAGAAGTAGGCCTTTGGCATGTTGTCTTTAGCTCTGCGTGACTTACCATTCCATATGGTGTACAATGGATAACATTACAGATAACAAAAGACCCAGAAAAGTAGCATAATAGTGTTTCCTACAATTCATTATTGTCGTTCTGCATTGAATATTTTCCACATCAAGGAACTGCCTTGAATCTGTGAGGTGAATGTGACCCATTTAGTGAAGTGTGACTATCAGCCATGTGTGGAAGAAACCACTGTGTCAAGTATTCAAATTTCTAGTGGAGCCTCTGACTGGGATGTGGAAGCAGTGACCTGTGTCATATCCCTCCAGACTCCTCTAGAGTAGCAGATTTACTGCATGAAAACACACTATCAATGTTTTTGGTGGATGATAAAATCACAGATCATTATCGGTGTTGACGCATTTCGATATAGCAGGTTTCTTAGCAACTCCGACCAAGGGTTGAAATGCTGCTGGCTGCATGGCTTGCTTTACCTTGTAATAGGCAAGGACTACATCACAGGGTAGTGTTTGTCTTGTTACTTGCATATCTGTAAACTTAACACAAAGTACAGTTTCACTATATGAATGTGTCTGGCAATCTATATCTTAGATAATCTGTTGACAAGATGTTGTGTAACATGGCCATCTGGGAATCCCTGTAGTGTCAGGTTGGTTCCCTGCTTGAGTGGACCTTGTCACAGCTTGTCTCTGAGAGAATATATTCCTCCCCTGAGGCAAAAGTAGCTACATACTTAGTTGATAGCAATCTCCCTTTCCCAGCATGCAGCACTGAAACGATGTTTACAGACAATGAAGAAAGGTTGGTGTCTGTATGTCCTTAGCCCCAATGCATCTTGTGGGTGTTATGCCAAATCACGGTTGTTAACCAGAACGAGGTGAGAGTCTCTACTGTCTCTCAAGGAGCATGCTGAGAGGATTTCCTGATGATGAAACTACCCTTGTGGCTTTTTTGATGAAAGACCACTGCAACGGTTGCTTGAACTGCAGCACATGTCTTAAAGTGGCAATCAGCAGTTGAAACAATAAAAAGCAATCTCACCGCCACTGTTTTGCTAAAAAGCTGAGGAATGAGGCTGGAGAAATGTAACCACTCAAATAACCACTCAAATTCATAGACAGAGCTATGGATGCCAGGACTTGACCATCCATGATATAAAATTATAAAGCTAAACAATGTTAATTTACATTGGAGTAAAACAGGCTTATATTTTGGGTTCTGATGGGGTATGACAGTTGAACTAAGCTCATGAGGCATTTGTAAGTTATATTCAATAATCTCTGGGTAGGCTACATATCATTAATTTGTAAGTCCAAAAATGGATGAAGCTCCTACAGATTTAAGGTAGTTCCTTATTGCATGTGTGTTTTACTTTGTACTCTTTACAAGTACTGGTAGCCTAAGCAGAGAGCAAAGTGATTTTTATGGCCAGGGAGTAATTACCCGGCAGTAGGCACTTTTTGCTTCGGCTGATGGTACCATTTAGATGCTGCTGTGGACATCGGGCATATTGATTCTGTCAACCAACCTTTTCCACAGCTGTGCTTTTTCCTCTAAGTGAAATACATTGTTTCTTAGTCATTCAGAACCTGAATTTCTGGCTGGCTGGTCTGACTCCAGCATGCATTCTTAGCTGCATTATAATGCCAAGCTTCCCTGGAAATCAATCAGAAAATCATAGTCTTGTGACCGCTAGCCGCCCATCTGTAGACCAGTCATAAAACTCTCCAACAGTTTTTTGCATAGGCTACCAGTAGTACCACTGGAGAGATGAGGGGTGGCTTGGGCCCCTCCCAAATGTCTCTCGGTTCCGAGAGAATTGAAGTCAGACGAGAGGCTCTTGTTTTGGTTGTGCACTGTAAGGTCACAGCGAACGTGATTTCTCCAGCACCACAACAGCCACCGTCTGTAAATGGCTGACGGCTGGATGTGGTGTCCTGTAGCAGCCCACAGCTGAGCTAGCAGGAAGAGAATACTAGTAGCTAGCCTGTCTATGTTCTCTCCCCTAAGCCCATGTCCAAAGTAGATGTTTTGGAGCCATATAGCAATGTTGCATTTTTTTACATTTTAAATATGAAGCAAAATGTAATATTTATTGATGAAAATATTGAATGATAATGCAAATCATGTGATTTTGTTTTTTTACTTCCAATCTTAGTTTTCTTTTTTTTGTCAGCCTGTACTGCCCTCTGGTGGCTGTGGTATTACTCCATTCTCTCCTTTCCTCCTCAGGTGTTTTGAGGCTCTGGTGGTTTACTTCAAAGCGGGTAAAGAGGAGGAGCCGTATGTGACCATCTCCAGGAAGATCAAGCTGAAGAAGGATCAGGCCACGCCCATGGAGTGGGAGATCGGCCACTCGGAGCGCAAGCTTGCCACCCACCGTAACGCCTTCAAACGCACCGCCGTCATCCAGGCCTTCCTGGGATCCACACCCCAGCTCACCCTGCAGCTGTACGCCAACATCCAGGAGAAGTACTTCCTCCCTATCAGACGTAAGAGTCCTCTTGATGGCATTCATGGCGAATGCTGCTGTTTTGGAGGGTCTAACGAGTACTTTTGTCTCTGTGTTCATTCCAGTGACTTTGATGGTCATCTGCCTAATCTCCATCACCTACGGGGCCCTGGTGTGCAGCGTGTTGGCCATCAACATCCGCTACGACGACTACAAGGTGCGGCTGCGCCCAGCCGCCTACCTCTGTATGATCCTGTGGCGGGGCCTGGAGATAGCCACACGCGTCACCTCCCTGGTGTTGTTCAGCTCCGCGCTCACCTATTGGGTGATCCTCGTGGGCCTGGGCAACCTGCTTTTCTTCTTCCTGCAGCCCTGGGCCGAGTTTTGGGCTCGACGCGCCTCGCTGCCCGACAACGTGGAGAAGAACTTCAGCAAGCTGGGCACCACGGTGGTGCTGTCGCTGGTCACCTTCCTGTACGCCTGCATCAACGTCTTCTGCTGGTCGGCCGTGCAGCTAGACCTGGGCCACCGCGACCTCATCGAGATGAAGCAGCACTGGGGCCGCCTGGCCGCCTACTACGGCGGACGCTTCCTGGAGAACAGCGTGCTCATCGCCCTCTGGTACTTCTACAAGTCAGACTTCTACTCGTATGTGTGCGCCCCGTTGCTGGTGGCCCAGCTGCTCATCTGCTACAGCCTGGCCGTGCTCTTCATGCTACTCTTCTACCAGTTCTGCCACCCGTGCCGGCGTCTCTTCAGGCACAACGTGCACGACTGCCTGGCCTGCGTCTGCTGCTGTCGGAGGGGTGTGGGGAGAGCGGGGGAGGGGCATCCCCACTCCTATTCCACCACTGCCACCATGGTGCTGGTGCCGCTGGAGCCGCCAGACCTACAACCCCCTGACCTCACCAGCCAGCTGGGGGAGCACGAGACGGCAATCGCTGAAGACATGGAGGCGGCTTGAGAAGGCCCCACATTGTGATTTGATGATATGGGGCCACTGCTTGGTGCAGCTACTGAACTAATGGCTATGTACACTCAGGACTGTTATACTGTGAGTGGTGCAGATTAGGAGATGGACAGAGCAGCTCATTCTGTACTGCGGTGCACAGAGGACAAGTTGGTCTCAAGTGGTTAGCTAAGCGCATTTCAAATTGGTGCCATGATTTTATCGATGCTGCTCGTTTTAGAATAACACGTGCACGCAGAGCCTTGGACTTAAAAAGATAAGCCATGATATAGACAATGTTACATCACTGTTGTTGAATGGGAAATGGGTTACTGACGAGTGCACCGTTTGTACTGGACATCTACTGTACAGGTAGAGAGACAGTGGGTCAAGGGAGTCCAAAGAATGTACTCTGTTAAGATATGCCGGTGTGATGCACAAAGGCAGCCTTGAGAGAGCAGCACAGGGTCAGATACAGTGGGGCCAGGTGTGTGGGAAGCATGCCAAGTGTCTCCGGCCCTAGAGGACTGATTTGCCCTTTAAACTGGGACTTCCCCTGCTTAGTTCTCGGGGGTTTACTTAATGAACAAACTCCAGATGTTGCATTAGGGTTCTTTTTCATCTGCACGCCTATATGTAAGATGGGGGAAATAAAAGGTTAGATGAAATCCGAGCTACCTTCCTCATACCCCACTCCACCCACTGTAATGAATGGTTTGTATTATACTGAACAAAAATTTAAACGCAACAGTTTCAACGATTTTACTGAGTTACAGTTCATGTAAGGAAATCAGTCAATTTAACTAAATGAATTAGACTCTAATCTATGGATTTCACATTACTGGGCAGGGGCACAGCCATGGGAGGGCATAGGCCCACCCATTTGGGAGCCAGTCCCAGCCAATCAGAATTAGTTTTTCTTTGCAAAAGGGCTTTATTACTGACCAGAAATACTCCTCAGTTTCGTCCCCTGTCCTGGTGGCTGGTCTCAGACGATCCAACAGGTGAAGAAGCCGGATGTGGAGGTCCTGGGCTGGCGTGGTTCCACGTGGTTGTGAGGCCGGTTGGACGTACTGCCAAATTCTCTAAAATGACATTGGAGGTGGCTTATGGTAGAGAAATTAACATTAAATTATCTGGCAACAGCATTGGTAGACATTCCTGCAGTTAGCATGCCAATTGCACACTCCCTCAACTTGAGAAATCTGTGGCATTGCGTTGTGACAACTGCACACTTTAGAGGCCGTTTGTCTCCAGCACAAGGTGCACCTGTGTTATGATCATGCTGTTTAATCAGCTTCTTGATATGCTACACCTGTCAGGTGGATGGATTATCTTGGCAAAGGATAAATGCTCACTAACAGGGATGTAAACAAATCTGTGCACTTCTTTTATGAGAAATATGGAACATTTCTGGGATCTTTTATTTCATCTCATGAAACATGGGACCAACACTTTACATGTTGCGTTTATATTTTTTTTCAGTGTAGTATCTGGCTGTGTAGTATCAGTTTGCCCTTCATTTTTTTCCTTTGCAAACACAGTGGTTAAAAGGCAAATTGAGTCTCACAGTGATCCTTTTGAAGTGGGTTGAAGAGCCAATAGATCTTATGTAATCACACTGTCCTTGTACATATATTGTAATTTAAATGCAATTCAGAACATATCTTTTTACTTTCAATGAGGACTTAATATAAAGAACTTGTTTTTGTTTTGTATGGTCTGTTTCAATAGTATGTTTAAGTGCATTATCTTTTGCATTGTTACTTGAATGTAAATTTGTTGAATAAAAAATGCTGTTATATATATATATATATATATATATCATATTATGTCGTTAATTATTATAATAGTAGCCTATGGTATAGCTTTCCGAAAAACCTTTATAGATAGGAAGGTAAACATGAAAGGAAAGGGGGATACCTAGTCAGTTGTACAACTGAATGCATTCAACTGAAATATACAGATTTTTACCTTGTCAGTTCGGGGATTCGATCCAGCAACCTTTCGTTTATTGGCCCAACGCTCTGAGGTGTTCATCAGCGCTGGCACCACAGGTCCCTTGGCAAAACTCCTGAACCAAGTTGTAGCAGGGACCTTAAGGGTTGCACTATTGCCTGGGGCAAGTGAACTGAGCTGTTGGACAAGTTGAGCCTGCTCTAAAGTTGCCCAGCTGAGAGAGAGAAAGATTTTTGTTTTGTTGGTGAAAAACGGGAAGGAATTCCAGAAGAACTAGCCTGGAACTTGTCTTTCTGGGTCATCCCCATTGTTTAAGAGAAAGAAGGACAATTTATGGCAGATGGGCTTTTAAAACTGAAGACTGCAAATCAATCATACTGTGTTTATAGCCTAAGCCAATTGATCTGTGTTAAGATAAAATGTGGTTTATATTCAAACTTCGGTTGGCTAGGATACCTAGGCCTTTTAAATCCAACATTATTGACGAATAAATCAAATCGACAAATAGTAATGACAGGCTAGACTGAATATAACTTAAGGGTTTTGGACACAGGCCATTCCCATTCCTGGGCCTACATGATGCAACCCTGTTTAAAACAAGCACAGCCCTGTTAGTTATATTGACTAATCACAGTTGCCTGTGTAATGGAAAGTCCCCTGTTAGTCTAGTTTTTAAATAGAATTCATATGAAAAAGTACACCGTTTATGCAGTTTTACAGGGTTTACATCCTCCCTACAGGGCAAGGTGTTTTCCAGGACTCTAAAACTATGTGATCTGATTAGAAAACTCTATTTTCATCATAGCCCATATTAAACCGTTTAGCAACTGATTTATCACTTTGGCTGCGTTTACACAGGCAGCCCAGTGTACAGTATCTCGGCCGGAGCAATAGGATGAAATGGCTCGTGCTCTGCTCACCCTGACCAAAAGTTGCTATCCCAGTGTAACAGGTAAAAAACGTATTAAAAAATCCCCTGCCTAATGGGACAACCACAGAGCAGGCTCAACTTGCCCGGCTGACATAAATTGTCCGTCTTTCACTTAAAACAATTGGGATGAACCAGAACTGGCTGGGCCCGCGAAACTGCGGTACGCCACTGTTTTCGAAAGTATTATAGAATATATTTTGATAGTGCCTTAACCACTGCATTGTTACTTTACTTTAAAATGATGTAATATAAATCATATTTTGTCTTTAAAAAATGTACTAGTACCCTTGATATTGCTTTCCAAAAAACATATAGAGCCATGGGAAAGTTAACGTGAGGCCTATGGATGCAGACAGAGATGGATATAGTCGGGCGGACTGGCTCTTTCTCAATTGTCCAAAAAACCGCCCTCTTCTTGGAACCGAAGAGCCAGCAACATTCAGTCAAAAAAATACAATTCTTCCTCATTCCACAGACGCGAGGAATGACATGCTGACATTTCGCTTTCAACAAACACAAAGGATTACTTTACTCATTGAGTAATGCAATTTTATGGACTGTACTTTTCCTCATGTCATGACTTGGGCTAGTGACTGACTTTAAATAGGCGGGGTGTGAACATACGCTACATAAAAACAACAGGTAACGATGTAAAGACCAGTAGCGTCACTGGTGGATGGCGAAAGTCCTTCAAAATGGGCAACTGGATAATTAACCATGGACTGTCATCCTTCATACTGGTAAGAACATGAGTATTACCTTAATCATCTTCGACAGTGTAGGCTACAATTATTCTATAATGTAAATGAATGAGATAAAACAATTTGGGCTCTTATCTGGACTGCCAGACAAAGCCCATCCGAGTGATGACCCAGATGCGCAATATCTCTCCAAATGCACAAAATAATATAATAATGTTATTTTTAGGAGTAATAAATACAATTAAGTAACATACAATAGTCACGATCCTGCTTTTTTGGGTAATGGCCTCCTCCTGGCTGGATTTACAGGTGGTCTGGATGGCCATCAATATATTCCTGTTCCTCTGGTTCTATTTCTTCTACGACTTGGGGGATCAGTTTTTCTACACACGCCACATTTTAGGGGTGAGTCTTACCATATTATTTAGGCCTTAGGTAGTATAAACATAGTATGTGCTCAATGATCCATGCATTTGACTTAAATAGGACAAGTATGCAATTTTCCGATGTCCGTTGAGTTTTTTAATTCTATATAATTGCAGTTTTAATTGAGGTCTACCTGTAGCGTACACCATTCCTAATGATAGGACAGATGTCAAAGATAGTATGTATAGGATAACACATTACACAGGTTGACATGGGTGTCTTTGGGCTTTCAGTCTGCATTGGCCTGGGCCAGAGCCCCTGCAGCCGTCCTCAACTTCAACTGCCTGCTGATTCTGCTGCCCGTGTGTCGTAACCTGCTGTCTCTCATTCGAGGCTCCTTCATGGTAAGACTTTCTAGTGCCAAAGGCTGGGCCAAGGGTGGGGACATTCATTGTGCAAGTGTCTAATTTGTCATCAGAGAATATTGTGGCTGTAATTCCCTGTGTTCTGTAAATGACTGCGTAGTCATATTGTCTGATGACACCTATAATGGAACAGACTTGTATAGTTGAATTGTTTTTCTAATAGATGATAAAGGTTCATGGCCTTTAATTGACTTTGATTGTCATCTTCATTGTGATTTTTCTTGAACGTTCTTGTGTTGCTGTTTCAGTGCTGTGGGCGAACTATGAGGAAACAGCTGGACAAAAATATCAGTTTCCACAAGCTGGTGGCCTACATGATTGGGCTGATGACAGGTATGGAACACTTGCTTGCTGGTCAGATAAGCAGCTGAAAACCCCTAACCTGAAGCCTTTTGCAGAGATAAATACTCTACTCAATTTTAGTCAACAGTACTTATGAAACATGCAAGATTTATGTGAAATTGTTACCAGTTTTATTTAGTCACCACAAAATATGACACTTTCTCATTGTGGGGAAGGCATATGCAATAATAAATCTATCTTTGTCTTTTTCACCCCTTGACTTATGCTAGATAAAGGGATACTGAAGCTAAATATTGACTTAGGGTGTATTGTGTTATATGGGAAAGTCCTGACCTCGGAGAGACTAGAGCCCTCACAAAGTCTGTTTCAAGAAGGACAAAGGAAACAACCCAGCCTTTAGAAAACATACAGTCCTGTGAAAAAGTATTTGCCCCCTCTCTGATTCTCTACTTTTGCATATTTTTTATACTGAATGTTAGCAGATCTTCAACCAAAACCTAGTATTAAATAAAGGGAACTTGAGTTTACATATAACAAAAAATATATACTTATTTTATTTATTTAATTAACAAAGTTATGCAACACTCAATGCCTCTACGTGAAAAGTAATTGCCACCTTACACTCAATAATTGGTTGTGCCACCTTTAGCTGCAATGACTGCAACCGAATGCTTCCTGTAGTTGTTGATCAGTCTCTCATATCGCTGTGGAGGAATTTTGTCCCACTCTTGCATGCAGAACTGCTTTAACTCAGTGACATTTCAAGCAAGTCCTGCCACAACATCTCAATTGGGATTAGTTCTGGACTTTGACTAGGCCATTCCAAAACATATATTTTGTTGTTGCTTTTTAACCATTTTCTTGTAGACTTGTGTATTTTGAATCATTGTCTTGCTGCATGACCCAGCTGCCCTTTAGCTTCAGCTCACAGACGAATGGCCTGACATTCTCCTGTAGAATTATCTGATACAGAGCAGAATTCATGGATCCTTCTATTAAGGCAAGTCGTCCAAATCCTGAGGCAGGGGTTCCATTATGCCTGGCGAAAACCATATACTGCATTCCACCAACGGTCAAGCATGGTGGTATTGTGATGGTTTGGGGATGCTTTTCTGTCTCAGGACCTGGATGTGTGTAAGGGGGAAATTGGGTGTTGCATAACTTTGTTTATGAAATAAATTAAATAAGTAAGTAATTGTTGTGTTATCGGTTCCCTCAGGTTCCCTTAATCTAGTACCAGGTTTTGGTTGAAGATCTGATAACATTCCGTATCACAAACATATAAAAGTAGAGAAAATTAGAAAGGGGGGAAATACTTTTTCACAGCACTGTATGTGACACTTTTGATAGAACATGGGAACATTATTCCTCCAGTATCTTGAGATGTACTATTCAAGATAAACTACATGACCAAAAGTATGTGGACACCTGCTCATCGAACATCTCATTACACAATCATGGGCATTAATATGGAGTTGGTCCCCCCTTTGCTATTATAACATTCTCCACTCTTCTGGGAAGGCTTTCCACTAGATGTTGGAACATTGCTGCGGAGACCAACTAATTAACCTTCATTGCCCTAAATGGATGTCAAATTTGGGTGTGGAATTATCCTGTTGAACAAATATGTCCTAATGGAAATGTTGCTGTTTCTTTTCCTCATTTTGGTGCAGCTGTTCACACCATTGCCCATTTTCTGAATGTGGAGTGGTACTATAATAGCAGGCTTGGGAAGTATGATGACCTCAGCATGGCCCTTTCCAACCTGGATGACTCAGGAAACACCACCTTCCTGAACCCAATCCGTTCTACAACCACTGTACGGATTACAATTTTTATTTAATTTTATTTATATTGTACTAGGTTAGTCTCATTGAGATTAAAAATTTCCTTTGCAAGAGACCTGGTCAAAAAAGCAGTACATAAAGTTTCAAACAATTAAAACACACAGTACTACAGTTTAAAATATCAGTTTACACTTTGTTATGGGAGGATTGGTTCAGCTAGAGGTCAAAACATTGACAGCCCCCTAAATAGCTTTCCACCATAGATTTGACCCTAGCAGCTATTGGCCATTGGAATATATATATATATATATATATATATATATATATATATATATATATATATATATATATATATACACACACACACACACACACACACACACACACACACACACACACACACACAGTTGAAGTCAGAGGTTTACATACACCTTAGCCAAATGCATTTAAACTCAGTTTTTCACAATTCCTGACATTTAATTCTAGTAAAACTTCCCTGTTTTAGGTCAGTTAGGATCACCACAATATGAAGTGTCAGAATAATAGTAGAGAGAATTATTTATTTCAGCTTTTATTTCTTTCATCACATTCCCAGTGGGTCAGAAGTTTACATACACTCAATTAGTATTTGGTAGCATTGCCTTTAAATTGTTTAACTTGGGTCAAACGTTTTGGGTAGCCTTCCACAAGCTTCCCACAATAAGTTGGGTGAATTTTGGCCCATTCCTCCTGCCAGAGCTGGTGTAACCGAGTCAGGTTTTCAGGCCTCCTTGCTTGCACATGATTTTTCAGGTTTGCCCACAAATTTTCCGTAGGATTGAGGTCAGGGCTTTGTGATGGCCACTCCAATACCTTGACTTTGTTGTCCTTAAGCCATTTTGCCACAACTTTGGAAGTTTGCTTGGCGTTATTGTTCATTTGGAAGACCCATTTGCGACCAAGCTTTAACTTCCTGACTGATGTCTTGAGATGTTGCTTCAATATATCCACATAATTTTCCTGCCTCATGATGCCATCTATTATGTGAAGTGCACCAGTCCCTCCTGCAGCAAAGCACCCCCACAACATGATGCTGCCACCCCCGTGCATCACGGTTGGGATGGTGTTCTTCAGCTTGCAAGCCTCTCCCTTTTTCCTCCAAACATAACGATGGTAATTATGGCCAAACAGTTCTATTTTTGTTTCATCAGACCAAAGGACATTTCTCCAAAAAGTATGGTCTTTGTCCCCATGTGCAGTTGCAAACCGTAGTCTGGATTTTTTTATGGCGGTTTTGGAGCAGTGGCTTCTTCCTTGCTGAGTGTCCTTTCAGGTTATGTCGATATAGGACTCGTTTTACTGTGGATATAGATACTTTTGACACCGTTTCCTCCAGCATCTTCACAGGGTCCTTTGCTGTTGTTCTGGGATTGATTTGCACTTTTCTAAACAAAATACGTTCATCTCTAGGAGACAGAACGCGTCTCCTTCCTGAATGGTATGACGGCTGCGTGGTCCCATGGTGTTTATACTTGAGTACTATTGTTTGTACAGATGAATGTGGTACCTTCAGGCGTTTGGAAATTGCTCCCAAGGATGAACCAGACTTGTGGAGGTCTACAATTTTTTTCTGAGGTCTTGGCTGATTTCTTTTGATTTTCCCATGATGTCAAGCAAAGAGGCACTGAGTTTGAAGGTAGGGCTTGAAATACATCCACAGGTACACCTCCGATTGACTCAAATTATGTCAATTAGCCTATCAGAAGCTTCTAAAGCCATGACATAATTTTCTGGAATCTTCCAAGCTGTTTAAAGACACAGTCAACTTAGTGTATGTACACTTCTGACCCACTGGAATTGTGATACAGTGAATTACAAGTGAAATAATCTGTCTGTAAACAATTGTTGGAAAAATTACTTGTGTCATGCACAAAGTAGATGTCCTAACCGACTTACCAAAACTATAGTTTTATTCCGACTTCAACTGTATGTGTGTGTGTGTGTGTGTGTGTGTATATATATATATATATATATATATATATATATATATATATATATATATATATATATATATACACACACACAGTTGAAGTCGGAAGTTTACACACACTTAGGTTGGAGTCATTAAACTCGTTTTTCAACCACTCCACAAATTTCTCTCTCTCTCTCTCTATATATATAGTACTGTATTATAATGCTTTGTATGTTATTATAACTAAGGTACAGAGGTTATCCTAGTCAGGTCTGGTCATCAGAAGAAACTCCTGGCACAGAGTAATTTTAGGTGTCTTATATAGGCATAGAGGTCATCTGACTGACTTGAATGTATTCTGATTGGCTCCTTCTTTCTCAGACGCCGACTCTCCTGGTGTTCACCAGCGTCGCGGGGATCACAGGCGTAATCATCACGCTGTCACTCATCCTCATAATCACCTCATCCATGGAGGTCATCAGGCGCAGCTACTTTGAGGTCTTCTGGTTCACACACCACCTTTTCATCGTCTTCTTCGCTGGGCTGGTCATCCATGGAGCCGGGTAAGGTTCTCTCAGTCACAGCTCCCATTAATTTCATGTAGAAATATTTGTTTTGGATCAAGAGTAAATGGCCTTGTCCTTTGTCTACAGACGCATCGTGCGAAGTCAGACCACCACCAATCCACCACATAATGCCACCTTCTGTAAAGATCGAATAGATGACTGGGGGAAGATTCAGGAGTGTCCCGTTCCCCAGTTTGCAGGGGGGTTCCCACAGGTAAGAGATTCCTCAATGACACCTACAACCAAAAATATCTTCTGTGAATCCCAGGCCTCATGGTAAGAGAATTGTCTCAGAAACTGTATATCCTGTGTTCCCTTGTCCCTACAGACCTGGATGTGGGTGATCGGTCCCATGATCCTCTATGTGTGCGAGCGCTTGCTGCGCTTCATCCGCTACATGCAGACCGTCAAATACAGAAAGGTGTGCACTGCAGTAACAAGTGACTTTTCTTTGTAATTGACAATAATTGTGTTTTCCATTCCATTAAAAGATAATCAACATCTGTCTCTACAACTCTCCTCTCTTAGATAGTTATTCGACCATCCAAAGTGTTGGAGCTGCAGCTGGTGAAGAACGGTTTCAAGATGGACGTGGGTCAGTATGTCTTCCTCAACTGCCCAGCCATCTCCCAGCTGGAGTGGCACCCCTTCACCATGACCTCGGCCCCCGAGGAGGACTTCTTCAGTGTGCACATCCGCTCCGTGGGCGACTGGACCCAGAAACTCATCAGCATTGTGGAGCAGCTTCCTGAGGGGGCTGAGGGACCCAAGTAATTTACTCCTCTTTATAGAAAAGCAGACAATGGCTTATACTGTATTAGCAAGATCCTCAGCTCAGTGGATAAGGATAAGGCAATGCAGGATTTCTGTGATAAATTGAAGTTACATATGCACAGATTTTAAATTGGAAACCATAGGAATTAGGCTTAGCTGGTAAAATTTTCCTGCCCTCCCTTCCTGTTTGCCATTGCTTGACCTTTGACCTGTCCCTCAGAATGGGTGTAGATGGACCGTTTGGTACGGCCAGTGAGGATGTGTTTGACTACGAGGTTGCCATGCTGGTTGGCGCTGGCATTGGAGTCACCCCCTTCGCCTCCATCCTCAAGTCCATCTGGTACAAATTCAAAGACTCCAACCCAAAGCTACGCACCAGAAAGGTAGGGAACACATTGATACTCTATGGCTTTCCATTGAAGTGACTAACCAGACAGCTTTAATGCTGCTAACCAGTCTAGCACATTTACAAAGTGGAAAGATTCCATGATGCACCTGACTGTTGGCTGACACCAAGCATTTCTTGTTTCTTAAGCAAAAGGTCACATAAACCTTGGATTCTATCTATGTGAATATGCTCATTTTTCATGGACTATTACCAGCATGGCATGTCATGCCTTTGTTTGAAATCACATTCTCATGTTTACTTCCTGGTTGCAGATCTACTTCTATTGGTTGTGCAGAGAGACGCATGCCTTTGAGTGGTTTGCAGATCTGCTGCAGCTGCTGGAGAGAGAGATGGAGGAAAGAGGCATGGGAAGCTTCCTCACCTACAAACTCTACCTCACTGGATGGGATCAGAGCCATGTACGTGAGGCAGCATACATACATTCACCAACAATCTGTATTACCATTTCCACTGTGAGACATGCAATAGTTGTGGTAGCGTCTGTTCACTATCTTTCTTCCCCATAGGCAAACCATGTGATGGTTCATGCCGATGCAGACACAGATGTGGTCACTGGTTTGAAGCAGAAAACAAACTATGGCAGGCCCAACTGGGATAAGGAGTTTGAACAAGTACGCAAAGAGAATCCGACGTAAGTTTGTTTACAACACATTTTGACATGACAGTATTCCCCTTATAAATCACTTTTGGACATTGCAGTTGGTAGTTAATAGCAGTGGTATTACATCTAAAACATATAGCTTGGTGTGTACCCTACATTGACTAAATTACTATATATTTTGGTCTCTTAACAATGTCCACAGGTCAGTGGTGGGCACATTCTTGTGTGGCCCTGCAGTCTTAGCTACTGTCTTGTCAAAGAAATGTGTCAAATACACGGATGTCGATCCCCGAAAGACCAAATTCTACTTCAACAAGGAGAACTTCTGAGCAAAACAATGTCTAATCTGCTCCTCTTGAAGAAAAGCTGGATCTTTGGTTTTCCAAAATATTGGCAACAGAGATTTTTTTTAGACCATTCATCTGAACACAATGGACAATGACCGATCCTGGTAGGTTGTCTAATATTTATTTCACATAGGATTCAGCTCCATCTTTACCACGTATCTTGTCGGCATTCATATTTTATTATAGGAATTACTTAGGCAGCAACTGAGCAAGAGACATTCAACTTTGACCAGGTTGTTGCGACCATTGTCATGATAACCTGGTGCAGCAGGCAGCATTGAGCTCGACAGTTTGTAGTGTAAGCATCTGCTTGGCATTTCCACGCCCAGTGGCTAGCAGTGGGAGAAGATGGAATGAGATGGATTTTGTCCGAAATTCTCTTGCATTTTCACATCGATGAAACATTTGATCTCAACACATTTTTATGTTCCAAAAAGATAATCTGTTACGAACTGACTGGACTAAGTTTAGTAGATTTTACCCTTTGCCAAAGTTGTAAAAAATGGTGTTGTTTAGAAGGAGGACAAAGGTGAATTGAGTTATTGCACACACGCACTTCAAAGAGTAGGCGTTCCCTAACGGAAATATGCAAATGTTTGTTAGAACGCACCAATAGGACCTCACTAGCTCGTGCTTGGCTCTGCCCACCTCCTTCCTTGTTCTGCCCACTATGACTAATTTGTTCCCATTGGAAATGACAGGCTGTGGTCCATCTTGGGTTAGTTTAAAACATCTTTGTTAAACTTCTGGTTCATTCAGTCATTCCTATGGGCGAAATTAATGGAGAAAGAATAGGGTTTTGGGATAAATGCCAAAAATTAGGTTTGAGGTTAACACAGGCTTAGAAGATCTTATACATTTTGTTCGATGATATATTATCAGTCAGTTAACATGACCTTTATGCATCTTGCAGCCTTAATGTGCTTTGTCGTAATTTTTGTTATTACATAAATGCTTCAAAATTCACAAAAACGTATGTTTGCTGATGAAGGTTATCTCATAGAACAAAATGTATAAGATCTCATAAGCCTGTGTTTACCACAGACCTTATTTTCAGCATTTATCCCCCCCAAAACATTTCCCCATGGGTGTTGGCCAACGAGCCATGGTGGACTCAGCCTCTGTTTAATGCCTACAAAAGACACCACTACTATTGCGCTCTATTGATCCATTTGTAAATTTCTCCAATAGGACAAACTGCAGTGCACTGCTTTCATTTGTTCACATTCACAAACAGCAGTGGTGGAAAAGGTACCCAATTGTCATACTTGAGTAAAAGTAAAGATACCTTAATTAATAGAAAACGGCTTGAGTAAAAGTTTCAAAGTATTTGGTTTTAAATATACTTAAGTATCAAAAGTAAATGTAATTGTGAAAATATACTTAAGTATAAAAAAGTATACATTTCAAATTCCTTATATTAAGCAAACCAGATGGCATTGTTTTTTTCAATTTTAATTTACGGCTAGCTACGGCCACGCTCCAATACTCAGACATAATTTACAAACGAAGCATGTGTTTAGTGAGTCCGCCAGATCACAGGCAGTAGGATGACCAGGGATGTTCTCTTGATAAGTGTGTGAATTGGACTATTTCCCTGTCCTGCTAAGCATTCAAAAATGTAACGCGTACTTTTGGGTGTCAGGGAAAGTGTATGGAGTAAAAAGTACATAATTGTCATTAGGATTGTAGTGATGTAAAACTGGTCAAAAATATAAATAGTAAAGTAAAGATACCCTAAAAAAAATACTTGAAAGTACTACACACCACTGACAAACAGTAAGTTAGAAGCTCGCCATACTTGTAAATAATTACCTTGTAAATGTGTTAAATTTTCCTGTTATGGTTAATAAAAAGTTGGCTACAGTTGAACACAAAACGTCAGATATGTTCTAGTAATTATTTGAACTGGCTAGCCAGCTAGAAAAAAAACCTTCCTTTCCCTACAGGCTTTGGTCAACAAGCCATGGTGGAGTTGATACCTTTCAGAAAGGTCTGCAAAAAGTTGGGGGCATAAATCTTGGGACTGAAAGCTGGCTGCCTCAGTGAATATATGGGTGTGTTTCGGCACTTGAATACCTTTTTGGATTCTACCTCTTCCACAGAAAACCGACAAGCCTTGCACACAGAGACAGAAGCTTTGTTATATCTGAACTACTCAGGGATTGGCTGGCTCCTTTGCTTCCCGCTTTTCACAATGAATCATGTATGAAGTCACTTACTGTTATTAATTGAAGACCTTTGTACAGAATAGCTCATCTTGTTAAAATGACTGCCATTAAATGACACATGGATGAGTTAGACATTCACTAAAGTGTAGGGAGTGGTTTGGTAGGTTACCTGTAATGGAGTGGCGTTATACATGTGGCCCAGGCCAACCATTGGATTTTGTTTGCCCCCCTCATTATCTAAATATTGGAGATTTTGATAAGGGAAATAAGATTTCTCTAGATAGCAGAGAAATCAAAGTCACTCTTCTTGGGGGCAATTTCGATACTACTTTATGGGGGTGTAACAAAATGTACACTGCCAATGTACTGAAAATTGTTCATTTGCTTTTACAGAAATGGTAGCTTGGGCAAGATAACCCACCTTAGATGCTTAAGCGTTGTTTTGTGCTTTCAAGGGGTGTGGCCACAGAGAAGGAAACAATATAGAATATAGAATAATCAATCTCCATTTCTTGGAAAAGACATGACTAGAAGGAAAGGAAGGTGAGGCATTGCCAGTCAGCCAGGGAATGTGTTCTAGATTAGATAGGAATGATGTTCTTATAAAGTGTACTTCTCTTACAATGATGTAACAGGGAAGACTCCCTGTTCCCTCTGACCCTGCACAATTATTTCACATTCTTTTTGGTCTTGATTCTGTTTCTTTTATAAGCAAATAGATCACTTTGTAGTCTACAATGACACTTTAATCCTCTTCTGTACATACCAACATCTTATCTGAATAAAATACTTTAATGCAAAAAGATTTGTGAACAGTTTCTATTGAAATGTTTATTTAATTGAACAAATATCCAGACAGGCAACAGGTTCCAGCCACAAAATGAAAAGGGTTGGGCATCACGTAACATCCAGCAACGCTTCTCTCAGTTGAACTGACTATGAAGTGTTCCCCTTCAAAAGAATAACAGACATTCTTCAAATCACTAACACTTTAAACGTCCATTTAAAAAAAAGACCATATAATACAAAAACCATCCCCAAAATGTTTGAAGTGAGGTGACGTGTTCTGATCAAGCCAACGTCGAGGTTACAGGGGGCAGGGGTGTCGGGGTCCTGTGACAGTCTTGAAAACACAACCAGGAAGGGTCAGTATTCTCCAGGGAGATCATGTGTAGATTAATTAGAGGGTGTTCCACAACTGAGCCACAATGCAAAACATGCTGACATCTCCACTGAGAAGACAGACCGCTTAAATCAAGGAAAATGGAATCTCGCATCACTCGTCATGGAAAGGGGGAATTATCTCACTTGAGAACCCAATGGTATATTCAGCGACGGAAAATTGTTCTGAATAGTTCAGATAGAAATGCAACGACTAGCGCTGCCACAATGCCCTGTCTATCATATATGTTCTACATCATACAGTTCCATCTGAACGTTCTGCAACGTTACATCTATGTGTTACCTTGAGCCTATGGGTGTGGGGGTATTCAGGGTGCCCCGGTGGTCTTCAGGATCTGCTCTTTGAGGACGAGAATGCTCTGCCTCTGTTCTGGGGGCAGCATGGCAATCTGTTCTGGGGTCAGCTGCAGCACTTGCATGATCAAGGCGGCCTGAAGAATATCATAGGCAGACTGGTGAACCACACTGCTCTCAGATCAGATAACAGTAATGTGAAAACAAAAGACCTCAAAAAGCATGATGGAGATGGAAAGTCCAATCTATAAAAATAGTTATCAGCTAAAACTAGTTTACAGTGAAAATGTTCAGATTTTTTCCCCATGGAATAACTACAGAATGTAGTGCAGACCTTGTCAATCTTGATAGTCCAGTTTCTCTAGACAGCAGACAATCAGCCATTATCTTTTACCATCTATCCAGGCATTTTGATGTCATTGTGAACCAGTGACAAGCCACACCCACCTTCTCATGGTCCTGTGAGGTCACCTGGCTTTGCCCTGGGCTGAAGCTACCTCCGGACTGTGGTACACCAGGACCCTGAACAAACAGTTATTAGAGCAGTTTTCATTGACATAGCATCTAATGTAGTAAAGACTTAGCTGTAGGTAGGCTGTACCGGTCTGGCAGGTGGAGGGGCATTAGTATTCATGGAGTGAGGGGAGGGGCCCTGCATTCCTTGTGCAGTGGGAACCCTCTGGCCCGACACTGGTCCACGGGGGTCCACCGCTCGGGGGTCCCGACCTTGAGAAAAAACAGCCATTCCTTACCAGGTTACTCATTCATTGCTGATCAGACCTAACTAGTCTAAGCACAGGCGCTTGTCAACCTGTTTTTGTACATAGTTCTAAATGATGGCAAAAATGCAATTTATAAAATGTCTGCTAAGAGAGAGAGAGAGAGAGAAAAAATAAGAAATTAATTGGACTTGATAATACTGTGATTTGGTTACCTCTGTTCTCCATGGGGGGTCCCCTGGGCTCCATCATGGGGGGTCCCCGCTGTTCCATCATGGGGGGTCCCCGGGGCTCTCCCATCATGCCCCTGGGTTCACCCATGGGGGGTCCCCGGGGCTCTCCCATCATGCCCCTGGGTTCACCCATGGGGGGTCCCCGGGGCTCTCCCATCATGCCCCTGGGTTCACCCATGGGGGGTCCCCGGGGCTCTCCCATCATGCCCCTGGGTTCACCCATGGGGGGTCCCCGGGGCTCTCCCATCATGCCCCTGGGTTCACCCATGGGGGGTCCCCGGGGCTCTCCCATCATCCCTCTGGGTTCACCCATGGGGGGTCCCCGGGGCTCTCCCATCATGCCTCTGGGTTCACCCATGGGGGGTCCTCTCATGTCATGGGGCGGCCTCATGTCCAGAGGAGGCCCTCCAGCCATCTGGTTCATGTGCATGGGGGGCCCCTGGTGTGGTGGGGGGGCCCCAATGAAGCCTCCTCCTCGACTGGACACAAAGAACACGGAATAAGAGTAATTCAGACATTGAGGTGCTATAAGAATGCAACAGATTCATTCAAATGACGAACTACACAATGGTGCTTCTGAGTCTAAGGCTTTTCCCTAGGGCTGTTATGGTGACCATATTACCGCCGGTACTCAGCGCTCTATTGTCTCTCTAATCACCGACTTCAATACAAATTAAATTGAAAATCAAATCAAAACATGAGAGCCCTGGCATTCAGAATAATAACCTGTTGCACAGCGAGAGCCAGCACCTCAGCTAGTTGATGCATGGAATAAAGTGTTCCTGGTGTGAAACATTTCTATAGGCTATGCTCTGCAATGGCGTGAGAAAACAGAGTTTTGATTACCTCTATTAAATCCATCAGCTTTCTATAGGCTAGACCTACTACATACAGTACCAGTAAAAAGTGTCAATTGACTGATTTCCTTATATGAACTGTAAATTAGTAAAATCATTGAAATTGTTACATGTTGCGTTAATATTTTTGTTCAGTATACAAAGTATTGACTCAGGGGAGTGAATACTTACAGTACCAGTCCAAAATTTGGACACACCTACTCATTCAAGGATTTTCTTTCTTTTTATATTTTCTACATTGTAGAATAATAGTGAAGATATCAAAACTATGAAACACCAAATATGGAATCATGTAGTAACAAAGGAAAGTGTTAAACAAATAAAAATATATTGTATACTTGAGATTCTTAAAATAGCCACCCTTTGCCTTGAAGACAGCTTTGAACACTCTTGACATTCTCTCAACAAACTTCATGGTCACCTGGAATGCATTTCAATTAACAGGTGTGCCTTCTTAAGTTAATTTGTGGAATTTCTTTCCTTTGTAATGCATTTGAGCCAATCAGTTGTGTTGTGACGAGGTAGGGGTGGTATACAGAAGATGGTCTTTTACCAAATAGGGCTAAGTCCATATTATGGCAAGAACAGCTCAAATAAGCAAAGATAAATGACAGTCCATCATTACTTTAAGACATGAACTTTGAATGTTTCCTTCAAATGCAGTCGCAAAAACCATAAAGCGCTATGATGAAATTAGCTCTCATGAGGCTTGCTTGGGTCAAGAAACACGAGCAATGGACATTAGGCTGCTTTCAAAACAACTAGGAAATCTCAGACTTCAGTGCGTTCCAGACAACTGGGGTCATCCAACTCGGAATTTCAACTTGGGAACTCGGGCCTCTTTCTATAGCTCTGACCTGAAGATCACAGGAGTCAGGATTTTACCTCTTATTTTTCCAGATGTCTTGAACGCACCAGATCCCAATTGAGAGCCCATAGCCTACAGAGCCTAGTGAAATGTGTGCTTATAAGCCAGTCATTGGACAAACGCATGTGAAAAGTTTTGACTAGCCACTATATAATAAGTGGATCCCAGCTTTCTCATGCTGCTATATTTATTACATTCAGAATAACAAAACGGTGTAGCCTACCTGGCATATTGAAAAAGTAACTGCAGGTATCCTCTATTCGAGTGCAGGCTATAGACTCTTTTTTTTTGTTTAAAGAGGTTGGCCACTAAATCTAAAATAATTCCACACATTAGTTGGCTAATGTAAAGACCAGATTAAAATTGAGAATACTACGTGGGAATATTATCAAGTGCTTGTCAGATTGTGAATGAGAGACTGATGTAGTGTGTGCAGCCTTCAAAAGAAACAGTGCGAAGTGCTTTCCTTTCATGACACTTTTTTCAAAATCACCATTCGTTGAAACATGCAGCCTTATAATGTATTAGGAATCAAAACATATCACATATCATATCACAAAAAAAGTTAAATAAGTAACTATACATTTAGCATGATGGTGGACCTGTTTCTTTGTTAATCACAACACAGAATAGCCGCATGTGCACACTATGTTCAATTTTATTGTTGTTACTATAAAATGCCACTGGAATTCTTGCCTGCTAAATGAACTAGTGTAGCCTACAGCCATATGGCATAGCCAGATAGGGACTAGCATAAGGACGACTAGCATAAGGACGACCAGCATAAGGATGCCACAGCCCTACTCTTCCCTCACCTGGGTTCGATGACCTCTCCTGTGACAGAGAGCAGGGTTCCTCCTCTGGGGTCGTTGGGGCCATCGCCAAGCAGGCCTCTGGGAGGAATACCACCTGGTCCTGAGGGGAGAACACACATCAGTCAAACATAGACATGTACGAAGGACACCACACAACATCACTCACTACACCGTAATGCTTCATTCTATGGTCATATCACATCCCTCCCATAGTTCACACTACAGACAGACACTACAGGTCACACTAACCACAGCAGCGACACCGCTCATCATCACACCACAGACAGGGAGAGGACCGAGGGACAGCGGAACAGGGTAGTACTCTACCAAATAGGGAGGTCTCGCACAAAAGGAGCACGGCACATCTTTGAAAATGATCTGCATTCAAGTGGTTTGCCTACTTGTATGTCTGGTCACGTCAACAGAAGATGCGTTAGTGACATAAGACAGACCACAGGGGTGTCCTCATGCAATTACAAAAACAGCAGGTCAACGTCTACAACACAAATACGTGCTAGAAGAAATGCATTAAACCTATTCCTCCAAATGGAATGTATATTTGTTCATACGGGCCTTCTTAGGAACATTGTGCAACTACAGCAATCACTCAAGTCATTAATCACCCTTGTAATCAGTCAGAATTTGCGGTTGCACCAAATGCATCTCCCAAACTATGACATGACAGGTTTTTATAACAATGGGTATTGTTAGCCTGAAGCAAACCCATATTTCTGTAATTGTATGCATGACGATGGTTGTGGCAGTTAATTAACATAATATTTAGCATCTACACAACCTACAAGCCACCGATACAGATCTTTGGAACATCTACATTTTAAGTCTAATAAATCCATGTAATATAGCCTACACCATCACAATAAATCCATTATTTTAGACAGATCTAAAGAAACATGATATGAAGAAAATGTAGTCTATTTCAGAAGAACAGAATAGCATACTCAGTTGTCCTTATGTTAGGCCCTGATCTGGTTATGGCATACACTAGTTAATTTAGTAGACAATATTTTCTTAGAATTCCATGGCATTATTTTATAGTATGAAGAACACAATTGAACACAGCTGAATAAAATAGAAAGGATATTTTCTGCAAAACGATTTGAGGGAGTGCGATGTGCTATTCTGTGTTGAGTGGTTAACAAAGAAATAGGTACTCATATATGCTTAATTTAAAGTTATTAATGTAACTTTAGTTGCGCTATACGTTTAAGTTTTTTTATACATTGTAAGGCTGCATGATGCGACTCATGAGGATTTGGAAAAAGTCGCTTGAAAGGCATGAGCTCCACTTAGTTTTTGGGGGGCAGGGTGTACAAACTACATCAGTCACTCATTCACAATCTGACAAGCACTTGATAACGCCTAGAAGTTCGCTGCGGCATCCCCTTTGTGGCCGTAATACACCCCCCCAAAAAAGCATTACTTTTGCCGCCAGTGGCCGTTGTGTCCTTCTCCCTGCGTTCCGAATCACTTCTCACTCACATCGCTCTCCTTCGCGTGATCGATCGGGTCTTTCTCGCAGGCTACAAATGACAGACATCAGGGACGCAACTGCGCGCGTCCTTATCCAATTCCGAGGTGCATATAGAAGATTTTGGAAGAACTGTCCACATTTCCTTTGTCAGCCAACACCGGCAGGCCTAACAAACAGCAAAAGCACTAGCCCATGTCAATCTACTATCCCCCATAATACAAAAAAGTCGACCTATTCTGTGCAATAAATAAATATTCCAAACATAGTCTGGGACAGTTGTAGGATGCGATAGATCCCAAATTGATACAACCACTAGCATCCAAAAACCTTTTTTACGCAATGTGGGCGACGCAACAGATCAGAACGTTTAGTTTAAAAATGTTGATAAACTATTAGGCTATTTCTTCAGATTATAAACGCACATGGTAGTAGGCTATAAACGCGAATATTCCATTAGCAGGAAAATACCATTATCAAAAGTGACCGCAAATGCAATTATGCATGTAATGTTTTTATTATGAAAAGGTGCATTTTTAATGGTGAAAATTATATTCCCCAAATTTTAAACTCACGCGCTGTTTATGTATGCCAGTTAATCCGCTTTACAAGGGGTGTAAAGCCGCTTAAAGTGCTTAATTTTAAGACGTTTTCTGGCCACTTTTGTTGTGATACAAACCTTAACCAAAGGCCCATGGTTTAGGCTACATGAGGTGTGCAACTATGATCCGGAAGATTTTTTTTATACATTTATTTAAATCGGTTTTTTTTTGTTTTTTTTAAGGGCATTGTTTCTTATGATGGGCATCATTCATAGGTGATAATATATAATTCACACGTGATAGGCTAATATTGTCACCCCTCAGACTAATCTTGATTTAATCTTGTCTTTACATATACACGTGTGAATTATATATATTTTCTAATTTTTTAAAAATAAAATGGACCATTATGCACCTGTATCAAAACAGGGGCAGCGGAAAATGGACTTAAATAGCGAATGGAGGATGCTTTTCCTGTGGTTCATAATCATGAAAATAAGCAATGTGCTTAATATTAGGAAAGTTGATAAATATATTAAAGCCTATAGAAAGCTGATGGGATCCTCCTCTCTTTACTAGAGGCCATCACTCTGTTTTCTCATGCAATTGCATAGCATATAAAAATGTTGCGCCACATGAGCTCTCATCAAGCGATTGATTAGATTTTCGATTACATTTGCATTGACGTCGGAGAGATTAGAGAGACAGGGGTGCTGAGTACCAGCCAGTTAGCAAGTTTGGTATGCTACTAATGTCCAGCAGCATCAGAGCTTGGAGATGCCTAATCACTGTGACTAAACGGTCAAGTGGAATTTGATTGCCTTCATGACAGCCGTTGTGGTGGTAATACGGTCACCGCAACAGTCCTATGCATGACCAGTCAGATTAATAAAGCATTTATAAATGACCTAAATGCATTTATTCTGACAGGACGCCTACTCAACTACTGCTCTTATGAGATGTTCCTCAAGTTCGACGTGCAACTTCTGCGCTCAAAAGTTCCTTGTGTTTTACATAGCAAATATAAGACATAAGAGCACTCCAGCCCCAGTCGTCAGGCTGTAGCCAGATCATAACAGCCCTGTTGGCCTGGCTGGAGTCTCGGGAGGCAGGCCGGAGCCTAGGGTTAGGGTGATACCTTGAGGTCGCTCGATAGCAGCCTGCCCAGATGATCCTACGGGTGAGTGCTGGAGGTTTCCTGAGCCAGCATTAAGTGAAAAGAACAGGAGACACACAACTCAGAGAGCAAAGCAGCAACACATAGGAGCACACCATCACATGTCACACTGACAGAGAGAAGACCAGACTTCATAGCAACAGTTCAGAGCATACAGAGAGCAGCACTAAATTGTAACTGATATGGATGGCTGAAGTGGATGAGGTGCATTTAGTGGTGAAAATGTATATATTGCAGAAAGAAATATACCTCAGTACACCCCCCCCCCAAAAAAAAGTCTCATTGATATCTACATAGTTGGACA
Source organism: Oncorhynchus clarkii lewisi (assembly GCF_045791955.1). NCBI lineage: Eukaryota > Metazoa > Chordata > Actinopteri > Salmoniformes > Salmonidae > Oncorhynchus > Oncorhynchus clarkii. The sequence goes on along the minus strand of NC_092177.1, from coordinate 28,234,931 downwards.
ATCATATCTGATCCATTACGTTATGCTTCTAACGGCAATGCTAGTTAATGATAGTTAACCCCAGTCCTGAAGCTCTTCAACCACTAGTTCCCACTGCCACCTAGTGTCAACAAAGAGCAATGGAGAAAAGGAAGACATGAAAATAAAATCAGAGGGCAAAATGTGATAAAGCGAAGACTTAAATGGGAAAATATTTAAATTGAAGCACTGGGACCACTGACCAGGAATGGATGGGTGGGTGGATGGTGATGCCTCCCCCCCCAAAAAAGCTGAATTGTAGACACAGGTATGTTAGATTACCTTGTCACCTATCGATAAGAACGGGACCTCCCTGAGGAATTCTCATATGTGGCTGTATCCCGCCTGGGGTGAAATGGCAAAGGGAAGCACAACAGAGGTGCTCCTTTGACTTCCAGATACAGAGAGGCTGTGTGTGTGTGTCTCCTTACCTGGTGGTCCCACTGGTCCCTGTCCTGGCATGGGCCCAGGTCCCCCACCCATGGGAGGGGGCTGCATCATCTGAGGAGCTCCGTTCATGTGCATGCCCGGCTGACCAGCAAACACAACCAGACATTAGCACAGGGAACAGCAGACATGAATCATGTAACAATTATAAAAAAATATATATTACATGTGGATCCTAGATTTAGCTTTAGAGATTGTGTAGGTTGATCTAATAGATGTAGAAAACAGCCAGATGACCTAAGTTGATCTAAATTCTATTCCAGTGTGTGAAGGTGTCTGCAAAGTGGATTCACCATGGGCTGTGACTGGGAGACTGGAGCATTGGCTGGGGGAATAGGCTGGTTGGCCACTGGCACTGGCCCAGCTTGACTGTTGGGAACCAATGGCTGCACTGGGGTTTGACGGTGAAGCATTTTCTGCAGCGGGGGTCAAACAAACAAAGGAACATTCAGGTTACACGTTGACACCTCTCTCGACGAGAACATGTGCGACCAATATCAGCTCTGAATGTTTTCATGCTCAAAGAGAAAAGCCTCTGACCAGCTATGCTCTAAAGTCAGTAAGACATCCACAACACTGGTGCTTCCACCTAACCCAAGTCAAACAATACTTCAGAATAACCAAGTCTCACCAGGGCAATCTCAGGGTCTACGATCCTCATGACAACCTGGGCCTGCAGCAAAGCAAAGGCCAGCTGGGGGTTCTGCAACAGCATGTTCCTGGCCTCCTGGGGACTGTTTTGCACACACAGCTGGAGGGGGTAATTACACCACAATGTGAGTCCAATGTATTCCAATTAATTTGTCTTTGGATTATCCACAAATTATCGTCTGAGCATTAACTATCCTGCTATAATGTGATTATATACAATCTCAATACAAGGATCCTGGGAAAACAGCAGCAGTCACTGTGCATAGAGTCTATAGAGAGAACAGACTCACCTTCATCTGTTTCATGAGCTCAAACATCTGCTCTGGGGGCAAACTGGCCACAGCTCTGCTAATAGACTCTGGAGCCTCGTCTGGCATGATGTTGTCCCCATAGGGAGACTCAATAATGGGGGCTCCTGTCCCCAAACCTGGGGGACGACAACAGAAGATATGTCTTAAGAGTTGTGCTGAAAGCTAACATCTCTATCAATTATTGAGCAGCAAAACATGGCCCATCCGCTCTTCAAATTCTCTTTATGGTTAATAGTGCACTGCAGTGTGGTTAATAGCGCGCAACCGTGGATACTTACTCTTGAGCTCCTCTTTGTTTTTCTCACTAGCAGCATTGTCGACACGGAGAGCCCGGCCGCTGAACTCTCTTCCGTTCAGGTTCCGCATGGCACTGAGGGCCGTCTCCTGGTCCTGATACTCACAGAAGCCATATCCCTTCGGCTTGCCTGTCTCCCTATCATACACCAACCTAGAAGAAAGTATTGGCTTACAAACCATTTTCACAGGTATCATAAAAGCTAGCCCCTTCCCTCCGGGGTAGACCTGGGCTCATGTCGCTGAAGGCTAGGTCCTGTATCCCCAAAAACATTTACCAGCTCTTTGGTTTACCTACTTCCGATAAACTTTTCCTGTCACAGAAGGCAAATTACCATCCGAAATGCCTTACCAGTTGGTACAGGTTACAAAATGTGTGAAAATAAGCATTTATATCCAACATTTCCAGAGTTTACAAAAATCTGGGATATCGCATTAATCTCGCCTGGCAACTACTACGGAGAACCAGGACTTGTGAGCGCCCACTTCATAAAATGCTGATCTCAACTTTTATTTTACTGTACACATTATACAACCCATACCGACTGGTAAGGCCTTCCAGGTTATAGATTCTCCTTCGGTGATGGGAAGTTTCTCAGAAATAGGTCAACCAGAAAGCTGGTAAATATATTTTGAGGGCTAAATCTGGTGTTTAATGGGGTAAAAAGGAGATAGAGTGACACTTTAAGACTACTCACTTACCGAAAGCTGACAACGAGACCGACTTCTGAAAAAATGTCTTTCAGTTGCTCCTCTGTGGCCTCATATGGAATGTTTCCCACTGGGAAATTGAGTAAGAGTTCCAGTCAGCAATTTGACTGAGTTGTGGAGAAACTTATAGAATACAAGAATCCTTGGTACATAGATATAACAATAACAATATACGTTAACTGAAAAAAAATGCGTACACAGCCTGGATCGCAGGACTTTGGCTAGTTAACGATTTTGGAAGCGCCAGACCTGTTAGTTCCCATTACTGTTGTCTGTGAAACAACAGCAAATTAGCTAGCTAGCTAAGCACCTGCTGCAGACAGCACTGCTAGCTATGTGATATAATTATGACCAAGACTATTATGACACTATTAGCAAGATATATAACTAACTAGCTATACACATAGCTAGCTAAGTGTAAACCTGTGTTAGCAAACTAACTATACTGAACAAAAATAAACAAGAAAGTGGTGTTGCTATGTTTAATGAGCTGAAATAAAATCTCTGAAAAAAATGTTCCATATGCACAAAAAGCTTATTTTGCTCAAATTTGTTTACATCCCTGTTCGTCAACATTTCTCATTTGCCAACATAAGCCATCCACCTGACAGGTGTGTCATATCAAGAAGATGATTAAACAGCATGGTCATTACAATGAAAGGCCACTAAAATGTGCAGTTTTGTCACAACGCCAGAGATGTCTCAAGTTGAGGGAGTGTGCAATTGACATGCTGGCTGCAGGAATATCCACCAGAGCTGTGCCACAGAATTTAATGTTAATTTCTCTACCATAAGCCATCTCCAATGTCAATTTAGAGAATTTGGCAGTATATCCAACCGGACTAAAAACCACAGACCACGCGTGTGACCATGCCAGCCCAGGACCTCCACATCCAGCTTCTTCACCTGCGGGATCGTCTGAGACCAGCCACCAGGACAGCTGAATAAATTGAGGAGTATTTCTGTCTGTAATAAAGCCCTTGTGGAGAAAAACTAATTCTGATTGGCTGTGACTGGCTCCACAGTTGGTGGACCTATGCCTTCCCAAGCCCACCCATGGCTATGCCCCTGCCCAGTCATGTGCAATCCTGAGATTGGGGCCTAATGAATTCATTTCAATTGACTGATTACCTTACATGTATAGTAAACCACAGTTGTGAACTAGATTATGGGTTTAGAGGAATCGCCATATGTCAACGTCTCCCGTCAACCCTGATTCTGGCTTAGGTTTCGTGATACTGACAGAGATTAATAGTTTAGCTAACGTGAGGCATACTATAAAAATAATGTTGATACAGATCTTGGAAACATTTCAGTGAAAACGCGTTGGCTAAATGAAGCTAGCTAACGCAACAGTGGCGCGTTTTGCGAACTAGCCAGCTCGCTGGACTAGCGGTCATATAAGTACAAACTTATTCTCCGGCATATATACATACACCTTTGAAACAACTAGTATTACTCTATAAATAAACGTACCAAAGACAGAGCGCAATGAACGGTCAACAGCGGGATCTCTGCCAGCGGCAGCAACAACAGCAGCAGCTGCTAAAGTCGCCATTTTCGGGAATGATAACGGTGTAGCAAAAGGAAATTCTACACTTTAAAGTGTAACACCATCCGGTTTATGAGTGGGCCTCGTTTGAATACCTATTTTCAAACGCATACTTCATTTCTCCTTGCAGTGAGGAGTCATTGATATAATGAATGAAAGGAGCTAAAGGTTTCCAATGTTGTCCACATAAAATAAACGATTTCAATAAACGTACTGTATAAACGCAAATATCTTACTCCTACATTTGCATACATGACTTCACATTTGGCGGGGAAAACACCGAGGTCTCGTTGTCCACTAGGGGGCGTCGTTTGTTGCAGTGCGTAACGTTTTGCATGCGCACGAAAGTTTTAGTTCAGACCTCTGGTGTCGAATATTTTTTTATTAACTGCTTCATGCAAGTGTTTATGTAGCTAGCTAAACAAGTCAAGTGTGCGAACACATAATGTATAGATGTTATTATTTGGTAAGTAGCTAAAGTTGAAACGAATGATATGTGTAGGCATATGTTATCTAGCTTAGTCCTGACAAGCTAACTTGTTAACGTTAATTTACACTGTTACAGTCAAATCACAGATGAAAGTTATTCTAATCTTTGGGGTAACGTTATCTAACTAACTTCCTAGTAGAGACAAGGAGCTTGAAGTGATAATTTAAGTTCAACACTTGTGTCAACTATTCTACATCTAGCAATATGTATCTAATTCCAATTTTGCAAACAAGCTAGCCTAGATTAGTTTACCTTTTGAATTATTAGATGGTTTCTCCACGTGGACTGGCTAGTACAGTGCCTAGTACAGTGCCAGACTACCACTAGCTGTCAGTATCACACTAACAGTAACGTTACTGTATCAGACAGTGGCAAATATGTTATTAGAAGTTTGCAAGCTAGTTTCAGTCATTGTTTAATTTTAAGGGGCAAACATGTTAACTTGGGTTGAGCTTAGTTTATGAATGGCTGGCTTTTTAAAATGATGTCCTCATAGTTTGTTTATTCCCTAAATTATTTTAGAAATGCCTGACAATGGAGAATTGGTCACTACCTGCAGGATTTATCAAATTCAACGATTGAATGTGAAGTCAGTGTTTAGTCATGTGCTATACTAATTATGGAATAACATTTATTAGGGCGGAGGGGAGAAAGTATTTGAGAAAGTTAGAATGTGCATTGTGGTTAGCAAAATTGGCAAGTATATCATCCTGCATCAGCTAGAAGTGGGTTCTCAAATCTGTATTACAAGACAGCCCTGAGAAAGTGCTGTATCCTTACCTCACCTCTTGGAAAGCCCTGGGACCCTGTAAAGAACCGATTTAACAGTAGGGGGTGCTAACTAACAAGATCAAATCAAATTGTATTTGTCACATGCACTGAATAAAACAGGCGTAGACCTTACAGTGAAATGCTTACTTTACAAACCCTTATCCAACAATGCAGTTTTAAGAAAATACCTTAAAAAAAGGGTAAGGGATAAGAATAACAAGTAATTCAAGAGCAGCAGTAAATAACAACAAAGGTTGTTGTCCTTGCACCACACGGTCAGGTCTCAGACCGCCTCCCTATAGGCTGTTCCATCGTTGTCAGTGATCAGGCCTACCACTGTTGTTTCATCAGCAAACTTAATGATGGTGTTGGAGTTGTGCCTGGCCGTGCAGTCATAAGTGAACAGGGAGTACAGGATTGAACTGAGCACGCACCCCATGAGGGGCCCCCGTGTTGAGGATCAGCGTGCCGGATGTGTTGTTACTTACCCTTACCACCTGTGGGCAGCTCTTCAAGAAGTCCAGGATCCAGTTGCAGAGGGAGGTGTTTAGTCCCAGGGTCCTTAGCTTAGTGATGAGATTTGAGGGCATTATGGTGTTGTTGCCTGTAATCCATGGCTTCTGGTTGGGGTATGTACGTACAGTCACTGTGGGGACGATGTCCTCGATGCACTTATTGATAAAGCCAGTGACTGATGTGGTGTACCCCTCAATGCCATCGGAAGAATCCTGGAACATTTTCCAGTCTGTGCTAGTAAAACAGTCCTGTAGTTTAGCATCTGCTTCATCTCTGACCACTTTTTTATAGACCGAGTCACTGGCGCTTCCTACTTTAATTTTTGCTTGTAAGCAGGAATCAGGAGGATAGAATTATGGTCAGATTTGCCAAATGGAGGGCGAGGGAGAGCTTTGTACACGTCTGTGTGTGGAGTAGAGGTGGTCTAGAATTGTTTTCCCTCTGGTTGCACATTTAACATGCTGCTAGAAATGAGGTAAAACTGATTTTAGTTTTCCTGCATTAAAGTCCCCGGCCACTAGGCGTTTTACTCTTTGCTTATGGTTGTATAAAAGCTCATTGAGTGCGGTTTTAGTGCCAGCATCGGTCTACGGTGGTATGTAGACAGCTACTAAAAATACAGTTGAAAAGTCTCTAGGTAGATAGTGTGGTCTACAGCTTATCATGAGGTACTCTACCTCAGGCGAGCAAAACCTTGAGACTTCCTTAGATATTGTGCACCAGCTGTTGTTTACATGTATCCATAGGCCCCTGCCCCATGTCTTAGCAGAGGCTGCTGTTCTATCTTGCCGATAGAGTGTATAACCCGTCAGCTGTATGTTCTTAATGTTTGTCATTCAGCCACAACTCGGTGAAACATAAGATATTACAGTTTTTAATGTCCCGTTGGTAGTATATCAGTGTTTTTAGTTCATCCCATTTATTTTCCAGCAATTGTACGTTAGCTAGCAGGACAGAAGGCAAAGGCAGATTAGCCACTCGTTGCCTGATCCTCACATGGCACCCTGATCTTTTTCCGCCAAATCTCTGTTTCCTTCTCCAGTGAATGACGGGGATCTGGGCTTGGTCGGGTGTCTGTAGTATATCTCTCCCGTCCGACTCATTGAAGAATAACTCTTTGTCTAATCTGAGGTGAGTAATCGCAGTTCTGATGTCTAGAAGCTCTTTTCAGTCATAAGCGACAGTAGCAGCAACATTATGTACAAAACAAGTTACGAACAACGCAAAAAAATATGCAAAAAATAGCATGGTTGGTTAAGAGCCGATAAGACGTTAGTCATCACCTGCGCCATCATTTGAAGATGAAAAACATGATGAAACAAGATGAAAAACAAACATTGTTTGATCATGACATTGGTTGTTTATTTTAGTCCACAAGGATTCAATTATTGTAACTACTGGTACTTTCTATCTATTGGAAAAACAGTTATACTACCACAATCTTATACATTACTTTGAGTATTTTTTTATTTATTTTATTTCACCTTTATTTAACCAGCTAGGCAAGTTGAGAACAAGTTCTCATTTACAATTGCGACCTGGCCAAGATAAAGCAAAGCAGTTCGACACATACAACGACACAGAGTTACACATGGAGTAAAACAAAACATACAGTCAATAATACAGTATAAACAAGTCTATATACGATGTGAGCAAATGAGGTGAGATAAGGGAGGTAAAGGCAAAAAGGCCATGGTGGCATAGATACAATATAGCAAGTAAAACACTGGAATGGTAGATTTGCAATGGGCGAATGTGCAAAGTAGAAATAAAAATAATGGGGGTGCAAAGGAGCAAAATAAATAAATTAATTAAATACAGTAGGGAAAGAGGTACTTGTTTGGGCTAAATTATAGGTGGGCTATGTACAGGTGCAGTAATCTGTGAGCTGCTCTGACAGTTGGTGCTTAAAGCTAGTGAGGGAGATAAGTTTTTCCAGTTTCAGAGATTTTTGTAGTTCGTTCCAGTCATTGGCAGCAGAGAACTGGAAGGAGAGGCGGCCAAAGAAAAATTGATTTTGGGGGTGACTAGAGAGATATACCTGCTGGAGCGTGTGCTACAGGTGGGAGATGCAATGGTGACCAGCGAGCTGAGATAAGGGGGGACTTTACCTAGCAGGGTCTTGTAGATGACATGGAGCCAGTGGGTTTGGCGATGAGTATGAAATAGTATAATGTTATTGTTGCTAAAACTTTGTAATAGGGTATTCTCCCTCTTGAAATTAAACATATTTTCAAGCATATTTGAGATGACAATAATTGTGTGACAATAATTTACAACTTTAATTGCTATTAATGTGGTGGTCTCTTGCGAAATAATTGACAAAAGCATTTCTGTTCAGTGCAGGTTACCTGGGCTGCAGCAATGCAACAAAACACCTGGAGTGAAGAAACATTGGCCACACTGGACAGACGAGATGTGAGTATGCTATCAGTTTGTTTTAAAATATCACAAGGTCAAAGCTTGACCTCATGATATTTACAGTATTATGCCATATGACAGATTTCATGTTACATTCTGAAATATGTCGCCTGCCTGGACATCTTAGGTGTCATTTATCAGATAAATTGTGATGATTAACGATTTCATCATGAATCAAGAGTTTAATACAATGCAGTTTACAATAGGCAGCTTGTTTGTTATTGAGATACTTTTGGCCATGTAGTGTATGTGGACACCCCTTTAAATTAGTGGATTTGGCTATTTTAGCCTCACCCATTGTTGACAAGTGTATAAAATTGAGCACACAGCCATGCAATCTCCATAGACAAACATTGACAGTAGAATGGCCTTATTGAAGAGCTCAGTTACTTTCAACGTGGTACCATCATAGGATGCCACCTTTCCAACAAGTCATTTTGTCAAATTTTTGCCCTGCTAGAGCTGCCCCGATCAACTATAAGTGCTGTTATTGTGAAGTGGAAACGTCTAGGAGCAACAACGGCTCAGCCGCAAAGTGGTAGGCCACACAAGCTCACAGAACGGGACCACCGAGTGCTGAAGAAGTTAGTGCATAAAAATAATCTGTCCTCGGTTGCAACACTCACTACAGGATCCAAACTGCCCCTGTAAGCAACGTTAACACAATAACTGTTTGTCGGGAGCTTCATCAAATTAGTTTCCATGGCCGAGCAGATGCCAAGCGTCGGCTGGAGTGGTGTAAAGCTTGCCGCAATTGGACTCTGGAGCAGTGGAAACGCATTCTCTGGAGTGATGGATCACACTTCACCATCTGGCAGTCCGACGGACGAATCTGGATTTGGCAGATGCCAGGAGAACACTACCTTCCCCAATGCATAGTGCCAACTGTAAAGTTTGGTGGAGGAGGAATAATTGACTGTGGCTGTTTTTCATGGTTCGAGTTAGGCCTCTTAGTTCCAGTGAAGGGAAATCTTAACGCTACAGTATACAATGACATTCTAGACGATTCTGTGCTTCCAACTCTTTGTGGAAACAGTTTGTGCAAGGCCCTTTCCTGTTTAAACATGACAATGTTTAAAGCGTGGTCCATACATAAATGGTTTGTCAAGATTGGTGTGGATGAACTTGACTGGTCTGCACAGAGCCCTGACCCTGACCACAGAGCCCGGAACGCAGACTGTGAACCAGGCCTAATCGCCCAACATCAGTGCCCGACCTCACTGATGTTCTTGTGGCTGAATGAAAGTGAGTCCCCCCAGCAATGTTGCAACATCTAGTGGAAAGCATTCCCAGAAGAGTGGAAGCTGTTCTAGCAGAAAAGTGGGGACCAACTCCATTATGCCCATGATTTTGAAATGAGATGTTTGACGAGCAGGTGTCCACATACCTTTGGTCATGTAATGTATTACATAGTAGGTTTGGTAACTGATATGTAGACTAGTGACTGACAAATAAATCTGTAAACATCAGATAATTTTTTTAAATTATGTTTTAAATTGTCATTAGATAATAGATCTTAGATATTGATATTGGCAAAAAAAAGCTATCCGTCAAAAATTGTATCAGTATAGAGCATCGAATGTTTTCTTTGGGTCATCAAAAACTTGTGGTTCCACTGGGGCTCGAACCCAGGACCTTCTGCGTGTAAAGCAGACGTGATAACCACTACACTATGGAACCAACTGAATTCATTGGTCAAATGCAAAGGTATTATAGATGAAGATGTCTTGCCCGTTTTTAATGTTTCTCATTACGATGAATATCGTTTGATCTATACTGACTGTATTTAACTGTTAGACATATTACGTGATGTTTATATATTCATTTTTAAGACAAGCGTGGAATTTCAGTTTTATAATGGTCTATAATGGCGGGGAGTGCAGTCGTGTGTGCAACTGCATTTGCAATGGCAAGATATTTGGTTTACTGCTGAGTTGTGTCATGTTAGTATTATAGCTACATTTCTGCTTTTATCCAGCTCCACCTGCGGCATAGAAAGGGATACTAGTCACCAAATGTGAACTCGATCTAAAAATGACCAAATGTAACCAATGCATGAACGTTAAAATGCTGGCCCATAATAAACCAAAGTTAATCCGCACCGATGTATCTCTCTTTGAGGCGGATCCATAGTTTTTTAGTTTACAATGTTGTGCAAAACCGAAACTTTTAACAGACTCAACTGACATCATGTTTCCGGAATGTCTGGAATGCATTGGTTGTGATATGGATCTGTAGAAATAATTTGAGGCACTTGGTTATTTATTTGACTGTGAATGTACCTATAATAACGTTTGTATAAATTGGAGAACATTTGACAGGCTCTCTATACAACAGGTTCGTCGGACCAACTCGTGCTGGTACGGTACGAAAAACTGTTATCCATTTCCGTCGCCTGTTTTGTACAAGTGGAGGAAAGCAGTGCGACACCCTCGTGACCACAACACAGGCTATCGAAAGGGCTCGCGTTTACCGGGAGGTAAAACGGGTTGTCTACCTACATTCTACTTGACTGGCTTCTTCGATTGCCGCTCTAGTCACTTGCAGCGAGTGTAAGGTCTCTAATCCAAAGTAACTTCACGAAGTGTCTGTCCTCTCTTCGCAGCACATTGTAATATCGCAATTTTGTGCAATCGCCAATTAGTGTAAACATGACAGCAACATCGAGGGCACTCGACTGCTGACATATAGGAAATAGCAATATTAACTTGCCAAAAAATGAAGAAATTGAACACTCCAAAACAAATGTTATTTATAAATTGCTTCGTAGACAACGGGTGTAGACTAAGAGTAAAATGCTTACTTACGGGTCATTTTCCAACAATGCAGTTAAAGATAAGATAAGATAAAAAAAAAACATTTTTAAATGGAAATAGTGGCACAGTGAATAACGAATAAAAATAACGAGTAATGGCTATACATAGGGAGTAGAAAATAAAATGGCTATATATAGGGAGTAGAAAATAGGGAGCAGAAAATAACGTGGCTATATATAGGGAGTAGAAAATAACATGGCTATATACAGGGAGTAAAAAATAACATGGCTATACATAGGGAGTAAAAAATAACATGGCTATATACAGGGAGTACCAGTATATAGCCATGTACAAACCCTTATGATAACGAAATAGGCCTATGCTTTTACACCAAAAATATTTTACGTCATCATCAGGATGGTCATGTGTTATGCATTTAATTGGAGAAGAAAATCCCAAATTAGTGGCACAATTATTGTATTGTTATAGTTTAGTAACTTTCCTAATGTACATATCATTTTCAGGAAGAAATATCCAGTAGCCAAATATTATATAGGAATATGATAATATGATAATATGATATGACATATTACAAGTACGATTGTCATATTTGTAATTTGACTACCACTATATCAGCTATCTAGTGATGGTTCAGAAAAACACACACTTGGAAGCATGCGACCAAAACACCACTTTGGCCACCAGAGTTCGGCTGTAGTGGTAGACCTATTCGTTATTGGAAAAGAATGATTCCAAAGATGTCAATGTTTTGAAAAGGAATTAACAATTATATAATAAAAGGCTCGACTATGGTCACCACCTGTTATGCACCTCTAGGCCTCTGTCGGCGCTAGGACCCAGTGTGCGCGATTTTCATCTCCAGCTGCTGCGTTCTGAAAACGGGCGATGAGGGAAGATCGCGAGGAGAAGTCAAAATTTCACTCCGGAATTATTCTACCAAAAATTCATATTAGTGACACCTACAGAAGTCCCCAAGTCTCAAGCAATCACTTGTCGCGGTGTGAAAGGCTCTATTTGCAAGCTTTGTGAGGGCAGTTTGGAGCGCAAGGTAAGGCGGTGCGATACCATGCGATTAATAACAAAGGCGTACTGGCGAGCAGGGGGCATTAAGGGGGGCAGGGTACTACGCCATGGAGGGCAACAGTCAACTCTCCCAAACTTTGCTGTCAGTAATTGTGTACAGTAAAGTTTGTAAATACATGTACAGACCATAACAAACCTGTCTAAAGGTATTCAAGGTGTGCAATTGGTAATGTAAAGACGTCTTCAAGTGTCATGATAAACATGTCACATGTTTCTTGGGGTGAAATCCTGTCTCAGTAGGCAGTGGTCCATATTATATTTTGCTAAGGCTACTACATCCCTTGAAACATATAAAGTGAATTCTAGTTTCACACTGTATTTTATTATAATATTATTGTCCATCTGCCATGAGTTAACACCTCAGTGGCATCCTCAACCTGCCAACTCAGAGCATCGTCTCCAACTTGTTCTCTGCCTCCATGGTATAGGCTAGGATGATTTACTCCATTATCGTCGTAAACATTATACCAGGTAATGGCAACCGCGAACTCAGACGTGACAGGACATGCCTTAGGCCTACTCTATAGGGGCAGTATCCCTGGCCTAGGTTGTTTGGATAAGGCGTTAGAATATTCCACAAATCGACCAAATGTACTCAAAGTAGCCGAAGCCCCGTTTTGAAAGGGAACGACGGTCATTTTCACAAGGCCTTCAACAAAACACTGTGGCTTCATTCACTGTGAACTTGCTGTTTTAAGTGTGATTGTTTTGATCACCAGTCAGATTTAAACTGGAATACTGTAATCCACTGTATTTAAGTTGTTTGAACCTATAGCTTCAAACGTCCGCTGGTAGTGGCAGGGACTAAAACTCGTCGATAACTGGAGAAGCCCCGAGCAGCCGGTCACTACCGGGATTGCTTTCGCTCTGTCGTTGAGGTCTCTCTCTGGGTAACCCCCGCTCCGACACAATGCAATGTGAACACTGTCGACAACCTGGTTCCGCTTATAGGAAGGCACATTCAAAAGCAGGCGTGTTATTATGTAGCTCGGGCGGTGTGACGTGTATATTTGTCCTATTTTGATATTTGGCTATATGTCAATATTAGGCTGACCGCCGACATGCAGCACTCACTGCTGTTCGCGAGTGAACGGTGTTGGGAAATGGGCAAATTATCCTACCGAGATTATCTTCACCGAGATGAAGCATGCGAAATAGTTGAAAGACGAACGTGTGTCCGTCCGATGGGGGTGCATCACTGCTGCAACGGCTGCGGCCGGGAGACAGTGAAGAAATAGGTCATTGTTAAACAACCAACATAAATGTTTACTTCCATCATCATTTAGACTACCTGATATTTAGACATTTGCTATAACGGAATTTATATTATATTCATAAATCGGTGATATTCTATTCCAGATGGTTACTTCGTTTTTACCTGCATAAGCTATGATGCAGGTAAGAGTCCCGCGCCGGCCTGATTCTAGATAGACGAAATTGTTATAAGCCATGTGCCAAAGGCTTTTCTCTAGATATCAACTGTAAGAGCGAGTGGGCTGCTGAATGTTTTGGGGTAGGCTATTATGTTTATTCTGCATTAACAACCCAGGCTTCGAGACCTGTCTCTAACCATTTTGACCTTGCAAGGTAATTCAACTTATAGGTTCTCCGCCTTATTAAATTTTCCAAGTCTCCAAACATTCCAATGTATTTTTTAGGACAGGTGCCTGTTCAAATTAATGGTAAGATGTATCCAGATAACCTGACACTCGTTGAAACTTGCAATCAGTGTTATATTGGTTGAATCTTGATCATTCACACCTATTTTACCTCAGCATTCTTTACAACTCTATGAAAACAATTAATCAATGCTCCAAAACTTTTAGTTTACTTCATATATGTGTTGTTCATTGTTAATTACCACCTGTAAAGGCTTATATGAGTTGAGTGCTTATTAACATAACATTTTGTCATAGAAACGTGTAAGGTAATTTTACGTGTTGAAATAATAATCTCTTGGCTGATACACTTCTAAAACATCAAGCATGTCTCAGTCTTATTTTATGCAGATATATTGATCGTCATGATAATTTTCAGTTAAAAGGCCTTCATGCGGGACACAGTGCCAATATTATATAAGATAAAGGTAGAATTACTCAACACATGCACATTTAAAAAAACAAAAAACAGTGTTTCATCTCACCTTCTGTAGTATATTTCTAGAATGACACCGTCTTGCATGGCCTACAACCTAGAAATTGATGTCCATGGCTGTCTAGAAATCAGTGAGACCAACAGAAGGAAATAGCCTATAGCAGGATAAATGTACAGTGCCTTGCGAAAGTATTCGGCCCCCTTGAACTTTGCAACCTTTTGCCACATTTCAGGCTTCAAACATAAAGATATAAAACTGTATTTTTTTGTGAAGAATCAACAACAGGTGGGACACAATCATGAAGTGGAACGACATTTATTGGATATTTCAAACTTTTTTAACAAATCAAAAACTGAAAAATTGGGCGTGCAAAATGATTCAGCCCCTTTACTTTCAGTGCAGCAAACTCTCTCCAGAAGTTCAGTGAGGATCTCTGAATGATCCAATGTTGACCTAAATGACTAATGATGATAAATACAATCCACCTGTGTGTAATCAAGTCTCCGTATAAATGCACCTGCACTGTGATAGTCTCAGAGGTCCGTTAAAAGCGCAGAGAGCATCATGAAGAACAAGGAACACACCAGGTAGGTCCGAGATACTGTTGTGAAGAAGTTTAAAGCCGAATTTGGATACAAAAAGATTTACCAAGCTTTAAACATCCCAAGGAGCACTGTGCAAGCGATAATATTGAAATGGAAGGAGTATCAGACCACTGCAAATCTACCAAGACCTGGCCGTCCCTCTAAACTTTCAGCTTATACAAGGAGAAGACTGATCAGAGATGCAGCCAAGAGGCCCATGATCACTCTGGATGAACTGCAGAAATCTACAGCTGAGGTGGGAGACTCTGTCCATAGGACAACAATCAGTCGTATATTGCACAAATCTGGCCTTTATGGAAGAGTGGCAAGATGAAAGCCATTTCTTAAAGATATCCATAAAAAGTGTTGTTTAAAGTTTGCCACAAGCTACCTGGGAGACACCAAACATGTGGAAGAAGGTGCTCTGGTCAGATGAAACCAAAATTGAACTTTTTAGCAACAATGCAAAACGTTATGTTTGGTGTAAAAGCAACACAGCTGAACACACCATCCCCACTGTCAAACATGGTGGTGGCAGCATCATGGTTTGGGCCTGCTTTTCTTCAGCAGGGACAGGGAAGATGGTTAAAATTGATGGGAAGATGGATGGAGCCAAATATAGGACCATTCTGGAAGAAAACCTGATGGAGTCTGCAAAAGACCTGAGACTGGGACGGAGATTTGTCTTCCAACAAGACAATGATCCAAAACAAAAAGCAAAATCTACAATGGAATGGTTCAAAAATAAACATATCCAGGTGTTAGAATGGCCAAGTCAAAGTCCAGACCTGAATCCAATCGAGAATCTGTGGAAAGAACTGAAAACTGCTGTTCACAAATGCTCTCCATTCAACCTCACTGAGCTCGAGCTGTTTTGCAAGGAGGAATGGGAAAAAATGTCAGTCTCTCGATGTGCAAAACTGATAGAGACATACCCCAAGCGACTTACAGCTGTAATCGCAGCAAAAGGTGGCGCTACAAAGTATTAACTTAAGGGGGCTGAATAATTTTGCACACCCAATTTTTCAGTTTTTGATTTGTTAAAAAACGTTGAAATATCCAATAAATGTCGTTCCACTTCATGATTGTGTCCCACTTGTTGTTGATTCTTCATAAAAAAAATACAGTTTTATATCTTTATGTTTGAAGCCTGAAATGTGGCAAAAGGTCGCAAAGTTCAAGGGGGCCGAATACTTTCGCAAGGCACTGTAGGCCTATTGCACGTTTATGAAGGGTCAGATTGTCATGTGTTTCAAATTATGAAACTGATCAGAGACTGAAATGATAAAATGTGATGCACCTCTAAAGGAAATCACCCTTGTGTTATTTGAGTACTCTTGAGCGATGTAAAGAAAGAGTTTGCCATATACACTGAGTGTACAAAACATTAAGAACACATTCCTCAGAACAGCCTCAATACATCGGGCATGGAATCAACAAGGTGTCGAAAGCATTCCACGGGGATGCTGGCCCAAGTTGACTCGAATGGTTCCCACAGTTGTGTCAAGTTGGGTGGTGGACCATTCTTGATACACGCGGCAAACTGTTGAGCATGAAAATCCCAGCAGCGTTGCAGTTCTTGACAAACAAACCTGTGCGCATGGCACCTATTACCATGCCCTGTTCAAAGGCACCTAAATATTTTGTCTTGCCCATTCACCCTTTGAATGGCACACATACACAATCCATGTCTCAATTTTCTCAAAGCTTAAAAATCCTCATTTAACCTGTTTCCTCCCCTTCATCTACACTGATTGAAGTGGATTTAACAGGGGACATCAATAAGGGATCATAGTTTTCACCTGGATTCACCTGGTCAGTCTATGTCATGGAAAGAGCAGTTGTTGCTAATGTTTTGTACACACAGTGTATATTTGGAATTTTCCCTGTTTCAGTCATGAAGCACAGTGTGAATTTAATCGAACCATTCATCCTCAGAAATATATTTTGATCTCACAATGTTTGTCTAACAGATAAAGCTATCAGCACAGTGATGAAGAAATGAATAACCATGCAAGACGGGGCAAAGAGGGACTAAAGGCCCTATATAGGCTGTGCTGTGACTATGAATGCATTTGAGAAGGAAGGGACAGTGGCATTAAAGAAGTGGAGGAGTTGGGAGGACAGCAAAGGTCAATGTAAAGAGAATGGGGGAGAGACCAGGTAAATAAACATACAGGAAACAGTACCAAGTGATATAGGGGAGGGGAGACAGATGTGTGAGATGGGGAAATTGTGCATTTCTGGATAGCAGTCATTTAGGATTATGATTGGGGAGGGGATTGAAATTTAAGCTGGAATAGGTGAGAAAGGGGGTTGTAATTCAGGGCATTGATCAAGGTCAGTGTTTGGATGTTTGAAGTACAAGTTGATTGGAGGCCTGGTTGTCAAAGGAGAGGCAGTGAGGGGCAATGTGCATTGTTAAGTAGTGTAACAACTGGGCCTCGAGGGGTGATAATATAGTGTGGTCATATTTTTCCTAATTCTTCTCGTCAAAATGTAATGTTTTATGTTTTATATGAAAGTCTGTCCAAATAGATTTCTGCCGCCTACAACAAGGCTATATTCTTTGACCATACATCAAATCCATAAAGGCTACAGTATGATAATGATGGGGACTCCATAACATAACTAAACCGTGAAATGTGAGTATTTCCCCTTCACACACCCGACAGGATCTCGGCCCCCTCGTGTTAATTCCTTTGAACCAATACCTCTCACTTTTTTTGGTTGGCCCTCTTTAGTCCCTAAAGCAACCATCCGCAGGGGTACTTCCATTCATTGGATTATGAATGATTGTTATTCCTGCATTCATTCATTATAAATCGGTGTCTTTATGATGAAAATGTCAATTTTCACTTTGTTACTTCGGTAAGCTTTTTCAGTTTAGCGCACCGCTGCGATCCCCCTTTCCCCTTGAGCGGCTGGAGTACTTTGTTGCATGCTGGTACTTGCAGTCTGTACTCCTCCCACCACAGGATTTGTATAGTTTGCGCGTGGGTAGCCAAACACTACAAATCCCAGACTATCAGTCCACCTTCTGCCCCTTCTCTCCCACCAGACCGTAGACCGAGATACGGTACGGACTGTCTTGACAAAACCCCCCGGACTTTCAGAACCGAAAACCGTCGAGATTAGTGAACAGCAACCGACAAGAACGAAAGACTTGATTATCGCCGGAGCCGCGATATATACTGTTCATTTACACCCTGGACGAACGGGTTTGTAATTGTTTGTGCCATTTGACATCGTTATCTTGCTTGCTAAGTACCCTTCGAATTATTCAGTATCGGGGACGAGACGACTCGGTTCGCGTCGGACTCATGCATGTCTTTGAACACAGAAGCGGTTCGGTAAGGGCCGATGAAAGACAGTCAAATCAACATTTTGTGTCGCACGGCCGGAGATAAATACAGTAGCCTGTCTAAACATGCATAGCACTGTGTAATGCAGACCAATACTGGCTTCGCGGAGACTTTGCTGCGCAGCGATCTGACATTTTTTCGTGGTATTTTGAACCTGAGTTACATTTGGTTTTCCTTATTGTGTATGGTGCACATTACAGTATCCATCTACAAGTTCTGTGTAGATTGTTGCCCTACCCTCTGTTAGTTCTGAAATACTTTTCGTCAGAAAATGAGCAAAGGAAACAGTCAGCTAAAGTGCAATGTATCCCTCATACAATCCATTTCAGTCTATTCAACACAGTCCAACATTATATATTTACCTCGTTTCTTCAATTATGTTATTTATCAGTAAAATACGTCATGGACACTGTACCTCGTGGTCTATGGATTGATTAAATAATATGGTAATTGGAGTTTGGAATGTTTGTTCCGTGATATTTGGCTATCGATTGATGTTGGCAAGATTATGTGACAGTAGTTGTCCACATTGTGCAAGTAGGGTATCGTGCAAGTGCGGATGAACGATGTAAGTATTTGGTAAGGCAAAATACATTCTCGAGTCAGTGGTTTCGTTGTAGATATTGGAAATGCTTGCTTTGTAGCCTATTATGCTGGTTGCTATCGCATAATTCTCGCTTCAAAAATCAAGGATAAATTTGGTTCCATTTTGATCATGTGTATATGTTTTGACTGTTCACCTGAGAGGCAATAGTGTCGGCCTTTCCTTTTATGATCTCCATCTCTTTGGGCGAGTGGGATGCCCCGAGTTTTTGCGTGAATATGTTGTTTTGATAGAGATTGAACCAATTTCTCGATTAGTTGAACTAGTGGAATAAAACGACCCCGCTCGTCGACTGTATTTTCTGCATCACCAAAAGCATATAGATTTGACACACGGATGCGTCTCTTTTCTGCATGAGGGCTGTGCAGTCCATTGACCGGGAGCAAGTAACTAGTCTGGAGTCCGAGGGAGATTAGTTGACTCCTCTTTTAGACGTAGCCGATTGACTCTGGGATAGCCACCTCATTATAGTTGGGACAGATGTGACTTTGTTTTGCCAGCATGACTGACACAATATATGTTTATCAAATACATCCATAGCATTCCAGTTGGATACTCAGCAGATGAGACGATTTAACTGTAGCACAAAGACAAACTAGCAGTATTAGCAAGTAGCAACATGATGTTATGCGATAATGAATGCAGAAGCCTCTCATATTCAGTTATGTACTTGCAGCTATATCCAGCCCATGTTTGCCGACTTCAGCGGAGAGACATAGCCTACCTCGGCTGTCACTCACGTTTTACGTTACGGGTATGTTTCGGCAACTACAGTGATCTTAACACCTCGATGCATTGCTCTCATATTTGCTGGTGGATAGTTATAAACGGACCCATTTGTAGTCGTCTCATTTAATTGTCGGGTGGGGTGGCTCACCTTTCCTCGCAGGGTATGTTGACTGGATGTCTGAAAGCATTTGAAGTGTTGCTTTCTGTCAGATATATTCATTAAGGTGCCATTATTTAGGAATACTACAAGATTCATATGATTGTGGGTGCATATGATACTTACATCCAGGGTTTGAGTTTTAGGGCGGTCCAGAAGGAGGGGTTGGGGGAGGCATTACTGTTCATTGATGTCCGAACAAACAGACATCAATGGAGCACACAGATTATAATTTTATCACATTCACATGAATTGTTAGAATATTACTTATGATTCTGTATTAATATCAGTTATATAGTGGTAACATTTTTTGGTGTAATTTGCATAATTGCACACATACAGTGGGGCAAAAAAGTATTTAGTCAGCCACCAATTGTGCAAGTTCTCCCACTTAAAAATATGAGAGAGGCCTGTAATTTTCATCATAGGTACACTTCAACTATGACAGACAAAATTAGAAAAAAAATCCAGAAAATCACATTGTAGGATTTTTAATGTATTTATTTGCAAATTATGGTGGAAAATAAGTATTTGGTTACCTACAAACAAGCAACATTTCTGGCTCTCACAGACCTGTAACTTCTTCTTTAAGAGGCTCCTCTGTCCTCCACTCGTTACCTGTATTAATGGCAACTGTTTGAACTTGTAATCAGTATTAAAGACACCTGTCCACAACCAAACAGTCACACTCCAAACTCCACTATGGCCAAGACCAAAGAGCTGTCAAAGGACACCAGAAACAAAATTGTAGACCTGCACCAGGCTGGGAAGACTGAATCTGCAATAGGTAAGCAGCTTGGTTTGAAGAAATCAACTGTGGGAGCAATTATTAGGAAATGGAAGACATACAAGACCACTGATAATCTCCCTCGATCTGGGGCTCCACGCAAGATCTCACCCCGTGGGGTCAAAATGATCACAAGAACGGTGAGCAAAAATCCCAGAACCAGAACATGGGCTGGATAGGTCCCCCCGACCTAGTGAATGACCTGCAGAGAGCTGGGACCAAAGTAACAAAGCCTACCATCAGTAACACACTACGCCGCCAGGGACTCAAATCCTGCAGTGCCAGACGTGTCCCCCTGCTTAAGCCAGTACATGTCCAGGCCTGTCTGAAGTTTGTTAGAGAGCATTTGGATGATCCAGAAAAAGATTGGGAGAATATCATATGGTCAGATGAAACCAAAATACAACTTTTTGGTAAAAACTCAACTCATCGTGTTTGGAGGACAAAGAATGCTGAGTTGCATCCAAAGAACACCATACCGACTGTGAAGCATGGTGGTGGAAACATCATGCTTTGGGGCTGTTTTTCTGCAAAGGGACCAGGACGACTGATCCGTGTAAAGGAAAGAATGAATGGGGCCATGTATCGTGAGATTTTGAGTGAAAACCTCCTTCCATCAGCAAGGGCATTGAAGATGAAACGTGGCTGGGTCTTTCAGCATGACAATGATCCCAAACACACCGCTTGGGCAACGAAGGAGTGGCTTTGTAAGAAGCATTTCAAGGTCCTGGAGTGGCCTAGCCAGTCTCCAGATCTCAACCCCATAGAAAATCTTTGGAGGGAGTTGAAAGTCCGTGTTGCCCAGCAACAGCCCCAAAACATCACTGCTTTAGAGGAGATCTGCATGGAGGAATGGGCCAAAATACCAGCAACAGTGTGTGAAAACCTTGTGAAGACTTACAGAAAACGTTTGACCTCTGTCATTGCCAACAAAGGGTATATAACAAAGTATTGAGATAAACTTTTGTTATTGACCAAATACTTATTTTCCACCATCATTTGCAAATAAATTCATTAACAATCCTACAATGTGATTTTCTGGATTTTTTTTCTCATTTTGTCTGTCATAGTTGAAGTATACCTATGATGAAAATTACAGGCCTCTCTCATCTTTTTAAGTGGGAGAACTTGCACAATTAGTGGCTGACTAGATACTTTTTGCCCCACTGTAACAGGAAAAAAAATCTGTACATGATTGCAAAGAGGCAGGCGAAATTAAAAGTCAGTCAGATCAATAATTATGAGCTTTGATCAAATCTGGGAGAAATATTTACATGTTGACCCGTAATAGATTTTCTTTATTGGGTACAAAATATACACTGAGTATGCAAAACATTAAAAACACCTTTGTAATATTTAGTTGCACCCTCTCTTTTGCCCTCAGAACAGCCTCGATTCATCAGGGCATGGACTCTACAAGTTGTCAAGCGTTCCACAGGGATGGTTGTCCATGTTGACTCCAATGCTTCCCACAGTTGGGTCAAGTTGCCTGTATGTCCTTTGGGTGGTGGACCATTCTTGATACACACAGGAAACTGTTTAGCATGAAAAACCTAGTAGCGTTGCAGTTCTTGACACATTCAAACTGGTGCGCCTGGCACCTGCTACCATACCCCAATCAAAGGCACTTCAATCATTTGTCTTGCCGTTCACCCTCTGAATGGCACACATACACAGTCCATGTCTCAATGCTTGAAAATTATTCGTTAGCCTGTCTCCTGCCCTTCGTCTACACTGATTTGAAGTGGTTTTAACTAGTGACCTCAATAAGGGATCCTAGTTTGACCTGGTCAGTCTATGTCATGGAAAGAGCAAGTGTTTCTTAATCTTTTGTACACTCAGTGTATGTAAACTGAACAAAAATATGAACACAACATGCAAAGTGTTGGTCCCATGTTTCATGAGCTGAAATAAAAGATCCCTGACATTTTCCAAAATGTGCAAAAAGCATATTTTGTAGTTTTGTCACACAACACAATGCCACAGACGTCTCAAGTTTTGAGCGAGCGTGCTATTGGCATGCTGACTGCAGGAATGTCCACCAGAGTTGTCGCCAGAGAATTGAATGCTCATTTCTCTACCATAAGCCACCTCCGTAATTTTAGAGAATTTGGCAGCACGTCCAACCGGCCTCACAACTGCAGACTACATGTATGGCTTGTGTGGGTGAGCAGTTTGCTGATGTCAACGTTGTGAATAGAGTGCCCCATGGTGGGGTTATGGTATGGGCACAACACATTTGCATTTTATTGATAACAATTTTAATGCACAGAGATACCGTGACGAGATTCTGAGGGCCATTGTCGTGCCATTCATCCGCTGCCATCAACTCATGTTTCAGCATGATAATGCACAGCCCCATGTTGCAAGGATCTGTACACAATTCCTGGAAGCTGAAAATGTCCCAGTTCTTACCTGACCTGCATACTCGCCAGACATGTCACCTATATACCATGTTTGGGATGCTCTGGATATCCAGCAACTTCGCACAGCCATTGAAGAGGAGTAGGACAATATTCCACAGGCCAAAATCAACAGCCTGATCAACTCTATGTGAAGGAGATGTGTCGAGCTGCATGAGACAAATGGTGGTTACACCAGATACTGACTGGTTTTCTGATCCATGGTATCTGGTATCTGTGACCAATAGATGCATATCTGTATTCCCAGTCTCGTGAAATCCATAGATTATGGGCTAATTATTTTTTTTCAATTGACTGATTTCCTTATATGAACTATAACTCAGTAAAATCTTTGAAATTGTTGCATGTTGAGTTAATATTTTTGTTCAGTATAACAAAGTATTGACTCGGGTGGGAATACTTACAGTACCAGTCAAAAGTTTGGACACACCTACTCATTCAAGGGTTTTTCTTTATTTGTACTATTTTCTACATTGTAGGATAATAGTAAAGACATCAAAACTGTGAAATAACACATATGGAATCATGTAGTAACCAAAAAAGTGTTAAACAAATCAAAATATATTTTAGATTAGAGATTCTTCAAAGTAGCCATCCTTTGCCTTGATGACAGCTTTGCATACTCTTGTCATTCTCCAGCTTCATGATGTAGTCACCTAGAATGCATTTCAATTAACAGGTGTTCATTTGTGGAATTTATTTCCTTCGTAATGCGTTTTAGGCAAATCAGTTGTGTTGTGACAAGGTAGGGGTGGTATACAGAAGATAGCCCTATTTGGTAAAATACCAAATCCATATTATGGCAAGAACAGCTCAAATAAGCAAAACGAAACGACAGTCCATCATTACTTTAAGACATGAAGGTCAGTCAATATGGAAAACTTCAAGAGCTTTGAAGGTTTCTTCAAGTGCAGACGCAAAAACCATCAAGCGCAATGGCGAAACTGACTCATGAGGACCACCACAGGAAAAGGAAGATCCAGAGTTACCTTTCCTGCAAAGGATAAGTTAATTAGAGTTACCAGCCTCTGAAATTGCAGCCCAAATAAATGCTTAAAGTAGTTCAAGTAACAGACATATCTGAACATCAACTGTTCAGGGGAGACTGCGTGAATCATGCCTTCATGGTCGATTTGCTGCAAAGAAACCACTACTAAAGGACACCAATAAGAACAAGAGACTTGCTTGGGCCAAGAAACACGAGCAATGGACATTAGACCGGTGGAAATCTGTCCTTTGGTCTGATGAGTCCAAATTTAAGATTTTTGTTTCCAACTGCCGTGTCTTTCTGAGACGCAGAGTAGGTGAACGGATTATCTCTGCATGTGTGGTTCCCACCGTGAAGCATGGACGAAGATGTGTGATGGCGTGGTGGTGCTTTGCTAGTGTTACTCAGTGATTTATTTAGAATTCAAGGCACACTCAACTGGCATGGCTGCCACAGCATTCTGCAACGTAACGCCATCCCATCTGGTTTGCGCTTAGTGGGGCTATCATTTGTTTTTCAACAGGACAATGACCCAACACCCCTCTAGGCTATGTAAGGGCTTTTTGACCAAGAAGGAGAGGGATGGAGTGCTGCATCAGATGACCTGCCTCCACAATCACCCGACCTCAACCCAATTGAGATGGTTTGGTATGAGTTGGACTGCAGAGTGAAGGAAAAACAGACAAAAAGTGCCCAGTCCTTCAAGACTGTTGGAAAAGCATTCCAGGTGAAGTTGGTTGAGAGAATGCCAATAGTGTGCAAAGCTGTCATCAAAGCAAAGGGTGGCTACTTTGAAGAATCTAAAATCTAAAATATATTTAGATTTGTTTAACACTTTTTTGGTTACTACTATATGTGTTATTTCATAGTTTTAATGTCTATGGCCCTTGTTATAGACTCCTGGCCTATCTGATGAGATGTCATTGCTAACTGCTCTCTTTACTTTGGAATGTGGGCATCATGGCAGGGATACAGAAGCTAGACTTGCATTTTGAGTCTTCTTTACTCTCCCTTGCTTTGAGATGTATCAACTGTAGGATTCATTCTTGATAATAGAGTATCTGTAGTTAAGAATTTGAATTACACTATATGACGTTATTCCTCAGGTACTCTTCCCATTGACTCTTGGATTGATTTCTTAAATGAGCTGGAAATGGGTTGAGGGTTGAGGCCGCTTGAATGAGTTTGGTATAGGGATTTCAGAATGCTACCGCCACCTGCTTCCCATGTTTCTTCTTCTCTCTGTGGTCTCAGACAGTCCACTGTGCTGCAGCATGCATGACTTGGTCAGCACTGACCGAGTCCATTCGTTCAACACTAAGGAGAACTGTGAGAGATGTCATAAAATATGGTTTCCATCTTTAAAGCAATATGTGCCAATTTCCCTTGGTTAAGAGTAGGGTTGTGACGATACCAGTATCGCAATATTTTTTTCCATGGAATTAAAAAAAATAAAAACCACTTTATTTAAATATTGTGTGCGGTAGCTTGGAAAATAAATACATATCACTCTGGATGACAACATAATGATGTTTGTTTCCAACATTAGGGCTGTTCTCCTAAAGAAGTCAAATCTGCTTCGTTGTTTTGTTTCCTCGATACTAACAAGTTTTATGATACTGGTATCATCCCGGCCCGAGTCGAGGGCAAACCATCAACGCCAATGTTCTTTATGTCCATGCAAATAGGCCTACTCATAGCTGAACTACAAAATATAAATATAGAGTAAGTGAAAGTTATTGGCAAATATGCCTTGTACCAATATTGCATTTTTCTTTATAAGAACAACATACCAAAGAGTAAAAAAAGTAAAGTAATATATAACATATATTTTTACTTCAACATCCAAGCCTTCCTGGAGTGTGACACTGAGGACAGTGACATCTCTCGTCATCAAGCTTCTCTTTGGGCTGAGACACACCAATAGTGTTTGCTGGCTGAGAGTACTTAGCACCTCTGAATGTAATTTGCGAATCGAGTGTGTTCAGTGTCGGCAGTCAGACGTCTACAGCGGGTGGTCCCTAAATGCGCTGAATGATCTGCAGACGAACGCTACATCCACATTTAGTGTGATGCATGTGCAAGCCTTTACACATAGAAAACAATCAAGCACTTTCTCAACAAATCCCCCGAAAATCGTTAAACAATTATGTCTAGCCTAAATGTGCCAACTTAACATAAATGTGTACTACTTTTATGAATATTTGGTAGTGTTAGCAGTAGGCTGGCTAAACGGTTTCACAACACTACAAGGTTACTAATATTTTTCTAACCTCTCCTATGACAAGACTCATGAGCTAAAAATAATCAGCCATTTTGACCAGTTTCGGTTGTATTAGCCAATGTTACCATGATGAAAATTAATGCAATATCTGTACAATTGTCTCTTTTCCAGAATGTTTGACATTGTTTTTTATAATCTAATGCAGTTACAGCTTTGTTTTATGTTAATGAAAATATGCTCATTCAACAGCATAGCATCCTATACAGAGGAAGACCTTGCTGCAGACCTGAGGTCAACTACACCTAAGAAATGTTGTGTTAAGGAAACGCATATGCAGGTAATTGTTGTGCCTGATCACTGACTGAGTGAGCTGTACGCTTCACAGATTATGCTATGGTGCTTTACCTGAGAGATATATGCATGAGCAGTGAACATGGGCTTTATGTACCTTTCTTGTTATCTAGGTGGATCCCACTCCAATGAATGTAGGGGATGGAGGCACGGTGAGCCGAGAGATCGGTGCTCCCATTAAAGTGTCTGCGAGCATGGTGGGGAATCCCCCTCAGACGCTGCCCCCTGAGCTCAGAGGAGATGTGCCCCTTAGTCAGCCAAATAAGACCACCACAGCAACAGACTGTAAAACGCAGATCAACGTCTGTTCAGACCCTAGCAACTTCAACCATTGCCCAGTTGTCCATCCCCCGCAAGAACACAACAATGCTCCAACGTCAGGCCCTCCCCTCATTAGCTCTGACAAGAGAGCCGACAAGAAGAGATCAGAGGTCCCTAAACCCAAGGCTGATGGTGCTGGGGTCGTTCCCACACATCAGTGGCCGTGTGGTACAAAGAACAGCCCTGAGGACCTAGTTAACCCAAGTCACAGCAGTGTGATGTCCAATAAGAAACCACATACTCAGACCCAGCCAGTGATTGGTCTTCCAGCTGGTTTTCAGTGCTCAACACTATTTAAACCAGGCCAGCCTGTTGCTTTTCTTCCCTCCACTAACTTTTCATCCCCACTCTGCAAAATCACTCTTCCACCCGCGTTGGGTCAGATCGCAGCATTGCGAGAAGCCACAGGCAGCCAGTTTCAGAAGGGGAGTCAACCACAATGCGCAGCTGCTGGTGTGGCACCACTGCTGCGGACCTATCCATATCACTTCTCAGTGGGTCGAAGTCCAGCGCTTGAAAAGAAAACACCCACCGCAACACACAAACTCAAATGTAAGTCGACGTCCAGTAGCAAGAGCTCCAAAGTTGGAGGGGAGCAGAAATCCTCCATCGCCTCAGTGGTGGCCTCTCCCACTATCACTCTCCCAGCATTAGGCTCTGCCCCACCAACCCGCTTCACATTGTCTCCCACCGCTGCCATCTGCTGTGGCCCTTCACTGGCAAGCATCACCACTCACGGCAGGCTGCTGAACCATGTGGAGAAAGGCCCTTCGCACCGCAGTGCAGACAAGACATCTGTAGGCTTTCTAAAACTGAAGGCTTTGTCTGCTGCTAAGGACCATGCGGTCACTTGCCCGACTGAAGCAAGGGACGTGCCCCTCGACCTGTCCGCCAAGTCGAAGAGGCCAAAAGCGGTCAAAGACCCTCCAAACACAGTTGCCACCACAGAGCATCTCCATAACGAGGCATGTCAGAAAGTTGCCCTCCATCCAAAGAGGCCATACCCAATCCTACCCGACACCCACAGAAATGGGGCTTATCAGAAGCAGAGCAGCAGGCCCCTAAATCACCAGGGTTTGGAACCCAAATCATCCTGGGTCAAAGGTTGCTCTCAAGGCCCTATTAATAACCTCCCAGGAACCTATGTAGGTGTGGCCAGCCCCATACTTGCTTCCACCCTACGTAGCAAAGATGGGAAGGGGTCCTTTGAGGACGAGTTCCAGACTTTCGCTAGACAAGAGACTATCTCTATCATTGACCAAGGGGAACACCTGGCCTCAAGGGGAAAGAAGGCATTGTTCATGACGAAGAGCAACCAGCACGTTCATGGTATCAAGCACCCTAACAGTACCAGCCCAGCTGTAACAGAAAGCTGTCCCTTTAAGGGGGCTTTCTCCACAGCTCTGCCCGGCTCTACCAACTCACACTCTTATCAGAAATCTGCAAGTGTCAAAGCAGCAATCCCATACTCCCTCACTGTCGTCAAGCCATTATGGCAGCAACCACCACTTCTTCCTTACCAAGGTGCTTCTGTTCAGAGAAAGATCAGTCAAGGGACTCCCAAAGTCAAGGCGGCCACAGGTTCAGAAGGTCCCAAATTTCAGAGTGCCCATCAAAGCCTGTCCAGAATGTCCCCGCTGTCCAACCTTGAGTCCATAGTGAAGCAAAAAGCTCTAGAGAACACTGCATTGACTGGCGAGGGATATTGCCATCTATCGCCTATGGCATCCAGAAAGGCTGTGGTGAGCTCCCACACAATGGGCCAGGACACATTGTTCCGTCAGACTGCTGCCTTTGGATGTCCACCTATCAGATCTGTGGAGAACAAAGATACACTTTCCTCTAAAGGGTATTCCAAACAAGTTATGAACAAACTTGAGAAAACGGGTGTCTCTGAGTACAGAGAAAAGAGCTCTGAGAAACATGTTAAACTGGGGGAGCAGGCAGGTGGAAAAGAGATACAGGTCTTTGGAAGTAGTGGTTCAGCTAACAGAAACAGGATGGACAGCAAATTAGCCCAGGAGTTGGAGGGAGGAACGGTGAAGGAGGAGAATATGGCCCCTGCTGGTCCTGATCCCCGTGCTAAATTGGAGGGGATTGCCCTATCCATCCTCACTGGCCAGTGTGCAGGGTTAGCCGAGGTGGAGAAGAAGACCAATGGAACTAAAGAGGAGTCTCCCACCAAACCAATAGCTGCCTTCACCAAACAGAAGAAGCCCCCTAGCCCAAGGAAGCCGGCAAAGGAGAAGTCATCACTGGACCCTTCAAAGAAGGCTGTAGTGCCAGTGAAGAAAAAGCCAGGCCAAGAGACCACTCCAGTTAAGAAAGAACCACGTCCCAAAAAGGTAAGTTGTTATTCTGCTTTTGTAATATTTACAATTCCATCAAGGTGTGTTGTTTTGATTATGTGTTGTACAATGACATTATTCTGTTTTGTTGGTTGAACAAAGAAAGACGGCTATTACATTCACACACTTGACACATTTATCCGCATTTATAATGAAGCAGAATTGGAAAAAATATGTGAAATATCAACCACCCATCAACTTACCTGTCTGTATTATGATTAAAGTATACTGATTGAAATACAAAGGCAATTCAGTGCTTATACAGTCCATATGCTCTCCGTTACCATCAAAGCTTTCAAGGCCCATTTAGTGCTCTCACTCTGTCCCTTGTGTGTTGCCACAGAAGAAGCCATGTGCACCTGTACTGGAGCACAGTCTGTCGCTGGCTGAACCATCCCCACACAGGGAGGAGGGAGAGAACACTAGCAGGGAGAAGACCAGCACCACTGATAACAAGCAGAGTGCTCACAACAAACCAGGTATTTCTGTCTCTTCTGATAGATTAGAACTTCACATACTACATCAGCCAAAGATCTAATCACAAATCCTTTATTATGATTCCTCTGCCCACGTTGTTTTGCAGTAGGTTTTGAAGTAGGTTTCACAGGTAATGGGAGCAGTCCTCTCCCCAGTCCCCAGTGCTCTGAGACCCCAGTCCCCTTCAGCAGCCCTGGAAGACCCAATAAGGAGCCAGCGTGCTCAGAGAGCTCCACCCCCAGGCTGAGGAGGGGCCGACGGAGGGGTGATGAGGCTTGGCTGGACGACTGGGGCTTTGCTCCTCCACCTCCCCCAAATCTCCCCCACTCCCCTACAGCCCCTCCTCTCCAGCCTGCCCGCCGGCCCAGGGGCAGACCGCGCACCAACCCCCTGCCTGAGAAGGCAGCCCAGGGCAAGGCCAGACCCGCCCCCAGCACTGAGGGAGACGCCCTCAAACACAAGAAACGGTCCCGCTGCCGGAACAGGAAATACCAGAATGGGGAGTACATCACGGGGAAGGACAGGGATGGAGACGGAGAGGGGGAGGAGAGATCTGTCACCACCAGGCAGGGCACTCAATCTGAATCAGGTACTGTTCACCTGGAAATGGAACAAATAGAAGCAGCTGCAGGTTTGTCTGGATGTGGTTAATATCACAGTGGGCCTTACACAAGGCAAAGTTGGTACGAGTTGAATGACTGAATAGAACTGTATACAGTGTAACTGGTTTCGTATGCAGGAGCTTCCCACTATTTGCAGCTTATTATGTTAAAACATCCATATATCCTTAAAGTGCTGTTAACCCACCGTTTATTTAGCATGGCACACTTCAGGAGAGATGGAAGGCATGTTTAATGTGATAGGGCTTTGGTTCTGGTCTCATTGTTTTCTTGTCTTGTAGCTTCATATTAATCTGTCGGTACACAACATGTTTAAATAACATCCAATACACTGCTTAGAACCATTGAGTAAATATTTGCTGTGTTTCTGTAGATTTGACGGCTGCCATGTACCCACGCCTCAGTGCCACTCTGACCTGCCGTGGCACCAGCCCAGAGCCTGATCCCAGGAGGCCCTCGTTCACCCGCTCAGGGTCGGTGCGGCACCCGGAGAGAGAGGCCTCCCCAGAGCCCAGCGACAAACCCTCTGGGAAGAGGAAGTTCAAGAGCAAGCACTTGAGTGACACAGATGAGCCCAAGAAGGTAGGAAGTTCAGCGGCATCCATCGCAGAGGCCATAGGTCTGGACTTTGTGTTTCCTGCCAAATAGATCCTTGTTGTGAGATTTAGTGTGCTGTGATGAGCCTAAAGGCTTAGCTCATGGTTCCCCCTTGTGGCGCAAATCGCTACTACAACATATTACATTTTTTTGTGCTCTGGCAGCTGATTTCCTCCAGCGCAGAGTGTGAGGCCATTCGTCCTTGCTGTGACTCTCCGTCACACATTACTTTCTCATTACCCTGCAAAATGTTTATTTTTTTAAGCAGCTCAAGACCAAACGTTGCAGCTTGGGAAAGCGCCCTGCCTCTGTGGCAACGGATGACGACAGCCCCGACGCTAAGAAACCAGCAGGCCTCCAGGCCACCCCTAAGTGCTCGTCCTCCCCTCCAGCCAGTAAGAAGGGGACCTCAGGGAGGGGAGGGGTACCAGAGTCTCCCCCTAGCAGACCTGTTCCTCCAGAGGTTCGCCGGCTCATTGTCAACAAGAACGCCGGGGAGACTCTGCTACAAAGAGCTGCCCGATTGGGCTACCTGGTACTGCTCTACTGCTCCACCCAATCACCTGCCTGCATTCATCCTCAGCGCATTTCGCCCTACCATTACTCCGGTGTGGTGGGCCCCATACCCCATACCAGACCCTAATCCAATGATGTTTCAGTTTATCACACATTACATTTACATTTGAATAATTTAACAGGCGCTCTTATCTAGAGTGACTTACAGTTAGTTAGTGTACTCATCTTAAGATAGCTAGTTATACTATATATCACGGTCATCAATAGTAAAGACATTTTCAATTAAATAGTTATCAGCAAAATCAGTATGTTATACACTACATGGCCAAAAGATTGTGGACACCCCATCAAATTAGTAGATTTGGCTATTTCAGCCACACGGCTGGAGTGGTGTAAAGCTCGCCAACAGTGGAAACGCGTTCTCTGTAGTGATAAATCACGCTTCACCATCTGGCACTGCGACGGACAAATCTGGGTTTGGCAGATGCCAGTATAACGCTACCTGCCCGAATGCATAGTGCCAACTGTAAGTTTGGTAGAGGAACAATGGTATGGGGCTGTTTTTCATGGTTTGGGCTAGGCCCTTTATTTACAGTATAGGGAAATATTAACACTACAGCATACAATGACATTCTAGACGATTCTGTGCTTCCAACATTGTGGCAACAATTTTGGGAAGGCCTTTTCCTGTTTCAGCATGACAATGCTCCCGTGCACAAAGTGAGGTCCATACAGAAATCGTTTGTCAAGATTGGTGTGGAAGAACTTGACTGGTCTGCACAGAGCCCTGACCTCAATCCCATCGAACACCTTTGGGATGAATTGTAACAAGCCAGGCATAATCGCCCAACATCAGTGCCCGACCTCATTAATGTTCTGTGGCTGAATGGAAACAAGTCCCCTCAGCAATGTTCTAACATCTAGTGGAAAGCCTTCCCAGAAGAGTGGAGGCTGTTAAAGCTGCAAAGTGGGGACCAATTCCATATTAACGCCCATGATTTTAGAATGAGATGTTCGACCAGCAGGTGTCCACATACCTTTGGCCATGTAGTGTACGTGAACATAAATAGACTTAATTTATTTATTTTTGCCACAGCAAATAGAGTGTCTTATAAGTCCAAGTGTGCTGGGCATCCTGAAGATACAGGACAATATAATAATAAAATTAATCAACAACAAAAAATGGATCAGTCAGTGCTAGCAGGAAAAGACAAGTGTTATTTACATATAATATATATATATATATGTTGTATTATATATTGTGATGTTAAACCCCTGCTGTCCCTCCTGCAGGACGTGGTGCTCTACTGTCTGGAAAAAGATGTGCGGGAGGTCAATCGGCGTGACAACGCAGGTTACACGGCTCTCCACGAGGCGTGCTCTCGAGGCTGGAGCCACATCGTCCAGGTGCTGCTGAAACACGGGGCCGACGTCAATTGCAGCGCACAGGACGGAACACGGTGGGCGTCTAATGACTTCTGAACACTTAATAAGGGCTCGGACTTGGAGAGCATATTGTATGCCATACACTCCTGAGCTGAATGGTTATGCCTGCAATAAAGGACTTTCATTCTGGACATTCACGCTTGGCTTATATGAGATCCGTTGTAATGCTGTTGATATGTATGTTGATGAAATGAGAAAAGTAACACGTGTTATTGTATATTTTCAGGCCCATCCATGACGCAGTAGCCAGTGATAACCTACCTGAGCTGTGGATGCTGCTGAACCACGGGGCTGACCCCACCCTGGCTACCTACTCCGGACAGACGGCGGTCAAACTGGCCCAGAGCCCCAGCATGAAGACCTTCCTCAAAGGTACTCTAACCTGTCATCATCACTTGTGACCCCTGTGACACACATCAGTCTGTCCTTTTCTGAACATCACAGAGGAGTGCTTGGTGGAGTTTTAATCTGACCCTGGATCTGCTTTGTTTCAGAATACTTCACAGACCTGGAGGGGAGAAGTGACCAGGACCCCAGTCTACCATGGGACTTCTACAGCAGCTCCGTGTTTGGTAAAAAGCCTTAGTTTGATTGGTTTCTTTTCCTCACCATTGACCTCTGCATCCACTGCTATGTATCCACTCTTATCTGTGCTATGACTTGTATATGCCGTGATTAGAATGCGTAGTGTGGTTGGTATGAACAGGACAGTCCACTAGGGGGAGCCTTAAGCCCATGGTGAAACAAGAGGCTTATTGTCCTTAGAACAAAGGTGAATCAAGTTCTCCTGGCCGTCCTGAGCTCACGTCACTACATTTTCAGAGAATGGCCAGGAGGCATGCTGGGATTTCCTGCTCTCTCAGCGGGTGGAGGAGGAGGACGAGGGAAGGAAGGAGAGAGACTCTGATAGGGACTGTCTCATGTTTGAGTTCTCTTCGGAGCCCCTCTTACCCTGTTACCATGTCCAAGTGTCATTAACCCAGGGGTGAGTCAACACCAGAGCAGAAAATCACCTGTCAACACAATCATTCACACACACAGTCCCAGCTTTTCCACCCATAATCCAGTGCTTTTTGTTCCTTACTATTTTAAACCCCGAAGCACCTTTTGAAATCCTTCAAACCGCTCTTCAGCAATCAGCTTGTTGGATAGGCTCAGCTAGTTCTAATACCAACCCTACGTTTGTCCCTGACAGCTTTTGCAATTGGTTCCTGTTGACGGACGTCCTGAAGCGGCTGAAGATGTCTTCCCGGATATTCCGGGCGCGGTACCCGCACTTGGAGGTGGTGAGCCTGTCGCGAACAGAGATGTGTAGGCAGGTGTCTGTCAGCCAGGTGAGCACAGCCTCTGCACAGCCTCAGGAAGAGGGAGAGGGGCCGGTGGAGCTGGTCCGCTGTGTCCCGGAGCTCCAGGGACTGCTGGGTTCCTCCATTCACATCCTACAGGAGGACGAGGAGGAGGAGGAAGGGGACAGGATGGATACAGCCACGCCCTGCAGTCGGTAGCCCCCCCTGCTCTCTCACAGCCCCTCACACATCCCAACTGTTCCCTTACACGTCCTCAGTCTCACCCTAACCTCCCGCAAGCAGCATATTAAAATTAACTATGTTGGGAGGCTGCAGCCGTTGTAATGGTGGTTGTGGTATGGTAATACCAAACAATGTCTACGCCACAGGAGGCTGGTGGCACCTTAATTGGGGACTATGTGCTCGTGATAAAGGCTGGAGTGGAATTTGTGGAATGGTATCAAATGCATCAAACACATGGTTTACATGTGTTTAATGCCATTCCATTTGCTCCGTTACCGGCCATTATTATGAGCCGTCCTCCCCTCAGCAGCCTCCACTGGTCTACACCACTGGGAAGAACACACCTCACTAATGACCTGGGACTTCCACATTGAGGAGAAATGGGGGTCAAGGCAGCACCACCTTGAGGATGGGTGTGGGTGCTCGGTGCTGGAGAGCAGATTTCAGGTTCCAATCTGTAGGTATTTTTCAGGACCCAAGAAATATTCTGGAACGATCTTTTTTATGATTCTGTATGTATATGGTACTAAATGTATATCTTGCCATCAGAGTGATCACATTTGGTATTAATGTATTCGTGTGGCAAGGGATGGATTATGTTTAGGATTTTATTTTTGTGGTTTTGTTCAGTTTGTTTGTTCCTGAAGGAAAGATAATATTTTTGGGTGGGAGATAATCCAAGGCTTTTATCTCGGTGAACTCTTGCGTGCAGCTAAAAGGCTTACAGCCAGGCCAGCTAACAGTGGCAGGAAGGCCCCAGGGCCAGATGGTTCCTCTGTTAAAATGGGAGACCCAGAGACCCACAGAGAAGAGACCACGGACCCACACACACAGACACACAATCTGCCCAGCTAACAGAACCATAGAACCACAGTAATGCATTTCAACCACACAGCACTCTCAAGTTTGCTAATGGCTATCTGGCCATTCGATTTGTGTTACTTTTCTTTTGTCTTTCATTTTGCAGTGCACATGATTTCACCAAGCATCTACCTGTAGGCTTCTTACCCTCAGATCATGGATTGATTTAGTTGAGAATTAATACTTGTTTACAGATCTCAACAGATGGAAAGGTGTCCCTGTAGTTTTCTTCCCTCCTCCTGCTTACCAGATGATGGGAGTGGGAATAGAAGTGCCACATAGCGTCTGGGGAGGCCAACGTCCTCTGTTCTGACTGCCACCCTTCACTTTGCTGCATAAGAGTGACTCACAGGAGGGATAGGATAGGTATTGTTTTACTGCGCCATGCTAATCCCTCCTCATGGGGCTATGGGCGGACTCCATCGTGCTATGTGGCGTGTGTTTTATTTACACTGTTGTTTGTGCTTAATTTAATAGTCATTAATATATTTGACCTCTTGTGTATCTGACAAACAATTTATGAAAAATTGCTTTGTATGGTTGGTGCTTCATTTGAAATGTACAATTCAGGATCCCTTTATCCTTCCTGAGATGTTTCTTTTTCTCCCCTTATTGCAAACAGTATTTTAACAAGCAAAAGTACAGTTTTATTGTACTGGTGCTAAGCTAGAATTTGTGTTGACAATCAATGAAGTTTTTGTTTGAAGTTAAAACCAATAAATGATATTTAATTACGATGAAGTGACAAAATGTAAAGGAAAAGTATAGTTTCATTTCCTAAAATGAAGAAAGTGGAATACATCTAGTCTGGAGAAGAGGACAATGTACTGCTTGTGTGAGTGCTGTTAAAACAGCTTAACCTTCTATTCAATTTTATTTTTATTTTTAAATCAACCAGAATAAAGCATGATTGTGATGTATTGTTTGTGGGGTATTCATTTGGCTCATCAGAAAGCATATTCTATTTGCAGTCGGTTGCTCTGCTCTTTTTAAGAAAACGGTTACCGCAACCTTTTACATTGTAAACCGTATTATGTAAGGCTGAAGGCAGACAGATGTTAGCTGATCTTAATACTCAGACTGGTGATAAATCAACCTTTTGAAGAGATCATCAGAGTCAGGTATGTATGTAGTCTATCCAATCGTATCATTAGTCATATAATACCCATGATGACCTATAACCGATAAAACCTTTACAGCCTAAATAGAGATTACCTAATCTGAAATGTCATGCAGAATTTGCACTTTCAAGGAAATATCCATCTTCATATGAGATTCAAAGGTACACAGCATGACACAAACCCGAACATGGTGCTGTGATAAGGACGGGATGTCCACAAGAAGGAACCAGTCTGACCCAGTCTTGTGCCATAAAGTTGTAAAGCCGGAAGGGTGTAAAGTGTAGAAGCCTATGTGCGTCAATTCCCTACCGTCTTGCTCGCGTTTATTTAACTGGGATTTGTTTTTCACAATTGAAAATACTTGTATTTTCTGCTACTGATGATGATATTTGCTTAATACATATTTCCCCGCAAATTCTGCATAACATTGCTACCCGAGTGGTGCAGTGGTCTAAGGCATTGGATTGCAGTGCTTGAGGTGTTACTACAGACCCGGAGTCTCATAGGGCAGCGCACAATTGGCCCAGCATCTTCAGGGTTAGAGGAGGGTTTGGCCAGGGGGGCTTTACTTGGCTCATCGTGCTCTAGCACAGAAAAAACGTAATTACATAAGTATTTAGACCATTTCCTATGAGACTCCAAATTGAGCTTAGGTTCATCCTGTTTCCATTGATCATCCTTGAGATGTTTCTTTGTATTATCTTTCACCAGATCTAATGTGTATATTGTCCTACATTAATTTCACATTTCCACAAACTTGAAAGTGTTTCCTTTTAAATGGTGTCAAGAATATGCATATGCTTGCTTCAGGTCTTGAGCTACAGGCAGTTAGATTTGGGTATGTCATTTTAAGCGAAAATTGAAAAAAGTGTCCGATCCTTACGAGGTTTGGTAGAGTGGCAAGAAGGAGGCCACTCCTCAGTAAAAGGCACATGACAGCCCGCTTGGAGTTTGCCAAAAGGCACCTAATGGACTCTCAAGCAAGATTATTTTTCTGATGAAACCAAGATTGAACTCTTTGGCCTGAATGCCAAGCATCATGTCTGAAGGAAACCTGGCACTATTCCTATGGTGAAGCATGGTGGTGGCAGCATCATGTGGTGGGGATGTTTTTCAGCGGCAGGGACTGGGATACGAGTCAGGATCGAGGGAAAGATGAACAGAGCAAAGTACAGAGAGATCCTTGATGAAAACCTGCTCCAGAGCTCTCAGGACCTCAGACTGGGGTGAAGGTTCACCTTTCAACAGGACAACTCTAAACACACAGCCAAGACAACGCAGGAGTGGCTTTGGGACCAGTTGCTGAATGTCCTTGAGTGGCCCAGCCAGAGCACGGACTTAAACCTGATTGAACATCTCTGGAGAGACCTGAAAATAGCTGTGCAGCGACGCTCCCCATCCAACCTGACAGAGCATGAGAGGATCTGCAGAGAAGAATGGGAGAAACTCCCCAAATACAGGTGTGCCAAGCTTGCAGCGTCATACCCAAGACTTTATGCTGCAATTGCTTCCAAAGGTGCTTCAACAAAGTACTGAGTAAAGGGTCTAAATACTTATGTAAATGCACCTTGTGCTGGGGACAATAAAATGCCACTCTAAAATGTGCAGTTTTGTCACACAACACAATGCCACAGATGTCTCAAGTTTTGAGGGAGCGTGCAATTGGCATGCTGTCTGCAGAAATGTCCACCAGAGCTGTTGCCAGAAAATTGAATGTTAATTTCTCTATCATAAACCGCCTCCAACAGTGTTTTAGAGAATTTGGCAGTACGTTCAACCAGCCTCACAACCGCAGACCACGTGTAACCACGCCAGACCAGGACCTCCACATCCGGCTTATTCCCCTGCGCGATCATCTGAGGCCAGTCACCCGGACAGCTGATGAAACAGGAGTATTTATGTCTCTAATAAAGCCCTTTTGTAGGGAAAGACTCAATTTGATTGGCTGGGCCTGACTCCCAAGTGGGTGGGCCTATGCCCTCCCAGCCCCAACCATGGCTGTGCACTTGCCCATTTAGGGCAATAGATTAAGGCCTAATGAATTTATTTCAATTGACTGATTTCCTTATATGAACTGTAACTCAGAAGAATTGTTTAAATTATTGCATGTTGCATTTATATTTTTGTTCAGTATCGGACTGGGGCTGTCCCATAGGCTGAATTTAACTGTCATTAGTGTATTTTTTTAACAAGGTGGTGCTGCTGAATACACTGTGCAAAAAAATAGCCTTTTATTAATATAAATAAAGTGACGCAGTTGCGCAGCCAGTCCACAAGTCAGCGCAGCGCTCTTACATTATTTGGTTAGAACCCTGGTGGAGCAGAATGGGGGATCTCCGAAATATAAGTATAGGATAGCCAAATGAGACAGTGTTTCTATAAATTGAATGTGTGCCTTCACCTGATCTGTCTTACTTTTTTCAGAAAGTAAATAGTTATATATATATCATGTTTGCATCGTTTGCTTGGAAGCTTTCTAGTAGCAGGTTAAGGCTAAAGCTGCCCGTTAATAGCTTCATGGCATGTCACGTGTTCATCTCACAGTCTCCAAGCTTGCTTTTCCAGACGCCTGACAGCCTCCTGGATGTCATCCCTTTTAGGTTTCCAAGTATGTAATACAGAAAATATTGACTTACAATTAAGCCACGATAGCATATTTCATGAAGACATAAAATAATCTTTACAATATATAAAATAAATTACAAGACACACCAATCACAATAATATGGAACAGAATTGAAAGCCTAGGCCTACATATCATGCATGTACATGTTCAACACACAGATTTAGCAACCAGCATGGCTGAAACATGACACACGGACATACCAAAAGAGCGAGCCCTTGTGGGCCCCATTGTACATTACCTACTCTTTGCAACCCCCAAGGTTACTACAGTTCAGCATTTTTAGGCACTCACAGTCTGGCAGAGCCAGAATCAGTCAATTCCTTCTAGAAAGTAAGTTCCTTACAGATATTAAGAGTGAACCCTAGTCTAGGCTTCTTGGTGCACATGCAATGATATGATGATGTGTGATATTTGTTTTAGCTGCTCAAAACCTCTTTGAAGGGGTTTTCTGTACAATCATACTGTAAATATTGACACAATCCATACTGTGGAAATTATTATTAAAAATATGTCATTTGGATGTCAAAAAACACATCCATTTGAATGTTTTGACTTAGGTTGGAAGGCTCGGCTGCTTATAGTCCTGTAAATTGAGCCTCATGACATACACATACATGAATTCAGATTTGAGAACCACCCATTCACCGAGCCCCTGGGATGCTGCTGCATTCATTGGCCAGCTGTTTTAAGGCTGTGGATTTTGATTGGTTTAAAAAAAGGGCAAGTCTCTCAAAGACCAACTGACTGAGTAACATGGTAAAGAGGAAGAGCTGAGAGTGCAGAGGGCACAGTGTTTCTGCATTGTTCCTATATGCGGACCTTGTTGACCCAAAAGGACATGCAGAATAAATAGCTTTTCTACAGAAGATGATGGGATACATTAGTCAAGCTTTAGGGGGAGGCAGACAACGCACTGTTACATCAATGCAATTGTTTAATTTCTACTTTTATTCAAACTCAGAATTAAACTGAGATTCCAACTAAGAAAAAAGTTGACAATATCACAAATTCATCAAAATAACACCTTACATTACATTTGACAGTTTAGTCAGTTAGCAGACATTCTCATCCAGAGCGACTTACAGTTGGAGCATTCATCTTAAAATAGCAAGGTGAGACAACCACACATCACAGTCATAGTAAGTATATTTTTCCTCAATAAAGTTATCAGCAAAGTTATCAATAAAGTTATCAGCAAAGTCATTGCTGGTAGGAAAGTTAGGGCTCTGGTCCCATGTTCTTTTTCCAATTGTTGTGGCGATCAACAAATTAGTTATGTATTAACTACATTTAAAACATACACAATCACTCTAGTTACCTCTGCGAACAATATTATAATGTTAGGAGTCTTTCTCTGCAACTGCGCCCTGTTGTCCATTCCTTCAGAAACATTTGCATGGTTTTTCACACTAGAAGAAAATATTTTTTCCCCAAATGTCCCTCTACCCAAACCACCCCTCCCTTTCGCCTCCTTTCTCAAGGTTCAAGGAGGTTGTCTTTAGTTTTTTCACCAAGCATTGGATTATGCAACAGTCTTCTTTGAAAGCCACAAAGGGGAAGTCCCGTTCACTTGGCTTGTCTCCAGAACTCAGCCTAGATACTCCCTTTTCACCCGTTTCCTATTCAAAACGACTTACCATATCACTCTGCTGAGAACCACTCCATGTTGCCCAGAATCTTAAATATGCCAGAGCAGACACTTTAATTAAGATACTGTACAGTTCTCTTTGGTTTTCAGACATTCATTTTACTCCACCAGTCTGCAATTGAGAACATGAATGTGAAAGTTAAAAACTAGCAAACGAGAACATGAGTGAAAGTTAAAAACTAGCAAACGAGAACATGAGTGAAAGTTCTATTTATCGTCAAAAGGATTCCTTGACACATGATTTCTAATGCAATTGCATATTGCTGTCTTATTCTTATGCATTACATGATTAATTATTCCAATTAAAAATATACTTAAAGAGATTGAACAGGATCTTAAATGGGTAGTTCATCTAAATTGCTAAATGACATATTATTACCTTGTAAGCAGTCTATGGACAACGTATGACAGCAATCCATGCTTAGGTTTAGTTTCACAAACAACTTTATATACTTTCGGATGATTTAGACAGGATGCGCAAGAAATGTCCCATAATTTGAATGGGATTTGTGCCACAATTGATAAAACATTAGCATTTGGAAACAGTGGCAGGGAAATAAAACCAAAGCATGGATTGCTGTCATACCTTGCACATAGATAGACTGCTTCAAAGGTCATATGTCATTTTGCAATTTAGGTGAACTACCCAT
Source organism: Oncorhynchus clarkii lewisi (assembly GCF_045791955.1). Classification (NCBI taxonomy): domain Eukaryota; kingdom Metazoa; phylum Chordata; class Actinopteri; order Salmoniformes; family Salmonidae; genus Oncorhynchus; species Oncorhynchus clarkii. The sequence goes on along the minus strand of NC_092177.1, from coordinate 28,193,822 downwards.
TTAAGATCCTGTTCAATCTCTTTAAGTATATTTTTAATTGGAATAATTCATCATGTAATACATAAGAATAAGACAGCAATACGCAATTGCATTAGAAATCAGGAAGCCAAGGTGTCATTTTGTAATTTTGGTGAACTATCTCATTAAGCACTTACAAATTTGTTACATAACCATTTTGCAGGATGTAACATATCATATGAAATGGATGACGTTGTACACAATTGTGAACAATTTCAGGGACCTGTTTTGGCTTGTGAGGGCTACTTTCAAAACCCCTGGCAAAAAATGATACAAAACCTCTGTAACATCACTTTAATCTTTTGCCATTTCATCTATGAGTTTGTATGAAGGGGTTGTTTTGAACTTTCATACAGGTATAGGCCATATGGAAGCATAAAAAGCATCTTCTCTATCACCCTCATTGTTTCTGAAATATTTAATATTACAGAGTATCCACTACAGATATAGGATCTTGAATTTGAGCCAGTTTGCTACAGCAGAGAAATAATCCTACAGCAACTGGAATTTGTAATTATTATGTGGATTTTAATTACTGGACTCTTTTTTGTAAGGGTTGGTACATTATTAGTTAGGGCAAAGTCTTTAGAAGCCTTTTTAAACCTCAAATACGCTACAAGTTTGCATTTCCTGTTTTGCAGGGAAATTCTCTGCAACAAAAGAGTAATCAAATTAAGATCCTACATCTGTCCTACACAGTTATGCTGAGCAATGCACAGGTGACACTGTTGCTCATCATTGCAGGTATTAATACTCTGACCTCCAATGCTAGCTAGTTAATCTGCTGCAACAGTATCTTTGACTTAACGGACACATACTCTAAGCTCCGGAGGGCTAAATATATCAGGAGACTCAGGAGGGAGAGTAACGGCCTGTCACATATATTTCCACATCAGATTTCATACTGTAATTGACCGGCCTTGGACAGACTATTGCATTCAGATAGTCAATTGCCACGTGCACAGTCGGCTGTCTATAGTCTAGACATTTTTACAACACACCACCAGCAGGTCATGGATCACAGATACACTGTTGAACTTTAGAACTGTATTTCATTCACGTATTGACGGAGCAAATGCCCGCATTTGTTTAAAATCTCACCTGCTACTTATAGCATTCTATTCTCTAATAGCTAGCCTATTCATGGTGGTTTAAATCTTTAAAATGACTTGATTGTGTTTCCTATAAGGACTAGAATACAACTCTTCCCTTGATGACCTATTTGGATTATTTTACAAGGGGAAATGTGAGGCTGCAGTGAGAATTCAGGTCTTGGAGAGTTCATGGTGGAGTCACTGATTTGCACAGAGCACACACGTTGCTATTGTGTTGTCCTTGTTTTGCAGATCAGATTAAATGAAATTTGCTTCGCCAGGGATGGATGCAAGCACTGACCTGTGGAGAACTCATCCAATGAATCTGTCTGTGCATCCCCCGGGTTCTGTCACTGAGAACAAGCCTCCTCTACATGGGGGTTGAGAGGCCAGAGAAACTGATCCTTAACACTTACCTGACAAGTACTGTAAGCTGATTCCTTGTCACGTTCTGACCTTTATTTCCTTTGTTTTTTATCGTTATTTAGTATGGTCAGGGTGTGAGTTGGGGTGGGCAGTCTGTTTGTTTTTCTATGATTTTGGGATTTCTATGTTTCGGCCTAGTATGGTTCTCAATCAGAGGCAGGTGTCATTAGTTGTCGCTGATTGAGAATCATACTTAGGTAGCCTGGGATTCACTGTTTGTTTGTGGGTGATTGTATATGTTAGTTGCTTGTGTCAGCAGAGTTCTCATTATAGCGTCACATTCGTTTATTGTTTTGTATAGTTTGTATTCAGTGTTCAGTGCTTTCTTTAATTAAAAACTTCATCATGAACACATAGCACGCTGCATTTTGGTCCGTTCCTTACGACGATCGTGACATTCCTAGTAGAAAACAAAGACATTTGTGCTAATGATATATGTGATGGGCAAAGATAACCCTGGGAAATTCCAATAAATACTGAGTTTAAACAACATAATACATTCCATGTGTATCTACTGTAGTCTGGTATATTTACCTCACATGCAGTACAGAATTGACATAGGATGAACGTAGGTACACAATACCAGTGAGAACATGGATATTTTAATGATCTAATTAGATGAAGCTGATAGAGCAGTAGGGTTGAGTGGGCCGTCAGTGTGCGCAGGGCTGAGTGGGCTGTCAGTATGCGCAGGGCTGAGTGGGCCGTCATTGTGCGCACGGCTGAGTGGGCCGTCAGTGTGAGCAGGGCTGAGTGGGCGTCAGTGTGTGTGCAGGGCTGAGTGGGCCGTCAGTGTGCGCAGGGCTGAGTGGGCCGTCAGTGTGTGTGCAGGGCTGAGTGAGCCGTCAGTGTGTGTGCAGGGCTGAGTGGGCCGTCAGTGTGAGCAGGGCTGAGTGGGCCGTCAGTGTGCGCAAGGCTGAGTGGGCTCCCAGTGTGTTGTGAGAGACACTCTGTGTCAAGACACTGGCCGCTAGCATAGCCAGCTGGGCTCCACGCCCACTCGTCTGTTATATAATCTCCAACACTCCACGCTGATACGTTCTGCACGGAGCAGGCATACTGATCATGCTCAGTCTGTCCAAGCCAGGGGAGAGGCCAAGCTCCTACTCACCTACTCAAATCAAATACAACAGGTGTAGACCTTCCCATGAAATGCTTACTTACAAGCCCTTAACCAACACAGTTTTTTTGCTAAAATAAATAAAACAACAGCCCAGCCCAGCTCCTATCAAGGCAGAGGGGGAGTAGGGAGGGGATTTGAGGGCATGTCTGGGCGCTGAAGGAGCTCAGTGTGAAAGCATCTGCCCAAATGGAGAACATAGTGTTCCCGACTCCACAGCTGCCTCCCAAGCTGCCAGAACAAAAGATTTAGAACCAATCTGAGTCAAATTAGCAAATGCGGCCTTCTCCACCTTTTTACTGATGAAGGAGACAGTTTTCTGCTGCTTGACTTGCTGAAGGAAGTATTTGAATGTAGTATCTTGTGTTTTGTCTAAATCTAACTCAGTCTTATCGACAGCAAGCATGAATGAAATAAATCAAATCAGGAAGCACACCTTAGCTGGGTTGCTTTAAAAAAAGAAATATGCCACACAAAAATATTGATCACTGAGGAACGCATAACAGTAGATGAGATCTCTGAGCAATTCATGAGTTAACATTATTATACAGAATTTATTTTGTATCACCAACCAACATGCATAGTTAACTAAATTGATGAACATTAGCTGATAGTCGATATAATTACCAGTCAATTTCGAGCATAAAGGCTTGAAATGCATTAACAGGAAAAAGTCATTTTATGGTTATTGTTCTCCATTTGTGCATTGCTCAACGACAGGCTCTTTTTTTATGGATAAAGATATCATCCAGATGAATAACTTGTAGAATGGACTTTCTGAAAAACTATCCACTCTTGTAAGGGAGGGAAACGCCCTGCAATTTTCCTGGCTATATTTTATGCTAACTTGTTCCTCTATTCACCATTTAAAGGAAAAGTCCACTCAAAAACGTTCTTTTGGTATTAGTTTCATTAGTCCATTGTTGACATAGTCCCAAAATGTTTTGCTTGTCAGCAATCAAGATATGCAACTTTCAAAATACAGAAATCATCCCAGTATTATGCATTTTGACATTTACATTTGGGACGATGTCAACAATGGACTAATGTAACAAATGTTCCTTTACAAGATGTTCCCATTGCCAGGAATGTTAGTAATGACTTGATAGAGCATGCTGGTTCTCATAAGACTGTGCAGTACAAGACAGAGTATTGTAAGGCTAAGCCAGGGCTGTTGTGTCACTGACTCTATAACCAGCAACACTAAGAGTAGACAGTCTGCCTGTATACATTACAGTACACAGGAACACTAAACATGACTTACAAGTAGAATGACCTGTTTACTTGCTGGTTGACCAATGTACTCCAAAGACCTGATTTGTTTCTTTGCTCCCTGTGAACTTCAAAGTTCCATTAAGACGTGCCTGTACGTTTCAAGCAAACACTTTCAGTATGCAGGTGTGTACTCTTGGAGCAGCACTGTTGCCATAGCAAGGCGGGGACCTACCTGAGCAAGCAGCTGATAAAACCAGAAACAGGCCAGAGGTGTGGTGGCCATGCCAATCAGTTAAAGATAGACATGACTGCTTTGCAACTCAGTAACGGCCTCTAGGTGTAAAATCTGACCTTCAAAACCAATCCAGGTCAGGTCATCCATTTGATTTGGCCATGCATTCATCTATTCTACCTCGTAAAGATAGTTATCTGAGAGACCTGTCTGTGTGGCCGTGTGGTTAAAGTCCAGGAAGAAGATAATGGACCCCAACAGATATATACAGTGCCTTCAGAAAGTATTCACACCCCTTGGCTTTTTCCACATTTTGTTGTGTTACAGCCTGAATTTAAAATGTCTTACATTGAGATTTTTGTTGTCACTTTTCTACACACAATAAACCATAATGTCAAAGTGGAATTATGTGTTTAGACATTTTGTTTTATTAATTAAAAATGAAAAGCTTTCAAATCAAATCATGTCTTCATTCAATAAGTATTCAATCCCTTTGTTATGGCAAGCCTAAATAAGTTTAGGAGTAAACATTTGCTTAACAAGTCACATAATAACTTTCATGTGCAATAATAGTGTGTAGCCCTTTCCTTCAGTCAAATGAACTAGGGGCCTCATGGGTGGAACATTGTTAATATTTTTCATAATTTCATTATTAATAAACACGATCATGTGTTTCTACTGTATGCCAAATGGTTTTTTTTTCAGTCTTCTGTGATGTATATAAAGTGTAATATTGGGATGCAAACTAAAAACTGAATACATTTCAACTCTATATCTGGAATGGTGCAGGTGTCTTCTTATTTTAAGTCCATAGAGTGCCTTGCAAAAGAATTCATCCCCCTTGGCATTTTTCCTATTTTCCTATTACAACCTGTAATTTAAATTGATTTTATTTGGATTTCATGTAATGGACATATACACAAAATAGTCAAAATTGGTGAAATTAAATGAAAAAAATTACTTGTTTCAAAAATAAAATAAAAAGGGAAAAGTGATTCATGCATATGTATTCACCCCGTTTGCTACGAAGCCCCGAAATAAGATCTGGTGCAACCAATTTTTTTATTTTATTTTTTTATTTACCTTTATTTTACTAGGCAAGTCAGTTAAGAACAAATTCTTATTTTCAATGACGGCCTAGTGGGTTAACTGCCTGTTCAGGGGCAGAACGACAGATTTGTACCTTGTCAGCTCGGAGATTCGAACTTGCAACCTTTCGGTTACTAGTCCAACGCTCTAACCACTAGGCTACCCTGCCTTCAGAAGTCACATAATTAGTTAAATAAAGTCCACCTGTGTGCAATCTAAGTGTCACATGATCGGTCACATGATCTCAGTATTTATTTACCTGTTCTGACAGGCCCCAGAGTCTGCAACACCACTAAGCAAGGTGCACCACCAAGCAAGCGGCACCATGAAAACCAATGAGCTCTCCAAACAGGCCAGGGACAAAGTTGAAGTACAGATCAGGGTTGGGTTATAAAAAAAATATCCGAAACTTTGAACATCCCACGGAGCACCATTAAATCCATTACTAAAAAATGTAAAGAACATGTCACCACAACAAACCTGCCAAGAAAGGGCCGCCCACCAAAACTCACAGACCAGGCAAGGTGTGCATTAATTAGAGGCAACAAGAGACCAAAGATAACCCTGAAGGAGCTGCAAAGCCCCACAGCGGAGATTGGAGTATCTGTCCATAGGGCCACTTTAATCCATACACTCCACAGAGCTGGGCTTTATGGAAGAGTGTCCAGAAAAAAGCCATTGCTTAAAGAAAAAAATAAGCAAACACATTTGGTGTTCGCCAAACGGCATGTGGGAGAATCCCCAAACATATGGAAGAAAGTACTCTGGTCAGATGAGACTAGAATTTAGCTTTTTGGCCATCAAGGAAAATGCTATGTCTGAAGCAAACCCAATAACTCTCATCACCCCGAGAACAACATCCCATGCTGTGGGGATGTTTTTCATCGGCAGGGACTGGGAAACTGGTCATAATTGAAGGAATGATGGATGGCGCAAAATACAGGGAAATTCTTGAGGGAAACCTGTTTCAGTCTTCCAGAGATTTGAGACTTGGACGGAGGTTCACCTTCCAGCAGGACAATAACCCTTAAGCATACTGCAAAAGCAACACTTGAGTGGTTTAAGGGGAAACATTTAAATGTATTGGAATGGCCTAATCAAAGCCCAGACCTGAATCCAATTGAGAATCTGTGGTATGACTTAAAGATTGCTGTACACCAGCGGAACCCATCCAACTTGAAGGAGTTAGAGAAGATTTGCCTTGAAGAATGGGCAAAAATCCCAGTGGCTAGATGTGCCAAGCTTATAGAGACACACCCCAAGAGACTTGCAGCTGTAATTTCTGTATTGTATTGACTTTGGGGGGGGGGGGGGGGGGGGGGGTGAATAGTTATGCACACTCAAGTTCAGTTTGCTTGTCTTTTTTCTTGTTTGTTCCACAATAAAAATATTTTGCATCTTCAAAGTTTATTTATTTTATTCCACCTTTATTTAACCAGGTAGGCTAGTTGAGAACAAGATCTCATTTACAACTGCGACCTTGCCAAGATAAAGCAAAGCAGTTCGACACATACAACAACACAGAGTTACACATGGAACAAACGTACAGTCAACAATACAGTAGAAAAAGTCTATATATAGTGTGTGCAAATGAGGTAAGATAAGGGAGGTAAGGCAATAAATAGGCCATGGTGGCGAAGTAATTACAATATACCAATTAAGCACTGGAGTGATAGATGTGCAGAAGATGAATGTGCAAGTAGAGATACTGGGGTGCAAAGGAGCAAGATAAATAAATAAATAAATACAGTATGGGGATGAGGTAGTTGGATGGGCTATGTACCAGTGCAGTGATCTGTGAGCTGCTCTGACAGCTGGTGCTTAAAGCTAGTGAGGGAGATATGAGTCTCCAGCTTCAGTGATTTTTGCAGTTCGTTCCTGTCATTGACAGCAGAGAACTGGAAGGAAAGGCGGCCAAAGGAGGAATTGGCTTTGGGGGTGACCAGTGAGATATACCTTCTGGAGTGCGTGCTACGGGTGGGTGCTGCTTTGGTGACCAGCGAGCTGAGATAAGACGGGGCTTTACCTAGCAGAGACTTATAGATGACCTGGAGCCAGTGGGTTTGGCAACAAGTATGAAGCGAGGGCCAGCCAACGAGAGTGTACAGGTCGCAGTGGTGGGTAGTATATGGGGGCTTTGGTGACAAAACGGGTGGCACTGTGATTGACTGCATCCAGTTTGTTGAGTAGAGTGTTGGAGGCTATTTTATAGATGACATCGCTGAAGTCGAGGATCGGTAGGATGGTCAGTTTTACAAGGGTATGTTTGGCAGCATGAGTGAAGGATGCTTTGTTGCGAAATAGGAAGCCGGTTCTAGATTTAATTTTTGATTGGAGATGCTTAATGTGAGTCTGGAAGGAGAGTTTACAGTCTAGCCAGACACCTAGATATTTGTAGTTGTCCACATATTCTAAGTCAGAACCGTCCAGAGTAGTGATGCTGGACGGGCGGCAGGTGCGTGCAGCATTCGTGCATTTACTTTTACTTGCATTTAAGTGCAGTTGGAGGCCACGGAAGGAGAGTTGTATGGCATTTAAGCTCGTCTGAAGGTTAGTTAACACAGTGTCCAAAGAAGGGCCATATGTATACAGAATGGTGTCGTCTGCGTAGAGGTGTATCAGAGAATCACCAGCAGCAAGAGTGACATCATTGAGGTGGAAAGCATGGCCAGGTGGAAAGCATGGCCAGCTGTAGAAAAATGCTTATTGAAATGCTCAATTTCCGGACAACAGGCCCTCCGATTTGACACACTGAACTCTGTCTGAGAAGTAGTTGGTGAGGCAGTCATTTGAGAAACCAAGGCTGTTGAGTCTGTGGTGATTGACAGGGTCGATGAATATGGCTGCACAGTGATGGCGGTTATGATATCGTTTAGGACCTTGAGCGTGATTGAGGTGCACCCATGACCAGCTCTAAAACCAGATTTCATAGCAGAGAAGGTACGGTGGGATTCGTAATGGTCGGTAATCTGTTTGTTAACTTGTCTTTCAAAGACCTTAGAAAGGCAGGGTATGATAGATATAGGTCTGTAGCAGTTTGGGTCTAGAGTGTCTCCCCCTTTGAAGAGGGGGGTGATCGCGGCAGCTTTCCAATCTTTGGGAATCTCAAACGATACGAAAGAGAGGTTGAACAGGCTAGTAATAGGGGTTGCAACAATTTCTGCAGATAATTTTAGAAAGTGAGGGTCCAGATTGTCTAGCCCGGCTGATATGTAGGGGTCCAGATTTTGCAGCTCTTTCAGAACATCAGCTATCTGGATTCGGGTGAAGGAGAAATGGTGGAGGCTTGGGCGAATTGCTGTGGGGGGTGCAGGGCAGTTGACTGGGGTAGGGGTAGCCAGGTGGAAAGCATGGCCAGCCGTAGAAAAATGCTTATTGAAATGCTCAATTACAGTGGATTTAAATCGGTGGTGACAATGTTTCCTAGCCTCAGTGCAGTGGGCAGCTGGGAGGAGCTGCTCTTATTCTCCATGGACTTTAGTGTCCCAGAACTTTTTTGAGTTTGTGCTACAGGATGTAAATTTCTGTTTGAAAAAGATAGCCTTCGCTTTCCTAACGGCCTGTGTATATTGGTTCCTAACTTCCCTGAAAAGTTGCATATCACGGGGGCTATTCGATGCTAATGCAGTACGCCACAGGATGTTTTTGTGCTGGTCAAGGGCAGTCAGGTCTGGAGTGAACCAAGGGCAATATCTGTTCCTGATTCAATTTTTTTTGAATGGGGCATCCATATTTAAGATGGTGAGGAAGGCACTTTTAAAGAATAACCAGGCATCCTCTACTGACGGGATGAGGTCAATGTCCTTCCAGGATACCCGGGCCAGGTTGATTAGAAAGGCCTGCTCGCTGAAGTGTTTTAGGGAGCATTTGACAGTGATGAGGGGTGGTTGTTTGACTGCAGACCCATTACGGATGCAGGCAATGAGGCAGTGATCGCTGAGATATTGGTTGAAAACAGCAGAGGTGTATTTGGAGGGCAAGTTGGTTAGGATGATATCTATGAGGGTGCCCGTGTTTAGGGATTTGGGGTTGTACCTGGTAGGTTCATTGATAATTTGTGTGAGATTGAGGGCATCAAGCTTAGATTGTAGGATGGCTGGGGTGTTAATCATGTCCCAGTTTAAGGTCACCTAGCAGCACAAGCTCTGAAGATAGATGGGGGGCAATCAATTCAAATATGGTGTCCAGGGCACAGCTGGGGGCTATAGCAAGCGACAACGGTGAGAGACTTGTACCTGGAAAGGTGGATTTTTAAAAGTAGAAGCTCAAATTGTTTGGTTACAGACCTGGATAGTAAGACAAAACTCTGCAGGCTATCTCTGCAGTAGATTACAACTCCACCCCCTTTGGCAGTTCTATCTTGTCGGGAATGTTTTTATAGTTGGTAGGATGGTAGGCATGTTGTGTAAATCAAATCATAAATGTCCTTGAGATGGAAGCTATGTTTCAGTCTCTCGGTCCCAGCTTTGATGCACCTGTACTGACCTCGATTTCTGGATGGTAGCGGGGTGAACAGGCAGTGGCCCGGGTGGTTGTTGTCCTTGATGATCTTTTTGGCTGTCCTGTGACATCGGGTGCTGTAGGTGTCGTGGAGGGCAGGTAGTTTGCCCCCGGTGATGCGTTGTGCAGACCGAAGCACCCTCTGGAGAGCCCTGCGGTTATAGGCGGGGCAGTTGCCGTACCTGGTGGTGATGCAGCCGGACAGGATGCTCTCAATTGTGCATATGTAAAAGTTTGTGAGGGTTTTATGTGACAAGCCAAATTTCTTCAGCATCCTGAGGTTGAAGAGGCGCTCTTGCCCTTTCTTCACCACACTGTCTGTGTGGGTGGAACATTTCAGTCTGTCAGTGATGTGTACGCAGAGGAACTTAAAACTTTCCACCTTCTCCACTGCTGTCCCGTCGATGTGAACAGGGAGGTGATCCCTCTGCTGTTTCCTGAAGTCCAGGAGGATCTCCTTTGTTTTGTTGACGTTGAGTGAGAGGTTGTTTTCCTGACACCACACTCCGAGTGCCCTCACCTCCTCCCTATTGGCTGTCTTGTCATTGTTGGTAATCAAGCCTACTACTGTTGTGTCGTCTGCAAACTTGCTGATTGAGTTGGAGGTGTACATGGCCACGCAGTCATGGGTGAAAAGGGAGCACAGGAGGCAGTTGAGCACGCACCATTGTGGGGACCCAGTGTTGAGGATCAGCGAAGTGGAGATGTTGTTTCCTACCTTCACCACCTGGGGGCGGCCAATCAGGAAGTCCAGGACCCAATTGCACAGGGCGGGGTTGAGACCCAGGCCCTCAAGCTTAATGATGAGCTTGGAGGGTACTATGGTGTTGAATGCTGAGCTGTAGTCAGCATTCTTACATAGGTATTACTCTTGTCCAAGTGCGATAGGGCAGTGTGATGGTGATTGCATCGTCTGTGGACCTATTGGGGTGGTACAAGATGACGCCGAAGTAGAAGTCCGCTCCACTTCTAGTCCTTAGGAAACTTGTAGTATTTAGTTTTTTTATCTATTATTTCTTACATTATTAGCCCAGAAAATCCTAAGTGTTATTACATACAGCCGGGGAGAACTATTGGATATCAGAGCAACTTACCAGCACTACGACCAGGAATACAACGTTCCCGAAGCGGATCCTTTGTCTGAAATTGTTTCACGATTAACAACTCATGGTGTAATTGTAACAACATACAGGTACTCTAGTCCTTTTGTTCACATGACCTAGAATTCCTCACAATCAAATGCCGACCATATTATCTCCCAATTTAATTCTCTGCGGTTATTGTCACAGCCGTGTATATCCCCCCCTCAAGCCGATACCACAACTGCCCTCAAGGAACTTCACTGGACTTTATGCAAACTGAAAACCATATATCCTGAGGCTGCATTTATTGTAGCTGGGGATTTTAACAAAGCACATTTGAGAACAAGGCTACCTAAATTCTATCCCCATATTGATTGTAGCACTGGTAATGGCAAAACCCTGGACCACTGCTACTCTAACTTCTGCGATGCATACAAGGCCCTCCCCCCGCCCGACAAATCTGACCACGACTCCATTTTGCACCTCCCTTCATATCGGCAGAAACTCAAACAGGATGTTCCCGTGACAAGGACTATTCAATGCTGGTCTGACCAATCAGAATCCACACTTCAAGATTGTTTTGGTCACGCGGACATGTTCCGGGTAGCCTTAGAGAATAATATTGATTTATACGCTGGTTCAGTGAGTGAATTTATAAGGAAGTGCAAAGGAGATGTTGTACCCACCGTGACTATTAAAACTTACCCTAACCAGAAACCATGTAGGTGCATTCGCACCAAACTGAAAGCGCGACCCACCGCATTTAACCATGGAAGGTTGACTGGGAATATGGCCGAATACAAACAGTGTTGTTATTCCCTCCACAAGGCAATCAAACAAGCGAAATGTCAGTATAGAGACAAAGTGGAGTCACAATTCAACGGCTCAGACACAACACATATGTGGCAGGGTCTAAAGAAAATCAGCCACGTCAGGGACACCGACGTCTTGCTTCCAGACAAACTAAAGACCAAGCGTCACATCTGGAGGAAACCTGGCACCATTCCTACGGTGAAGCATGGTGGTAGCAGAATCATGCTGTGGGGATGTTTGTCAGCGGTAGGAAATGGGAGACTAGTCAGGATCGAGGAAAATATGTACGGAGCAAAGTACAGAGAGATCCTTGATGAAAACCTGATCCAGAGCTCTCGGGACCTCAGACTGGGGCGATGGTTCACCTCCAACAGGACAACGACCCTAAGGACACAGCCAAGACAACGCAGGTGTGGCTTCGGGACAAGTCTCTGAATGTCCTTGAGTGGCCCAGCCAGAGCCCGGACTTAAACCTGATTGAACATCTCTGGAGAGACCTGAAAATAGCTGTGCAGCAACGCTCCCCATCCAACCTGACAGAGCTTGAGAGGATCTACAGAAAATAATGGGAGAAACTCCCCAAATACAGGTGTACAAAGCTTGTAGCGTCATACCCAAGTAGACTCGAGGATGTAGTCTCTGCCAAAGGTGCTTCAACAAAGTACTGAGTAAAGGGTCCGAATACTTATGTAAATATAATATTTCATTTTTTTTCACATTTTATTTATAAAATGATCGAACATTTCTAAAAATCTGTTCTTGCTTTGTCATTATGGGGTATTGTGTGTAGATTGATGAGGGGGAAAACAATTTAATACATTTTTGGAACAAAGCTGTAACATAACAAAATGTGGAAAAGGTCAAGGGGTCTGAACACTTTCCAAAGGCACTGTATATGCATTTCTGGCATTAAGAAATAAGTGCTACCTTGCTTTTAAATGTCTAGCCCGTGCCAGCTGAAACAGTTGAGCAACCGTCGTCAGCGACTGCCAGAAGGGCAAAGGAGGCACGGCCGGGGCAGCTGGCTGAGATGGGCCAGTCAACTGAACCGCTCCCTGCCAAGTCTCGTCTCAGTGATCACGCCGTCGCACGCTGGCCCACGGCATGGGCAGCAGATTCACCAGTCATAGAGATTCAGGGGGGTCTTGCAACACAGACACTCTGACACTATCACGTGTCCGCCGAAGTCGCACCCCCATCCAATTCCCCCTTGGTCATATTGCACTGTGTCCATTCCCCTTTACAGAGAGAGAAAGAGTTTGAGAATCACTCATCTCCATAACCTCGACACCAGTATCAAGGGTAGAGTATCAAGGACATCTAGCCAATTTTCGTGGGGTTACTTATAGATAGATGGCTTTGTTACTAAAAATACCTAACTCGTAGCTGACACTATCATGATGAATCTCCTGGTTCGATTTGGACAGTCACTGGATTCAACAGTCACTGCATTTGTTGGACACTCACTGGCCAAATATAGAAATATTGCAGATTTTTTTTAAACTCTACTCTCGGTTCATAATTGTTTACCGCAAATTGCTGACAGACCATGGTGAAATGTATCATAACCAGTCCATGGGAAGCCTACACAAATCTCAGAGGTAATGAGTGTGATTGCACCCCTTCACTGTATAGTTTATGAAGACATTTACAGTGTCGTGCAAAAGAATTCACCCCCTTGGCGTTTTTCCTATTTTGTTGCATTACAACCTGTAATTTAAATAGATTTTTATTTGGATTTCATGTAATGGTCATACACAAAACAGTCCAAATTGGTGAAGTGAAATGAAAAAAAAAAAAAGTGGTGCGTGCATATATATTCACCCCCTTTGCTATGAAGCCCCGAAATACCATCTGGTGCAACCAACTACCCTCAAAAGTCACATCATTTGTTAAATAAAAGTCCACCTGTGTGCAATCTAAGTGTCACATGATCTCAGTATATATACACCTGTTCTGAAAGGCCAGAGTCTGCAACACCGCTAAGCAAGCGGCACCATGAAGACCAAGGAGCTCTCCAAACAGGTCAAGGACAAAGTTGTGGAGAAGTACAGATCAGGGTTGGGTTATAAAAAATATCAGAAACTTTGAACATGCCACTGAGCGCCATTAAATCCCTTATTAAAGAATGGAAAGAATGTGGCACCACAACAAACCTGCCAAGAAAGGGCCTCCCACCAAGACGCACAGACCAGGCAAGGAGGGCATTAATCAGAGAGGCAACAAGAGACCAAAGATAACCCTGAAGGAGCTGCAAAGCTCCACAGCGGAGATTGGAGTATCTGTCCATAGGACCACTTTAAGCCGTACACTCCACAGAGCTGGGCTTTACGGAAGAGTGGCCAGAAAAAAGCCACTGCTTTAAGAACAAAATAAGCAAACACATTTGGTGTTCATCAAAAGGCATGTGGGAGATTCCCCAAACATATGGAAGAAGGTACTCTGGTCAGACGAGACTAAAATTGAGCTTTTTGGCCATCAAGGAAAACGCTATGTCTGGGCAAACTCATCACCCCGAGAATACCATCCCCACAGTGAAGCATGGTAGTAGCAGCATCATGCTGTGGGGGTGTTTTTCATCAGCCGGGACTGGGAAACTGGTCATAATTGAAGGAATGATGGATGGTGTTAAATACAGGGAAATTCTTGAGGGAAACCTCTTCCAGTCTTCCAGAGATTTGAGACTGGGATGTAGGTTCACCTTCCAGCAGGACAATGACCCTAAGCATACTGCAAAAGCAACCCTTGAGTGGTTTAAGGGGAAACATTTAAATGTCTTGGAACGGCCTAGTCAATGCCCAGACCTCAATCCAACTGAGAATCTGTGGTATGACTTAAAGATTGCTGTACACCAGCGGATCCCATCCAACTTGAAGGAGCTGGAGCAGTTTTCTCTGGAAGAATGGGCAAAAATCCCAGTGGCTAGATGTGCCAAGTTTATAGAGACATACCACAAGATACTAAAAGGTGCCTCTACAAAGTATTGACTTTGGGGGGGTGAATAGTTCTGCACGCTCAAGTTTTCAGTTTTGTTTCTTGTCTGTTTCACAATGAAGAATATTTTGCATCTTCAAAGTGCTAAGGATGTTGTGTAAATCAAATGATACAAACCCACCAAAAATCCATTATAATTCCAGGTTTGAAGGCAACAAAATAGGGAAAATGCCAAGGGGGTGAATACTTTCGCAAGTCATTGTAGGTGGTCCAAACGATCAGTGCGTAACAACGTGACTATATGGGCCTCATTCCATTTAGGAAAAGGTATTCACATATTTATGCTATTAAAAATCATTTTCAATTAATAAAAGTAATTTTCAATTCATTCATTGAATTTCAGTTCTCTTCCTGAATTGACTGAATAAGAAACTAACCCCATTTTGTTTAGATCAATGGATTAATCCAGTCACGCGCCACAGATAAAGGTCAATGGATTAATCCAGTCACGCTCCACAGATAAAGGTCAATGGATTAATCCAGTCACGCTCCACAGATAAAGGTCAATGGATTAATCCAGTCAAGCTCCACAGATAAAGGTCAATGGATTAATCCAGTCACGCTCCACAGATAAAGGTCAATGGATTAATCCAGTCAAGCTCCACAGATAAAGGTCAATGGATTAATCCAGTCAAGCTCCACAGATAAAGGTCAATGGATTAATCCAGTCACGCTCCACAGATAAAGGTCAATGGATTAATCCAGTCACGCGCCACAGATAAAGGTCAATGGATTAATCCAGTCAAGCTCCACAGATAAAGGTCAATGGATTAATCCAGTCACGCTCCACAGATAAAGGTCAATGGATTAATCCAGTCAAGCTCCACAGATAAAGGTCAATGGATTAATCCAGTCAAGCTCCACAGATAAAGGTCAATGGATTAATCCAGTCAAGCTCCACAGATAAAGGTCAATGGATTAATCCAGTCACGCGCCACAGATAAAGGTCAAAATAATCTCTACATGAGTGATCAGTCCATTGATTACATAAATAAATGGTGCTAAACTGTGTCTCCGGCCCACAGACAACGTATCCTCTCTGATAGCCAACAGTTGTGGGGCGTAATGTGTAGAAATCCAATTTCCATTCATATCAAGAGTCTGACCAGCTGTCCCACAATTAGTGGTTAACCCAGTTCACTTGAGTGGGCTGAAAGATTGACCAATTTTGCTACAGCGATTTTGTTGTTTGGATATTTCTCGGCTTACATTGAGAGCATCTACAAAGACGACTCAGGGACCCAGCCTTACACAACTGTGCTCTCGTAGGCATCCCCAAGTGCTTGGTGTTGGGTCAGAGCTGCCCTTGGAGCAGTGCTCTTTCACCCCTCCTGTCCCTCTCAGTCCTCCACTCTGCCATGTTTTAATCCCTGCTGTGCCTTTGAAAGAGAAAAAAAAGCTTTGTTAGCCTATTGGCCGCTGTTGGTGGAGCTGTTGCTAAGGGGAGGGGTTGAGAGAGTGATGACTGGTGGGAATGGGGGATGGCCATTTGAGGACGCTATAATTTGTGTTTGATATGCATGCCATGCATAGATTCAGATCTTATCTGTTGATTTTATAAATAATTGCAATTAATGGCTTAGTGTGGCTTAGTGTTAATTACTTTACTGACCCATATTTTCTTAAGAAAATTCTGAAAGTAATTTCTATTGATTTAGAGCTTTGAGAATGGTGTCCTGAATGATAAAACAGAGTCAAAAAGGTTATCGTGGATTTATGGTAAATTCCATGCTAATTTATTTCTTTATAGCTGCAGGCTACTTATTATTCAGATCTCTCTGCTCAATCAACCTAGATGCCCACAATGTGATGTGCAGGTTGAACAATTGCTGAATAGTGGCTTATGAGGTAGCCTACAGCTATTAATTTAACTGTGGAACAAGAAAAACATACACTATATATTTTTTAAAAGTGTGTGAACACCCTGTCAAATTAGTGGATTCTGCTTTTTCAGCCACACCTGTTGCTGATAGGTGTATACAATCGAGCACACAGCCATCCAATCTCCATAGACAAACATTGGCAGTAGACTGGCCTTACTGAAGAGGTCAGTTATCTTCAACGTGGCACCGTCGAAGGATCCCAACAATCCAATTTCTTACCTAGTCAACTGTAAGTGCTGTTACTAAGAAGTGGAAACATCTAGGAGCAACGGTTTGGTGGAGGATTAATGGTTCGGGATAGGCCCTTTAGTTCCAGTGAAGGGAAATCTTAACACTGCAATGACATTCTAGACAATGTGCTTCCAACTTTGTGGCAACAGTTTGGGGAAGGTCCTTCCGTTTCAGCATGACACAGCCCTGTGCACAAAGCGAGGGCCATACAGAAAAGGTTTGAGATCGGTGTGGAAGAACTTGACTGGCATGCAGAGCCCTGACCTCAACCCCATCGAACACATTTGGAACGCTGATTTCAAGCTAGGTCTAATCACCCAACATCAGTGCCGACCTCACTACTGCGCTTGTGGCTAAATGGAAGCAACTCCCTGCAGAAATGTTCCTACATCTAGTGGAACAGCAAAACTCTATTAATGCCCATTTTGGAATGATGTTCAACAAGCAGGTGTCTACATACTGTCGGTCTTTTAGTGTATACCAAAGTTCATGAACTCATTAAAGCAGTCGTACCTTTGACTCAATGGCATACAAAAGCACTAAATCCATTATAAAGCTCAATGTCCTTAACCTGGTCCACTTCAGCAGAAATGTTACATCAGAAATCACTAAGGGATTAAACTACAAACACAAAGCAAGAAATTGTAAATTTTCCCCAGCTAAATATTACTAAAAGAGTGACACTGTATGCCGACTGTCAAGTTGTATTTTTTTTTTTTTTTTTTTAAATCCAGGGTATTTTCTAGGGCAAGTGCCAGGGCTCTTACCACTTTCATACTGTTAAGTCAATTCCAAGACTTGCCAATCCTACTTTACACCCACACTTGTACTGCGCTGACAAATCAGTGCTCATGTTGGAGCACGTCACCCTCACATTCCTACCAGGACTATGCAACAGAAAGTTCAAGTGAGATCACGCATTAAAACCCATAGAAATAATATAAATCTTGGCTAATATGAAAATGGTATACACAGACCCTTGGCAATTAATTAATACACTGAGGTTTAAAGCCATTGCGACACAAATTTGAACAGGTGAAGTTTATTATTTTAGTTGTACTGCATTGCTGCCCAATATAAAAATTGAAATATCCAAGGACAATACATAACAATTAAGTGGTGTTACAGAAGTTTGACAAAGAAAAGTAGGTTGCCATTCAAACAAAGTGTACCAAAAACAGTAGGGGGCATCTGAGCAGGACTTTGAGTTATAAAAATTCAAGGCACGCCACATTTCATCATGAGCAATAAGATGAATAAACTTTTAAATAAAGGCGCTTAAACAAGTGTCCTTTAAATTTTAAGGAGGGACAGAACAACCAGCATTCCAAATACTCCTAGTCAAACCTTGCGAGACAGTTAAAGACATCCAGTTCCACTGACATACATGTGAATCCACAAATTAATGTTTGGATTTGAAATGAAGACTATGGGAAGTTTGTACATCTACCAGAGCCATGTGTCAACTAGACTCCAAATACAATATCAGAAAACTCTAACAGCCAATAATCGTAAAATGTCAACCTGATGAACTTACAATCAACTGTTTACAGAATCAGATATGACCTTACACAGTCAGGAACATATGCAAGTGTCAGATTGGTATACATTTATGATTAGTGGAGGCTTGGGAAGCAAGTGACAGAGTGGGGGTGGATTGTTACTACTCAAGACAGGAGTCAAAGAAATCATAAGGTAGTTGCGCTGGTCAGTCCACCACCCTGTTGCACTAGGGGCAAGAGGTCTTCCATGACACCACGGTTTGAGTCACGCAGACCAGGTTCAGGCAGATGTGACCCTATCTCATGAAGTTAGCACCTCCGATTTCCCTCTTGTAGCGGTTGGTGAGGTGGTCTGCTTGCACTGTGAGTTTTGACAGGACGCCAAACAGTCCCCTGAGGTGGTAGTGGAACTGGCCCTCCAGATCTGAGCTCTCGTCGACAGGGAGCCCCCTGGTTATCGATTGCTGCTCCTCTTGCTTGACTGCCATTTCCAGGAAGCTGGCCCCGCCGCTCATCTCCCTCTTCAGCAGGCCCCACTCCATGTCATTCTTTATGGACTTGAGGAGGAGGTAGTGCTCATACATGTCCCTCTGCTTGTTAGGGTAGGACAGCTCATTGTTGTTCTCCACCACCTCAACCTGCTGGCTCTCCTGTTCCTCCAGGGGCACATCCCTCAACAGGCTGGGCACCATGATAGTTTCATCCATGTTGTTGGTTGCAGCAATGAAGCGGTGCATCACATTGATGAGGGAGTTCTTGTTGCTGGCTGGGTCACTGCTAATTTGCATCATTGCAGAGGTTTAGGGTAGACTTGGGTTCGCAGTTAACAGGTGGAGTAAGGCAGTGTTTCTTGATGTTAAGGCCGACTGAGGAGCCAAATGCCACTATGGGAATAGAAACCATGAGAAAAAGGTAGAAAGAAAGTTGCACCCTAGCATGAAAACCCGACGTTAAATTGCAGAAATAAGTTTTTGATCAGTAAAGTTTACTCACGAAGGCCAAATATAAATATTTTTACTTTACCGGTTGTCGTTCCTTTTGAAGGGTAGGAATGTGACGATGGCCACAGGAAAGTAGAATTACGTCGACTTCTCAAAGCACCGTTAACCGTAGTGCGTACAGATTTGTCACCCGAAGAATACGCACAAGATGGAATATATGCACGAGAAGAATGCATACTTGCAGAGCGTGTGCTTCAGTACTGCACAGGCTTTAGGTGATAAGTCTGAACGCACTACCAGCGCTTTGTAAAGTTGATGTAGCCCAATTTTACTTTCCTGTGGATACAGTCTCACATTACTCCATGCAAAAGGACCAACCGGTAAAGAGTTATTACATTTTATTCGACATTCTGGCTCGTAGAGGTTCCGAGAGGATTTTCCAAACACATTTGCGGCATTAATCCAGATGTATCAGTGTTTTGGCAAATTGCGTCCTAGAGCTAAAACAAAAGGCCTTTGGTCAGAAAACAGACGATTAAAACAGGCAGGCATCCGCCTACCGAGAACGCACTTAAATGCACGGCGCAGGGTAATTTCAGCTGGTCGAACAGGAGATAGCCCATGTCGTCTAGTTAACGGCGGAATGAACAGAATGAAGAGACACTTCATAAATAGCTTTAACCTGACTACCGCATCCCAGAGTAGGCTATGGCGTAGGCTGCTAAAGATACAGAATATAACGTCTGCACTAGATACATATTTAGATATGGCTCTGGTCAGCACTAAAACGAAGCAAGGTGGCCTACGCTATCGAAAGCACTTTGTTCCTGCAATGTAACTAACCAGCAAAGCATCATATAGCACTTCCTGTAAACGCTTGTCTAGCATCCATTTAGCAAAAAGGTGAAACAAACAGTCTGTCTAAAACCAAAATACGGACCTGAGCAAATGTTTTCTTGATGGGGCGTTGGAAAATGACAATTCCAGTACTTGCTCAGGCTCCACCAGCCTGGAAGAAAGGTATAAACTTCCTCGGTTGTAGCGCTGACAGACTAGGGCCTTTATAGTGTGGGCGCCGGCTAGAAAAAAACGATATTTTCCCCTTCACATCAATGGTGCAATAGGATGGTATTGAGGAAATGGGGCGTTAACTTTAGGTGATTGGCTGTGAAAAAAACCAATCAGAGACCACATATTATTTCCTGAGCATGTTTGCAACTAACCTAACGTAGCAGGCGTAAAGTAAACTGCAACTGTCTTCAGCAACAGACGCCCAGTAATGTTGTTACCATAGACATCCTACCTTGGGATTACTTTATCTAAGGATCAACAGGAAAGATGCTCTTTAAATTTTTATACCTATTATTGAAAAAAACCAAAAATAAGTTGAACTATTGGTTGCAGAGGGATTTATCCTTGAAAGGTCGAGTATTGCTTTCTAAAGCTGAAGGCATCTCCAGATTTACTTATGCAGCCCAGTCCCTATATCTTGACAACAAAATAGGTAAAGTGGTTGACCAGGTGCTTTTCAACTTCATCTGGAAAAATCGTGCACATTATATTATGAAATCTGTCGTTATGAACTCATATGAATGAATATGGTGGACTCCATTTAAAAAACTTTTTTTTTTTTAGATTTTCCTACTTTGAATAATACTTTTAAGATAAATTGGGCTAAACATTTTTTAAAGAATCCTACTTCAATTTGGAAGTTCATCCCTCGTTATATCTTCTCCCGTTTTGGTGGCCTCAATTGTATGTTACTTTGTAACTATAACGTTGATAAGATTCCTGCAAAATTATCTGCTTTTCACAGACAAGTATTCTTAGCGTGGTCGTTAATATATAAACATAACTTTCCCCCGCATAGGTATTTCATTTGGAACAATAAGGACATTTTATATAGAAACAAGTCTTTATTTTTTAAGAACTGGTTCAATAATCATATCCTACTGGTGAGTCAACCTTTTAATGCAGAAGGATTGTTACTCAATTATGAGGAATTTTTATCTTTACAAGATCACTGTCACACCTAGAGAGTTCGCCATAGTCTGATGCTATTCCATCTGGAACTCTCATGTTATTTAGAGGTGTAGCCAGACCTCACCTTCTTGACCTACCCTCACTTAATCCAGTTGACTCTCCAATAGGGAAACTGTGTTTCTCCTTGCTCCCTCAGAACAACAGGTGCTTTATTTCAAAGGGATATTGTATCCATTCCTTAAGTCACAAATTACTGGAATACATTGGTCACTAATATCTGTTGGAAAAAAAAGTCTGGTTATTACCACACAAATACTTGCTTGTTAAGAAGGTCAAAGAGGTCTCTTTCAAAGTGATCCATAAGTATTACCCTGTGAATCATTACCTGAAGAAACTTTAAAAAGACATTAACATTGATTGTACTTTTTGTACTTTTTGTGCATCCATAAACAGTTTCAAATGTATTTTGGCATTGTCTACATGTAAAATAATTATGGAGAGATATTCACAGTTTTATAATTGTTAATATTCTTGATGACTTTTGTTTTTTATTGGTCGAATGTGCTGCTCGGTTTCCTTAACCATAGTAAAGATAAAGAAGAAACAATGTTACCTTATAAATCTAATTGTGCTAATGGCAAAATGTCATATTCATAAATGTAAATTGACTAATAAAAAACCACGCTTCTGTGTTTTCGATAAGGAATTCGAGCAGTACATTAAGACCATTATACATTCTTCTAATAAGAAAGCTGTTAAAACAATCAATATGTGTGCATCTTTTAAGGTCTTTGTATAATCTGTCATTTGTTCTACCCCCTAGCATATGTTATCATTGTCTGTTTGTATACTTCTTACGTATACTGATTTTTCTCCAATAATAAAAAATATATATAAAATTTTAAAAATACCATAGACATCCTATACAAATATGTTAGATCAACAAAAAAATGGCAGCCATTTTGATTGGCAGCCATATTGGTCAGGGAGGAATCCAAACCAGTCTAATTGGAATGAATGACAGTAGAGGCATAATCCTGATTTTACTTATACAAGAAAATAGAAGGCATGTATATCAGAAATTGTTTAATACAGTGGTCACCAACCTTTTGAGTCAAGATCACATTCTGAGTCAAAATGCAAGACTAGATCTACCGCTCAGATTTTTTTTTAAATGACTCAGAACATTTTGAAATTATATTTAGTAGTTATATGATCACACTGTAATATATAATTTGTTGTATTACTTGTGAGGCACAGCTAAGTGAGCATAATCATTTGCGTCTTTTCTTTTTACAGGACTGATGGCCTGCATCTGATGGACAGTCTGAGGGGAGGGAGGGAGCAGTGGTGAGGCTGCCTCTCACCCGCCTCAGTGTCCCTCCATCCTCCTTCCCTGCGCTAAAAAAAGGGGACACAGTCTTCCAATTGATGGCGAAACTCAAGTTGCACTGCATTATTTCTGTTTCATGCACCAATTCATGATGTTACTCCTATGACCAGAGAAAGTGAAATATTCCTTGAAATGAAAAAAGACAAGTCACTAATACTTTGCTATACTCATTCATTGCAGCTTGCGTTTATTTATTTATTATTTATTTTTGTTTCACCTTGATTTTATCAGGTAAGCCAGTTGAGAACAAGTTCTGATTTACAACTGCGACCTGGCCAAGATTAAGCAAAGCAGTGCGACAAAAACAACAACACAGGCAATAAATAGGCCATAGAGGCGAAATAATTACAATGTAACATTAATACTGGAGTGATAGATATGTGCAGAAGATGATGTGCAATTAGAGATACTGTGGTACAAAAGATCGAGAAGGTAAGTAATAATATGGGGATGAGGTAGTTGGATGTGCTATTTACAGATTGGCTGTGTACATTGTTTGGTAAGCAGCTGATGCTTAAAGTTAGAGAGGGAGATATAATTGATTTTTGCAATTCATTCCAGTCATTGGCAGCAGAAAACTGGAAGGAAAGGTGGCCAAAGGAAGTGTTGGCTTTGGGGATGACCAGTGCAATATACCTGCTGGAGCGCATGCTACGGGTGGGTGTTGCTATGGTGACCAGTGAGCTGAGATAAGGCAGGGCTTTACCTAGCAAAGACTTATAGATAACCTGGAGCCAGTGGGTTTGGCGACGGATATGTAGTGAGGGCCCGACAACGAGAGCATACAGGTCACATTGGTGGGTTGTATATGGGGCTTTGGTGACAAAACGGATGGCACTGTGATAGACTACATCCAGTTTGCTGAGTAGAGTGTTGGGGGCTATTTTGTCAATTACATCGCCAAAGTCGAGGATAGGATAATCAGTTTTACGAGGGTATGTTTGGCAGCATGAGTGAAGGAGGCTTTGTTGCAAAATAGGAAGCCGATTCTAGATTTAATTTTGGATTGGAGATGCTTAATGTGAGCCTGGAAGGAGAGTTTACAGTCTAACCAGACACCTAGGTATTTGTAGTTGTCCACATATTCTAGGTCAGAACCGTCCAGAGTAGTGATGCTAGTCGGGCGGGCAGGTGCGGGCAGCAATCGGTTCAAGAGCATGCACTTAGTTCTACTAGCATTTCATTAAAAGCAGTTGTAGGCCACGGAAGGAGTGTTGTATGGCGTTGAAGCTCGTTTGGAGGTTTGTTAACACAGTGTCCAAAGAAGGGCCAGATGTATACAGAATGGTGTTGTCTGCGTAGAGGTGGATCAGAGAATCACCAGCTGTAACGATCGTCTGTGGTGGAAGAAGGTGAGGACCAAAGCGCAGCGTGGTAAGTGTTCATATTTTTAGTAAAATAACTGAACACTGGACAAAACAATAAACGACAAACGACCAGTCCCGTAAGGTGAATGGAAAAAACACTAAACAGGAAATAATCACCCACAAAACACAGGTGGGAAAAGGCTACTTAAGTATGATTTTCAATCAGAGACAATGAACGACACCTGCCTCTGATTGAGAACCATACCAGGCCAAACACAAAACCACAACATAGAAAAAAGAACATAGACTACCCATCCCAACTCACCAAACTAAAACAAAGACATAACAAAGGAAATAAGGTCAGAACGTGACACCAGCAGCAAGAGTGACATCATTGATATATACAGTGCTGGTTGTAGCGTGTGGAAGTAGGGAGAACTCACATTTTATGGCTTAAAAAGGTGTTGAACAAAGTGTTTACAGTGCTGAATAACAACTTAAACATGAACTTACACATAAAACAGCAGCTCTTTGCTGTATCCGTGGAGTCTTCCTCGTCATGGTTTTAAAAGTTTTGAAATCTCACAGTATCAACTTTGCTGTGTGTTCAAGGTAGGCCTATAGGTGCAATTGATTTGTTCTCTGGGCCTGCTGGGTAGGTGGAGTTATTCCTTCAGACACATGAAATGGTTAAAAATGGGAACACTTTGTCTTTCCGGCACTAGGGCTGCACCGCAAAATTAATTTAAAAAAATAGGAACGCAAGGCTTTATCGTTGTTTTTTTTACAGAAATGTTTGGTGATCGACTAGGAATGCCTTGGAGATTAGAGGTCGACCGAATATGATTTTTCAACGCCGATACTGATTATTGGAGGACCAAAAAAACTTGATACCGATTAATCGGCCAATTTTTAAAATGTAATAATGACAATTACAACAATACTGAATGAACACTTATTTTAACTTAATATAATACATCAATAAAATCAATTTAGCCTCATAAATAATGAAACATGTTCAATTTGGTTTAAATAATGCAAAAACAAAGTGTTGGAGAAGAAAGTAAAAGTGCAATATGTGCCATGTAATAAATCTGACGTTTAAGTTCCTTGCTCAGAACATGAGAACATATGAAAGCTGGTGGTTCCTTTAACATGAGTCTTCAATATTCCCAGGTAAGAAGTTTTAGGTTATAGTTATTATAGGAATTACAGGACTATTTCTCTCTATACCATTTGTATTTCATATACTTTTGACGATTGGATGTTCTTATAGGCACTTTAGTATTGCCAGTGTAACAGTATAGCTTCTGTCCCTCTCCTCGCTCCTACCTGGGCTCGAACCAGGAACACATCAAAAACAGCCACCCTCGAAGCAGCGTTAACCTTGCAGAGCAAGGGGAACAACTACTCCAAGTCTCAGAGCGAGTGACGTTTGAAACGCTATTAGCGAGCACCCCGCTAACTAGCTGGCCATTTCACATCGGTTACACCAGCCTAATCTCGGGAGTTGATAGGCTTGAAGTCATAAACAGCACAATAGCTGCTGGCAAACGTAGGAAAGTACTGTTTGAATGAATGCTTACGAGCCTGCTGCTGCCTACCATCGCTCAGTCAGACTGCTCTATCAAATCATAGACTTAATTATAACATAATAACACACAGAAATACGAGTCTTTGGCCATTAAAATGGTCGAATCCGCAAACTATCATTCAGAAAACAAAACGTTTATTCTTTCAGTGAAATACGGAACCGTTCCGAATTTTATCTAACAGATGGCATCCCTAAGTTTAAAAATTGCTGTTACATTGTACAACCTACAATGTTATGTCATAATTATGGACAATTCTGGAAAATTAATTACGGCCATTGTTAGGAATAAATGGACTTTACACAGTTTGCAATGAGCCAGGCGGCCCAAACTGCTGCATATACCCTGACTGCTTGCACAGAACGCAAGAGAAGTGACACAATTTCCCTATATTATAGCTAGGCAAGTCAGTTAAGAACACATTCTTATTTTCAATGACGGCCTAGGAAAGGTGGGTTAACTGCCATGTTCAGGGGCAGAATGACAGATTTTTACCTTGTCAGCTCTGGGATTCGTTTTTTGCAAACATCCGGTTACTAGTCCAATGCTCTAACCACCTGCCTTACATTGCACTCCACGAGAGACTACCTTTTACGTGAGGGCAGCAAGAAGCCAAGGTAAGTTGCTAGCTAGTATTAAACTTATCTTATAAAAAACAATAAATCTTAACATGATCACTAGTTAACTACACATGGTTGATGATATTACTAGTTTATCTAGCGTGTCCTGCGTTGCATATAATCGACAAACGATGATGATGATGATTTAACAAGCGCATTTGCAAAAAAAGCACTGTCTTGCACCAATGTACCTAACCATAAACATCAATGCCTTTCTTTAAAATCAATACAGAAGTATATATTTTTAAACCTGCATACTTAGTTAATAGTGCCTGCTAACATGAATTTCTTATAAAAAGGTGTAAAAAAACAAAAATCGGCAAATCGGTGTCCAAAAATACAATTACCCATTGTTATGAAAACTTGAAACCGGCCATAATTAATCGGCCATTCCCGATTAATCGGGTGACCTCTATTGGAGATAAAACATAAAATATTGTCATATAATTAAAAATGCAGTTTATACAAGTTTTATATACATTTTCCTAAATAATTAATAACATGTTGTAGTGTGGTGGACTGACTTGAAAAGTTACCTTGGCGACAACTGGATGCCTCGAATGATTAGGTTCTATTAACTAAAGGCTCTGTGTGAGATATCTTTTTACAAACTACTAGTGCTAGGCTTTCCAATACTGTCATCTGCTGTTCAGTTCAACACATGCCACATCCAAGCTGAAAGGAAACTGGTCAATTCAAGCATTGATGTATAATAGGGTAGAAATAAGTTTAAAAAAAGATTGAGCTTTGCATTTTATTAACATTTCATTGATTTAAACATGATATTTGTACATTTTTAAACTTCCAGACAGAGTAGCTATTTTTGTATAATATAAGGATATAATAACAAGAAGTGATTATTTATGAACAGTGATTCGTTCTGAAACTGTAGTTAGGTATTCATAGCTGTGTTTAGTAAGAGATTAACATAAAACCATTGGTCAGGTTACATTTGCTTGATATTAAGTGGAGGGAGTTGGTTAGTACTTTATGCCATGTGGTTATATCTTTTGCTCCCCTTGTTTTCGTCCTCCAAACTTATTATGAGGGTGTAGATCACTCACTTGTCTCCTCTACATCCTCTGAGGTCCTGTCCTGAGTTACTGAATGTCTATCATTCTCATTCAGTTTCCTTCTCTTCCTCTTCTTCCTCTACTTTAGGTTGAGAAGTTAAGCCCTGGAGAGGTGCGTCCTCTTCTCGCACTTCTATTGTGTCTTTCCCCATTTCAGTAGCTCTATCACTGCTGTTTTCCCCTCCTTGTCCCCTCTTCCTCTTTCTATGGATTACAGGTATTACCAAAATAATGCCATGTAAAACGGCAAGTAGAAGGATTAATGTAACAGTTGCCACGACTCTTTGCATGTTATATCAACTCACACTCCTGCATGAGTTCATCTACAGATATTTCACCCTCATTGAGGACCAGCATAAGATGGCCACACTCATGACTGAAGTTGACCCAGTTTCGCAGCTCTATGTCAACAGTAGTGTCGCCGAGTCCATAAAATGTCAGAAACACTCCGTCAAGTAGATATGAACAGTCAACAGACTTCTCAGACAGAGAGCGCAGGTACACAATGTCCGTGGCATTATCTGTGGCACAGTTGTCTATGATCACTGAGCCATGGTGGGAAACCATCATGTAAATGTCACTTCCTTCTCCTCCAATCAAGTAATCTCCTCCCACAAGGGACACTAGAATGTCGTTGCCGTCAGAGCCTTTTAGTAGGGCAGGTTCGTAGCCAGACACCAAGATATCTGAGTAGATAGTGCCAATCACATTCTCAACATCCTTCAACACGTCTCCCTCGGCATCTGCCTGACGGCATTCTCCGCTCAGCAGGTTGACGTAAACGCCCTCACCCCTCTCATGATCCCCCTGGTACAGCACAGTGTCTCTCCCTGGGCCCCCGTCCACTAGATCAGCCCCTGGTCCGGGAACAAAGGTGTCAGAGCCTGAGCCGCCCATCATGGTGTCACTCCCTTCCTCTCCATAAAGAGTGTCATCTCCTATGTTCCCAATCAGGATGTCATTGCCCTGACCCCCCAGCAAGGTGTCATGGCCGGCCCCTCCATCCAGTGCATCATCCTTGATGCCACCGAAGAGTACGTTCTCCTGCTCATTACCTGTAATGTAATTGGAGTCATGGGGACAGCCCTGCACAGTGTGAACCAATGATAAATTTGATTGAGAACTCAGATCTATTTGGCAGTCTCCCAGTTTTCCTTTCATTGTCACTTTGTAAGCTTCAATCCAAGGCTTTTGAAAGCTACGCGTTTTGTTTCCAACTGGAGATCTAACCCAAAAATGCACTCCATCAGAGCTCTGGAAGCTAAGGTGTTGGTGTTGTTGCCCTGAATTATAGTTGAGCACTCTGACCTGAATTTTATGCCCCTGTGTACCTGTGCTCACAAGTACATCATGCTTGTCAGACTGAACAGTGAGTTGACCACCACCAAGGAAATCCATCTCAAACAACACAGTATCCATTCTTTCATCCTCTGCAAAGTTTTCAATCATGATGTTGGTTCCATATCCAGTGTTCACTACGTAGGTATCCTCCCCATCTCCTCCCACCATGCTACCACCTCCAGTAAAAGGATCCAGCATGTTATTTTTGTCATTTCCTTCCATGCTGTCGAAACCAGATGAGCCATACATTTCCACCACTGAGGCAAAGTCGCTGTTATTCATCTTCATGATTTCTCCAGTCACCCTATTTCGGAAATCCACAGACTGAGGCAGCTTTAAGGAGCCATCGCAACTGCTGGCATTGGACTCCAGTTGAAATGTTATTCCATCAGCTGATTGGATGTGGAGGTGTTGAGAGTTCCTTGAGTGAAACCAGCCCTTCAATAGGACTTCCTGTGAGCCATTTATGGAGAGATAAATGTCTGGTCCATTACATTTACAATTGATTAAATCATATTTTTCTCTCAGGAAAAGTACATCAGTAGCCAGATCGGGTGAGTGGTTCTCAATGGTTTTCAAGCCTTGACCTGGAGTTACAACATACCAGTCCTCCCCTCCTCGCCCCTGAAGAAAGTCTGTTCCTCGCCCTGGCACAATTGTGTTGCGTTGTACGTTCCCTTTGATGATGTCATTGAAGGCTGAGCCTCGCACCTCTGTTACACTTTGGAAAGCCTCATCCTCCTGCAGATCCACATGTAGAGCAGCTGTGGACTTTCTGTAATCTAGATTCTGACTTATGAGGCATTTGCTCTTAAATGAGTCAATCTGCTCACAGGCTGCCTTGTTCTCAGAGATGCTGAAGGTGACCAGATCCTTTGTGATAACAAGCAAGTGCCTGTCCGCATCTGAACGGAACCAGTTCATTAAGGTCACATCAGAACTTTGATCAGCAAAAGGCATCATTTTGAGATGGTTTCCATCCACTTTAACTTTGAATTCATGAAGGTTTGCCTCTATCACCAGTAGGTCTGTTTCATTGTCATAGGAGTGATTTTCAATTAATATCTTTGACAGTTTTTTCTCATAAACCATATATATGTCCTCTCCTTCTCCTCCCCTCAGGTGGTCCTGACCCCCTCCACCATCAATCAGATTCTTCTGTCTATTTCCTATTAGTATGTCATTGTAAGGAGACCCCATGATATTAGTAACGCTAAGGAGAAGTGGTTCGGAAGCGTTCACTGTCTGACCGTGAGTTTTAGACATTCTATTGATACCTCTGGCAATCAGTTGGACAGAGGAAATCACTGTGGTGGAGATGTCGAACAGGACTCCGTCCTCTGACATCATGTTCATGTGGCGATATTCGTCCCCCAAAAACCAGTTCATAATCCTAATGTTATGGTTACCAAGATATCTTAAAACCATATCATTTCCTGACTTACTGACAGAAATCTGACTGTAGTTAACGCCGAGGAGTAGGACATCTGTTGATTTGAAAGGATCATAGTTATTAATAATTGTGTTTCCTCCATAGACAGGAATGATGAAAGTGTCTTTGCCGCCACACCCCTCCACATAGCTTTTTTGAGGTCCCAAATAGAACACGTCATCACCATTTTGTCCATAAAGCTTGTAGTAATAGCTCAACATGACTTCAATGCCATGGTCGTCATCTGCCTTCTGAACGGCAAAAAAATTATTTGCTTCATTGTTTCCCCAATATGTTCCAAATCTTGTGTCTGACAAAGCCTCATAACCAGAAACGACAGACCTAGAGCCAACTTTTATGAATAGGAGTATTTTTATATCTATGTTTTTGTAAGTTAATCTATGTGATTCTCCAATGCCTAGAACAATATCTTTAGTTCTTTGTGTGTCAATAGTCCAACACCTTTTCCCCAAGTTTTCGTCACTGGATACAAAATAATCCATGCAGAAGTCAGATGGTCCCTGGTCTGAGAGACAAAAAGTGATACTCCCTCCATTCCAAGAATCCTCACCAGCTGTGAAATCAATGGCCTTTCTCCCATCCTGTACCTCTGCAAAATAATAGTACTTTTGGTGGTCTGAAATTTGTTGAACAAGCCTTCGTCCCTCCTCAATCTCACGATAAGGAATGGTATAAAAAAAGCTTGCCACATCAAGGATAAAGTGTAAAAGTCCTTTCCCAAAGCCAACAAAGAATGCTCTTATTTTTGCCAAAACTCCAGCATTTGGTGGTAAATGAATGAGTTCAGTCTGAATATCAAGATATACATCATCAAAGATCATTCGTATGGTATTTAGTGCCAGGTTGATTGGCACAATAAATGGCGCCAGTTCTGGTTGAACGATTTCAAGAAAATCCAAGGCAACTATTGCAGCATCGAAGGTGGCATCAATATACCCCAGTGCATCTTTCCTCTTAAAGTCTTCCACAATATTGTAAATTCCAAAACCAATCCCTATGATTGGCATAACCACCAGGGCACGTTTCACCACAGGGCTTTTGATTAATGTTACCATGGCTCTCATTGCCTTGCGCTCTAAAACCTGAGGAACTTGTTTTCCAACTGCAGCCAAGGTCATTCCTGTGACTCCATGTACAGTCTGTAACGTGGCTATTGTACCATGTTCAATGTCCCCCTCTTCAAAAGCATGAACAGCTCCTTGCATCCCCAACATGAGTCCCACTGCTCCAATTGCCATCCCTGTGTGCTCTAGGTGCTTCAAGACCTGGTGAGAATGGGTCCCATCTGGAATCTCCAGGCCATGAACTGTCTCCATGTTTTTCCACATTTTCTCTGTGTATAGTTGTCCCTCTGGATGCAACTCCACCTTAAATTCAATTGTTTCCCGGAGATTCTTCTTCGATGTAAGCTGGCATCGAAATTGTCCATCCTCCAGCCTAATACTGCCTTCTTTGACATGTAGTTCCTCCGAGTCCAGCCTGTCACCAAATTCTCTCCTCAACTGATTGTGAATCTGTTCAGCAAACATAGCAGAGGACCTGGCGTAATATGAAGAGAGCTTGAGTGAATGCTCTACTTCTGAAGCGGAATGTAGATCTTTCAATGTCACAGAGCCATCATGGGACCCACCCAAAAGTCCAGTGACCTCATTTTGGGTTGATTGTTTGTCAATTTCCTTTAAGAAATAATTATAATCCTCTATGAATGAACTTTTTGAATTCTCATTCACTAGCGCATACTCATTTGCAAGAGTCAAGATTTCATCTGCTACCTTGTTGTTATCCATTTTTTTCAATTTACACCATTCTTCAAACACATTATTCTCTTTTTCTGTAAGGTCCAAAAGATTCTTTATTAATTCCTTTGGGGTCTTACGTGTTTTTTCTGATTTGTTTTCTAATTTGCTAGAATCTCTGTCTGAGGACGAACCAAAAAATCCTCGCCTACTTGGATCCACCCAAGTACCACCTGCTGTCATTGGATGATTCTCCATGAGGAAACTCAAACCTTTCTCTTTCACATTATTGTCTGTGCTGTGGGCCATATCTAAGGCCATCAGGACAAGAGGAAATGTACGGAAATTTCTGGAGGACTCTGATATTATTGATGCCAAGAAATATGTTCTGTACCATGCCTCCTTCATCATACCTTGTGAGCCTTTATTAATGTATTCCCCTTGAAGAGTTTCTTTCACAAAATTAGGATAACTTTCTTTGCCATCTTTGCCTATATTTTCACGGATGGCTGGATAATGTTCTTTGCCAATCTGTTCCTCAACACAACGTTTTATCTCATCTATTCTGTTTTGATTTCCCTTTTCATTGTTGTCGAGCTTTTTCCCCACTGGATACACATATAAAGTTTGGGGGTTTATCTCATAAATCCAGTCATGTAACATCAGGTAGGTGGTCTTATCTTCTCCAAGCTTTGCATTGTGATGGATCACACTTAGAATATCCTCACCTGACTTCATTTCATAGCAGTTATCAAGAATACCTTTAATGACATTGTTATCTTCAATCCATGTTTTCTCTATTGTATTTCTTCCGTTTATCATTTGCCTCTCAATATTGCATATCAGAAACTCTTCATTGTCCAAATTTGTCTGTAACTTTTTTGAATTTTCATCACTTTTCATTGGTTGAAAAATTGCCCAGGTTAAGGCTTCAAGTTCATCAGTATATTCTCTACGTGCATAAGATTCAACAAATCTCTTTGGATTGTCTGGCCATGTGTCTCTGTATTTTTTAAAACGTTCTTGAACAGAAGTTTCCCCTAGAAAGTTTCTCTCATTTGAAAAAATCCCTTCCCCCCTGTTGCTGAACTGTTCTCTAGTGACGACATTTCCATCTCTGTCTAACATTGCCACCACTTTCTTGCTGTCATCCTTATGTCTTGTTTCCAATCCAGTGGGGGTTATTTCTACAGTTATCTTCTCCCCAGAGTGGCTGACTTGGAGCAAAGAACTCCTTAGGTGTAGTTCTGTCTCAATAGACCTGGTGTGGAGCTCTTTTAACAGGGTGTTCTTGAAGGCTTCATCAGACCCAACTTCACAGGCCACCACACTTGTGGTTTTAATATGGTCACTAGTCCTGGCAGTACGTCCAATGATGTCAGCCACGTCTTCGGCTTTGTACCCTCCAAACCTCATCTCTCCTTCGCTGTCTCTGCTCCCATGGCCTACAAGGACCAGTCTGCTCTCTTCTGACAGTGGCACCGGGTCGCCTTTGATCAGTTTAGGCTGTTGGTTTTCCAGGATGTACACAGAGGTCACAGTGGGATGTTTCTCATATAGAAATTTAGCAGCTTCCCGAACAACGGGGTTATCTTCCAGTATTAGGATGTGCTGTTTATCATACTGTGTGGTGTGATCAATGGGTCTCTTTGGAGCATGGTACTCAGCTGCAGTGTCAGTGTGATCCATGATTTGAAAGATGAGAAGATCTCCCGGGCTGGTAGTTTCCAAGACAGCATTATTGTCATGATACTTAAAAACCCTCATGAAGTCATTATGAAATGAAGAAGTGGTATTGATGTCAAGGGAGAAAACGGATGCTGCCCTCAATGATCGTTTCAACATTAGATTTGCTAGTGAGGAACCAGAGTAACCGGACAGAGTATGTCCATCCTCTGAGGCAGTACCAAATATTTTTACAACTGTGCCACTGTTAACGGTTGGGAGACATGAATCATTGTACATACAAGCATCACTGACCATTACTGAATAATGAGGATCTATGCTGTACTCCTCTTCTACTCGCTGACGAGTCCACTCTTCCTTGTCCATTATAAGGAGAAGTTTGTTGCTGTAGGTGTAAGACATTTCAGAAGCAGACAGCAGCAAATCTTGGATCTTTTGTCCATCAATTTCTTCCAGAAACCTTTCAAAATCCTGAAAGAAAAACATAAAATAACAGATCAAGATTGAATGGGCAATCCACAATTCTAAACATTTTACCACTCTAAACTGCATAGATAGAGCAAGGACTGACCATCCATGGATGCGAGGACTGACCCTCCATGAGATAAAAATGTGTGTTTTAACCATTTTTTTTAACTACAGTGGGGTCCGAAATGATTGACACCATTGATAGGTAGCCTAGCGGTTAAGAGTGTTGGGCCAGTAAACAAAAGGTCGCTGGTTTGAATCCCTGAACCAAGTAGGTGAAAAATCTGTGCCTTGAACACGGCACTTAACCCTAATTGCTCCTGTAAGTTGCTCTGGATAATTGTGTCTGCTAAATTACTAAAATGTCAAATGTATAAAGATGAGCAATAATGACTATAATCAAATACTGAGCTATATTGTACGCTCAAAAGTAATAATTGTTTTTCTCAAAAAGGTAGGCATCAAAATTATTGCCACCCCGAAAGATTCTTATAAAAGAAGTAGTCAAAAGTTTACTATTTGGTCCCATATTCCAAGCACGCAATGACTACATCAAGCTTGTGAAACTTGTTGGATGCATTTGATATTCGTTTTGGTTTTTTCAGATTATTTTGTGCCCAATAGAAATTAATGTAAGTCATGTATTGTGTCATTTTGGAGTCACTTTTTTTGTAAATAAGAATTGAATATGTTTCTAAACACTCCTACATTAATGTGGATGCTACCATGATTACGGATCATCCTGAATTAATCATGACATGCTAACCTCCCTGTTATTGGTAATGGTGAGAGGTTAACATGTCATGGGGGTATGATCTTCGACCCTCTGTAACGTTCTCATTCATCATTGTTCATGATTCAACAAGGATCATCAGTTTTTTCTCATCTTTATCAAGGTTGTCAACCATTTTGGACCCTATGGTTTACAATTGCATTGTTTACAAACAATGGAGTACAGCCAGGCTGAGCAAGATTATATTTTGGGTTCTGATGGGGTACGACAGTTGAAATAAATTCATGATTTATAAGTTCTATTCTTCAATAATCAATTGATGTCATCTATATTATAATACCGTAAGCCTGTCAGATGTGGGAGGTTCTCCTCCTACAATTTAGCACCGATTTTCTTAGTACCTCTTTCATGTTATTGTCAATACCTATTTTTGGGAATGACATTGTTGCCAGGGGGGAAATAGTGCTGTCATAATGCATTTGATGTTAGCATTTCTAGGCCAATTTTGAATGTGTAGAATGACTACATTAGCCACAATGCTCATTGAATGGACATTCAAAATTACAATGGCATTAATGCATCACATTTGCTAGCTATTTTTGACCAATTTTGCTAACTAATGACATCTTTTCCAACTGTCTAAAGTACATTTGATGACATGATAATGCAGGCAAAGTTGTGTTCTACTAAATATTTGATTACTTTATCGATGTCATCGTATTTCCAGGCACTAAAGTGTAATTAGACTAAACAGTATTTAGCCTCAGTCCAGAATGACTGGGCTTACCACCGCTTTGGGCACCACTATGGCGCCGCCGATAGAGGGCTGAGAACGTTCGGCATGACTAACCGCATGACGCGACCGATCAAGCAATAGAACCCATTTTGGTTCTATATGAAACCTTTTTGTGGATGGCACGGTGGAGATCGCATGGCATATTTCAAATTCTTTAAAATAATGCTGTCAAATTAAGTACATATTGAGTCAAACGGCCCTACAACATGAACAGGTAGATTAGTCCGCCCACACCGGAGAGTTGAAAATTACACTGCCTCTCCCAGCTTGGATGTTGTCGCATCAGTGTGACCTGCACAAAGTTCTATTTTTGGGGAGACTAAAACCATAATTTGGTCAAACAATAGCCTAAAGAACATTAATATCCTGTTTCCTCCATGAAAGTGTTTAACTTGCCCATGTTTCTCAAAGTAGCCTAGATGGAGAGGAACAGAAAAATTGCCTTCTGATTGCGCAACATTTGAAAATAAAATGGTGCAAAAAAACAGTACTGTTGTGACTGTTGGAGAGAGGATGGTCTCAGCTTTCTGTAGTTACGACATTTATTCCCAACTCTAAAAAACTCAAATATACTGATACAAATAAAAATAAACGACTTTATGGATTTTTTTATAAAAAATAAATTAGATTTATTAATTAGATTATTAATATTAACAGTGGAGTTATGTCACATATGCAGCTACCGAAAATATATGGGAGGGAATGTCTGTTCAATCCAAACTTACTAATCAAATCAAATCAAATCGCATAAGTCACATGCGCCGAATACAACAGGTATTTCACCTTACAGTGAAATGCTTACTTATGAACCCATAACCAACAATGCAGTTTTAAAACATATGGATAACAATAAGAAATAAAAGTAACAAGTAATTAAAGAGCAGCAGTAAAATAACAGTTGCGAGACTATATACAGGGGGGTACCGGTACAGAGTCAATGTCCGGTTAGTTGAGGTAATATGTACATGTAGGTATAGCTATTAAAGTCACTATGCATGCAGTTGAAGTCGGACGTTTACATACACTTAGGTTCGAGTCATTAAAACTTGTTTTTCAACCACTCCACAAATTTCTTGTTAACAAACTATAGTTTTGGCAAGTCGGTTAGGACATCTACTTTGTGTATGACACAAGTAATTTTTCCAACAATTGTTTACAGACAGATTATTTAATTTATAATTCACTGTATCACAATTCCAATGGGTCAGAAGTTTACATACGCTAAGTTGACTGTGCCTTGGCCTCGGGTGGCGCAGTGGTTAAGGGCGCTGTACTGCAGCGCCAGCTGTGCCATCAGAGACTCTGGGTTCGTGCCCAGGCTCTGTCACAACCGGCTGCGACCGGGAGGTCTATGGGGCGACGCACAATTGGCCTAGCGTCGTCCGGGTTAGGGAGGGCTTGGTCGGTAGGGATGTCCTTGTCTCATCGCGCACCAGCGACTCCTGTGGCGGGCCGGGCGCAGTGCGCGCTAACCAAGGTTGCACAGTGTTTCCTCTGATATATTGGTGCGGCTGGCTTCCGGGTTGGATGCGTTCTGTGTTAAGAAGCAGTGCGGCTTGGTTGGGTTGTGTATCGGAGGACGCATGACTTTCAACCTCTCCCGAGCCCGTACGGGAGTTGTAGCGATGAGACAAGATAGTAGCTACTAAAAACAATTGGATACCACGAAATTGGGGAGAAAAAGGGGTAAAATGTAAATAAAAAATAAAAAGTTGACTGTGCCATTAAACAGAAAATTATGTTATGGCTTTAGAAGCTAATTGACATTGTTTGAGTCAATTGCTTCTTAACACAGCACGCATCCAACCCGGAAGCCAGCCGCACCAATATGTCAGAGGAAACACCGTGCAACCTGTGGATGTATTTCAAGGCCTACCTTCAAACTCAGTGCCTCTTTTCTTGACATCATGGGAAAGTCAAAAGAAATCAGCCAAGACTTCAGATAAAAATTGTAGACCTCCACAAGTCTGGTTCATCCTTGGGAGCAATTTCCAAACGCCTGAAGGTACCACGTTCATCTGTACAATCAATAGTACGCAAGTATAAACACCATGAGACCACGCAGCCATTATACCGCTCAGGAAGGAGACGCGTTCTGTTTCATAGAGATGAACGTACTTTGGTGCAAAAAGTGCAAATCAATCCCAGAACAACATCAAAGGACCTTGTGAAGATGCTGGAGGAAACAGGTACAAAAGTATCTATATCCACAGTAAAACGAGTCCAACATCGACATAACCTGAAAGGCCGCTCAGCAAGGAAGAATCCACTGCTCAAAACCGGCATAAAAGAGCCAGACTATGGTTTGCAACTGCACATGGAGAAAAAGATCGTACTTTTTGGAGAAATGTCCTCTCGTCTGATGAAACAAAGATAGAATTTTAAATAATTGGCAAGATTAGTGTGATAGTGTTATATGATGTACTGTTTTATATTTTGTTTTATGTGTGATGTAAGTGTCTTAATGTGCTTGGACCCCCCTGCCTTGGCAGCAGCTAATGGGGATCCCTAATAAAATACAAATACAAATATTGCAAAAGCCCAGTCTGATAATTCCATGCAAGTGATTCAAGCTATTTACAGCCATCAACAACATTGAACCTTGCACATCTAATGTGCTGTCTCCTGTCTATCAAAATAAACTACTGATCAACTGGGACCGCTGGCTGGCATTCCTTTCTTTATAAACACAACGCAAGAGAGTGACGAAGTACGATCACATCTGTTACATGTGCATGGCTCTGGTCTGGTCTGCACTAACTAGCTCTGGACCATGGTGTAGCTAATAGCTAGCTCTGGTCCGCACCAGCTCTGGTCCAGAACGTAGCTAGTAGTTGGCTAGCTCTGGTCCGCACTAGTTCTCGACCAGACTAAACCTGCCTGAAGAAGCACATCACCCTGCTGTGACCCCCGGGCAAGGGGGGACGGCTGTCCCTGGCCTCCGAGGCTAACACAGCCATACCTGTTATGATACCAGCAGGCTCTGTGAGCCAATTTCAGAGGCTTTTGTGGACCTGGAGGAGCTGCCCCTGCAGCAGGAGTCTGCCGCCAAGTTTATCAAGAAGAAACAGCCCTCCAAGAAGGTCAAGACCAAGACAGATAAAGATTCCAAGGATAAGAAAGAGTGTGCAGAGGGGGCAGTCAAGGAGTCTCTGGAAGAGACTGCAGAAGAGCCTGTGAAAAAATTGAAGAAAGAAAAGAAGTTCTCTAAGGAATTTATTTTTATTTATACTTTTTTTAAATTGAACCTTTATTTAACTAGGCAAGTCAGTTAACCTACTCTGAACTACCCATCCCGGATCCGGGATAATTGTCATCAGCAACGCTGAATAGCATAGTGCCATAGTAAAATAATATTACTAGAAAATATTCATATTCATGAAATCACAAGTGCAATATTGCAAAACACAGCTTAGCCTTTTGTTAATCCACCTGTTGTCTCAGTTTTTGAAATTATGCTTTACAGCGAAAGCAATACAAGCGTTTGTGTAAGTTTATCGATCGATCGACAAAAAAATAAGTACACTTAGCATCAGGTAACTTGGTCACGAAAATCAGAAAAGCAATCAAATTAATTGTTTACCTTTGATGATCTTTGGATGTTTTCACTCACGAGACTCCCAGTTAGACAACAAATGTTCCTTTTGTTCCATAAAGATATTTTTTTATATCCAAATACCTCCATTAGTTTGGTGTGTTATGCCCAGGAATCCACCGGAAAGAACGGTCACGACAACGCAGACAAAAATTCAAAATTATATCCATAATGTCCACAGAAAAATGTAAAATATTTTTTTATAATCAATCCTCAGGGTGTTTTTCAAATATCTATTCGATAATATATCAACCGAGACAGTTGGCTTTTCACTAAGACCGGGAGTAACAATGGCCGCCTTTCTCTATTGCGCACAACTCACTCTCAGAGCCCCCACCTATCCACTTACACAATGTGGTCGTTCACACTCATTCTTCAAAATAAAAGCCTGAAACTATGTCTAAAGGCTGTTGACAACTTAGGGAAGCCATAGAAAAAGGAATCTGGTTGATATCCCTTTAAATGGGCAATAGGGATGCATAACAACAGAAAGGTTTCAACATTTTGAATTTCCTCAGGTTATAGCCTGCAATATCAGTTCTGTTTAACTCACAGACAAAATGTTGAGTGTTTTCTATCCTAATCTGTCAATTACATGCATATTCTATCTGGTCCTGAGAAATAGGCCATTTACTATGGGAACGTTATTTTTCCAAACATAAAAATAGTGCCCCCTCGCTTCAAGAGGATAAGAACAAATTATTATTTACAATAAAGGCCTAGGAACATTGGGTTAACTGTGGGTGCAGGGGCAGAACGACAGATTTTTACATTGACAGCTCAGGGATTCAATCTAGCAACCTTTCGTTTTCTGGCCCAACGCACTAACCACTAGGCTACCTGCCTAAGGTATGGAAGTAGGAGTCTACCAAGTACCCTGGGAAGGAGTCAAAGAAGGAGTCTTCAAAAGAGTCCTTCAAGGAATCTGGAAAGGTGTCAAAGAAGGAATCTTCTAAGGAGACCAGCAAAGAGTCTTTAAAGGAGCCTGGGAAGGAGAACGTGTGGAAAAAGCTGTCTGTGAAGTTCAAGGAGTAAAAGAAAGAGCTGCTTCTGGAGAGGGCTGATAAAAAAAATCAGGCAATAAATACACACACACACACACACACACACACACACACACACACACACACACACACACACACATATTCATGACACATCCAACAAGGCTGATGTTGGTCAATAGTAAGGACTCCGGCGAGGTTCTACAGATTTCTCAAGTTTTGAGGGAGCATTCAATTGGCATGCCGACTGCAGGAATGTCCACTAGAGCTGTTGCCAGAGAATGTAATGTTAATTTCTCTACCATAAATGTATTTTTAGAGAATTTGTCAGTACATCCAACCGGCCTCACAACCGCAGTCAACATATAACCACGCCAGCCCAGGACCTCCACATCCGGCTTCTTCACCTACAGGAGCACAACTCCAACACAATCATTAAGTTTGCAGACGACACAACGGTGGTAGGCCTGATCATCGACAATGATGAGACAGTCTATAGGAAGGAGTTCAGAGACCTGGCAGTGTAGTGCCGCAATAACCACCTCCCTCAATGTGATCAAGACAAAGGAGATGATCGTGGACTACAGGAGGGCCGAGCATGCCCTCATTCTCATTGACGGAGCTGTAGTCGGGCAGGTCAAGAGCTTCAAGTTTGTTGGTGTCCACATCACCAACAAGCTATCATGGTCCAAACACACCAAGACAGACGTAAAGAGGGCACGACAATGCCTATTCCCCCTCAGGAGACTGAAATATTAGCATGGGTCCTCAGATACTCAAAAAGTTCTACAGCTGCACAATAGAAAGCATCCTGACTGGTTGCATCACCGCCTGGCTGGTTGCATCACCGCTCCGCATCAAAGCGCAAGGCACTACAGAGGGTAGTGTCGTGGGATAATCAGAATTTGTTGGTAACATTTGTAAGATGTTTAATATTCATCAAATGTGTGTAAGTTAATTCTCATCAGAATGGTATTTTTGTATAATACTGTGGCGAGGTTGCAGTTATCTGTTCTATGTCAAAACTAAGTTGCATGGGCCACTGAGAGGGGA
This sequence comes from Oncorhynchus clarkii lewisi, assembly GCF_045791955.1. Taxonomy (NCBI): domain Eukaryota; kingdom Metazoa; phylum Chordata; class Actinopteri; order Salmoniformes; family Salmonidae; genus Oncorhynchus; species Oncorhynchus clarkii. Next base: position 28,152,852 of record NC_092177.1, on the reverse strand, counting down.
GAGGTCAAAGTGTCATCATGTGTAAACATATCTTTTACTCCCTACCTTTTTCTTGTGGAGAAAGAAGGGTGGCAGTGTCTGGAATCATTCTATGCTCCCTCTAATGTTGTTTCTATCTTAACCTATAGCCTCACTCTTCTCTCCGTGATTTTGTCCAGGAGGTTGTATTTTGAGTTGGTTGTATCTAAATGACAATTTGATATATGCCTGTTGATATGGAGGATTTGGTTTATGGTTCTGGGGTTTGGGAAAGGAGACAAAGCTGAACGATGAATTATGTTTATGCTGTCTGACTATGTGTGTCTTTGCTATTAAAGGAACTCAGTTGCATTGTAAGGGGGCTCTCAGAGAATTCATGGTTGGACACTGAATCGATCTGAGATTCACAGGGTTGTGATAGAGCTCATATAATTAAAGATGGACTTTGATAACTAACTCTGACTTGTGTGTGTGGTTTGCTCCCATGATTTGGTAAATAGAGGAAATTTCCACGACAGTAGTGCGTACGGCCCAGTACATCACTGGGGCCAAGCTTCCTGACATCCGGTCCCTTCACTTTTTCAACATTTTGTTACATTACAGCCTTATTCTAAAATTGATTCGATTAATTGTTTTACTCATCAATCTACACACAATACCCAATAATGACAAAGCGAAAAAAGGTTTTCTGAAATTTTTGCAAATGTATAAAAAAATAATAATATTCAGACCCTTTATTATGTGACTCGAAATTGAGCTCAAGTGCATTCTGTTTCCATTGATCATCCTTGAGATGTTTCTACAAATTGATTGGAATCCACCTGTGGTAAATTCAATTGATTGGACATGATTTGGAAAAGCACACACCTGTCTATATAAGGTCCCACAGTTGACAGTGCATGTCAGAGCAAAAACCAAGCCATGAGGTCGAAGGAATTGTCCGTAGAACTCCGAGACAGGATTGTGTCAAGGCACAGATCTGGGGAAGGGTAAAAATAAATATCTGCAGCATTGAAGGTCCCCAAGAACACAGTGGCCTCCATCATTCTTAAATGGAAGAAGTTTGGAACCACCAAACCGAGCAATCGGGACAGAAGTGCCTTGTGCTTTGGCAAAGTGGGTGGGGTTATATCCTTCCTGTTTGGCCCTGTCTGGGGGTGTCTTCGGATGGGGCCACAGTGTCTCCTGACCCCTCCTGTCTCAGCCTCCAGTATTTATGCTGCAGTAGTTTATGTGTCGGGGGGCTAGGGTCAGTTTATTATATCTGGAGTACTTCTCCTGTCCTATTCGGTGTCCTGTGTGAATTTAAGTGTGCTCTCTCTAATTCTCTCTTTCTCTCTTTCTTTCTCTCTCTCTGAGGACCTGAGCCCTAGGACCATGCCTCAGGACTACCTGACGTGATGCCTCCTTGCTGTCCCCAGTCCACCTGGCCGTGCTGCTGCTCCAGTTTCAACTGTTCTGCCTTATTATTATTGGACCATGCTGGTCATTTATGAACATTTGAACATCTTGGCCATGTTCTGTTATAATCTCCACCCGGCATAGCCAGAAGAGGACTGGCCACCCACATAGCCTGGTTCCTCTCTAGGTTTCTTCCTAGGTTTTGGCCTTTCTAGGGAGTTTTTGCTAGCCACTGTGCTTCTACACCTGCATTGCTTGCTGTTTGGGGTGTTAGGCTGGGTTTCTGTACAGCACTTTGAGATATCAGCTGATGTACGAAGGGCTATATAAACACAATACATGATTTGATTTGATTTTGGTCAGGGAGGTGGCCAAGAACCCGATGGTCACTCTGAGAGAGCTCCAGAGTTCCTCTGTGGAGATGGGAGAACCTTCCAGAAGGACAACCATCTCTGCAACACTCCACCAATCAGGCCTTTCTGGTAGAGTGGCCAGACGGAAGCCACTCCTCTGTAAAAGGCACATGACAGCCTGTTTGGAGTTTGCCAAAAGAGCAAAGTACAGAGAGATCATTGATGAAAACCTGCTCCAAAGCACTCAGGACCTCAGTCTAAGGAAATGGTTCACCTTCCATCAGGACAACGACACTAAGCACACAGCCAAGACAACGCAGGAGTGGTTTCGGAACAAGACTCTGAATGTCCTTGAGTTGCCCAGCCAGAGCCCAGACTTGAACCCGATCGAACATCTCTGGAGAGACCTGACATAGCTGTACAGCGAAGCTCCCCTTCCAACCTGACAGAGCTTGGGAGGATACCAAAGAAGAATCGGGGCTGTAATCGTGGCCAAACGTGCTTCAACAAAGTACTGAGTAAAGGGTCTGAATACTTATGTAAATGTGATATTAAATAAAACTTTTTTCAAGTAAATTTGCAAACATTTCTAAAAACCAGTTTTATTTTGTATGGAGTTGGTCCCCCTTTGATGTTATAACAGCCTCTACTCTTCTAGGAAGGCTTTCCACTAGATGTTGGAACATTGCTGCGGGGACTTGCTTTCATGCAGCCACAAGAGCTTTAGTGAGGTTGGGTGATTAGGCTTGGCTTAAGCATGTCCCAGTTTAGGTCACCTAGTAGCACGAGCTCAGAAGATAGATGGGGTGCAATCAATTCACATATGGTGTTGAGGTCACAGCTGGGGACAGAGGGTGGTCTATAGAAAGAGGCAACAGTGAGAGACTTGTTTCTGGAAAGGTACATTTTTAGAAGTAGAAGCTCAAATTGTTTGGGTACAGACCTGGATAGTAAGACAGAACTCTGCAGGCTATCTTTGCAGTACATTGCAACACCACCCCCTTTGGCAGTTCTATCTTGGCGGAAAATGTTATAGTTAGGGATGGAGATTTCAGGGTTTTTGTTGGTTTTCCTAAGCCAGGATTCAGACACGGCTAAGACATCCAGGTTGGCAGAGTGTGCTAAAGCAGTGGGTAAAACAAACTTAGGGAGTAGGCTTCTAATGTTAACATGCATAAAACCAAGGCTTTTACGGTTACAGAAGTCAACAAATGAGAGCACCTGGGGAGTGGAGCTAGGCACTGCAGGACCTGGATTAACCTCTACATCACCAGAGGAACAGAGGAGAAGTAGGATAAGAGTACGGCTAAAGGCTATACGAACTGGCTGTCTAGCACGTTCGGAACAGAGAGTAACAGGAGCAGGTTTCTGAGAACGATAGCATAGATTCAAGGCATAGTGTACAGACAAAGGTAAGGTAGGATGTGAGTACATTGGAGGTAAACTTAGGCATTGAGTAATAATGAGAGAGATATAGTCTCTGGAGACGTTTAAACCAGGTAATGTCATCGCATATGTAGGAGGTGGAACAACATGGTTGGTTAAGGCATATTGAGCAGGGCTGGAGGCTCTACAGTGAAATATGACAGTAATCACTAACCAGGACAGTAATGGACGAGGCATATTGATATTAGAGAGAGGCATGCGTAGCCAAGTTTTCATATGGGTCCAGTGAGTGGTTGGGCTGGCTGGGGACACGGCGATTCAGACAGTTTGCAGGCCGGTGCTAACAAGCTTGCAGTTAGTAGGCCGGGGCTAGAAAGCTAGCAGTTAGCAGACTGGGTTAGCAAGGAAGCAGTTAGCAGACCAGGGAAAGCAAGCTAGAAGTTAGCAGACTGGGGCAAGCAAGCTAGCAGTTAGCAGAACGGGGCTAGCAAGCTAGCAGTTAGCAGAACGGGGCTAGCAAGCTAGCAGTTAGTAGACCAGGGCTAGCAAGTTAGCAGAAGGGCCTTTGGGGGACGTCGCGATGGAGGTAAGTCTGTTTTTGCCTCTTCATGCGGTGACGTCGATAGACCAGTCGTGGTAGCCCAGGAGCCCTAACCGGGCTAGCTTCAGGCTAATTGGTGCTTGCTCCAGGATGGAAATGCTAGCCAGGAGTAGTCACCCGCAATTGCGGGTGTTGCAAAGATCCAGATGAAAATGTTCAGAGTTTGAGGTAGGAATCCGGGGATATGGAGAGAAAAAAATAGGTCTGTTATGCTCTGGTTTGAGTCACGTTGTACAAACTGGCGAGAGCTTTCCGAGCTAAAGGTGAGTTGATGACCGCTAGCAGTGGTTTCCTGACTGATAGCTGGTAGGTAGCTAGCTGGCTAGCTTCAGTTGAGGGATTCCAGATCTGAAGTAAATAGAAAATAGAAAAACAACAGATCCACACCACATTGGGTGAGGCGGGTTGCAGGAGAGTATTTAGAAGTTGAGGTTTAGGAAAATATTTTGCGAAGAAAAAGATAAAGAAAAGATATATACAACGGACACGACAGGACAAAGACAAAGACGTATGACTGCTACGCCATCTTGGATTTCCAATATGATGTACATGTCTGTACCAGAATTATAATTATAGATAATAAATAACTGTTCATACATGCAGCTTAACAGACACTTTCTTACCTGGTCCATTTGAATGACACATGTTGTAAAATTGTCACATCCCCTAAGACCATCAAATAAAGCCATGGGCTTTTTCTCCACATATGCCCTGAGGAAATACAATAGATGAGTACTCCCTAAATTATTTGCTGTTATGTGATTCCTCTTTCAATCGTCTGTACTGGGCAATAATACATTTTGTCACTTCTCTGAGTGGATATGTTACCTGTAATTGCTGAATCTCTTTGTCCTGGTCCCGTGCATTGTTATCTCTCTAAACAGAGAGAAACAATATTAAACATCTCATTCAACAATGGCTAAGAGAGGTTTGACAGAGATATCAAGGCTGAATTAAACTCACCTGGTGTCTGCTCCTGTGGTCCTACGTGTCATTTGATCAGGTAATCCTTTCAATCTGTGCAGCGCAGCCACATCAGACCTCAACTCGTCCCAGTCTTTGTCCTCAAGTTCTACGGAAATAAGTTAATATTTTTATTTTTCACATTCTTTAAAAATATGGAATACAAAAACTACACTAAATGACACCCACTTTTAAACTTGTATTGTGAAAACAGCACTTCTTACCAAACTCTTTTGTTAGTCCAAGGAGACACACAAGGAGCATGACCCTCAGTGCACCTTGAAATCCTTGTCCCGCCATTACAACTCCTGCCAAAACATTTGACAGTGAAACATACAGGTCAAATCCACTCTTAGAAAAAATGATTCTAAAAGGGTTCTTCCGCTGTCTCCATAGAACCCTTTTTGGTTCCAGGTAGAACCCTCGGTGGAAAGGAACCCCAAAATGTTCTACCTGGAACCAAAAAGGGCTCTTTAAAGGGTTCTCCTATGGGGACAGCCAAGAACCCTTTTAGGTTCTAGATAGCACTTTTTTTCTTCAAGAGTGAAGGCAGTGGGATCACAATTTGTTAATCTGAAATAAATAATTTTCACTGGAGCCCACAGACATCCCTTAGAACGTTGGTTTCACTTTTGGTTTATGAGGGAAATCCCCCAAAACAGGAAATAACACATTGGCTCTGAAGTGTGAATAACATCTGAAACACAAGTCCAGTCCCATCACATACACCACCTTTCTGTCTTTGTCTTCAGGTATGGTTGCAAAGTCAAATTATAAAGTTCAACAAAACGTTTGGGTTACGGATGTAACCTTGTTTCTCTGAGTAGAGTGACGAGTTGCCGAACGACCTATGGGAACTCCTTCCCCTTCTTGCGACCTGATTGAGATGCTTAATATCAAAGATGTTTACAGTCATCAGAAGTTCCCATAGGTTGTTTGGCGACCAGTTACGAAAACTAAAGATAACCATTATTTTTTAATATGAAAAGAAAACAATTGAGTAATACTATCCATAATATCAATGTTATATTTGTTCAGCTTTTACAAAAAAAAAAGCTATGAAAGAAAATGGAAAACTGCCTATGCCAATCAACAACAGCCTATGTATAAGAAAATACCATATACAGTTACATTTTCAGTAAACGATCAGTCAAGTAAACCAGTCATTATTATTATAATTTTATCTCATATGGTCACTAAATTTTTATTTAGGAATATGGTCGTACCATATTGCTTAAATCCCTTTCTTACTTCACCTCTTTGTTTTGAATGAAACCTTCCATACATGTTTGCCCATAGTCGAAGTGGCCAGAAATATACTTGTTGCACCTGAATGCCAAAACATTCAGGTTATAGTGGTGTTCAAAGTTGAGCTATTTTTCAGTTTTGACTAGGTGATATACATTTATGCACAGTTGTGGAAAAAGTACCCAATTGTCATACTTGAGTAAAAGACAACTTAATAGAAAATTACTCAAGTAAAAATAAAAGTCACCCAGTAAAATACTACTTGAGTAAAAGTCAAAGTATTTGGTTTTAAAAATACTTTGGTGTCAAAAGTAAATGTAATTGCTAAAATATACTTTGTATCAAAAGTAAAAGTATAAATAATTTCAAATTCCTTATATTAAGCAAACCATGTCTTGTTTTTAAAATTTACGGATAGCCAGGGGCACATTCCAACACTCAGACATAATTTACATACTGTTGTGGAAATTTCCTGTATTACCAAATCATGAGAGAGCAAACCACACACACATAAAGTCCATATTTAATTATATGAGCTTCACCATAGCCCTGTGACTCTCAGATCAATTCAATGTCTATAAATGAATTCTCTGAGAGTGCTAACATATTGGCAACTGAGATCCTTTATAGCAAAGACACATATAGCCAGACAGCATTGGCTATAAATTATCGTTCAGTTTGGTCTCCTAAACTAAGTTCTTATCTCACTCTTGGTACCACTTAGGACCAAAAACATCCAATGGCATATATCAAATATACCCCCTCCTTGACAAGATCACAGAGAGACGTGACTGGCACACAGACATTGTGGAGCCACCTAACTGGTTCCCCATTAATTACCCCATTCCTTCACATGGTTTAGGAATAGTTTACAGACACATTCACAGATAAGACTAACCTGACCTTTCCCCTCTCTAGGCCCAAGTAACTTTTCCTACATAAGCATGCTTATGAAAATTTATATTTATAAATGTTACCTAAAGAATTCTGATTCTGCCACGACAATACACATGAAGCATGTGTGTTTAGTGAGTCCACCAGATCAGAAGCAGTAGGGATGAAGAGGGATGTTCTTTTGATAAGTGAGTGAATTTGACAATTTTCCTGTCCTGCTAAGCATTCAAAATGTAACTAGTACTTTTGGGTGTCAGGGAAAATGTATGTAGTAAAAAGTACATTATTTTAATTAGGAAGGTAGTGAAGTAAGAGTAAAATTTAAAAAAAATACAAACAGTAAAGTGCAGACCCCAAAAAATGACTTGCGTAGTACTGTAAACAGAGAGGTCTACTTTCTTGGGAACCTGAATATTGACTGGTTTTCATCAAGCTGTCCGCTCAAGAGGAAGCTTCTTACTGTAACCAGTGCCAGTAATATGGTTCAGGTTATTAATCAACCTACCAGGGTATTTACAAACACTACAGGAACAAGATCATCCACATGTATCGGATCACATTTTTACTAATACTGTAGAACTTTGTTCTAAAGCTGTATCCTGTTGGATGCAGCGTTCACCATGTTGTGGCTATATCCAGGAAAGCCAAAGTTCCAAAGCTGGGCCCAAAATAGAGTATGAGAGATCATACAAAAGATTTTGCTGTGACTCTTTTGTGGATGATGTAAAAAATATTTGTGTCTGATGTGATTAATAAAGAGCATCCAGATGCTGCACTTGGTGAATTTATGAAATTGCTTCTTCCAATTATTGATAAACATGCACCTGTTAAGTAACTGACTGTTAGAACTGTTAAGGCTCCATGGATTGATTAATTGAAAAATTGTATGGTTGAAAGAGATGGGGCAAAAGGAGTGGCTAATAAGTCTGGCTGCACATATGACTGGCTGAATTACTGCAAATTGAGAAATTATGTTACTAAACTCAACAACAACAAATTTAAAACGGTATTATTAAGCTAAGATCAATGATATAAAGAAAAAAACTTTGGAGTACTTTAAATTATGGGCAGAAAGACAAATTCAGATGTTGCCAATTATTTGAACGATTACTTAATTGGAAAAGTTGGCAAATTTAGGCAGGAAATGGCAACCGTGAGCCATCGTTTTCATGCATAAAAAATGTATAATGAAAGAAAAGCATTGCTTTGAAGTCTGAATTTTGTAAAGTTAGTGTAGGAGAGGTGGAAAAATTATTGTTAACGATCAATAATGACAAACCTCCTGGCATTGACAACTTAGATGGGAAGCTACTGAGGATGGTAGCTGACTCTATAGCCACTCTTATCTGTCATATCTTTAATTTGAGTCTAGAGGAAAGTATTTGTCCTCAGGCCTTGATGGAAGCCAAAGTAATTCCGCTACCCAAGAGTGGTAAAGCGGCCTTTACTGGTTCTAACAGCAGACCTATAAGCTTGCTGCCAGTTCTTAGCAAACTGTTGGGGAAAAAATTATGTTTGACCAAGTACAATGCTACTTCTCTGTAAACAAATTAACCACAGACTTTCAGCATGCTTATAGGGAAGGGCACTCAACATGTACTGTACGGACACAAATGACTGATGATTGGTTGAAAGAAATTGATAATAAGAAGATTGTGGGAGCTGTACTCTTAGATTTCAGTGCAGCCTTTGATATTATTGGCAAAACCTGTTGTTGAAAAAATGTATGTATATGTTATGGCTTTTCAACCTCTATACCATATCGTGGATTCAGAGCTATCTATCTAATAGAATCAAATGATTTTCTTTAATGGAAGCTTCTCTAATGTCAAACATGCAAAGTGTGGCGTACCGCAGGGCAGCTCTCTAGGCCCTCTATTATTTTATATTTTTACCAATGACCTACCACTGGCATTAAACATCAGCAACCACAGCTAATGAAGTCACTGAAACCCTTAACAAACAGTTGCAGTCTGTTTTGGAATGGATGGATAATGGAGTAATAAACTGGCCGTGGACATCTCTAAAACTAAGAGCATTGTAATTGGTATAAATAATTCCATAAATTCTAAACCTCTGTTCTAGCTGAATCTTGTAATGCATGGTCTGGCTGTTGAACAAGTTGAGAAGACTAAATTACTTGGCGTTACCTTAGATTGTAAACTGTAATGGTCTAAACATATAGATTCAATGGTTGTAAAGATGGGGAGAGTTCTGTCTGTAATAAATAGATGCTCTGTTTTTCTGATACCACATTCCAAAAAGCAAGTCCTGCAGGCTCTAGTTTGTCTTATCTTGATTATTCTCATTGTGTGATCGAGTTCTGCAAGGAAAGACCTAGTAAAGCTGCAGCTAGCCCAGAACAGAGTGGCACATCTTGCTCTTCATAGTAATCAGAAGGCTGTTATAAATATTATACATGCCAGTCTCTCTTGGCTAAGAGTTAAGGAGAGACTGACTGCATCACTTCTTCGTTTTATAAGAAACATTGTGTTGACAATCCCAAATTGCTTGCACAGTCAACTTACACACAGCTCTGACACACACACTTACCTCACCAGACATGCCACCAGGTGTCTTTTCACAATCCCCATATCCAGAACAAATTCAAGAAAGCGTACAGTATTATATAGAGCCATTATTGCATGGATGTTACGGTGCGTGAATGAGGACCCAAAAGCGAATTAACGTAAACAGAGCTTCTTTAATAACAAAACAAACGTAGGCTCAGATGGACCGGCAGATTCCGACAGGACAGGACAAGGTTGCAGCAAACATGACGATAGTCTGGTTCAGGCATGAATAACACAAACAAGAATCCGACAAAGACAGGAACAAAAACAGAGAGAGATATAGAGGACTAATCAGAGGGAAAAAGGGAACAGGTGGGAAAAGGGGTGACGAGGTAGTTAGGAGGAGACAAGGAACAGCTGGGGGAAAGAGGGGGAGAAAAGGTAACCTAATAACGACCAGCAGAGGGAGACAGGGTGAAGGGAAAGGACAGAAACAAGACACAACATGACAATACATGACAGTACCCCCCCACTCACCGAGCGCCTCCTGGCGCACTCGAGGAGGAAACCTGGCGGCAACGGAGGAAATCATCGATCAGCGCACGGTCCAGCACGTCCCGAGAGGGAACCCAACTCCTCTCCTCAGGACCGTACCCCTCCCAATCTACTAGGCACTGATGACCACGGCCCCGAGGACGCATGTCCAAAATCCTACGGACCCTGTAGATGGGTGCGCCCTCGACAAGGATGGGGGGGGGGGGGGGGGGAGACGAGCGGGGGCGCGAAGAACGGGCTTGACACAGGAGACATGGAAGACCGGGTGGACGCGACGAAGATATCGCGGAAGAAGAAGTCGAACTGCGACAGGATTAATGATCTGGGAAATACGGAACGGACCAATGAACCGCGGGGTCAACTTGCGAGAAGCGGTCTTAAGGGGAAGGTTCTGAGTGGAGAGCCAAACTCTCTGACCGCGACAATATCTAGGACTCTTAGTTCTACGCTTATTAGCAGCCCTCACAGTCTGCGCCCTATAACGGCAAAGTGCAGACCTGACCCTCTTCCAGGTGCGCTCGCAACGTTGGACAAAAGCCTGAACGGAGGGGACGCTGGACTCGGCGAACTGAGAAGAGAACAGCGGAGGCTGGTACCCGAGGCTACTCTGAAAAGGAGATAGCCCGGTCGCAGACGAAGGAAGCGAGTTGTGGGCGTATTCTGCCCAGGGGAGCTGTTCTGACCAAGACGCAGGGTTGCGAAAAGAAAGACTGCGTAAGATGCGACCAATAGTCTGATTGGCCCGTTCTGCTTGACCGTTAGACTGGGGGTGAAAGCCGGAAGAGAGACTGACGGAAGCCCCAATCAAACGGCAAAACTCCCTCCAAAACTGAGACGTGAATTGCGGACCTCTGTCCGAAACGACGTCTGACGGAAGGCCATGAATTCTGAAAACATTCTCGATGATGATTTGTGCCGTCTCTTTAGCAGAAGGAAGCTTAGCAAGGGGAATAAAATGAGCCGCCTTAGAGAACCTGTCGACAACCGTAAGAATAACAGTCTTCCCCGCTGACGAAGGCAGTCCGGTGACAAAATCTAAGGCGATGTGAGACCACGGTCGAGAGGGAATGGGAAGCGGCCTGAGACGGCCGGCAGGAGGGGAGTTACCGGACTTAGTCTGCGCGCAGACCGAACAAGCAGCCACGAAGCGACGCGTGTCATGCTCCCGGGTGGGCCACCAAAAACGCTGGCGAATGGAAGCAAGCGTACCCCGAACGCCAGGGTGGCCGGCTAACTTGGCAGAGTGAGCCCACTGAAGAACGGCCAGACGAGTAGGAACGGGAACGAAAAGAAGGTTCCTGGGACAAGCGCGCGGCGACGGAGTTTGAGTGAGTGCTTGCTTTACCTGCCTCTCAATTCCCCAGACAGTCAACCCGACAACACGCCCCTCAGGGAGAATCCCCTCGGGGTCAGTGGAGGCTACTGAAGAACTGAAGAGACGAGATAAAGCATCAGGCTTGGTGTTCTTAGAGCCCGGACGATAAGAAATCACGAACTCGAAACGAGCGAAAAACAGCGCCCAGCGCGCCTGACGCGCATTAAGTCGTTTGGCAGAACGGATGTACTCAAGGTTCCTATGGTCAGTCCAAACGACAAAAGGAACGGTCGCCCCCTCCAACCACTGTCGCCATTCGCCTAGGGCTAAGCGGATGGCGAGCAGTTCGCGGTTTCCCACATCATAGTTACGTTCCGACGGCGACAGGCGATGAGAAAAATACGCGCAAGGGTGGACCTTGTCGTCAGAGAGGGAGCGCTGAGAAAGAATGGCTCCCACGCCCACCTCTGACGCGTCAACCTCGACAACGAACTGTCTAGAGACGTCAGGTGTAACAAGGATAGGAGCGGATGTAAAACGATTCTTGAGGAGATCAAAAGCTCCCTGGGCGGAAACGGACCACTTAAAGCACGTCTTGACAGAAGTAAGGGCTGTGAGAGGAGCTGCCACCTGACCGAAATTACGGATGAAACGACGATAGAAGTTCGCGAAGCCGAGAAAGCGCTGCAGCTCGACGCGTGACTTAGGGACGGGCCAATCAATGACAGCTTGGACCTTAGCGGGATCCATCTTAATGCCTTCAGCGGAAATAACAGAACCGAGAAATGTGACGGAGGAGGCATGAAAAGAGCACTTCTCAGCCTTCACAAAAAGACAATTCTCTAAAAGGCGCTGGAGGACACGTTGAACGTGCTGAACATGAATCTGGAGTGACGGTGAAAAAATCAGGATATCGTCAAGGTAAACGAAAACAAAGATGTTCAGCATGTCTCTCAGGACATCATTGACTAATGCCTGAAAGACAGCTGGAGCGTTAGCGAGGCCGAAAGGAAGAACCCGGTATTCAAAGTGCCCTAACGGAGTGTTAAACGCCGTCTTCCACTCGTCCCCCTCCCTGATGCGCACGAGATGGTAAGCGTTACGAAGGTCCAACTTGGTGAAAAACCTGGCTCCCTGCAGGATCTCGAAGGCTGAAGACATAAGAGGAAGCGGATAACGATTCTTCACTGTTATGTCATTCAGCCCTCGATAATCTATGCAGGGGCGCAGGGACCCGTCCTTCTTCTTAACAAAAAAAAACCCCGCTCCGGCGGGAGAGGAGGAGGGGACTATGGTACCGGCGGCAAGAGCTACAGACAAATAATCTTCGAGAGCCTTACGTTCGGGAGCCGACAGAGAGTATAGTCTACCCCGGGGGGGAGTGGTTCCCGGAAGGAGATCAATACTACAATCATACGACCGGTGTGGAGGAAGAGAGGTGGCCCTGGACCGACTGAACACCGTGCGCAGATCGTGATATTCCTCCGGCACAACTGTCAAATCACCAGGCTCCTCCTGTGAAGAAGAGACAGAGGAAACAGGAGGGATAGCAGACATTAAACATTTCACATGACAAGAGACGTTCCAGGAGAGGATAGAATTACTAGACCAATTAATAGAAGGATTATGACAAACTAGCCAGGGATGGCCCAAAACAACAGGTGTAAAAGGTGAACGAAAAATTAAAAAAGAAATGGTTTCGCTATGATTACCAGAGACAGTGAGGGTTAAAGGTAGCGTCTCACGCTGAATCCTGGGGAGAGGACTACCATCCAAGGCGAACAAGGCCGTGGGCTCCCTTAACTGTCTGAGAGGAATGTCATGTTCCCGAGCCCAGGTCTCGTCCATAAAACAGCCCTCCGCCCCAGAGTCTATTAAGGCACTGCAGGAAGCTGACGAACCGGTCCAGCGTAGATGGACCGACAAGGTAGTGCAGGATCTTGAAGGAGAGACAGGAGTAGTAGCGCTCACCAGTAGCCCTCCGCTTACTGATGAGCTCTGGCTTTTACTGGACATGAAGTGACAAAATGACCAGCGGAACCGCAATAGAGACAGAGGCGGTTGGTGATTCTCCGTTCCCTCTCTTTAGTCGAGATGCGGATACCTCCCAGCTGCATAGGCTCAGCACCCGAGCCGGCAGAGGAAGATGGTAGTGATGCGGAGAGGGGGGCAACGGAGAACGCGAGCTCCTTTCCACGAGCTCGGTGACGAAGATCAACCCGTCGCTCAATGCGAATAGCGAGTTCAATCAAGGAATCCACGCTGGAAGGAACCTCCCGGGAGAGAATCTCATCCTTTACCTCTGCGCGGAGACCCTCCAGAAAACGAGCGAGCAAAGCCGGCTCGTTCCAGCCACTGGAGGCAGCAAGAGTGCGAAACTCAATAGAGTAGTCTGTTATGGATCGATTACCTTGACATAGGGAAGACAGGGCCCTGGAAGCCTCCTCCCCAAAAACAGATTGATCAAAAACCCGTATCATCTCCTCCTTAAAGTCCTGATACTGGTTAGTACACTCAGCCCTTGCATCCCAGATTGCCGTGCCCCACTCACGAGCCCGTCCAGTAAGGAGAGATATGACGTAGGCGATACGAGCAGTGCTCCTGGAGTAAGTGTTGGGCTGGAGAGAAAACACAATATCACACTGGGTGAGGAACGAGCGGCATTCAGTGGGCTCCCCAGAGTAACACGGCGGGTTATTGATTCTGGGCTCCGGAGATTCGAAAGCCCTGGAAGTGGCCGGTGGATCGAGGCGGAGATGGTGAACCTGTTCTGTGAGGTTGGAGACTTGGGTGGCCAGGGTCTCAACGGCATGTCGAGCAGCAGACAATTCCTGCTCGTGTCTGCCTAGCATCGCTCCCTGGATCTCGACGGCTGAGTGGAGAGGATCCGAAGTCGCTGGGTCCATTCTGCTGGTCGGATTCTTCTGTTACGGTGCGTGAATGAGGACCCAAAAGCGAATTAACGTAAACAGAGCTTCTTTAATAACAAAACAAACGTAGGCTCAGATGGACCGGCAGATTCCGACAGGACAGGACAAGGTTGCAGCAAACATGACGATAGTCTGGTTCAGGCATGAATAACACAAACAAGAATCCGACAAAGACAGGAACAAAAACAGAGAGAGATATAGAGGACTAATCAGAGGGAAAAAGGGAACAGGTGGGAAAAGGGGTGACGAGGTAGTTAGGAGGAGACAAGGAACAGCTGGGGGAAAGAGGGGGAGAAAAGGTAACCTAATAACGACCAGCAGAGGGAGACAGGGTGAAGGGAAAGGACAGAAACAAGACACAACATGACAATACATGACAATGGAACTCTTTTCCATCTCATATTGTTCAAATGAACAGCAAACCTGGTTAAAAAAAAATTAAAAACACATGTGGCACAACCCCACTCCCCTATTTGACCTAGATAGTTTGTGCGTGTGTATTGATGTAGTTCTGTCTTTGAGCTGTTCTTGTCTAAATGTTCTGTATTATTTCATGTTTCGTGTGGACCCCAGGAAGAGTAGCTGCTGCTTTTGCAATAGCTAACGGGGATCCTAATAAAATACCAAACACCAAAAGTATGTTTAATTGAGTACTGTACACCACTGTTTACGCAGCAGGTTATGAGAATTAACGTAGCAGGTAAGGAGAATTAGGTTAAGGTTAGGAAAATGGTTAGGTTTGCTAAAAATGCTCTCCTAACTATGAAGTCATTTCCAGACCTAGCTGTACTCTATGTTGCATAACCCACCACATCCTACCATGAGACATCTATGTCTTCATCACTGAAAAAGATAAACAGTTGAGATGTATATAATTCGAAAGCTTACAAATAGGGTTGTCAAACTATTTATTTATTTTTTTCTTTATAATAAACCTTTTAGCTTAAATGATCTAAAAATACATGAACATTTTTTTCATGTTCTTATAGCCTATATGTTGTAGCTTAGAACCTATTTTACATCATCAGAGATGTTTGTGGTGTGCCCACCATCAGTTGAGACAAAGCATACTTTTAAATATAAGATGGGTGTTATATTTTGGCTTATAAATGTAAAAAAAAAAAGGAATATAATTGACGTTTCAACTTTCAAATTATATCACAAAAATGGTTGGAGGTCCACACGTCATATAATTTTGACTTGAGTGGGAATTTCTATTGTTTCAAGGTCTTGGTGGATCCGACTTATTTGGACTAAAGATCCTGAAGCTTCTGCACATGTGCAGATCACATTCTATGTGTTTCTTTACCTCTACTTTATGCAAACATTTCTGTGTTCTCCTCCCCTCGCTCTTTTGCTGGTTTTATTCTATAATTTCTTCCATCCTAGCCAAATGTAATCTGCTTACATGCTCCGCCCTTATATCAAGGTGTTTTTGTACTTCCCTTATACACTACACTTTTCTGCCACTAACTATTACTATACCACAGGTCAATATAGTCTACCAGTCTAACTGTCTATCCTGGCCACTATCTACCATTTATGGTGACAATAGAGGTATGTGGATCGTTTGTCCAGATCTGCAGTAGGCTAACTAAATCATGGACTCTCTAAATGACAGTTGTGGCTGCTTTGCGTGATGTATTGTTGTCTCTACCTTCTTGCCCTTTGTGCTGTTGTCTGTGCCCAATAATGTTTGTAACATGTTTTGTGCTGCTACCATGTTGTATTGCTACCATGCTGTGTTGTCATGTGGTGTCTTAGGTCTCTCTTTATGTAGTGTTGTCTCTCTTGTTTTGATGTGTGCTTTGTCCTACATTTATTTTATTTTTAATTTTAATCCCAGTCCCCGTTCCTGCAGGAGGCCTTTTGCCTTTTGGTAGGCCATCGTTGTAAATAATATTTTTTTCTTAACTGACTTGCCTAGTTAAATAACGGTTAAATAAAATATATATTTGTTTAATAAACTAGCAATCCTATCACAAAATAAAAGCATTCAAAGTTTTGTCTATTTTCAATATGTATCCACAAGAACAAATAGGAATATTTGATAGGCAGCAGATAGGCGAGGTACATCATTTTGTATGAAAGAACAGTGAAGACATTGTCATGACGTTGGCCTGATGGGGGAGGTTTATGAACCCCATAAATGCCTTTCCCCCATTTCTCTCTCTCTACTCTATAGAGTTGACTCTTGAAAAGCCCTTTGTTAACATAGAGATTCTGGGAACATCAAAAGGTGGGAAACAAAACCATATTTTGGTAATCCAAACAGTTGAAAATATGCGTTGGTACTTAATGATCAGTTGGCGTCTGAGACATGATTACTGATGTTAGGACAACATAAACTGTATCTTGGAAAATCTACTCATTCTAGTTATCAGATTCACATGGAATTGCTGTGCAATTTGTGAAAATATGACATGTAATTTTAGCTTCTTTAATGAGAGAACAGTTTGTCATAGAGAAACTCTGCTCACTCAGAGGCCCCACCCAAGTAAACAGACTTTGGTTGTAAACTATGAAACACGCCCTTCTTTCACCACTATATAAACCCGTTGACGAAAATTCAACTTCCTGTTCCAAGGACATGAGGACTTGCAGTCCCTGCGTTAAAAGGACAAGATCACCTACAGAACTAAGCCAACCTCAGCGTGAGCTCTGGTTGAACAACAGGAACCTAACAAAATTAGTATCGAATCTCAACGTGAAGGTGACGACCTACACGCCGGTAGGATGAATTTCGACTATACCAGCCAGAATATAGCATGAGCATATAGCATGGCAACTTGGTATGAACTTTGAACTCTTATTCACTAAAGAAGTGATACCTCCTAGCCGTTGCGTTAGCAACAGCAGATGTAAACGTGGGCTAGGAAAGGACGGACAAAGTATCTGTTCTACCACACGATAACAGTACTACCAAGTCCTACCACCAGACATTCTTCAAAGGACAACCCGGGCTTCCATCTACGACCAACCGATCGAAGCGCAGCTCAGAGTAAATATTTATTGCGTTTTCCTTTTCCAAATGGGCGGTTATTTAGAATGCATAAGATTCTGTATTTACGATAGAGTAGCTGCCTACGGCCCGATAGAGACACAAAATCTTTTTGTTCCTCAGTCTTCCCGCTCTTTCATTCAAAACCCAACCCCCTTTCTTTGTGTATCCAGCTGTCATATCTGTTCCATCCACTAGGGACGTTTTCCTTTATGACATAATTTGTAATCAATGTATGATCCATTCTGTGTAGATGTAATTCGGTGTGATTATTTAGGTATTTAGTAAATAAATAATTTAACCAAATTTTGAATTGGTGATTCAACTTTTTAGCCAGGGTTCGTGAAGAATTTACAACTTTCAGATGAGACTTTACAAAAGAATTTACAACTTTCAGATGAGACTAAATAAGGTGACAATTAAATATTGACTGCTACTGATATAAAAGATTACTAGGTCTTTAAGAGTTTTTTCGGAAGATAACAGCTCTATAAACATTATTTTGTGGTGCCCTTGACTTTCTAGTTAATTACATTTACATGATTAGCTTAATCAGGTAATATTAATTACAGATAAATTATTTTATAGAATAGTATGTCATACCACTTAATCAGGCATAGCCAAAGACACGACAACATGAGACACAGCTGCTCAAAAAGCTCCCCTTTGATCTTGTTTATGGACAATGCAATTATCCTACCTAGACTAGCCTACAACATCACAACGCAATGAATAATGGCATTATTGTACAACATTCTACTCTAAACTGCAGTGAAAACGTTATTTGAATAATGGCGCAAAAGCCCTGTGATTTCAATGTTTCATTCTATTTGGATCGATTGTGGGTTTTCTCTCACAGGTTATACATTCTAGAAAGGTACAACAGCAGACCAGTCTGGCTTTATTTTTTACTTCTGATGTTGCAACATCCCTGGGCAAGCCTGACGAGCCGGCTGAGGCATGGGCACTGGACGAGCCGACAGAGGCGTAGGAGCCGATGAGCTGGCAGAGGCATAGGAGCCCGACGAGCCGGCAGAGGCGTAGTAGCCCGACGAGCCTGCAGAAGCATGGGAGCCAGCTGAGGCGTAGGAGCCGGCAGAAGCGTGGGAGCCGGCAGAGGCGTAGGAGCCGGCAGAGGCGTGGGAGCCGGCAGAGGCGTAAGGTCCGGCAGAGGCGTGGGAGCCGGCAGAGGCATAGGAACCGGCAGAGGCATGGGAGCCAGCTGAGGCATAGGAGCCGGCAGAAGC
Organism: Oncorhynchus clarkii lewisi; assembly: GCF_045791955.1. Lineage (NCBI taxonomy): Eukaryota > Metazoa > Chordata > Actinopteri > Salmoniformes > Salmonidae > Oncorhynchus > Oncorhynchus clarkii. Next base: position 28,134,466 of record NC_092177.1, on the reverse strand, counting down.
GTGGGAGCCGGCAGAGGCATAGGAGCCGGCAGAAGCGTGGGAGCCGGCAGAGGCATATGAGTCGGCAGAGGCGTAGGAGCCGGCAGAGGCGTGGGAGCCGGCAGAGGCATAGGAGCCGGCAGAGGCGTGGGAGCCGACAGAGGCATAGGAGCCGGCAGAGGCATAGGAGCCGGCAGAAGCGTGGGAGCCGGCAGAAGCGTGGGAGCCGGCAGAGGCATAGGAGCCGGCAGAAGCGTGGGAGCCGGCAGAAGCGTGGGAGCCGGCAGAGGCGTGGGAGCCGGCAGAGGCGTGGGAGCCGGCATAGGCGTGGGAGCCCGACGAGCTGGCAGAGGTGTAGGAGACGGCAGAGGCGTGGGAGCCGGCAGAGGCGTAGGGTCCGGCAGAGGCGTGGGAGCCGGCAGAGGCGTGGGAGCCGGCAGAGGCGTGGGAGCCCGACGAGCTGGCAGAGGTGTAGGAGACGGCAGAGGCGTGGGAGCCGGCAGAGGCGTAGGGTCCGGCAGAGGCGTGGGAGCCGGCAGAGGCGTAGGGTCCGGCAGAGGCGTGGGAGCCGGCAGAGGCGTGGGAGCCGGAAGAGGCGTAGGGTCCGGCAGAGGCGTGGGATCCGGCAGAGGCGTAGGGTCCGGCAGAGGCGTGGGAGCCGGCAGAGGCGTAGGGTCCGGCAGAGGCATGGGAGCCGGCAGAGGCGTGGGAGCCGGCAGAGGCGTAGGGTCCGGCAGAGGCGTAGGGTCCGGCAAAGGCGTGGGAGCCGGCAGAGGCGTAGGGTCCGGCAGAGGCGTGGGATCCGGCAGAGGCGTAGGGTCCGGCAGAGGCGTGGGAGCCGGCAGAGGCGTAGGGTCCGGCAGAGGCATGGGAGCCGGCAGAGGCGTGGGAGCCGGCAGAGGCGTAGGGTCCGGCAGAGGCGTAGGGTCCGGCAAAGGCGTGGGAGCCGGCAGAGGCGTAGGGTCCGGCAGAGGCGTGGGAGCCCGACGAGCCGGCAGAGGCGTAGGAGCCGGCAGAGGCGTAGGGTCCGGCAGAGGCGTAGGGTCCGGCAAAGGCGTGGGAGCCGGCAGAGGCGTAGGGTCCGGCAGAGGCGTGGGAGCCCGACGAGCCGGCAGAGGCTAGGGGGCCGGCAAGGGGTGTGGGAGCCGGCAGAGGCGTGGGAGCCGGCAGAGGCGTAGGGTCCGGCAGAGGCGTAGGGTCCGGCAAAGGCGTGGGAGCCGGCAGAGGCGTAGGGTCCGGCAGAGGCGTGGGAGCCCGACGAGCCGGCAGAGGCGTAGGAGCCGGCAGAGGCGTAGGGTCCGGCAGAGGCGTAGGGTCCGGCAAAGGCGTGGGAGCCGGCAGAGGCGTAGGGTCCGGCAGAGGCGTGGGAGCCCGACGAGCCGGCAGAGGCTAGGGGGCCGGCAAGGGGTGTGGGAGCCCGCAGAGTCGTGGGAGCCGGCAGGGGCGTAGGAGCCGGCAGAGGCGTGGGAGCCGGCAGAGGCGTGGGAGCCGGCAGAGGCGTGGGAGCCCGGCAAGCCGGCTGAGGCATAAAACCCTGGCAAGAAAACCTCTTGAGTCAGCTAGGGTGTGGAAACCCGACGAGCTGGCTTAGGCACCCCCAGACCCAACGCCACCACCACCCGGAAAGCCAGCACTCCCCGATGCTTCGTTTGATGGCATCAGCATTCTCTGGCGCCCTCCTTTCAATAAATATCAAGGGTCTGGTGACATGATCGATTCTTGGCTGCCATTTGACAAATAAAAATAATCTTGCACTTTTGTGCATAATAATCTCATCATGAAGTAGGCTATACCTGCACTGTATCTGCAAGCTGTTAGCTCGAGTGCACTTTCCAGTAGCAGAGTGGGGACATTGGCTATATCTATGCAAAAAAAAAATTGTGACAAAACAATCAGTAGGCCTAGTTGAAAATCTGATGGAAACCCATTTAACTTGTATTATTTATTCGTTACATGGGAATTTAACCTCAAAAGTTGTTTTTATGTGCAGTATGTATTTACGCACATACTTTATCCTGAACAAGTAAATTAGAAACACAATTCTGATAGGAAATTGCGCATTTTTTAAAATGCAGATTTGAGAATATTCGCATATAAATAATCTGTCGGCAATCAGATGAAAACCTAGCTATAGCCATCCTAAAGAATCTGGCATGTGCACTAGTCCAGTGTCATTTTGATTATGCCTGCACATCATGGTTCACCAGCAGCACCGAACATCTAAGGAATACGCTACAGACCAGCCAAAACAAGCTTGTAAGAATTGTACTTAAACTCCCCCCTCACACTCATCTGGAGGTCGAGCATTTTATAAAGCAAACAACGTCATTATCACAACACATAGATTGTAATATGGCATTCCCTGGTGATTTTACCCACGCCTACTGAGAGATGGTGAGTGTTCCTGAGGGGTCTACAGTCTCAGTTCTGACAGTTTGAATAATGCTGTCTATGAATGACTCCAAACAAAATTGACTGAGTTTGAGCAATTTTGATATAAACAATGTGTAGATGTTGCCCTAAGAGTTTTTGCAAAGTTGGTAGAATCTTATTCAAAATCATTTGCAGCTATAATGGCTGCCTAAGGTCTTCCCACCAAGTATTATCTCTGGGGTGTGAAAACATACACAATCAAGACTTCATTTTTATTAATTTGGATATTCTTCTAGAATGTTTCTTTCACTTTGGAAATATGGAGTAGGTTGTGTACATCTGTAGGAAAACAATGCAAGCTGTTTTGTTTTTTGTTATTGTTTTGTTTTTTCTGTTTTTTTGTAATAGCATAGACATTCCCATTGAAGTTGATATTCAATGGTTGGTGGACCAGCAGCCATCTTTCTCGTGGTAATTGGAAGTTGAAATTTAAATTAAATTTAAATATCTATGGTTTACCAGCTAAATTGCAGTGGTTTGAAGGGATAGGTCCATTCTATTGCTATTATTGAAATGACACACAACCTGTATTCAATAGCATGCTGTGTCTCAACCAATGACAGGCACAACACTAAAACCTCAGATAATGTAAAATAGGGTCTAAACTACAACATATCTGAAAAATACACTAATCTGAGTTTACACGTTTTTAGATAATTGACGTTAAAGGTTTTAAAAAAATAACATTAAGAAAAATCTAGAATGAAAAAAACAGTTTGACAAACCTGTTTGAAAGCTTTCAAATGATATCAAGCTCAACTGTATATCTTTTTCAGGGATGAACATGTCTCATAGTATCTTTCTGACCACTTCTACTATGGTCAAACATTTATGGAAGGTTTTGTTCAAATCAAAGGGGATGCGGTCAGAAAGAGATTGAATTCATATGGAACGGCCCAATATATTAAATATGCTGCAAAACCATCCCAGAAATCCCCATCACCTTGTATAGATGTTAATGTTACTACTTTAATAAAATAAGTAAAAGGTGAAAATATTGTCACTTACCTTGATCCTGGCCTGGATTCAAAGATACATTAAGTTTGTCTGAAAGTAGTTTCTCTGAATAAGCCTCCTTCAAACCATGCACTTACTGGATATTGGGGGATACAGTCAAAACAGAAGTGAAAGTGGGAACCTGAAACAGAAGTGAAAGTGGGAACCTACTACAAACCATTTCATATCTACACACCATCTACACACCATAACCACTGTTTCCCTACCAGAAAACATGTGATACCCTAACGTGTTGTGTATTAACGCACCCAAATTCAGAAGGAAACTGAAGCAAGGATGGCTTGACTGCGTTTAGTGCGTGTCGGCTCACTTGACCGCAATTAAATACCCAGTGACATAGGCTTGTCAAGGTACAGTATATTAAACTTATCATTTGAAAGACCCATAGACATACACTATGTACACAAAGGTATGTGAACACCCCCACAAATTAGTGGATTCGGCTATTTCAGCCACACCCTTTGCTGACAGGTGTATAAAATCAAGCACACAGCCATGCAATCTCCATAGACACACAGCCATGCAATCTCCATAGACAAACATTGGCAGTAGAATGGCCTTGCTGAAGAGCTCAGTGACTTTCAACGTGGCACCCTCATAGGATGCCACCTTTCCAACAAGTTATTTTGTCAAATTTCTGCACTGCTAGAGCTCCCCGGGCAACTGCAAATGCTGTTATTGTGAAGTGGAAAAGTCTAGGCGCAACAACAGCTCAGCCGTTAAGTGGTAGGCCACACAAGCTCACCGAACGGGACCGCCGAGTGCTGAAGCACGTAGCGTGTAAAAATCATCTATCCTCGGTTGCAACACTCACGGCCGAGTTTCAAACTGCCTCTGGAAGCAACGTCAGCACAATAAGTGTTCGTCGAGAGGTCATTAAATGGGCTTCCAGCCGCACACAAGCCTAAAATCACCATGCACAATGCCAAGCGTCGGCTGGAGTTGTATAAAGCTCGCCGCCATTGGACTCTGGAGCAATGGAAACACGTTCTCTGGAGCTACATCTGGGTTTGGCAGATGCAAGGAGAGTTACCTGCCCCAATGCATAGTGCCAACTGTAGAGTTTGGTGGAGGAGGAATAATGGTCAGGGGCTTTTTCATGGTTCGGTTACACATGGAATAAACAAAACATACAGTCAATAATACAGTAGAACAAAAGAAAACAAAAAGTATATTTACAGTGAGTGCAAATGAGGTAAGTTAAGGAAATAAATAGTTCAGAACAACAGATTTTTACCTGGCCAGCTCAGGGATTCAAGCCAGCAACCTTTCAGTTACCTGCCCAACACCCTAACCACTAGGCTAACTCGGCAGCTCTGGGTTTGATCCAGCAACCTTTTGGTTACTGGCCCAACGTGCTAACCACTAGGTTACCTGCCACCTCAGCAAAGAGGTGACCAACTCTATATTAATGTTCAACGAGCAGGTATCCACATACTTTTGGTCATGTAGTGTATGACTGGGGTGCAATGTCCCCTGGTGGTCATTAAGTAGTATGGTAAAGCTGGAATATTAACTAACAACATTTTAGTCATTTAGCAGATGCTCTCATCCAGAGCGATTTACAGTAACGAGTGCATATATTAATGGCGTTGCAAGCACCATTAATTGGGGACACAAACAAATCTGAATTCATCATTAGGGTCTGCATGCCCACAACCACACACAATGTAAAATACCTGGTGAGTTTAGTACCGTAAAAAAGTGCAACCCGTTTGTTTATTCCTTGTAGTATCCGAGACAAGACTTCCCAGACTTCCCGTATCCCAGATATGACTTCCCAACTACAATAAAAACTCCGGTACAATAATACATAAGATGTCCCATTTCTTGATTTTACTTTAACTGGAAACAATTGGACACAATTAATCAGGAGGTTGAAGAAATTCGGCTTGTCACCAAAAGCACTCACAAAACAGGTTTTGTTTGCAAAAATGTACATATTTATTAATTTTACCATTTTACTTCCATTGAGAATTGGTAAAAACGTAAAATACCTTTGAATACTGTAAATCAAATAAAAACAGAAAGGCATATAGGCACATAGGCACATTAGCACATAGGCACATTAGCTCAAAATGGTCTATAAATGCCTAGATGAAGATATTCAATCAGTACTGATGCATTTGCCGCAATCAGTCATCACTTCCTCCATGTCTTTTCAAATCATCCGTTAGTGTGGACATTCTTCAGTCTTATGAGAAGGGTTAAAGGGTCATTCCTATTGGAGTGGTTTGCTTTTGGAGTTATGATGCAAATTAAAGCATTTTTAATTTAACTAAGCAAGTCAGTTACAAGCAAATTCTTATTTACAATGACAGCGTAGGAACAGGGCGCGAACCCAGGACTCTGATGGCACAGCAGACTCGGTCTCAACCTTTAAGTCTTTAATGAAGACTCATCTCTTCAGTAGGTCCTATGATTGAGTGTAGTCTGGCCCAGGAGTGTGAAGGTGAACGGAAAGGCACTGGAGCAATGAACCGCCCTTGCTGTCTCTGCCTGGCCAGTTCCCCTCTCTCCACTGGGATTATCTGCCTCAAACCCTATTACAGGGGCTGAGTCCCTGGCTTACTGGTGCACTTCCATTCTGTCCCTAGGAGGGGTGCATCACTTGAATGGGTTGTCCGGGTTGGAAGATCTCCCCCTTGGGTTGTGCCGTGGGGGAGATCTTTGTGGGCTATACTCAGCCTTTGTTAGTGTAATTTAATTGTGCCAATGTGCTTTCATTAATTGAAAACCCTTCATCTATTTTATGAGAATGTGTAAGATTCTTGTTTGCATAAAATAGACGCAGACCAGTCTTTTAATAATAGGTAATAGTATTTATTCTCGGAGCGCGCTGCCACTTAACCACGAGCAACAGTTTATATACAGATCATGACGTCATTTCATTGCTTTAAAAGAATCCCCTCCTCTCGACCGGGACAAAGTGAGGTGAAAAGTTCATTCTAACTTACTAACACACTCCCAGGTAACTTTTGACCCCTCAACATTATCGATCACCACTGAGCTGACAGTTCTAATTAACAGAAAACCTAGGAATGCACTCACTGTCTTATCTAAAAAACCCAGAGCTAAGTTTCTGTAGGTTTCACCATGTTTCACCTACCTTCACCTGTGAATGGTTTGTCCTCTGACAAATCAACTGTAAATTTCGGTGTTCCTCAAGGTTCGGTTTTAGGACCACTATTGTTTTCACTATATATTTTACCTCTTGGGGATGTTATTCGAAAACATAATGTTAACTTTCACTGCTATGCAGATGACACACAGCTGTACATTTCAATGAAACATGGTGAAGCCCCAAAATTGCCCTTGCTAGAAGAATGTGTTTCAGACATAAGGAAGTGGATGGCTGCAAACTTTCTACTTTTAAACTCGGACAAAACAGAGATGCTTGTTCTAGGTCCCAAGAAACAAAGAGATCTTCTGTTGATTCTGACAATTAATCTTAATGGTTGTACAGTCGTCTCAAATAAAACTGTGAAGGACCTCGGCGTTACTCTGGACCCTGATCTCTCTTTTGAAGAACATATCAAGACCATTTCAAGGACAGCTTTTTTCCATCTACGTAACATTGCAAAAATCAGAAACTTTCTGTCCAAAAATGATGCAGAAAAATTAATCCATGCTTTTGTAACTTCTAGGTTAGACTACTGCAATGCTCTACTTTCCGGCTACCCGGATAAAGCACTAAATAAACTTCAGTTAGTGCTAAATACGGCTGCTAGAATCCTGACTAGAACCAAAAAAAATTATCATATTACTCCAGTGCTAGCCTCTCTATACTGGCTTCCTGTCAAAGCAAGGGCTGATTTCAAGGTTTTACTGCTAACCTACAAAGCATTACATGGGCTTGCTCCAACCTATCTCCCTGATTTGGTCCTGCCGTACATACCTACACGTACGCTACGGTCAGATGACGCAGGCCTCCTAATTGTCCCTAGAATTTCTAAGCAAACAGCTGGAGGTAGGGCTTTCTCCTATAGAGCTCCATTTTTATGGAACGGTCTGCCTACCCATGTCAGAGACGCAAACTCGGTTTCAACCTTTAAGTCTCTACTGAAGACTCATCTCTTCAGTGGGTCATATGATTGAGTGTAGTCTGGCCCAGGAGTGGGAGGGTGAACGGAAAGGCTCTGGAGCAACGAACCGCCCTTGCTGTCTCTGCCTGGCCGGTTCCCCTCTTTCCACTGGGATTCTCTGCCTCTAACCCTATTATAGGGGCTGAGTCACTGGCTTACTGGGGCTCTCTCATGCCGTCCCTGGAGGGGGTGCGTCACCTGAGTGGGTTGATTCACTGATGTGGTCATCCTGTCTGGGTTGGGTTGTGCCGTGGGGGAGGTCTTTGTGGGCTATACTCAGCCTTGTCTCAGGATGGTAAGTTGGTGGTTGAAGATGTCCCTCTAGTGGTGTCTAGGGCTGTGCTTTGGCAAAGTGGGTGACCCCTCCTGTCTCAGCCTCCAGTATTTATGCTGCAGTAGTTTATGTGTCGGGGGGCTAGGGTCAGTTTGTTATATCTGGAGTACTTCTCCTGTCCTATTCGGTGTCCTGTGTGAATCTAAGTGTGCGTTCTCTAATTCTCTCCTTCTCTCTTTCTCTCTCTCGGAGGACCTGAGCCCTAGGACCATGCCCCAGGACTACCTGACATGATGACTCCTTGCTGTCCCCAGTCCACCTGACCGTGCTGCTGGTCCAGTTTAAACTGTTCTGCCTTATTATTATTCGACCATGCTGGTCATTTATGAACATTTGAACATCTTGTCCATGTTCTGTTATAATCTCCACCCGGCACAGCCAGAAGAGGACTGGCCATCCCACATATGCTCTCTCTAATTCTCTCTTTCTTTCTCTCTCTTGGAGGACCTGAGCCCTAGGACAATGCCCCAGGAATACCTGACATGATGACTCCTTGCTGTCCCCAGTCCACCTGACTGTGCTGCTGCTCCAGTTTCAACTGTTCTGCCTTATTATTATTTGACCATGCTGGTCATTTATGAACATTTGAACATCTTGATAAGGTTCTGTTATAATCTCCACCCGGCACAGCCAGAAGAGGACTGGCCACCCCACATAGCCTGGTTCCTCTCTAGGTTTCTTCCTAGGTTTTGGCCTTTCTAGGGAGTTTTTCCTAGCCACTGTGCTTCTACACCTGCATTGCTTGCTGTTTGGGGTTTTAGGCTGGGTTTCTGTACAGCACTTTGAGATATCAGCTGATGTACGAAGGGCTGTATAAATAAATTTGATTTGATTTGATTTGATTTGGTTCAACGCTAGGTTAACGACCTTATGTGTTTACATAGTCCCCAACCCATTAGTTTCTTCCTAGTTGGAATGGTGTTCATTAACTTTAATTACTCCTTGTCCGTGTCACACAATCCCTTCTTTTGAACTCATATTGTTAATCAGATATAATAAAACAGAGTATAAGTTTACTTCGTTACAATTCTATTTAAAATGGGGATATTGTTTATTCATTTAGTCATAATAATTCCAACAGCCTTGTCTTAGGATGGTAAATTGGTGGTTGAAGATATATCTCTAGTGGTGTGGGGGCTGTGCTTTGGCAAAGTGGGTGGGGTTATATCCTGCTTGTTTGGCCCTGTCCGGGGGGTATTGTCGGACGGGGCCACAGTGTCTCTCGACCCCTCCTGTCTCAGCTTCCAGTACTTATGCTGCAATAGTTTATGTGTCGGGGGGCTAGGGTCAGTCTGTTATATCTGGAGAATTTCTTCTGTCTTATCCGGTGTCCTGTGTGAATTTAAGTATGCTCTCTCTAATTCTCTCTCAGAGGACCTGAGCCCTAGGACCATGCCTCAGGAGTACCTGGCCTGATGACTCCTTGCTGTCCCCAGTCCACATGGTCGTGCTGCTGCTGCAGTTTCAAGTCTTCTGCCTGCGGCTATGGAACCCTGAACCCTGACCGGACGTGCTACCTGTCCCAGACCTGCTGTTTTCAACTCTCTAGAGACAGCAGGAGCGGTAGAGATACTCTGAATGATCAGCTATGAAAAGCCAACTGACATTTACTCCTGAGGTGCTGACCAGTTGCACCCTCTACAACCACTGTAATTATTATTCTTTGACCTTGCTGGTGATCTATGAACATTTGAACAGTGATCTATGAACATTTGAACAGGTTCCAGATCTCATCTGCCCCCCCGTGGAACCACAATATTATTAATACAAACCCTATCATCAAAAGACCCGGACGGAGTACTTATTTTCTCCCGTTTAGTCAACATCATGTCATGGTGTTGAATGAGTATGAAAGACATTCTCAAATGTACCAGTGCACACACCCCTGTTCAATTAGCGAGTAATACTCGGCCATCACGTCATTCCCCCACACAACCAACAGATGTGAGCCCTGGGCCTCCTTATCTTACTGAAATCCCCAGATCTCAACCAGCCTGCCAAATCACTCATTGGTCGCATCAGAAGTAACATTATCTGTCCTATTGCAATACTGATTTTCCCCCACATATTTCCCAGAAGTACTATACTGAATCAAACAGTAAACAGTCTCCCTTTGCCTCTGTGAAAGGAGGAAGCTCAGATTTCAGAGGAACATGTGGATATAAATAGAGCAAATCCATACAACGTATTATCTGGCTTTCCTTCTTCCATGAATAGCTTTACCATACAGGCTGTTCCTTCAGGTGAATAATTCAATTTCTGAACTATCCACACCGGCTCTTGGCTCTGGACAACACACAGTCAGTATCTGCTTTGTCAGGGACTCTGCTTGTATTCTGCTGACTATAGAGCAATCAGCTGCTCTAACTTTTTCTACCTGGAATGCACTAGGTTATCAACTGAAATCCTTACTTTCACTACACTCCATCTCCTTCCATGCTGGGTATGTAGATTTATGTAGCCCTCTCACATGATGTGAGCTATAACTTGTTTCCATGAACTACACAGAGACTTGCATAGATGTCTTCCATAATAGCTACTCTTAGTCCTGAACTGCCAAGGAGTCAGAGGCACCACTTGGTCTACATAGAACTCTACTGAGACATCCTTCCCTATCCTACTCTCACTTCGTGTTTATCCAGATCATGTGATCTCTTATGCTTGGTTAATACTAATTCCTCCTTGTTTAACTATGTCAATATTACCCTCTGGCCTTCTCGGGTTCATGGTGTAGGAATATGGTCAGGAATAAGGTCTCCCAACCATACAGCTTAGGATGGACAGCTCACCTATAAAGCCCCACCCTCTTCCAGAAAACACATCATTAGCAAGAGTCAGACACATTTTCACTTCTATGAACAAGAACAGGGAGGAAATGACAGGTAAGGTATTCTTCATTCGAGAGATGGCCCCCAGAATTCTGTTAATTCCAGTTCTCCTCTCGAACACTGTTATTGTTCGACAGTGTCAGTGTGTCCTACCCTCCCGCAGTGTGATATGAATCCGGGTAGTTCTTTCAGCTAGCTGTCACCAGGAGTCCTTGGCATGGTCCCCCCAACAGGCCTCAGGGACTGGATTGAGTGACTTCACCTGTAATTCACCTGTAGTGCATAAAATCTTGGACATACAGGTTTGGTTAACAAACAGTTTCTCATTTGTTCTATCTGATTATATCGTTAACTTCTATACCTACTTGTTAGCTTTTTTTCCGTTTATTATCCAGTAGTCACATCCTATCCTAGAACACAATTTACCCATCCCCCCTTTGTTACCTGGCTCTGCCCAGGTAACAACCTTGCCTACTCTAAACAATGACGTAGGTAAGATTAGTAAATTATCCCTATGTCTGACATCATCATGTAGGAGCGCCCCTTTCATTTTCTACATGTCCAATTCTCCCTTGGGCGTCCATTCATGTCAATCCTGTACCAATTCTCTGTCAAGTGTCTACACTTACAAGCTCTTTCCTTCAGGGATCCTCAGTATTCTATCTGACAATAACATGAATTTAATATATGTTGCAAAGTACAGTAATTTATCACCCCTAAGAACTGAAACTTATTTTTCTATGTAATTCCCTGACCTATTGGCTTAATCTATCTCCTATCCAAACCTCAATAAATCTTATCTCCCCCTATTTATTCTCAATGATAAATAGGATTTTTTTCTCTGTTTTAATACCAAATCAATAATAGCCCATTCAAAAACTTTACAGCTAATGTTGTAAAACAGAATCCTGAGCCACTTTCTCATTTGCGGTTCAAACAATAATTCTAACCCCAAACTAAAACTCCATTATAATTAATTGACCTTAAAACTAGTAACCCAAATGACCACAAATTCATTATACAAATGGCTCTCCCCTGAGGCTGATCAGACCCCAAAAGATAGCCATGATAAGGTCAATAGGTCATACCACCCTTTTATAGTCGTGTTCCATACTACATTAGACATATTAAAGAACCCTTTATCCTTAAAATAAAAAAAATCACTTGTGTAATTAAAACTCATAAAATAAAAACTCATAAAGTTCCATATGTGAGCGTGCCTCTTTAAAATACCTTTGCACTAAAACAAATAGTCCTAACAAATGTTTTATGTGTATATATTTGCAAACCTTAATGAATAAACAATACTTCCAGGCCTTTTTCAATTTGGTCGTTTATGGCCTCAATCTCACCCACTCTCCCCAAGATTATAATCCCAGGAAACATCTAAAAGTGAGACACCTAAACATCAATTTTCCCAGAAGAACACAACACGCCTAACTAGCATTCACTATGCTACTTCGATTCAGAAACTCAAAAGTGAACTATAAACTAAACCTAATGATAATTCCCCTTTAACTCAAATCATTCATCATAAATTTTAAACAACGTCAATGTATATGTTTACTTAAATGAACATGCTACCCTTAGATACAATTAACCTGATAACATTATTATCCAATGTATTACTTTTTCCCTCTGCCACAAATGTCGTACATTTCTCAGTGTAAGAAATCTGTAATTTAATCCCAGATATTTAATAAAAATATAAACGTATTTTCCCATGGCTCCTTCAACTCACATATTTTAGATAACTTCCATCCGTCCCGGTATAAAGAATCCTACTTAAACACACCAGAACAAATGCTTAATTAAGTTAAATCAACTCCTAGAATAAACAATCATCAGTAACCAAATAAACAAACCACTTTTATCAGCAAAAAACAAACTATACAAAAACTCACTACTATAATGCTTCAGATGACAAAATTACTCAGAGACTCACGTTTACATCTCAATAAAACAAAACACCATCTGCATGTTCCTCAAGAAAAAACAACTTGCCCCTGTTACAGATGTCTACGTATCAGGGGAAAAGCTCAAATAACCAAATTCAACCTAGCTAGTTTCCCGAAACATATACAATTATGTTTTTCTATAGAGGTTGCTTTTCAACATTAATACCCTAACATTGTTCCACATAATGGAAACAGTGCTCAAATTCACTGGTGTTACATAAACAATCAAACCAGGAATCAATAAACATCAGAATCCATTATCACGATGTTTTACGATTCAGACATTCAATCTCCCTTTCTCATACCCTAATACAGTCCAAATAAACGCCACAAATCAATGATGCCCACCTAGCGAATCAGCTGCTAGTTTTTAGCATCTTTCCTGACGACTTACAAACTACTTTTAAAAATGTATTTGGAAATTTTTATCAACTTCTGAAAAGTGACTCAAAACAATAATGCACGCCTTTTCCTTCTAAATGACACAAACAATTTTCTCCGTTACCCCCAGTCACAACATAATTTCCGTGGCGACAAAAGTGCCTTGTCGAGTGATGTCATCAACAAGCGCTCAACCTCGACCCAATCCGCAACAACTTTCATTGAATTGTAAATAATTGTTGGCTGTCTGCAGCAACAGTAGTACGGGTTCGATAAACCAAACCTAATTTATCACATCTGTTGAATCCTGAATTAGAATTTACAACATCAATCAACATCTCTAAATTCGCTACTTTTATAAAAACATTTCGATGGGCACAAATCTATCGTAATTGTCTCCTCGTTATTATTTAGAATTTATTTGATTTAAGTAACTGTCTCGTCTTTGATTTAGCATTTTAATTACGACTCTATTCCCAATACATTGTTCAAACAGATCATTTAGTGACTCTATTCCCAATACATTATTCAAACAGATCATTTAGTGAACAGACATCGTCTTGCATCAAAATTCGCTTCGTCCTTATTTTAAATTGAATGAATTAGTCTTTCAATTTGAACCAAACAAACTATTTAAAACGTTCAGTTTATATCTTATAGCAATACTAGTGACTATAACTTTCTCTGCAAAACAATTAGTTTAATTACAACCAAAAACTCAGATTTCTTTTAGTTAACGCCTCGGCTGGGAACCGAACCCTGGACTGCAGTTTGTAAGACTGCTACACTCACCACTATACCACCAACACTATGGAACTGACTGAGATTCTCCGCAAACAATATTTGTATTTGTAGCTCCGGCATCTGGACAACAGAAAATAGCCCTAATTTAACAGCCCAAAGTTTTCCCTCAGTTAGGATTCTCATTAATCTCGCTCTCTTTGTATCTAACCCTTCTTTTTTTTACCCGATTGTCGCCTCTGACCTTCCCCTCAGTTAAATTACAATATTGGTGGTGACGTTTGCAGGGAGTGTTACACTCCCGGGCGAAATGTCCAATTTCGTTACAATTAAAACATTTTATATTTTTCTTTTGACTCACCTTATCCACTTTCAATTAATTGAAAACCCTTAATCTATTTTATGAGAATGTGTAAGATTCTTGTTTGCATAAAATAGACGCAGACCAGTCTTTTAATATAAGTTTCTGTAGGTTCAACGCTAGGTTAAAGACCTTATGTGTTTACACAGTCCCCAACCCATTAGTTTCTTCCTAGTTGGAATGGTGTTCATTAACTTTAATTACTCCTTGTCCGTGTCACACAATCCCTTCTTATGAACTCATATTGTTAATCAGATATAATAAAACAGAGTATAAGTTTACTTCGTTACAATTCTATTTAAAATGGGGATATTGTTTATTCATTTATTCATAATAATTCCAACAGCCTTGTCTTAGGATGGTAAATTGGTGGTTGAAGATATCTCTCTAGTGGTGTGGGGGCTGTGCTTTGGCAAAGTGGGTGGGGTTATATCCTGCCTGTTTGGCCCTGTATTGTCGGACGGGGCCACAGTGTCTCTCGACCCCTCCTGTCTCAGCTTCCAGTACTTATGCTGCAATAGTTTATGTGTCGGGGGGCTAGGGTCAGGGTTATATCTGGAGAATTTCTTCTGTCTTATCCGGTGTCCTGTGTGAATTTAAGTATGCTCTCTCTAATTCTCTCTCAGAGGACCTGAGCCCTAGGACCATGCCTCAGGAGTACCTGGCCTGATGACTCCTTGCTGTCCCCAGTCCACATGGTCGTGCTGCTGCTGCAGTTTCAACTCTTCTGCCTGCGGCTATGGAACCCTGAACCCTGACCGGACATGCTACCTGTCCCAGACCTGCTGTTTTCAACTCTCTAGAGACAGCAGGAGCGGTAGAGATACTCTGAATGATCAGCTATGAAAAGCCAACTGCCATTTACTCCTGAGGTGCTGACCAGTTGCACCCTCTACAACCACTGTAATTATTATTCTTTGACCTTGCTGGTGATCTATGAACATTTGAACAGGTTTCTTCCTAGGGAGTTTTTCCTAGCCACTGTGCTTCTACACCAGCATTGCTTGCTGTTTGGGGTCTTAGGCTGGGTTTCTGTACAACACTTTGTGACATCAGGTGATGTAAGAAGGGCTTTATAAATTAATTTGATTGATTGATTGATTGTTCGGGGGTGGAACAACAAATTTCTACACTGTCAGCTAGGGGATTCGATCTAGCAACCTTTCGGTTACTGGCCCAAGGCTCTAACAACTAGGCTACCTGCCACCCTAGCAAGAAAGCATCCCAGTAATTGTTCTGAAACACTTTCCAATGAGCACTGCAGAACAGAGCTGACCATTGACACCAAAGACAGATACCAAAGGTACTTATTGATCTAAAACCAATCCTTGTCTTCACATACTGTATACACAGAAACTCTTTATGCCTCTAAATGGAATAAACATGGACATTCTCATATTAGAGCTAAACAGCTAAAAACATATATGTTTACTTACATGTTTCTTTTACACAGGATGTTGACTGTACATGCATTTCCACAACACAATAGCTGTGTCCCCTCAGTCTGAAATTAATTCATGTCCTTGTCAGTCTCTTGACTTGAAAGGTGAAACTATGGTACATGGTTAATACCTATCCAATCCTTTCATTTACTAGTGGTCAGGAAGGAGAGGAGACAAGGAAAGGAAGCCATTATGAGGATTGGAACACAGCCATTCAGGAACCACAGGTGAAATCAACACAGTGGGTGTGTCTAACAGGCCAATGAGGACCCAAGTGTTTAGGACTCTATTTATTCAAGCCAATCGTGCCCTCTTCAAGACTTTCTTGCTGTGTTTGGACCATTATAGTTTGTTGGTGATGTGGACAGCAAGGAACTTGAAGCTCTCAACCTACTCGGTCCTCCTTTTCTTGTAGTCCACGATCATCTCCTTTGTCTTGCTCACGTTGAGGGAGAGATTGTTGTCCTGGCACCACACTGTCGGTTTCAGACCTGCCACCGTTGTGTCATCAGCAAACTTAATGATGGTGTTGGAGTCATGCTTGGCCACGCAGTCATGGGTAAGCAGGGAGTACAGGAGGGGAATAAGCACGCACCCCTGAAAGGCCCCGGTGCTGAGGATCATTGTGGGAGATGTGTTGTTGCCTACCCATACCACCTTGGGGCGGCCCGTCAGGAAGTCCAGGATCCAGTTGCAGAGGGAGGTGTTGTCCCGGGGTCCGTAGCTTAGTGATGAGCTTTTTGGGCACTATGGTGTTGAATGCTGAGCTGTAGTCAATCAACAGCATTCTCACATAGGTGTTGCTTTTGTCCAGGTGTGAAAGGGCAGTGTGGCTTGCGATTGAGATTGTGTCATCTGTGGATCGGTTGGGGCGGTATGCGAATTGGAGTGATTCTAGGGTTTCTGGGATGATGGTGTTGATGTGAGCCATGACCAGCCTTTCAAAGCACTGCATGGCTACAGAGGTGAGTGCTACGGGGCAGTAGTAATTTAGGCTGGTTACTTTGCTTTCTTGGGCACAGTGACTATGGTGGTCTGCTTGAAACATGTAGGTATTACCCACTCGGTCAGGGAAAGGTTGAAAATGTCAGTGAAGACACTTGCCAGTTGGTCAGCGTATACATTTAGTACATGTCCTGGAAATCCGTCTGGCCCCACGGCCTGTTTAAAGAATGTTGACCTGTTTAAAGGTCTTGCTCACATTGGCTAAGGAGAGCGTGATCATACAGTCGGCCGGAACAACTGGTGCTCTCGTGCATGCTTCAGTGTTGCTTGCCTCGAAGCGAGCATAAAAGGCATTTAGCCCATCTGGTAGGCTTGCGTCACTGGGCAGCTTGTGGCTGGGTTTCCCTTTATAGTCCGTAATAGTCTGCAAGCACTGCCACATCCAACGAGCGTCAGAGCCAGTGCAGTAGGATGTAAGTAGTTATATGATCACACTGGAAATAGATAATTTGTTGGATTACTTGTGAGGCACAGCTAAGTGAGCATAATAATTAGCGTTTATATTTTTTTCACTGGACTGATGGCCTGCATCTGATGGTCAGTCTGAGGAGAGGGCAGTGGTGAGGCTGCCTCTCACCCGACTCACCGTCCCTCTTCCCTCCGTTGAGAAAAGGGGACACAGTCTTCCAGTTGATGGCCCAACTCAAGTTGCACTGCATTATTTCTGTTTCATGCACCAATGTTTTTACTCCTATAACCAGAGAAAGTGAAATATTCCTTGATATTAAAAAAGACAAGCCATTAATACTTTGCTATACTCATTCATTGCAGCTGCAGTGCTGGTTCTAGAGTGTGGAAGTAGGGAGAACGCAAATGTTATGGCTTATAAAGGTGTTGAAGAAAGTGTTGACAGTGCTGAATAACAACTTAAACATGAACTTACACATTAAAAACAGCAGCACTTTGCTGCATCTGTTGAGTCTCTCGTCATGGTTTTAAACGTTTTTAAATCTTACGGTATCAACTTACCTGTGCGTTCAAGGCTTTTTACAGTTTATTGCTCGAGGAAACTGTTCAAGTCTGGTTCATCCTTGGTAGCAATTTACAAACGCCTGAAATTACCACGTTCATCTGTACAAACAATAGTACGCAAGTATAAACACCATGGGACCACGCAGCCATCATACCGCTCAGGAAGGAGTTCTGTCTCCTAGAGATGAATGTACTTTGGTGCGAAAGTACAAATCAATCCCAGAACAACAGCAAAAGACCTTGTGAAGATGCTGGAGGAAACAGGTACAACAGTATCTATATCCACAGTAAAACGAGTCCTAAATTGACATAACCTGAAAGGCCGCTCAGCAAGGAAGAAGCCACTGTTCAAAACCACCATAAAAAAGCCAGACTACGGTTCGCAACTGCACATGGGGACAAGGATCATACTTTTTTTGAGAAATGTCCTCTGGTCTGAAGAAACAAAAATAGGACTATTTAGCCATAATGACCATCATTATGTTTGGAGGAAAAAGGGGGTGGCTTGCAAGCCGAAGAACACCATCCCAACAATGAAGCACGGGGGTGGCAGCATCATGTTGCGGCGGTGCTTTGCTGTAGGAGGGAGGGATGCACTTCACAAAATAGATGGCATCATGAGGAAAGAATATTATGTGGATATATTGAAGCAACATCTCAAGACATCAGTCAGGACGTTAAAGCTTGGTCGCAAATGGACAATGACCGCAAGCATACTTCCAAAGTTGTGGCAAAATGGCTTAAGGACAACAAAGTCCATGTATTGGAGTGTCCATCACAAAGCCCTGACCTCAATCCTATAGAACATTTGTGGGCAGAACTGAAAAAGCGTATGCGAGCAAGGAGGCCTACAAACCTGACTCAGTTACACCAGCCCTGTCAGGAGGAATGGGCCAAAATTCACCCAACTTTTTTGGGAAGCTTGTGGAAGGCTACCCGAAACGTTTGACCCAAGTTAAACAATTTAAAGGCAATGCTACCAAATACTAATTGAGTGTATTTTAACCTCTGACCCACTGGGAATGTGATGAAAGAAATAAAAGCTGAAATAAATCATTCTCTCTGCTATTATTCTGACATTTCACATTCTTAAAATAAAGCGGTGATCCTAACTGACCTAAGGCAGGGAATTTGTTCTAGGGTTAAATGTCAGGAATTGTGAAAAGCTGAGTTTAAATTCATTTGGCTCAGGTGTATGTAAACTTCCGACTTCAACTGTATGTAAACAGGCCATAAATGTCAAAATTTTTGTTAAAAAGCTGTGAGTGCTCTTAAAAAGCTGTGAGTGCTATTATATATGATACAATATCAGTACTTGCACTTACAACTTGTCTAACTCCTATCTCAACTGATTTCAGCCAGTGTATGGCTGTGGATTGACAGCATTGTTTGAATGGAATGTTGGCATATTGGCAGTTAATAAAAAATAAAAATAAATGAAATCATTCCTCTAAAACTGTCTGGCTATCTCGCTAACAAAACACAGAGTGCAGATAAATTCTTCAAATTCATTATTTTACAAAAGTTTATCACAGCAATGGCAAACCATGTTTGACCAACTCCCTCACCAAAATGGCTGACATTTATCCCATCATGAGAAGTTCATTCTAGTTTTCTAATTCTATGTTTGTTACCATATTTTTAAGCTTGATATATTGATACAAAAGTCATAATGAGTGAATGCGGTGTGTGTCCACTATATAAGGACAATGTAAATCCAGTCTGTTTTCATGAATGGTCATTGCCATCTACTTGTTTTTTTTATATTTTATTTTATTATTATTACCCCAGCATTACCTTTATGTAATAGTCTCTACTGTAGGCCTTATGTGCCTATTTAGCATTAGCATACTTTTGCTCTAATAGGCTACTAAATAAGCACAAAAAGAAACAGCTGACAAAGTTAACTCCATAACCACAGAACAAGCTGCCCATATGCTTCCTAAATAATTAATGACATGCTGTAGTGTGGTGGACTGACTTGAAAAGTTACCATGGCGACAACTGGATGCCTAGGATGAATGGGTTCTATTTCTAAAGGCTCTGTGTGAGATATCTTTTTACAAACCACTAGTGCTAGGCTTTCCAATACTGTCATCTGCTGTTCAGTTCAACACATGCCACATCCAAGCTGAAAGGGAACTGGTAAATTCAAGCATAGATGTATAGTAGGGTAGAAATAAGTCCATAAAACGATTGAGCTTTGCATTTTATTAACATTTCATTGATTTAAACATGATATTTGTACATTTTTAATATTTCCAGACAGAGAGCTATTTTTGTATAATATAAGGATATAATAACAAGAAGTGATTATTTATGAACAGTGATTCGTTCTGATACTGTAGTTAGGTATTCATAGCTGTGTTTAGTAAGAGATTAACATAAAAACCAGTGGTCAGGTTACATTTGCTTGATATTAAGTGGAGGGAGTTGGTTAGTACTTTATGCCATGTGGTTATATCTTTTGCTCCCCCTGTTTTCGTTCTCCAAACTTATTATGAGGGCGTTGTTCACTCACTTGTCTCCTCTACATCCTCTGAGGTCCTGTCTTGAGTTACTGAATGTCTATCGTTCTCATTCAATTTCCTTCTCTTCCTCTTCTTCCTCTACTTTAGGTTGAGAAGTTAAGCCCTGGAGAGGTGCGTCCTCTTCTCGCACTTCTATTGTGTATTTCCCCATTTCAGTAGGTCTATCACTGCTGTCTTTCCCTCTTTGTCCCCTCTTCCTCTTTCTATGGACAAAAGCTATTACCAAAATAATACCAGGTAAAACACAAAGTAGAAGGATTAATGTAACAGTTGCCACGACTCTTTGCATGTTATATCTCAACTCACACTCCTGCATGAGTTCATCTACAGATATTTCACCCTCATTGAGGACCAGCATAAGATGGCCACACTCATGACTGAAGTTGACCCAGTTTCGCAGCTCTATGTCAACAGTAGTGTCGCCGAGTCCATAAAATGTCAGAAACACTCCGTCAAGTAGATATGAACAGTCAACAGACTTCTCAGACAGAGAGCGCAGGTACACAATGTCTGTGGCATTATCTGTGGCACAGTTGTCTATGATCACTGAGCCATGGTGGGAAACCATCATGTAAATGTCACTTCCTTCTCCTCCAATCAAGTAATCTCCTCCCACAAGGGACACTAGAATGTCGTTGCCGTCAGAGCCTTTTAGTAGGGCAGGTTCGTAGCCAGACACCAAGATATCTGAGTAGATAGTGCCAATCACATTCTCAACATCCTTCAACACGTCTCCCTCGGCATCTGCCTGACGGCATTCTCCGCTCAGCAGGTTGACGTAAACGCCCTCACCCCTCTCATGATCCCCCTGGTACAGCACAGTGTCTCTCCCTGGGCCCCCGTCCACTAGATCAGCCCCTGGTCCGGGAACAAAGGTGTCAGAGCCTGAGCCGCCCATCATGGTGTCACTCCCTTCCTCTCCATAAAGAGTGTCATCTCCTATGTTCCCAATCAGGATGTCATTGCCCTGACCCCCCAGCAAGGTGTCATGGCCGGCCCCTCCATCCAGTGCATCATCCTTGATGCCACCGAAGAGTACGTTCTCCTGCTCATTACCTGTAATGTAATTGGAGTCATGGGGACAGCCCTGGACAGTGTGAACCAATGATAAATTTGATTGAGAACTCAGATCTATTTGGCAGTCTCCCAGTTTTCCTTTCATTGTCACTTTGTAAGCTTTAATCCAAGGCTTTTGAAAGCTACGCGTTTTGTTTCCAACTGGAGATCTAACCCAAAAATGCACTCCATCAGAGCTCTGGAAGCTAAGGTGTTGGTGTTGTTGCCCTGAATTATAGTTGAGCACTCTGACCTGAATTTTATGCCCCTGTGTACCTGTGCTCATAAGTACATCATGCTTGTCAGACTGAACAGTGAGTTGACCACCACCAAGGAAATCCATCTCAAACAACACAGTATCCATTCTTTCATCCTCTGCAAAGTTTTCAATCATGATGTTGGTTCCATATCCAGTGTTCACTACGTAGGTATCCTCCCCATCTCCTCCCACCATGCTACCACCTCCAGTAATAGGATCCAGCATGTTATTTTTGTCATTTCCTTCCATGCTGTCGAAACCAGATGAGCCATACATTTCCACCACTGAGGCAAAGTCGCTGTTATTCATCTTCATGATTTCTCCAGTCACCCTATTTCGGAAATCCACAGACTGAGGCATCTTTAAGGAGCCATCGCAACTGCTGGCATTGGACTCCAGTTGAAATGTTATTCCATCAGCTGATTGGATGTGGAGGTGTTGAGAGTTCCTTGAGTGAAACCAGCCCTTCAATAGGACTTCCTGTGAGCCATTTATGGAGAGATAAATGTCTGGTCCATTACATTTACAATTGATGAAATCATATTTTTCTCTCAGGAAAAGTACATCAGTAGCCAGATCGGGTGAGTGGTTCTCAATGATTTTCAAGCCTTGACCTGGAGTTACAACATACCAGTCCTCCCCTCCTCGCCCCTGAAGAAAGTCTGTTCCTCGCCCTGGCACAATTGTGTTGCGTTGTACGTTCCCTTTGATGATGTCATTGAAGGCTGAGCCTCGCACCTCTGTTACACTTTGGAAAGCCTCATCCTCCTGCAGATCCACATGTAGAGCAGCTGTGGACTTTCTGTAATCTAGATTCTGATTTATGAGGCATTTGCTCTTAAATTAGTCAATCTGCTCACAGGCTGCCTTGTTCTCAGAGATGCTGAAGGTGACCAGATCCTTTGTGATAACAAGCAAGTGCCTGTCCGCATCTGAACGGAACCAGTTCATTAAGGTCACATCAGAACTTTGATCAGCAAAAGGCATCAGTTTGAGATGGTTTCCATCCACTTTAACTTTGAATTCATGAAGGTTTGCCTCTATCACCAGTAGGTCTGTTTCATTGTCATAGGAGTGATTTTCAATTAATATCTTTGACAGTTTTTTCTCATAAACCATATATATGTCCTCTCCTTCTCCTCCCCTCAGGTGGTCCTGACCCCCTCCACCATCAATCAGATTCTTCTGTCTATTTCCTATTAGTATGTCATTGTAAGGAGACCCCATGATATTAGTAACGCTAAGGAGAAGTGGTTCGGAAGCGTTCACTGTCTGGCCGTGAGTTTTAGACATTCTATTGATACCTCTGGCAATCAGTTGGACAGAGGAAATCACTGTGGTGGAGATGTCGAACAGGACTCCGTCCTCTGACATCATGTTCATGTGGCGATATTCGTCCCCCAAAAACCAGTTCATAATCCTAATGTTATGGTTACCAAGATATCTTAAAACCATATCATTTCCTGACTTACTGACAGAAATCTGACTGTAGTTAACGCCGAGGAGTAGGACATCTGTTGATTTGAAAGGATCATAGTTATTAATAATCGTGTTTCCTCCATAGACAGGAATGATGAAAGTGTCTTTGCCGCCACACCCCTCCACATAGCTTTTTTGAGGTCCCAAATAGAACACGTCATCACCATTTTTCCCATAAAGCTTGTAGTAATAGCTCAACATGACTTCAATGCCATGGTCGTCATCTGCCTTCTGAACGGCAAAAAAATTATTTGCTTCATTGTTTCCCCAATATGTTCCAAATCTTGTGTCTGACAAAGCCTCATAACCAGAAACGACAGACATAGAGCCAACTTTTATGAATAGGAGTATTTTTATATCTATGTTTTTGTAAGTTAATCTATGTGATTCTCCAATGCCTAGAACAATGTCTTTAGTTCCTTGTGTGTCAATAGTCCAACACCTTTTCCCCAAGTTTTCGTCACTGGATACAAAATAATCCATGCAGAAGTCAGATGGTCCCTGGTCTGAGAGACAAAAAGTGATACTCCCTCCATTCCAAGAATCCTCACCAGCTGTGAAATCAATGGCCTTTCTCCCATCCTGTACCTCTGCAAAATAATAGTACTTTTGGTGGTCTGAAATTTGTTGAACAAGCCTTCGTCCCTCCTCAATCTCACGATAAGGAATGGTATAAAAAAAACTTGCCACATCAAGGATAAAGTGTAAAAGTCCTTTCCCAAAGCCAACAAAGAATGCTCTTATTTTTGCCAAAACTCCAGCATTTGGTGGTAAATGAATGAGTTCAGTCTGAATATCAAGATATACATCATCAAAGATCATTCGTATGGTATTTAGTGCCAGGTTGATTGGCACAATTAATGGTGCAAGTTCTGGTTGACCGATTTCAAGAAAATCCAAGGCAACTATTGCAGCATCGAAGGTGGCATCAATATACCCCAATGCATCTTTCCTCTTAAAGTCTTCCACAATATTGTAAATTCCAAAACCAATCCCTATGATTGGCATAACCACCAGGGCACGTTTCACCACAGGGCTTTTGATTAATGTTACCATGGCTCTCATTGCCTTGCGCTCTAAAACCTGAGGAACTTGTTTTCCAACTGCAGCCAAGGTCATTCCTGTGACTCCATGTACAGTTTGTAACGTGGCTATTGTACCATGTTCAATGTCTCCCTCTTCAAAAGCATGAACAGCTCCTTGCATCCCCAACATGAGTCCCACTGCTCCAATTGCCATCCCTGTGTGCTCTAGGTGCTTCAAGACCTGGTGAGAATGGGTCCCATCTGGAATCTCCAGGCCATGAACTGTCTCCATGTTTTTCCACATTTTCTCTGTGTATAGTTGTCCCTCTGGATGCAACTCCACCTTAAATTCAATTGTTTCCCGGAGATTCTTCTTCAATGTAAGCTGGCATCGAAATTGTCCATCCTCCAGCCTAATACTGCCTTCTTTGACATGTAGTCCCTCCGAGTCCAGCCTGTCACCAAATTCTCTCCTCAACTGATTGTGAATCTGTTCAGCAAACATAGCAGAGGACCTGGCGTAATATGAAGAGAGCTTGAGTGAATGCTCTACTTCTGAAGCGGAATGTAGATCTTTCAATGTCACAGAGCCATCATGGGACCCACCCAAAAGTCCAGTGACCTCATTTAGGCTTGATTGTTTGCCAATTTTCTTTAAGAAATTATCATAATCCTCTATGAATGAACTTTTAGAAATCTCCTTCACTAGCGCATACTCATTTACAAGTTTGTAGATCGCATCTTGTAATTCTAACTTGTTGTTATAAAAAAAATTCCAGTTCCACCATTCTTCAAACACATTATTCTCTTTTTCTGTAAGGTCCAAAAGATCCTTTTGTAATTCCTCTGGGATCTTACGTTTATTTTTTAATCTGTTTTTTAATTTGCTAGAATCTATGTCTGAGGACGAACCAAAAAATCCTCGCCTACTTGGATCCACCCAAGTACCACCTGCTGTCATTGGATGATTCTCCATGAGGAAACTCAAACCTTTCTCTTTCACATTATTGTCTGTGCTGTGGGCCATATCTAAGGCCATCAGGACAAGAGGAAATGTACGGAAATTTCTGGAGGACTCTGATATTATTGATGCCAAGAAATATGTTCTGTACCATGCCTCCTTCATCATACCTTGTGAGCCTTTATTAATGTATTCCCCTTGAAGAGTTTCTTTCACAAAATTAGGATAACTTTCTTTACCATCTCCTATATTTTCACGGATGGCTGGATAATGTTCTTTGCCAATCTGTTCCTCAACACAACGTTTTATCTCATCTATTCTGTTTTGATTTCCCTTTTCATTGTTGTCAAGCTTTTTCCCCACTGGATACACATATAAAGTTTGGGGGTTTATCTCATAAATCCAGTCATGTAACATCAGGTAGGTGGTCTTATCTTCTCCAAGCTTTGCATTGTGATGGATCACACTTAGGATATCCTCACCTGACTTCATTTCATAGCAGTTATCAAGAATACCTTTAATGACATTGTTATCTTCAATCCATGTTTTCTCCTTTATTGTATTTCTTCCGTTTATCATTTGCCTCTCAATATTGCATATCCGAAACTCTTCATTGTCCAAATTTGTCTGTAACTTTTTTGAATTTTTATCACTTTTCATTGGTTCAAAAATTGCCCAGGTTAAGGCTTCAAGTTCATCAGTATATTCTCTACGTGCATAATATTCAACAAATCTCTTTGGATTGTCTGGCCATGTGTCTCTGTATTTTTTAAAACGTTCTTGAACAGAAGTTTCCCCTAGAAAGTTTCTCTCATTTGAAAAAATCCCTTCCCCCCTGTTGCTGAACTGTTCTCTAGTGACGACATTTCCATCTCTGTCTAACATTGCCACCACTTTCTTGCTGTCATCCTTATGTCTTGTTTCCAATCCAGTGGGGGTTATTTCTACAGTTATTTTCTCCCCAGAGTGGCTGACTTGGAGCAAAGAACTCCTTAGATGTAGTTCTGTCTCAATAGACCTGGTGTGGAGCTCTTTTAACAGGGTGTTCTTGAAGGCTTCATCAGACCCAACTTCACAGGCCACCACACTTGTGGTTTTAATATGGTCACTAGTCCTGGCAGTACGTCCAATGATGTCAGCCACGTCTTCTGCTTTGTACCCTCCAACCCTCATCTCTCCTTCGCTGTCTCTGCTCCCATGGCCTACAAGGACCAGTCTGCTCTCTTCTGACAGTGGCACCGGGTCGCCTTTGATCAGTTTAGGCTGTTGGTTTTCCAGGATGTACACAGAGGTCACAGTGGGATGTTTCTCATATAGAAATTTAGCAGCTTCCCGAACAATGGGGTTATCTTCCAGTATTAGGATGTGCTGTTTATCATACTGTGTGGTGTGATCAATGGGTCTCTTTGGAGCATGGTACTCAGCTGCAGTGTCAGTGTGATCCATGATTTGAAAGATGAGAAGATCTCCCGGGCTGGTAGTTTCCAAGACAGCATTATTATCATGATACTTAAAAACCCTCATGAAGTCATTATGAAATGAAGAAGTGGTATTGATGTCAAGGGAGAAAACGGATGCTGATCTCAATGATGGTGTCAACATTAGATTTGCTAGTGAGGAACCAGAGTAACCGGACAGAGTATGTCCATCCTCTGAGGCAGTACCAAATATCTTTACAACTGTGCCACTGTTAACGGTTGGGAGACATGAATCATTGTATACACAAGCATCACTGACCATTACTGAATAATGAGGATCTATGCTGTACTCCTCTTCTACTCGCTGACGAGTCCACTCTTCCTTGTCCATTATAAGGAGAAGTTTGTTGCTGTAGGTGTAAGACATTTCAGAAGCAGACAGCAGCAAATCTTGGATCTTTTGTCTATCAATTTCTTCCAAAAACCTTTCAAAATCCTGAGGGAAAAAAAACAATAAAAAAACAGATTGAATCCGGGATTCGAAAAATGTAACCACTCTAAAATGCATAGACAGAGCAAGGACTGACCATCCATGGATGCGAAGGCTGACCCTCCATGAAATAAAAATGTGTGTTTTAACAATTTTTTTAAACTACAGTGGGGTCCGAAATGATTGACACCATTGATGCTACCTTATATAATGTTACTTACCCTACATTATTCATCTCATATGCATACGTATATACTGTACTCTATATCATCGACTGTATCCTTATGTAATATATGTATCACTAGCCACTTTAAACTATGCCACTTTGTTTACATACTCATCTCATTTGTACATACTGTACTCGATACCATCTACGGTATCTTGCCTATGCTGCTCTGTACCATCACTCATTCATATATCCTTATGTACATATTCTTTATCCCCTTACACTGTGTACAAGACAGTAGTTTTGGAATTGTTAGTTAGATTACTTGTTATTACTGCATTGTCGGAACTAGAAGCACAAGCATTTCGCTACACTCGCATTAACATCTGCTAACCATGTGTATGTGACAAATAAAATTTGATTTGATTTGATAGGTAGCCTAGTGGTTAAGAGTGTTGGGCCAGTAACCAAAAGGTTGCTGGTTTGAATTCCTGAGCCAAGTAGGTGAAAAATCTGTGCGTTGAGCATGGCACTTAACCCTAATTGCTCCTGTAGGTCGCTGTGGGTAAGAGTGTCTACTAAAATATAAAATGTATAAAGATGAGCAATAATGACTGTACTCAAATACTGAGCTATATTGTACGCCCAAAAGTAATACTTGTTTTTCTCAAAAAGGTAGGCATCAAAATGATTGCCACCCCGAAAGATTTTTATGAATAAAGTAGTAAAAAGTTTAGTATTTGGTCCCATATTCCTAGCACGCAATGACTACATCAAGCTTGTGAAACTTGTTGGATGCATTTGATATTCGTTTTGGTTGTTTCAGATTATTTTGTGCCCAATAGAAATTAATGTAAGTCATGTATTGTGTCATTTTGGAGTCACTTTTATTGTAAATAAGAAGTGAATATGTTTCTGAACACTTCTACATTCATGTGGATGCTACCATGATTACGGATCATCCTGAATGAATCATGACATGCTAACCTCCCTGATATTGGTAATGGTGAGAGGTTAGCATGTCATGAGGGTATGATCTTCAACCCTCTGTAACTTTCTCATTCATCATTGTTCACGATTCAATCAGGATTATCAGTTTTTGCTCATCTTTATCAAGGTTGTCAATAATTTCGGACACTATGGTTTACAATTGCATTGTTTACAAACAATGGAGTACAGCCAGGCTGAACAAGATTATATTTTGGGTTCTGTTGGGCTACGACAGTTGAACTAAAATGTATTTTAATTTTTTTAACACTTTTTTTGGTTACTACATGATTCCACGTGTGTTATTTCATCGTTTTGATGTCATAGGTGGCTCGTTTCAGCTAGTTGTATCTTGTTCTTGATACTATGTCTTGTTTTGTGGTGGCTTGACTGATTTCATGTCTATACTAATATGTCAAGAATGTGTTAGCTAGCTAATCAACTACTGTAACGATGTATTTAAGAGACTTAAAGTAATCATTGTGCAAATGTAATCATGTTTTCAGTAAACATTTGCAGACTAAATATAGTTTACAAACCAACTGACATACACTCCTGGGGTGTTGAATTGTTACACCCTCTCTAACCACTGTGGTTAATATTTGACCCTTCTGGTCGTCTGTGAACATTTGAACGTCTTGAAGAACAATCTGACCGAAATGGCCATGTACCTTTTAGGGTGGGGGGCACCCTGAAGGTAGGTGCCAAAAAGAGTAGAACCATCTCTCCCACTTTTACTCTATGGTTTGACTATTAGATGTTCAATGTTTCTTTTGAAAAAAAATATTTTAATAGGAAAAGTTTCACCATATCAAAAGGAGAGCTCTGTTCATGTATCAGGGTTGACCTTAAAATGAGGGACAGTCATCACGTGAAATAAATAATAAACTTCAGAAATAACTTTGCCAAAGTTACAAACTAATTTAGGGCTTTACAATGATGATGGAAACGTGGATACATTTTTGGGTTAAGTGTGTTAAGTCAAATCAAATCAGGTGTTGACCTTACCGTGAAATGCTTACTTACAAGCCCTTAACCAGCAATGCATTTCAAGAAAGACTACAAGTAAGTTGGTCCACAATTGTGTAATTGTCTTGTATTTTTCATTAGCATCCAGCTGCAGATGGAGTATGCTGAGGTCTGCGAATGTCTCAGATGGTATTTTTGCATCTCAGTCCCTGTAAGATTTGCGAGTTTCTGTGATGTACTTCTGAATGTTATTGCTGAACAAATGAGTTAGCTAGCATGCTCTAAATTTAATGGTCGCATTAGCTCACTGCTAATACATCATTTTTGTTACAGATTCATGCTATCTACACCATCAACAACATCTATCCTTGCACATCTAATTTGCTGTCTCCTATCTACAGTGCCTCCGGAAAGGATTCAGACCCCTTGACTTTTTCAACATTTTGTTACGTTACAGCCTTATTCTAAAATGGATTAAATTCTTGTTTTTTTCAACAATCTACACACAATACCCCATAATGACAAAGGCAAAACAGATTTTTAGAAATTTTAGCTAATTTATTACAAATAAAAAATATAAATATCACATTTACTCAGTACTTTGTTGAAGCATCTTTGGCAGCGATTACAGCATCGAGTCTTCTTTGGTATGGCACTACAAGCTTGGCACACCTTTCTTTTGGGAAGTTTCTCCCATTCTTCTCTGCAGATCCTCTCAAGCTCTGTGAGGTTGGATGGGGAGCGTTGCTGCACAAGTATTTTCAGGTCTCTCCAGAGATGTTTGATCGGGTTCAAGTTCGGGCTCTGGCTGGGCCGCTCAAGGACTTGACCCGAAGCCACTCCTGCGTTGTCTTAGCTGTATGCTTAGGGTCATTGTCCTTTTGGAAGGTGAATCTTCGCACCAGTCTGAGGTCCTGAGCGCTCTGGAGAAGGTTTTTATCAAGGATATCTCACTGTACTTTGCTCCGTTCATCTTTGCCTCGATCCTGACTAGTCTCCCAGTCCCTGACGCTGAAAAACATCCCCACAGTATGATGCTGGTGCCAGGTTTTCTCCAGACGTGATGCTTGGCATTCAGGCCAAAGAGTTCAGTTTGGCCCTCGCTTCATACTCGCCGCCAAACCCTCTGGCTCCAGGTCATCTACAAGTCTCTGCTAGGTAAAGCCCCGCCTTATCTCAGCTCACTGGCCACCATAGCAACACCCACCCGTAGCACGTGCTCCAGCAGGTATATCTCACTGGTCACCCCCAAAGTCAATTCTTCCTTCGGCCGCCTCTCCTTCAGTTCTCTGCTGCCAATTGTTGGAACGAACTGCAAAAATCTCTGAAGCTGGAGACTCATATCTCCCTCACTAGCTTTAAGCACCAGCTGTCAGAGCAGCTCACAGATCACTGCACCTGTACATAGCTCATCTGTAAATAGCCCATCCAATCTACCTTATCCCCATACTGTATTTATTTATTTATCTTGCTCCTTTGCACCCCAGTATCTCTACTTGCACATTCATCTTCTGCACACCCTACCATTCCAGTGTTTAATTGCTATATTGTAATTACTTCGCCATCATGGCCTATTTATTGCCTTTACCTCTCTCATCCTACCTCAATTGCACATGCTGTAAAAAAAAAAAAAAGATTCCAAAAATCTTCCATTTAATAATGATGGAGGCCATTGTGTTCTTGGGGACCTTCAATGCTGCAGACATTTTTTGGTATCCTTCCCCAGATCTGCCTTTACACAATCCTGTCTCGGAGCTCTACAGACAATTTCTTTGACCTCATGGCTTGGTTTTTGCTCTGACATGCGCTGTCAACTGTGGGACCTTGTATAGACAGGTGTGTGCCTTTTCAAATCATGTCCAATCAATTGAGTTTACCACAGGTGGACTCCAATCAAGTTGTAGAAACATCTCAAGGATGATCAGTGTCAACAGGATGCAACTGAGCTCAATTTCAAGTCTCATAGCAAAGGGTCTGAATACGTATGTAAATACGCTATTTCAGTTTTTTTATTTTATTAATTTGCATAAATGTATAATAACCTGTTTTTGCTTTGTCATTATAGGGTATTGTGTGTAGATTGCTGAGGATTTGTATTTATTTAATCCATTTTAGAATTAGCTGTAACATAACAAAATGTAGAAAAGGTCAAGGGGTCTGAATACTTTCCGAAAGGCACTATATTATCATGTCCTTGTATTTTGTCATTCCATGTGGGTCTTAATGGCATTATGAAGGGCAGCTCTGTTGAAACACTAATAAAAGACCCATCATATCTAGTCCTATACCCTCTCTGAATCGTGGCATTGAACACTTTAGTGGGATTATTTTTCTTCACAACTGGAAAGTGATTATTGTTGACAATTTCTACACCTTTTGGAAACAAAACACGTTTCATAAGGAGGATGGGATCCACCCGAATAATTTGGGTTCCTGGATCCTTTCACAGCATTATATGGCTGTGTTGAGACAATGACTTATCAATGACCCAAGCCCAGCTCAGTTAATCTCTACCATTGTGTCGCTGAGTTGTCATAATGCTTCAGCAAATGTACATTAAACCAGGGGCCTTGTTAGACACAATGTAAGTAACCTAATTTATGTCCCTCTAATTGCCGTGAATGCTTCTGCTGATCCTACAGCTATTGTATACAGGTATCATGTGCCTATGAACCAGAGTTATACTGATAACACTGAGCCAGTGTGCACTAGCAGGAAATTCACTGTGTGCAGCTCACCCTGCACTAACATAAATAACATGAGCATTTCTACTTCTGCTAAGCTTCCAAGTAAAGTAATGAAAACAATCAAGCATTCCAGAAAGGTGCTAAAAAAAGCCCACGTTAACATATGTATCGTAAGAAACATGGTTCATGAAATTAATAACTTGCTATTAACAGATGACATTCATATTCTGATTATCTCTGAAACTCACATAGATAATACCTTTGATGATACAGTGGTAGCAATACATTGTTATAACATCTACAGGAAAAAACAGAAATGCCTGGCCATTACTCTCAGGGTGAAACCCTGAAGTAAGGCTGATTAAGACCCCCAGACGTTCCATGAATGCCTTCCAGACCCTTGAGGTGAACTGGGGAGGAGACGACAGGACGTAGAGAAACGATCCACAACGACCAGGATCGCGGTGTTACCCTGTGAGAGTGGAAGATCGGTCAGAAAATCCACCGACAGGTGTGACCAAGGCCGTTGTGGAACAGGTAAGGGGTGTAGCTTCCCTCTGGGCAGGTGCCTAGGAGCCTTACACTGGGCGCACACCAAACAGGAGGAAACATAACCCCTCACGTCCTTAGCCAAGGTAAGCCACCAGAACCTCCCGCTCAAACAGCGCACTGTCCGACCGATCCCAGGATGACCAGAGGAGGGTGACGTGTGGGCCCAATAGATCAACCGGTCACAAACAGCAGACGGGACATACAGACGGGGAGTATGGGAGTGGGATCCATGGGCCGCTCCTCTGTGTCATACAGCCGAGACAATGCGTCAGCCTTCCCGTTCTGGGAGCCTGGTCTGTAGGAAAGGGTAAACACAAAACGGGTGAAAAACATGGCCCGCCTTGCCTGGAGAGGGTTCAGTCTCCTCGCCGCCCGGATGTACTCCAGATTACGGTCGTCAGTCCAGATAAGAAGAGGGTGTCTAGTCCCCTCAGGGCAATGTTTCCACGTCTTCAGTGCCTTGACGACAGCCAACAACTCCCGGTCCCCCACGTCATAGTTTCGCTCTGCCGGGCTGAGCTTTTTCGAGAAGAAGACACAAGGGTGGAGCTTCGGTGGCGTACCCGAGCGCTGTGAGAGCACAGCTCCTATCCCAGCCTCGGATGCGTCCACCTCCACTATGAACGCCAAAGAGGGATCCGGATGGGCCAACACGGGAGCCGGGGTAAACAAAGCCCTCAGGTGACTGAAATCCCTGTCCGCCTCAGCTGTCCACTGCAAGTGCACCAGGCCCCCCTTCAGCAGTGAAGTAATGGGAGCCGCTACCTAACCAAAACCCCGGATAAACCTCCGGTAGTGGTTGGCAAACCCTAAGAATCGCTGCACCTCCTTCACCGTGGTGGGAGTCGGCCAATTACACACGGCTGAAATGCGGTCACTCTCCATCTCCACCCCTGAGGTGGAGACGGACTGCTGGAAGAACAGGCATTTCTCAGCCTCTACGTACAGGTCATGCTTCAATAGGCGACCAAGCACTCTGCGCACCAGGGACACATGCTCAGCACGTGCAGCGGAGTATGTCAAAATGTCATCAATATACACCACTACACCCTGCCCGTGCAGGTCCCTGAAAATCTTGTCTACAAAGGCTTGGAACACTGATGGCGCATTCATCAACCCATACGGCATGACGAGGTACTCATAGTGCCCTGAGGTGGTGCTGAATGCCGTCTTCCACTCGTCTTCCTCCCGGATACGCCGGGAGTGACTCAATCACTGTGGCTATGAGCGGTAGCGGGTAACTATACTTCACAGTGATCTGGTTCAGACCCCGAGAGTCAATACACGGGTGCAGACCTCCCTCCTTCTTCACAAAAAATAAACTCGAGGAGGCGGGTGAAGTGGAGGACCGAATGTACCCCTGATGCAGGGATTCTGAGACATGTGTTTCCATAGCCTCCATCTCCACCTGTGAGAGGGGATACACGTGACTCCTGGGAAGTGCAGCGTCTACCAGGAGATTTATCGCACAATCGCCCTGTCGATGGGGTGGTAATTGAGTCGCCTTTTTCAGAGAAGGCGAGAGCCAATCCGGCATATTCGGGAAGAATGCATGGTCTGTACTCTCCACCGTAGTAGCACCAACGGAAATCCCTAAACACCTCCCCGAGCACTCTCGTGACCACCCCGTGAGAGCCCTCTGTGGCCAAGAAACAGTGGGGTTATGACAAGCTAACCAGGGTAGGCCTAGCACCATGGGAAACGCAGGAGAGTCAATAAGGAAGAGACTAATTCTCTCCTTGTGACCCCCTTGCGTCACCATGCCCAGAGGAGCGGTGACCTCCCAAATCAACCCTGACCCTAATGGTCAACTATCTAATGCGTGAATGGGGAAGGGCACAGCCACAGGAACAATGGGGATCCCTAAACTATGGGCGAACGCTCTATCAACATTATTCTCAGCCGTGCCTGAATAGACTTGCGCCTTATGCTGGGAATGCGGAGAAAACTCAGGGAAAGTGACATACACAAACATATGTGCAACAGAGGGCTCTGGGTGAGAATGGTGCCGGCTCACCTGGGGTGACGCCAGAGCGCCCTGCCTACTGCCTCGATACCTAGAGGAACCAACCCGGCACCGACTGGCAGAGTGACTTCTGTGGCCACAGATGGTGCATGAGCTGGAACCCCCTCCGGTCTCCCTGCGCACTGCACCGCCTCTCCCAGCTCCATGGGTATCGGAGAGGGGGTGCGTGGGGATGGAACTAACAGACCCCGATCTGAACGTCCGCGGGTAGCCAGCAGGTTGTCAAACCGGATGGACAGGTCCACCAGCTGGTCGAACGTGAGGGTGGTGTCTCTGCAGGCCAACTCCCGACGGACGTCCTTTCACAGACTGCAACGATAATGGTCGATCGGGGCCCTGTCGCTCCATCCCGCACTGGCAGCCAGGGTCCGAAACTCCAGGGCGAAGTGGAGACCCCGCTTGTGCTGGTGGAGGTGCTGGGAGAACTCCCTGTCTCTCCCAGCGGTCCATTGTCTGGACAACGCGGGTCATGGTGGTGCCAAGATGGTGGAGCATTGCTGCGTGCTCCCAGACGCGCTCCTCCACCTCTATACCCGGGGTACCTGCTCCTGCTGACTCCATAAGTTTGGGCCGGTATTCTGTAATGTGTGCGTACTGGCGGCAGAGAAGTCAAGCACAGCAGAGCAAAGACTATGTTACAATGGTGCAGTTTAATAATAAAATCACTGAGAACAAACACAAATAAATAAATACAAAACCCTTTGCACGCCAGACATAACGTGCACAAACTCTTACAATCAACAATACTGGACAAGGACATGTGGGGAACAGAGGGTAAATACACAACATGTAATTTATGGGATTGAAACCAGGTGTGATGGAAGACAAGACAAAACAAATGGAAAATTAAAGGTGGATCGGCAATGGCTAGAAGACCGGTGACGTCGACCGCCGAACGTCAAGGAGAGGGACCGACTTCGGAGGAAGTCGTGACAAACCAACAAAAGTTCCTCAAAAGTTCTACTGCTGCACCATCAAGAGCATCCTGACTGGTTGCATCACAGCCTGATATGGCAGCTGCCCGGCATCAGACCGCAAGACACTACGGAGGGTAGTGAGTACGAACCAGTACATCACTGGGGCCAAGATTCCTGTCATCCAGGACATCTATACCAGGCAATATCAGAGGAAGGGCCTAAAAATTGCCACCGATGCGGTGCTGGAGTGCCAAGTCTATGTCCAAAAGGCTCCTTAACTGCTTCCACCCCCAAGCCAACAGCTGAACAGCTAATCAAATGGCTACCCGGACACATATGCATTCACCATTTTTTATACGCTACTGCTACTCACTTTTTATTATCTATGGATAGTCACTTTACCCCTACCTACATGTACATGTACATATTACCTCAATTCCCTCGACTAACCTGTACCCCCACACATTGACTCGGTACTGGTACCCCCTGTATATAGCCTCGTTATTGTTATTTTATTGTTACTTTTTTTAAACTTTTGTTAATTTAGTAAATATTTTCTTAACTCTTGTTTTTCTTAAAACTGCATTGTTGGTTAAGGGCTTGTAAGGGTTAAGGGCTTGCATTTCACAGTAAGGTTGTTGTATTCGGAACATGTGACAAATACAATTTCATTTGATTTGAACTCAGTAAAATCTTCATTATTATATTATTTTATTATTATGATAAATTATATTATTGCATGTTGCATTTATATTTTTTGTTCAGTATATACAGTGCATTCGTAAAGTATTCAGACCCCGTGGCTATTTCCACTTTTTGTTACATTACAGCCTTGTTCTAAAATGGATTAAATCAAATGTTTTCCTATAACTAGCCATTTCTAGAATATTGTCACAGATAGAACAATGAGCCAGATATTTCACCAGATGTAATGTGAAGCATCCTATTGTTGTTTCCACTCACTACCAAATATGGTGATGAGAGGAAGCCCAGTGGCCAGCAGTGGAAGAAGATGGAGCGAGATGGATTTTGGCCAACATTCTGAAAATGTTCTCAACGACTAAACATTTGATCTCCATACAGTTTTCTGTTACCAAAATTAGAATCTGTAGCAAATTGAGTTTTTTGTAGACTTTGGGTGAGGGCGAATTGCATTTTGTAGACTTTGGGTAAGGGCGAATTGAGCTATCGCACACGTGCACTTCACAGAGTCGGTGTTCCCTAACGGAAATGTGCAAATAAATGCTAGAACAAGCCAATAGGATCTCACTAGCTTGTGCTTGGCTCTGCCCACGTCCTTGTTTGTTCTGCCCACTATGAAACGACAGGCTCTGGTCTATCTTGGGTTAGTTATAAAAAATATTTTTATAGATTATAGATATAGATTTTGTGTTGTAAACTGCTGACTCAAGACCTGCCGCTGATTCCACGGTAACATATCCAGATTTTGTATTTACACTCATGATTGCACCGAAAGGAAGTTAGTTCCTGCATGATAGAATTCTGATCTTGAGTCCTTTCTTTCACCCTGTGAACCCCGTTCATTGCTGCACATATTATTACATATTTTTTCTATGGTTACAGTCATCAAAGATGGAATTGCATTAATCAGATCTATTGATTTACCGGTGGGGTGCTGCTATATTGGTGCTGCTATGATTTGCGGTGGGGTAATGCTATATTGACTAGCCTATATTTATTAATTTGAAAGTCCAAAAATTGATATAACCTACCAATCCCATTTTGCACATTTAAATTAAATGACTGGAATAAATATGAATAAAGATATGCTACTGTAACTGTACATGTCTGAACTAGAATTACAATTATAGCTCATAAATAACTGTTCATACATGCAGTTTAACAGACACTTTCTTACCTGGTCCATTTGAATGACGCATGTTGTAAAATTGTCGCATCCCCTAAGACCATCAAATAAAGCCATGGGCTTTTTCTCCACATATGCCCTGAGGAAATACAATAGATGAGTACTACCTAAATCATTTGCTGTTATGTGATTCCTCTTTCAATCGTCTGTACTGGGCAATAATACATTTTGTCACTTCTCTGAGTGGATATGTTACCTGGATTTGCTGAATCTCTTTGTCCTGGTCCTGTGCATTGTTATCTCTCTAAACAGAGATAAACAATATTGAACATCTCAATCAACAATGGCTAAGAGAGGTTTGACAGAGATATCAAGGCTGAATTAAACCCACCTGGTGTCTGCTCCTGTGGTCCTACGTGTCATTTGATCAGGTAATCCTTTCAATCTGTGCAGCGCAGCCACATCAGACCTCAACTCGTCCCAGTCTTTGTCCTCAAGTTCTACGGAAATAAGTTAATTATTGTTAATATTTTACACCGTTTTTAAAATGTGGAATACAAAACATCTACACTAAATTAAACCCACTTTTAAACTTGCTTTGTATTGTGAAAACAGCACTTCTTACCAAACTCTTTTGTTAGTCCAAGGAGACACACAAGGAGCATGACCCTCAGTGCACCTTGAAATCCTTGTCCCGCCATTACAACTCCTGCCAAAACATTTGATAGTGAAGGTCGAATACACTCTTAGTAAAAAGGGTTCAAAAAAGGGTTCTTCCACTGTCCCCATAGGAGAACCCTTTTAGGTTCTACCAGGAACCAAAAGGGCTCTTAAAAGTGTTTTCCTATGGGGACAGCCAAGAACCCTTTTAGGTTCTAGATAGCACTTTTTTTCTTCAAGAGTGAAGGCAGTGGGATCACAATTTGTTAATCTGAAAGAAATCATTTTCACTGGAGCCCACAGACATCCCTTAGAACGTTGGTTTCACTTTTGGTTTATGAGGGAAATCCCCCAAAACAGGAAATAACACATTGGCTCTGAAGTGTGAATAACATTGAAACACAAGTCCAGTCCCATCACATACACCACCTTTCTGTCTTTGTCTTCAGCTATGGTTGCAGTCAAATGATAAAGTTCAACAAAACGTTTGGGTTACGGATGTAACCTTGTTTCTCTGAGTAGAGTGACGAGTTGCCGAACGACCTATGGGAACTCCTTCCCCTTCTTGCGACCTGATTGAGATGCTTAATATCAAAGATGTTTACAGTCATCAGAAGTTCCCATAGGTCGTTTGGCGACCAGTTACGAAAACAAAAGAGAACCCTTATTTTTGAATATGAAAAGAAAACAATTGAGTAATACTATCCATAATATCAATGTTATATTTGTTCAGCTTTTACAACAAAAAAAAGCTATGAAAGAAAATGGAAAACTGCCTATGCCAATCAACAACAGCCTATGTATAAGAAAATACCATATACAGTTACATTTTCAGTAACCGATCAGTCAAGTAAACCAGTCATTATTATTATAATTTTATCTCATATGGTCACTAAATTGTTATTTAGGAATATGGTCGTACCATATTGCTTAAATCCCTTTCTTACTTCACCTCTTTGTTTTGAATGAAACCTTCCATACATGTTTGCCCATAGTCGAAGTGGCCAGAAATATACTTGTTGCACCTGAATGCCAAAACATTCAGGTTATAGTGGTGTTCAAAGTTGAGCTATTTTTTCAGTTTTGACTAGGTGATATACATCTACCATTTATGCATAGTTGTGGAAAAAGTACCCAATTGTCATACTTGAGTAAAAGTAAAGACACCTTAATAGAAAATGACTCAAGTAAAAGTAAAAGTCACCCAGTAAAATACTACTTGAGTAAAAGTCAAAGTATTTTGTTTTAAATATACTTTAGTATCAAAAGTATATGTAATTGCTAAAATATACTTTGTATCAAAAGTAAAAGTATAAATCATTTAAAATTCCTTATATTAAGCAAACCAGAAGGCACCAGTTTCTTGTTTTTAAAATATATGGATAGCCAGGGGCACATTCCAACACCCAGACATCATTTTCAAATGAAACATGTGTGTTTAGTGAGTCCGCCAGATCAGAAGCAGTAGGGATGACCAGGGATGTTCTCTTGATAAATGCGTGAATTTGACAATTTTCCTTTCCTGCTAAGCATTCAAAATGTAACAAGTACCTTTGGGTGTCAAAAATGTATGGAGTAAAAAGTACATTATTTTCATTAGGACTGTAGTGAAGTAAGATTAAAAGTTGTAAAAATTATAAATAGTAAAGTGCAGATACCCAAAAAAACGACTTACGTAGGTATGCAAACAGAGAGGTGCACTTTCTTGGGGACCTTAATATTGACTGGGTTTCATCAAGCTGCCCGTTCAAGAGAAAGCTTCTCACTGTAACCAGGTTATTAATCAACCTACCAGGATGTTTACAAACACTATAGGAACAAGATCGTCCACATGTATCGGATCACATTTTTACAAATACTGTAGAACTTTGTTCTAAAGCTGTATCCTATTGGATGCAGTGATCACAATATTGTGGCTATGTCCAGGAAAGCCAAAGTTCCAAAAGCTGGGCCTAAAATAGTGTATAAGTGATCATACAAAATATTTTGCTGTGACTTATGTGGATGATGTTAAAAAAAAAGTGTGGGTCTGATGTGATTAATAAGGAGCATCCAGATGCTGCACTTGATGAATTTATGAAATTACTTCTTCCAATTATTGATAAACATGCACCTGTTAAGAAACTGACTGTTAGAACAGTTAAGGCTCCATGGATTATTGAGGAATTGAAAAACTGTATGGTTGAAAGAGATGAGGCTAAATGAGTGGCTAATAAGTCTGGCTGACTAAACTCAACAACAGAAAATAAGAAACTGTAACGGCAGATTTCCTCCTTTTCGCCTGAAGAGGAGTAAGGATCGGACCAAGATGCGGCGTGGTAAGTGTTCATGACGATTTTAATAAGAAACGCACTGAACAATGAAATACAAAAAACAATAAACAAATACGTGAAATAACCAAACCGAAACAGTACCGTGTGGCGAAAAACACAGACACGGAAACAAACACTCACAAACCAAAAGTGAAACCCAGGCTACCTAAGTATGATTCTCAATCAGAGACAACTAACGACACCTGCCTCTGATTGAGAACCATACTAGGCCGAAACAGAAACCAAACATAGAAAAACCAACAGACTGCCCACCCCAACTCACGCCCTGACCATACTAAATAAAGACAAAACAAAGGAAATAAAGGTCAGAACGTGACAGTAACTGTATTATGTGCTAACTGTGCCACTAGAGATCCTGGTTCGAGTCCAGCGTCTGTCTCAGCCAGCCGCGACCGGGAGACCCATGGGGCGGGGCACAATTGGCCCAGTGTCGTCCAGGTTAGGGGAGGGTTTGGCTGGCCGGGATGTCCATGTCCCATCGCGCTCTAGCGACTCCTGTGGTGGGCCGGGCTCATGCACGCTGACACGGTCGCCAGGTGTACGGGGTTTCCTCCGACACATTGGTGCGGCTGGCTTCCGGGTTAAGCAGGCATTGTGTCAAGAAACAGTGCAGCTTAGCTAGGTCGTGTTTCTGAGGATACACAGCTCTCAACCTTCGTCTCTCCCGAGTCCGTACGGGAGTTGCAGCGATGGGACAAGACTGTAACTACCAATTGGATACAACGAAATTGGGGAGAAAAAGGGATTAAAAAATATTGAAAAAATAAAAAAGGAAGAGAAATTCAACTCCATCTTTCATCGAATCAAGTGGCTTATTCATCACAAAACCATTTGATGTTGCCAATTGTTTTAATCATTACTTAATTGGCAAAGTGGGCAAACTTAGGCAGGAAATGCAAACAACGAACAGTGAGCCATTGTATTCATGCATAAAAAAAACTAATAATGAAAGAAAATAATTGCAAGTTTGAATTTTGTAACGTTAGTGTGGGAGAGTTGTTAACGATCAATAATGACAAACCTCCTGGCACTGACCACTTAGATGGAAAGCTACTGAGGATGGTAGCTGACTCTATAGGCAATCCTATCTGTCATATCTTTAATCGGAGCCTAGAGGAAAGTCTTTGTCCCCAGGCTTTGAGAGAAGCTAAAGTAATTCCACTACCCAAAAGTGGTAAAGCGGCCTATACTGGTTCTAACAGCAGAACTATAAGCTTGCTGCCAGCTCTTAGCAAACTGTTGGAAAAAATTGTGTTTGACCAAATACAATGCTATTTCTCTGTAAACAAATTAACAACAGACTTTCAGCATGCTTATAGAGAAGGGCACTCAACATGTACTGCGCTGACACAAGTGATTGATGATTGTTTGAAAGAAATTGATAATAAGAAGATTGTGGGAGCTGTACTGTCAGTTTTCATGGCTGCCTTTGATATTATTGGCCATAACCTGTTGTTGAAAAAAACGTATGTGTATTGACTTTTCAACCTCTGCCATATCTATCTACCTCTATCTCTCTAGCTATCTACAGTTGAAGTCAGAAGTTTACATACACCTTAGCCAAATACATTTAAACTCAGTTTTTCACAATTCCTGACATTTAATCCTAGTAAAAATTCCCTGTCCTAGGTCAGTTAGGATCACCACCTTATTTTAAGATTGTGAAATGTCAGAATAATAGATTTATTTAAGCTTTTATTTCTTTCATCACATTCCCAGTGGGTCAGAAGTTTACATACACTCAATTAGCATTTGGAAGCATTGCCTTTAAATTGTTTAACTTGGGTCAAACGTTTCGGGTAGCAAGCTTCCCACGTCGTGTGAATTTTGGCCCAATCGTCCTGACAGAGCTGGTGTAACTGAGTCAGGTTTGTAGGCCTCCTTGCTCCCACAAATGTTCTATAGGATTGAGGTCAGGGCTTTGTGATGGCCACTCCAATACCTTGACTTTGTTGTCCTTAAGCCATTTTGTCACAACTTTGGAAGTATGTTTGGGGTCATTGTCCATTTGGAAGACCCATTTGCGACCAAGCTTTAACTTCCTGACTGATGTCTTGAGATGATGCTTCAATATAGCCACATAATTTTCCTTCCATGTGATGCCATCTATTTTGTGAAGTGCACCAGTCCCTGGTGTTCTTCGGCTCTCAAGCCTCCCCCTTTTCCCTCCAAACATAACAATGTTCATTATGGCCAAACAGTTCTATTTTTGTTTCATCAGACCAGAGGACATATCTCCAAAAAGTACGATATTTGCCCCCATGTGCAGTTGCAAACCGTAGTCTGGCTTTTATATGGCAGTTTTGGAGCAGTGGCTTTTTCCTTGCTGAGCGGCTTTTCAGGTTAAGTCGATATAGGACTCGTTTTAAGGTGGATATAGATATTTTTGTACCTGTTTCCTCCAGCATCTTCACAGGGTCCTTTGCTGTTGTTCTGGGATTGATTCGCACTTTTTGCACCAAAGTACATTCATCTCTAGGAGACAGAAAGTGTCTCCTTCCTGAGCTGTATGGCGGCTGCGTGGTCCCATAGTGTTTACACTTGCGATTGCGATTGTTTGTACAGACGAACGTGGTACCTTCAGGCGTTTGGAAATTGCTCCCAAGGATGAACCAGACTTGTGGAGATCTACAATTTTTTTCTGCGGTCTTGGCTGATTTCTTTTGATTTTCCCATGATGTCAAGCAAAGAGACACTGAGTTTGAATGTAGGCCTTGAAATACATCCACAGGTACACCTCCAATTGACTCAAATGATGTCAATTAGCCTATCAGAAGCTTCTAAAGCCATGACACCATTTTCTGGAATTTTCCTAGCTGTTTGAAGGCACAGTCAACTTAGTGTATGTAAACTTCTGACCCACTGGAATTGTGACAGTGAATTATAAGTGAAATAATCTGTATGTAAACAATTGTTAGAAAAATTAATTGTGTGATGCACAAGGTAGATATCCAAACCGACTTGCCAAAACTATAGTTTGTTAACAAGAAATTTGTGGAGTAGTTCAAAAACAAGT
The DNA here is from genome assembly GCF_045791955.1 of Oncorhynchus clarkii lewisi. Taxonomy (NCBI): domain Eukaryota; kingdom Metazoa; phylum Chordata; class Actinopteri; order Salmoniformes; family Salmonidae; genus Oncorhynchus; species Oncorhynchus clarkii. The sequence continues at coordinate 28,091,570 of NC_092177.1, read as the reverse complement.
TTTAATGGCTCCAACCTAAGTGTATGTAAACTTCTGACTTCAACTGTATCTAACAGAACTCAAAGGGTTTTATTTAATAGAAACTTCTCTAATGTCAAACATGCAAAGTGGGGTGTACTGCAGGGCAGCTCTCTTGGCCCTCCACTCTTTTATATTTTTACCAATGACCTGCCACGGGCATTAAACAAAACATGGGTGTCCATGTATGCTGATGATTCGACCATATACGCATCAGCAAACACAGCTTATGAAGTCACTGGAACCCTTAACAAAGCATTGCAGTCTGTTTTGGAATGGGTGGCCAGTAATAAACTGGTCTTGAACATCTCTAAAACTAAGAGCATTGTATTTGGTACAAATCATTCTCTTAGTTCTAAACTTCAGCTGAATCTGGTAATGAATGGTGTGACTAAATTACTTGACATTACCTTAGATTGTAAAATGTCATGGTCAAAACACATAAATTCAATGGTTGTAAATATGGGGAGAGGTCTGTCCGTAATAAAGAGATGCTCTGCTTTTTTGACACCACGTTCCAAAAGGCAAGTCCTGCAGGCTCTAGTTTTGTCTTATCTTGATTATTGTCCTGCCGTGTGGTCGGGTGCTGCAAGGAAAGACCTAGTAAAGCTGCAGCTGGCCCAGAACAGAGTGACACGTCTTGAACTTAATTGTAATCAGAGGGCTGATATAAATACTATGCATGCCAGTCTTTATTGGTTAAGAGTTGAGGAGAGACTTACTGCATCACTTCTTCTTTTTATAAGAAACATTAATACGTTGAAATCCCAGATTGTTTACAAAGTCAACTTACACACAGCTCTGACACACACACTTACCCCACCAGACATGTCACCAGGGGTCTTTTCACAGTCCTCAAATCCAGAACAAATTCAAGAAAGCACACAGTATTATATTGAGCCCTTACTGCATGGAACTCCGTTCCATCTCATATTGCTCAAATTTTCAGCAAACCTGGTTTCAAAAAACAGATAAAGCAACACCACATGGCACAACTCCTCTCCCCAATTTGACCTAGAGAGTTTGTGTGCATGTATTGCTTTATAGGCTATGTGTGCCTTTTTTTATTTATATTTTTATTCATGTAGTTCTATCCTTGAGCTGTTCTTGTCTATTAATGTTGTGTATCATGTCATGTTTCATGTTTTGTGTGGACCCCAGGAAGAGTAGCTGCTGCTTTTGTAATAACCATCCTCGATATGGCTTGACATTAACCAGGTTTCCATCCAACCTTTTTATGCGAGTAAAGTACATGTCGGATAAAAAACATAGACCAAATTGTCGACACTACAAAATACGCTAGACAAGGTGCGATCTTTTTGTCTGTAAAATGAATTATGCGTGAAATGGCGGTGGAAATTATTTTATGCACAAATATTGATATAACAGCCATCATATTGAAGTAAACTTGGAATGGTCCTTCCACTACGACTCAGGAAAGCATGCAGTTTATTAGGCTACAGATGAAATAAATTATAGTTAACTTCACAGGGTGGTGAAAACGCACAGTGATGAGCTTGATGCTCCTTTCAATAAATATCAAGGGTCTTATTCTGGTGACGTGATGATTGATTCTTGGCTGCCGTTTGACAAATAAAAACAATCTCGCACTTCTGTGCATAATAATCTCATCATAAAGTAGGCTATTCCCGCACTGTACTGTATCTGCAAGCTGTTGGCTAAAGTGCACGTTCCAGTAGCAGAGTGGGCACATGGGCTGTACCTATGCAACATTTTTGTGACAACAATCAGTAGGCCTAGTTGAAAATGTGATGGAAACCCATTTAACTTGTATTATTTATTCGTTACATGGGAATTTAACCTCAAAGATGATTTTTATGTGCACTACATATTTACGCATGTACTTTATCCTGAACAAGTCAGTTAGATAGAAACAGAACGCTGATGGGAAATTGCACCTTTTTTAATGCAGATTTTAAAATATTCACCTAAAAATAATCTGTTGCCAATCGGATGGAAACCTACCTATAGACAACCTAAAGAGTCTGGCAAGTGCGCTAGTCCAGTGTCACTTTGATTATGCCTGCACATCATGGTTCACCAGCAGCACTCAACATCTAAAGAATAAACGACAAACCTGCCAAAACAAGCTTGTTAGAATTGTCCTTAAACTCCTCCCTCATACTCATCTGGAGGTTGAGCATTTTAAGCAGCTAGGCTGGTTATCTATGTCAAAAAAGAGTAGTATTAATTCAACGTGGTCTGATCCACAAAATTCTCAGGTACCTATCCAACTATTTTTTATTTGTCAGAAATGTCCACCAGCATAATACCACAGCAGATACTCTAATATCCACTGTTTTAAATTAGTCTATCTGGTAAGAACACATTTTTATATACCGGCGCTTTTTAAAAGAATGTAAAAAGTGAACAGTAAAACATTTTATTGTCTGTATCTCTGTAATGTTTCTATATCTATGCAATTGTATATGTATTTATGCCAAAAGAAAATATGGACCAAAATGGAAATAAGTCCCTGACTTTATTGTACAATCCCTGTCACTTTTAAAAATCTTTGTACTGTGTGTATATATACTACCAGTCCAAAGTTTTAGAACACTGACTCGTTCAAGGGTTTTTGTTTATTTGTACTTTTTTCTACATTGTAGAATAATAGTGAAGGCATCAAAACTAGGAATTAACACATATGGAATTATGTTGTAGGCAAAAAAGTATCAAACAAATCTAAATACATTTTATATTTGAGATTCTTCAAATAGCCACCCTTTCCCTTGATGACAGCTTTGCACACCATTGGCATTCTCTCAACCATCTTCACCTGGAATGCTTTTTCAGCAGTCTTGAAGGAGTTCCCACATATGCTTAGCACATGTTGGCTGATTTTCCTTCACTCTGTGGTCCGACTCATCCCAAACCATCTCAATTTGTTTGAGGTCGGGGGATTGTGGAGACCAGGTCATCTGATGCAGCACTCCGTCACCCTCCTTCTTGGTCAAATAGCCCTTACACAGCCTGGAGGTGTGCCGGGTCATATTCAGGTAGAAAAGTCTCAACGTCAGCAGCGAAGGGGCGAATGTGGGATGCTGGCCTTCTAGGCAGAGTTGCAAAGAAAAAGCCATATCTCAGACTGGCCAATAAAAATAACAGATTAAGATGGGCAAAAGAACACAGACACATGACAGAGAAACTCTGCCTAGAAGGCCAGCATCCCGGAGTCGCCTCTTCACTGTTGACGTTGAGACTGGTGTAATGAAGCTGCCAGTTGAGAACTTGTGAGGCATCTGTTTCTCAAACTAGACACTCTAATGTACTTGTCCTCTTGCTCAGTTGTGCACCAGGGCCTCCCACTCCTCTTTCTATTCTGTTTGGAGCCAGTTTGCACTGTTCTGTGAAGGGACCAGTACACCGTGTTGTACGAGATCTTCAATTTCTTGGCATTTTCTAGCATGGAATAGCCTTCATTTCTCAGAACAAGAATAGACTGATGAGTTTCAGAAGAAAGTCCTTTGTTTCTGGCCATTTTGAGCCTGTAATCGAAGCCACAAATGCTGATGCTCCAGATACTCAACAAGTCTGAAGAAGGCCAGTTGTATTGCTTCTTTAATCAGGACAACAGTTTTCAGCTGTGCTAACATAATTGCAAAAGGGTTTTCTAATGATCAATTAGCCTTTTAAAATGATAAACTTGGATTAGCGAACACAATGTGCCATTGGAACACAGGAGTGATGGTTGCTGATAATGGGCCTCTGTACGCCTATGTAGGTATTCCATAAAAAAATCTTCATTTTCCAGCTACAATAGTCATTTACAACATTAACAATGTCTACACTGTATTTCTGATCAATTTGAAGTTATTGTAATGGACAAAAAATGTGCTTTTCTTTCAAAAACAAGGACATTTCCAAGTGACCCCAAACTTCTGAACGGTAGTATATATGGCATTAAAATGTTGAAAATCTGATTTCCCCTTTTCAATTTCCCCTTATTTTTATAACAAGTAAATAAAATATGTCTTGATTGCGTATGTCTTCATACCCCAGAGTTAATACTTGGTGGAAACACCCTTGGCAGCCATTACAGCTGTGAATAATTTTGAATAAGATTCTTAGGGCAACATTTATCCATTCAATTTGGTTTGGAGTCATTGATGGACAGCAATATTCAAACCTTGTCTCTGATTTTCAAGCAAATTTACGTCAAGACTGAGTTTGGACAACTCAGGAATGGGTATGGGTATAGGTATGGGTATGCTCGTCACCAGCAGGGACTGGGGGGTTTGTCAGGATCAAAAGAAAGATGAAAGGAGCAAAGCCCAGATAAAAAAGTTAAGGAAAACCTTGCCTCAGTCTTCTTTAAGCAGGACAATTACACACATTTTAATGCCAAAGACATACCAGGATGGCTTTCTAAGAAGCAGCAGTTGCATGTATTCATGGATGCCAAAAGAAGCCAGGCTTTCCCCAAAAAATGTAACAATATATGTATATTCTAAATAATATTTTGTCTATCTGTGCTTCAGAATATTCTTTGAATTTGCAAGAGGCTGAATGTATCTCACCGAAGAAAGCATCCGAGGATAGCAAAACCGCGCCCCTCTGTCTCTGTACATGTAGCCCATCTATCTGATGCTGTCTGGTCAAAAATAATATGACATTGTTGCTGCCTGTAGCATTGAATGCAAGGGAAGCCAGCGAGCATTTGGCCTCCCTTGTTAAAAAATGTGTAAAATAATAGCCAATCAGCTTTGAGCTAAACTGGGTGAGCTCAGCTGTGAATAGTCCTGGCGCACCCCCCAAAAAAAGACAACCAAAACTAAAAGCCGTATGACAGTCATAGACCATTTCTTCAACTTGAAAGAGAGGAGGTTGGCATTGGCGTTTCTCCACAAGTAGGGTGAGTCAACATGTTTTTTCTGCTTGCATGAAAGCACACACACAGAAATCAGAACCCACCCCCCGAGAAAAACACACACACACACACACACACAGAGAAATCAGAACCATGGACAGCCAAATCATATTTAGCTTACATTGATTGAACTAAATTGTTTTTGGTATATTTTAGTTGTCATTAGACAAAGCATAGGTGATTAGATTGATGTTGAAATGTTGAAGTTGAAATGATGCTGGAATAGTGGAAGCAGCTCCTGTTTTCTTTGAGACTCTCTGTGGTTGTAAATCAATAGTTGTTCAGTAGTTAATAAATGTTGGAAACATTAACTTGGTTGACCATGCTGTAGGTCATGTACTGTAACTGTTTGTTACATGTAATATGCTTTGTGGACTTCAATGGACAGAGGTTGCTCTCCAGTTTTGTGATGAAACAAAGGTGTGGGTGAATTTATTCTGCCACTGTGTCTTCTTATTGACTCGGCCTTTAGGACTATATATCACAGTCACAAGGCATATGAACTAACAGGTTATAGAGCAAACAACGTAATTATCACAACACATAGGTTGCATTCAAGACTGCATTTTTATTAATTTTGACATTTTTCTATAATTTTTCTTTCACTTTGGAAATGTAAAGTAGGTTGTGTATATCTGTAGAAAAACAATTTACTATTTATTGTTTTTTTTAAGCAGCTTACTTTCTCTAGGCACTGTAATAGCATAGAGATTCCAATTGAAGTTGATATTCAACGGTGGGTGTACCGGCGGCCATCTTTCTGGTGGTAATTGGAAGTTGAAATTGCAATTCAATTTAAATGTCAGTGGTATACCAGCTAAATTGCAATGGTCTGAAGGGATAGGTCCATTCTATTGCTATTATTGAAATGACACCCAACCTGTATTCAATAGCATGCTGTGTCTCAACCAATGATGGGCCCAACAAAAACACCTCAGATGATGTAAAATAGGGTCTAAGCTACAACATCTCTGAAAAATACACTAATCTGAATTTGCACGTTTTAAGATCATTGATGTCCAAAAAACAACAACATTAAAAACTATCTAGATTTCCAAAATAGTTTGACAACCCTGTTTGAAAGCTTTCAAATGATATCAAACTCAACTGTTTATCTTTTTCAGTGATGAAGACATGTCTCATGTTAGGGTGGGGTATGCAAAATGGGTCAACTTTGAGTGTTTTGGCATTCAGGTCCAAAAGGTATCTTTCTGACCACTTCTACTATGGGAAAACATGTAGGGAAGGTTATGTTGAAATCAAAGGGGATGCGGTCAGAAAGGGATTGAATTCATATGGAACGGCCCATTAGATTAAATATGCTGCAAAACCATCACATACATCCGCATCACCTTGTATAGATTTTCATGTGTCACTAGGTTAATAAAATAAGTAAAAAAATATGAAAATATTGTCACTTACCTTGATCCTGGCCTGGATTCGAAGATACATTCAGTTTGTCTGACAGCAGTTTCTCTGAATGAGCCTCCCGCAAACCATGCACTTACTATATACTGTTCAGTCAAAACAAAAGTGAAAGTGGGAACCTAAAATAGAGCACACAGTGATGCAATCTCCATAGACAAACAATGGCAGTACAATTGCCTTTACTAAAGAGCTCAGTGACTTTCAACGTGGCACCTTTCCAACAAATCAGTTCGTCTGTCTTGGTAGAGATGCCCCAGTCAACTGTAAGTGCTGTTATTGTGAAGTGGAAACAATTCAGTTGCAAAGTGGTAGGCCACAAACGTTCACAGAACAGGACAGCTGAGTGCTGAAGCACGTAGCGCTAAAAGTAATCTGTCCTCGGTTGCAACACTCACTACCGAGTTCCAAACTGCCTCTGGAAGCAAAGTCAGTACAATAACTGTTAGTCGGGAAATAGGTTTCCATGGCTGAGCAGCGGCACACAAGCCTAAGATCACCATATGTATTGCCACGCGTCAGCTGGAGTGGTTTAAAGCTTGCTGCCATTGGACTTTGGTGCAGTAAAAATGCGTTCTCTGGAGTGATGAATCCTGCTTCACCATTTGGCAGTCCGACAGACGAATCTGGGTTTGGCGTAGACCAAACATTTGCCAGCAATCAGTCATCACTTCTTCCATGTCTTTTCAAATCATCCCTTGGTGTGGACATTCTTCCATCTTATGAGAGGGGTGAAAGGGGCATTCCTATTGGAGTATTATCTTTGGAGTGGATTGCTTTTGGTGATGGAGTTATGGTGTGACAGAGAGAATACAGTAGACGGCATGTGTCAAAAAAGTGATTGATGAGGTATTTTATGGGTCACGTGTTTATGCCCATATATGTACATCCTGTCCGAAAGTTCTCACGGTATCAAGTGAGTGTTTATGTAACCTGTTAGTGCAGCTGTTCATTTGAAGTAAAGCCTGTGTTTACATTAAAGATGTCAAGGTGATTGATGGTGTAACGGTTGTCGTATGAAGAAGGTGTGGACCAAAGCGCAGCATGGTACGTGTTCATCTTTTTTATTTGAACTGAACACTGAATAACAAAAACAACAAAGAGAACGAACAAAACCGAAACAGTTCTCTCTGGTGCAGACACAAAAACAGAAAACAACTACCCACAAAATCCATGTGGGAAAAAGCTACCTAAGTATGGTTCTCAATCAGAGACAACGATAGACAGCTGCCTCGGATTGAGAACCATAGGCCAAACAACAAAGAAATACAAAACATAGAAAATGAACATAGAATGCCCACCCTAGTCACATCCTGGCCAAACCAAAATAGAGAATAAAAGCCTCTCTATGGCCAAGGCGTGACAGATGGGTAGTGACCTCGTTGAACTGTGGAATGTGTTTGAAGCAATGTTTTTTTCTAATCAATTCAGCAGTAGGGGGCTATATGTACATAAGGAAAGCCATAAACAGTTGTCTTTTCCCGAGGATGTCATGAACCTTGCCTATCCCCCATGTGAGAGGGGGGTGTGTGTGTGTGTGTGTGTGTGTGTGTGTGTGTGTGTCCGCAAATATCCAGAAAATCACATTGTATGATTTTTAAGTAATTAATTTGCATTTTATTGCATGACATAAGTATTTGATCACCTATCAACCAGTAAGAATTCCGGCTCTCACAGACCTGTTAGTTTTTCTTTAAGAAGCCCTCCTGTTCTCCACTCATTACCTGTATTAACTGCACCTGTTTGAACTCGTTACCTGTATAAAAGACACCTGTCCACACACTCAATCGAACAGACTCCAACCTCTCCACAATGGCCAAGACCAGAGAGGGTGTAAGGACATCAGGGATAAAATTGTAGACCTGCACAAGGCTGGGATGGGCTACAGGACAATAGGCAAGCAGCTTGGTGAGAAGGAAACAACTGTTGGCGCAATTATTAGAAAATGGAAGAAGTTCAAGATGACTGTCAATCACCCTCAGTCTGGGGCTCCATGCAAGATCTCACCTCGTGATCATGAGGAAGGTGAGGGATCAGCCCAAAACAACACGGCAGTCATGGATTAAAATCCTGCAGCGCATGCAAGGTCCCCCTGCTCAAGCGCATGTCCAGGCCCATCTGAAGTTTGCCAATGACCATCTGGATGATCCAGAGGAGGAATGGGAGAAGGCAATGTGGTCTGATGAGACGAAAATAGAGCTTTTTGGTCTAAACTCTACTCATCATGTTTGGAGGAAGAAGAAGGATGAGTACAACCCCAAGAACACCATCCCAACCATGAAGCATGGAGGTGGAAACATCATTCTTTGGGGATGCTTTTCTGCAAAGGGGACAGGACGACTGCACCGTCTTGATGGGAGGATGGATGGGGCCATGTATCGCGAGATCTTGGCCAACAACCTCCTTCCCTCAGTAAGAGCATTAAAGATGGGTCGTGGCTGGGTCTTCCAGCATGACAACGACCCGAAACACACAGCCAGAGCAACTAAGGAGTGGCTCCGTGAGAAGCATCTCAAGGTCCTGGCCTAGCCAGTCTCCAGACCTGAACCCAATAGAAAATCTTTGGAGGGAGCTGAAAGTCTGTATTGCCCAGCGACAGCCCCGAAACCTGAAGGATCTGGAGAAGGCCTGTATGGAGGAGTGGGCCAAAATCCCTGCTGCAGTGTGTGCAAACCTGGTCAAGAACTACAGGAAACGTATGATCTCTGTAATTGCAAACAAAGGTTTCTGTACCAAATATTAAGTTCTGCTTTTCTGATGTATCAAATACTTATGTCATGCAATAAAATGCTAATTAATTACTTAAAAATCATACAATGTGATTTTCTGGATTTTTGTTTTAGATTCCGTCTCTCACAGTTGAAGTGTACCTATTTTAAAAAATATATACAAACCTCTACATGCTTTCTAAGTAGGAAAACCTGCAAAATCGGCAGTGTATCAAATACTTGTTCTCCCCACTGTGCATAACGATACCCAAACAACAGGTGATTTTCTTTTTCCTAGGGTGGGGATCAACAAAAAAAGGTTTATACCCCTTACACCCCAAGGACAGCTGCTCTCCAAGGGGTGGCTGTCACAGTAAATCATGCCATCCTCTTTTTGAAAGGGTAATTGTACTCTTTAAGTTGGGCCCTTATGACTTAAACAGATTCAGATTTATATGGCCCTGCCTCTGGGAGCCTGTCAGCTTGTAACTGACGAGAGAGTGATATTTTGTGCTACAAGCATACTATTTGAAGAGATTTTTGACCATTCAGGGATCTACCACCAAACAGTCATGAAATCATAAAAAAAAATTGTCTACACTAAAGAATGTGAATTTGGTCATAAAAATACTTGTTGACAAGTTAAATGCATGGAAATAAAGATGCTTAAAATATTTGACATTCTGGAGCGATTTCTGGACACTATAGGGGCCTCCTAGGCCTTGTTAAGGACAGATGTCTTTAAAGATGGATTGGTATGAAATATCTGTTCCATTTTGGGGGGACATGTTGACAAGATATTGGGGAATCACTCAAGAGGGAATATTGACCAACTGAGCATCTCAGTGTACAGCTCAATAGGCATTTTGTTACATTTCAGTCTTCTGTGATGTATTTAAAGTGGCATATTGGGTTCCAAACTCAAAAATGAATACATTTAAACTATATCTGACACGTTACTGGTGTCTTTTTTAAAGTCAATAACCATGTGTGTAAAGTGTACGCTTTTGTTTCACAGTAGATTTGTTTAAGACCACCAAGAAACACCTGATTTAACCCACTGCATTAATTATTAAGGGGGTAAAAATTAATCTGTTTAAGTCATAAGTAAAGAACCCAACTTAGAGTACAATTACCCTTTCACAAAGAGGATGGCATGATTTACTGTGACAGCCACCCCTTGGAGAGCAGCTCCCCTTGGGGTGTAAGGGGTATAAACCTTTTTTTGTTGATCCCTATTGCTGAATTGTTTAGAAAACAATATTGTTTCAAACACCCCTGCAGAGACACACACACACACTCACTCACACACACACACACACACACACACACACACACACCTCACAGGGGGGATAGACAGAGGTCATGACATCCTCGGGAAAAACAACTGTTTATGGCTTTCCTTATGTACATATAGCCCCCTACTGCTAAATTGATTAGAAAAAACCATTGCTTCAAACACATTCCACAGTTCAACGACGTCACTACCCATCAATCACCTTGACAGCTTTAATGTAAACACAGGCTTTACTTCAAAGGAACAGCTGCACTATCAGGTTACATAAACACTCACTCGATACCGTGAGAACTTCTGGACAGGATGTACATATATGGGAATAAACACGTGACCCATAAAATACCTCATCAATCACTTTTTGACACATGCCGTCTACTGTATTCTCTCTTGTGACTAAAGCATCACAGTAATTGTTCTAAAATTCCAATGAGCACTGCAGACCAGAGCTGACTATTGACACCAAAGACAGATACCAAAGATACTTATTGATCTAAAACCAATCCTTGTCTTCACATACTGTATACACAGAAACACTTTATGCTTCTAAATGGAATAAACAATCTCATATTACAGCTAAACAGCTAAAAACATCACTATGTTTACTCACATTTTTCTTTTACACAGGCTGTTGACTGTACATGCATTTCACAACACAATAGCTGTGTCCCCTCAGTCTAAAATGGGTTAATGTCCTTGTCATAAGTCTCTATGGTGTATGGTGAGTACCTATCCAATCCTTTCATTTCCTAGTGGTCAGGAAGGAGAGAAGGAAAGGAAGCCATTACGAGGATTGGAACACAGCCAATGAGGAACCACAGGTGAAATCACCACAGTTTGTGTGTCTAATGGGGACCCTACTGTCTAGGACCCTATTCATTCAAGCCCAGTTAGCTGTCAATGCAACTTGGAAATACTGTGCTTTCACAAATACTTTCAGACCGCATAAAAGGACTGCAGATTCTGACTCAACCACAACACCAGCTTACCAGTTTTGATTGAATAGGGCCCGAAGCTGTTAGTGGAGTGAATGATTCAAACGGTTTGCTACACACTAGCACCAAGTCACAAAAGTGAGTCAACTTAGAATCAATCAAATACTGTTCCGGCGACATCACATGAGCTGGAGTGTAAAATATGAGATCCTCCTTCAAATGAAGGAGTCATTTCATGACTGCATTTCTTGTAAATTCTACATCACCAGGAATGCGGACGAAGTGCTGACAACAAGAGAACAGGTACTCAGGCGTACCATCTCTACTATGGATGAAACATGACCTCCAGGCCAAGCAAATGACTGGAGAAATACAACACAAGTCTCTCTAGTTTATAATGCATATTTAGGATTGGCTGGTGGTCTCCTCCCTGCATTAATTCCATCAGCTACAAAAAATGAGCAGCAACAAAGATATGTAGGACAACAAATGGAGTGCAACATTCATGATTCCATTCAAACCCAATGATACTTATGTCTGGAATACATTTGTGAGCCATTAAGTGAGGTGAGTACTTATTCTGCAGCGAGGGTGACTGCTACAGAGACAGATTATAAACAATAGGAGGAACTTGGCTACAGACTTGAGTATGCACTAACTGAATATTAAGATGGGAGTGTGTTTGTCTGTGCGGATGTGCATATTTCTGAGGCTACTGGAATATCTAGCCTCCTCAAACAATTGAATGAAAGATTGACGTATTGTATAACATGCAATGTCTCACATTCCCTTCATAGAATTGTTATTGAATGGCCATTGTGGGGTTTTAGGCAAATAGTGAGTGTTTTTCTCTCTAATCTTCTACATGTAAGCATTTTGATTTGTTTTTTTACATTAGCACTTTGTAAAACCAAGTACTAGACTATTTTTACATGTTAATCCAGTGACTCTCAAGCAGATTGTCTGACTTGGAAAAAGCAAAGGTTCTGAAACACTGGGATCATTTTTAGCACTGATCTCTCTCTTCTCTGTGGTATCAGGACATACATGGTACTCAACAGAGTAAGGGAACAGGTATGTAAGGGCAGTAGGTGATGAACTCACCATGTGCACTACCCCGGTCACCCACACCACCTCCAGCATGCCATCGTCAATGCATGGTTTCCCGTAGCGCGAGTCACCCTCTGATCCCCACAGGCCAGCTGAACACACACACACGCAGTTGTAAGTACTGACTGTTTCAGATCGTCACGTACTTTTAGGTTTGTGTGAGTAAGGGGACCGTGTGTGAGGCCATTCCTCTTCATGAGCATGCATCTTGAAGTGAATGTCATACGTCATGAGTGTCTGACTGTCAGCCACGTGTAGAGTTTAACCCTGTGTGTTTTTGTGTGTATTTCCTACCTGGGGATGTTTAGGAAGATGAGGCCTTCTAAATCAAATATGTCTTGATTGCGTGTCTTCACACCTCAGAGTTCATTCTTGGTGGAAACACCTTTGGCAGCCATTACAGCTGTGAATCATTTAGAATAAGATTCTTAGGGCAACATTTATCCATTGTTTTTGTCAAAAATGCTCAAGCTCATTCAATTTGGTTGGGAGTCATTGATGGACAGCAATATTCAAACCTGTTCTCTGATTTTCAAGCAATAATAGGAATAGGTATGGATATGCTTGTCACCAGCAGGGACTGGGAAGTTTGTCAGAATCAAAATAAATATTAAAGGAGCAAAGCCCAGATAAAAAATTTAATACTTACTCCTGGGATAGTGTTGTATTTTTCAGCAGGACAATTACACAAATCTTTATGCAACCAGAATGGCTTTCTAAGAGGTAGCAGTGATGTGTATTCGTGGATGCCAAGGGAAGCCAGGATTCCCCCCAAAATTTGACCAATACAAAAATTATTATAATAATATTTTGTCTGTGTTTCAGAATGTTCCTTCAATTCGCAAAATGATGAGGACCACAACCAAAATAAGTCCCAGAATGTATTGTGTGTTATCCTCAATGATTTTACTAATGTGCATGTATGCATGTATGTATGGCGTTTCAAGTTTTTTGTGTGCTTGTTTTTTCAAATGGTCGAATGAATAAACTAAACTGAAGTATCTCAATAGAGAATGCATCCAAGCGAGCAAAATAGTGCCCATCTGTCTCTGTACATGTAGCCCATCTATCTGATGCTGTCTGGTCAAAATTAAATGATCAGTTGTTTTTTTTAAAGAATTAAAAAGTAATTTGACAACCCTGTTTGAAGAGTTTGATATCATTTGAAACTGTTTATCTTTTTCAGTGATGATATCACGATCGTTATAAGGAGTGGACCAAGATGCAGCGTGGAATGTTTCCATCCTTTTATTTGGAAGAGAAACTTAACAAAAACAATAACGCGAACAAACAAACCGTGCCGCTCAGAGTAGTGCTCACAGGCAACTATACCTAGACAAGATCCCACAAAGCACAATGGGGAAATGGCTGCCTAAATATGATCCCCAATCAGAGACAACGATAAACAGCTGCCTCTGATTGGGAACCATACCAGTCCAACAGACATATAATTCCCCTAGATAACTGACTCTTAATCACACCCCGACGTAACCAACATAGAGAATAAACAGCTCTCTATGGTCAGGGCGTGACAGATGAAGGCATGTCTCATGTTAGGGTGGGGTATGCAAAATGGGTCAACTTTGAGCACCTTTATCTCCTGAGTGTTTTGGCATTCAGGTCCAAAAGGTATCTTTCTGACCACTTCTACTATGGGAAAACATGTAGGGAAGGTTTTGTTCAAATCAAAAGGGATGCGGTCAGAAAGGGATTGAATACATATGGAACGGCCCATTAGATTAAATATACTGCAAAGCCATCACATAAATCACCAAGATATTGTAGTTGCTCTGAATAAGCCTCCCTCAAACCATGTATTTATACTGTACTGTAGCTTGGGGGATACAATCAAAACAGAAGTGAAAGAGGGAACCTAAGCAGACAATGTGTTCGTTCACATTCAGCCCTCTTTAAGGGAACTGATTGCATATTAATTAGAAGTTAACCTGACAAAAGACTCACAACGAAGAGATTACAAATCTGTTCATTAACTATGCATGCTTTCAGTTCCCTTTGCATTAGAAAAATGTCTTAACGTTCTATTCTAAGTGTACTGTTTTTTTTTACTACTGACCATTTCAGATCTACACACCATATACACACAAGTGTGCAAAGAAGATGGGTAGGGAACACAAACAGGAACAGGACATGGGTTCACATGGCTGAGACAGAAATACCAATACAGACACTGAACAAAAACATAAACGCAACATGTAAAGTGTTGGTGCCATGTTTCATGACCTGAAATAAAAGATCCCAGAAATGATCCATACGCACAAAAAGTTTATTTCTCTCAAATTTTGTGCACAAATTTGTTTACATTCCTGTTAGTGAGCATTTCTCCTTCTCCAAGATAATCCTTCCACCTGACAGGTGTGGCATATCAAGAAGCTGATTAAACAGCATGATCATTGCACAGGTGCACCTTGTGCTGGGGACAATAAAAGGCCACTCTATAATTTACAGTTTTGTAACAATGTTTTGAGGGAGCGTGCAATTGGCATGCTGACTGCAGGAATGTCCACCAGAGCTGTTGCCAGAGAATTGAATGTTAATTTCTCTACCATAAGCAACATCGTTTTTAGAGAATTTGGCAGTATGTCCAACCAGACCACATGTATGGCATCGTGTGGAAGAGCGGTTTGCTGATGTCAACATTGTGAACAGTGTGCCCCATGGTGGCGGTGGGGATATGGTATTGGCAGGCATAAGCTAAGGACAACGAACATAATTGCAATTTATCAATAGCAATTTCAATGTACAGATATACCGTAACAAGATCCTGAGGCCCATTGTCGTGTCATTCATCTGCCGCCATAATCACCATGTTTCAGCATGATAATGAATGGCCCCATGTTGCAAGGATCTGTACACAATTCCTGGAAGCTGAAAATGTCCCAGTTCTTCCATGGTCTGCATACTCACCAGATGTCACCCATTGAGCACATTTGGGAATCTCTGTTCCAGTTCCCGCCAATATCCAGCGACGACACACAGCCATTGAAGAGGAGTGGGACATCATTCCACTGGCCACAATCAACAGCCTGATCAACTCTATGTGAAGGAGACGTGTCGAGCTGCATGAGACAAATGGTGGTCACACCAGATACTGACTGGTTTTCTGATTCACGCCACTACTTTTTTTTAAGGTATCTGTGACCAACAGATGCATATCTATATTCCCAGTCATGTGAAATCCATAGATTAGGGCCTAATTTATTGATCTAAATTTCCTTTTTTCCTGATATGATCTGTAACTCAGTAAAATCTTTGAAGTTGTTGCATATTGCGTTTAGATTTTTGTTCAGTATAGATCCAGGGTGTCTTGAGTTAATTGACAATGAAAACATAGTAGCTTATTAATATACAGTAGTAGCATATTAATCAACCTTTATATATTTAAAAAAAATGTAGACAAATGAGGCTACATGCCCAACACAAAACCAAATGAAAAAAAGAACAGAATGTCTGCTATATATTTTTGGTGTAAACAGTACTTGCACTGGCAACCTTCCACAAGCAGTTAAATATACTGTACCTTCACACTCCCTCTTTGCTGTGTGCTTCTTCCTTTATTAACATAACTCTTTCACAGCACAAGCCTTCAATCGCTCTGGGAAACAGGACGTAAATAGAATTTTTCATTCAACACAGTAACTACTTTACAATTTTACATCCACGTCACATTTTCTCCTTGTTTTTTCACAGCGAATATTAGGATGTTGTCCTTAATGTTTGTGTACACTCGGTGTGTATTTTTGAACATATAAATGAATTATATACATCCATTTATTTTTAAACAATATAACTTATAAATGTCTTGTGTCACACCCTGATCTGTTTCACCTGTCTTTGTGCTTGTCTCCACCCCCCTCGCCCATCTTCCTCATTATCCCCAGTGTATTTATACCTGTGTTCTCTGTCTGTTGCCAGTTCGTTTTGTTTCGTCAAGCCTACCAGCATTTTTTCCCATGCTCCTTTTTGTCTCAGGTTCCTGTTTTCTATCTTTCCCGGTTTTTGACCATTCTGCCTGCCCTGACCCTGACTGTCGTTCTGCCATTCTGTACCTTTCGGACTCTGATCTGGACTACTGTCGTTTGCCTGCCCCCGTTTTTGTAATAAACTTTTGTTACTACAAAACTGTCCGCATCTGGGTCTTCTCCTGAGCCTTGACATTTCATACCCCAACAAACCCCAAAATATAAGTATGTTTTACTCCAAAGTTTGTGGACAATGTAAACAACACCCAGTAATTATTAATCAATATACACATGACAGGGTAAATATGTTTTTCTTTTACCAAACTGATGCTTGTCAATCTTATTCTTCCTGTTTTTAAAACATGGTTAAAACAATAATTTTGCTACCATGGATGGCCAGTCCTTGCTTCCATAACTGTCTATGAATTTGAGAGTGTTTACATTTCTCCAGCCCCATCCCTCAGCTAAATAATAAACAGAGTTATTGTTTGTTTCAATTAAGGATTCTAGCTTTAAAAATTGTTTCAGATTACACTAAATCCAGGGAAGAGTGGCTGGGTAAAGGTAGTTTGTACTTTGTGGAGAAGGGCCATGGAGTCCCAGCCTTGTGATCAAGATACAGTCCGATTTGCCTTTATTTTCGTGATTGTGAGGGGCTGAGGCCAGGAATTTTTGTGCTAGAATCTTCAGTTGACTTCTGTAACAGTAAAATCCTTGGTTTCATGCACGTTAACATCAGAAGCCTCCTCCCTAAATGTATTTTTTTCACTGCTTTAGCACACTCCAACCAACCCTGATGTACTACCCATGTCTGAATCCTGACTTAGGAAGGCCACCAAAAATTCTGAAATTTCCATCCCCAACTACAACATTTCCTGCCAAGATAAAACTGCCAAAGGGGGTGGAGTTGCAATCTACTGCAGAGACAGCCTGCAGAGTTGTGTCATACTATCTAGGTCTGTGCCCAAACAGTTCAAGCTTCTACTTTTAAAAATCCACCTTTCCAGAAATAAGTCTCTCCCTGTTGCCACTTGTTACAGACCCCCCTCAGCCCCCAGCTGTGCCCTGGACACCATATGTGAATTAATTGCCTCCCCATTTATGGGGAGTTTGTACTGTTAAGGTGACCTAAACTGGGATATGCTTAACACCCCGGCCATCCTAAAATCTAAACTAGATGCCTGGTTATTCTTCTTTTTTTTTACCCCTTTTTTCTTCCCAATTTTGTGGTATTTAATTGTTGTAGTAGCTACTATCTTGTCTCATTGCTACAACTTCCGTACGGGCTCGGGAGAGACGAAGGCTGAATGTCATGCGTCCTCCGATACACAACCCAACCAGCCGTACTGCTTCTTAGCACAGCTCGTATCCAACCCAGAAGCCAGCCGCACCAATGTGTCGGAGGCTACACCATGCACCTGGCAACCCTGGCTAGCGCGCACTGCGCCCGGCCCGCCACAGGAGTCGCTGGTGCGCGATGAGACAAGGAGATCCCTACCGACCAATCCCTCCCTAACCCGGACGACGCTAGGCCAATTGTGCGTCGCCCCACGGACCTCCCGGTCGCGGCCGGTTACGACAGAGTCTGGGCGCGAACCCAGGGACTCTGATGGCACAGCTGGCGCTGCAGTACAGCGCCCTTAACCACTGTGCCAGCCGGGAGGCCCCATGCCTGGTTATTCTTTAAAAGTGCTTTCCTCACCATCTTAAATAAGCATGCCCTATTAAAAAAAAAATAGAACCAGGAACAGATGTAGCCCTTGGTTCACTCCAGACCTGACTGCTCTTGACCAGCACAAAAACCTCCTGTGGCGTACTGCATTAGCATTGAATAGCCCCCGCGAAATGCAACTTTTCAGGGAAGTTAGGAACCAATATACACAGGCAGTTAGGAAAGCAAAGGCTAGCATTTTCAAACAGAAATTTGCATCCTGTAGCACAAACTACAAAGAGTTTCGGGACACAGTATTGTCCATGGAGAATAACAGCACCTCCTTCCAGCTGCCCACTGCACTGAGGCTAGCAAACACTGTCACCACCTATAAATCCACGATAATTGAGAATTTCAAAAAGCATTTTTCCACCTGGCCACCCCTACCCCGGTCAACAGCTCTGCACTCCCCATAGCAACTTTCCCAAGCCACCCTATTTCTCCTTCACCCAAATCCAGATAGCTGATGTTCTGAAACAGCTGCAAAATCTGGACCCCTGCAAATCAGCTGGGCCAGACAATCTGGACCCTCTCTTTCTAAAATTATCCACCGCAATTGTTGCAACCCCTATTACTAGCCTGTTCAACCTCTCGTATCGTCTGAGATCCCCAAAGATTGGAAAGCTGTCGCGGTCATCCCCCTCTTCAAAGGGGAAGACACCCTAGACCCAAACTGTTACAGACCTATATCTATCCTACCCTGCCTTTCTAAGGTCTTCGAAATGTGTAACTTCGCAATGTTGTTTGTGTCGCACTGCTTTGCTTCATCTTGGCCAGGTCGCAGTTATAAATGAGAACTTGTCCTCAACTGACCTACCTGGTTAAATAAAGTGAAATAAGAAAAAAATAATATATATAATTTTATATATATATATATAAAAAAAATATATATATATATATATATTTTTTTTTAATTGTGCATGAAAGTGTAACCAAAGCTATACCTGTAGAACCCGTAGCTGGACCTAGAGTAGTCCAACCTTCAAGACACCCTACTAATGCCTAAGTACGACACAGCCTTCCCAGTTAGCCTCCCAGTAATAACGTCATTGGAGGCCCTCTCTGCACAGAGCTTTAGGAGATGAAAAGCTCTGTGGAAGGCTTAGGTGAACCATATGAGCCGAATGACACTTCCTTCTTGTCCCCAGACAGAATGAGATGCCTATTTGCTGTGCTGGCATCCACTGTCAGCTGGATGAAATCTGTTCAGGGAGAAAGATAATGTTGTGGCATTCGAATTATATTCATATTGACAAAATATATACAACATATCATCTAATAAGTCAATTTAATTCACCTCTCGAAGGCCAACGTTAAGCCCTACCAGCTCTCACAGTCTCACGTCCGAATTAGACGTTCATCCATGTTTCTCAAACGTCAAATTTCAAAGTGTTTAAGGTTAAGTTCAGGCATTAACTCAGGATGTTTAAGTTAAGGGATAAGGAGAGCTTGGGGCCTATAGGTGTGTTAGTTCATGGGTGTGTAATATTGCACAAAGTTTATCTGAGGGAGACTGGGTGTGTGCGCCAAAACATGTATTATGTCCAGAACTCCTCTCTGGTCTTGGGAACTGAACAACCTGGACATCTGTCACTGTGAAAGAGAGTCAACTATAACCTCACGCCTTATAACAAAGATACGTTTTATATGTTATTGAGCAAGCGACTTAGTCATGCATACATTTTAAGTATGGGTGGTCCTAGAAACGAACCTACTATCCTGGCATTGCACCATGCTCTACCAAATGAGCTACAGAGGACCAGTGGTTACAAAAACAAAATAGCAATCAATCAGATTTAGTCTAGAATATATAACAGGGGAGCCTGGTCCTAAATCAGCACTCATACTCTGAGACACAATTGTGAATACAGGCCCAGGTCAGAATACTCACCTTGAGACACTCCCAAGGCAGGTCTCAGTTATTTACTTCATTCTCTTGCTTTCCTGTGCCCTCTGCTGGTATGTAGTCCATCTCCCTCAACGTTTTCTGCATGATAAAAACAAAGTCAGCATTTTATGGTATCCATATATTTTGAAAAAACAACAAGGTAACAGGGATGACTAGCACAGAAGTCATGATATAAAGATTTAGCATCTCAAATCAGTTCTACCCTTAAAAAGTTGCCCAGCCCTCTTTATTTCTGCACTGAGGGCAGCTATAGATACCGTTTAAATCCTCGCCATTCCAACAGTATGTCTGTCACACAACTCATGCAGTAACTGTGTCCATATGGGATAGTCACTGGAAACCATTTTGCAACGCAAACGCCTTTCTATTTGACGAGGTCAGGTAGGCCCCTATCCATATCATTCCGTTCCTAGTGAAAACACCCCAGGTATATTCAGTTCATGCCTTTTCCTTCAATAAAAAAACAAAACAAGGTAGACCTTTGAAAAACAGTCTCATTCGAATGCGACCCAGTTGTTTTAAAGAGTTTAGGTACCTTTATTATTATTTTTCAAGTATTTTACATGCGGTTTCCACAAATCAACAACCATTAACACTGACAATAATTTTCATCTAAGGAAATGCATATTTTTTGAAAACGTGAACATAAGACTTGCACACCAAAGTTACAGTAAATCACACGAAAGGCTTATAAAACACCTTTACGTTCCCACGAGAATCATGGTGGTGTATAATTGTTCTCTATTAAACTAAGTGTCCACAGCATGCAATCCATCCCTCTACCCGCAAAGGCTACTACACAACTTCCAATACTTTTCTCCCCGTCTCCACAGAAGAGATGGATGGAAGTTACTGTGGTGTTACAGATGGCCTTATTAGTCACTACTACAGTCACTGTAATGCTGAACATGAAAATAGCAGACTACAGTAAGATCCCTAACCACAAGATGCCATATAACTAGAATATGACGGCAGCAATTATGATGAAGAATGAAATGAATATGGACATAACAAACATGAATATTTTTGCTAAGCTCACCAAATAAATTGCAATACATATGTAATTTATAATAACATTAAAACAGACAATGAATGAAAAATATTACATTTATAAAGTCTGTGAATCCCAAATGAACATTCAAGCACAAACTGTATTCCACTAGCCTTAGCAAGACAAAGCTTAATCAAAACGATGGAGAACTGCAGAAATCGATCCCTTATGGTTTCCAATAACTTTTTCCCTTCAGTCTGGTTGCCATTGAAAAGTGAGTGTCAGCGAGAGTGAATTCTGAAATGACAGAACCATTACACATAGACCAAGGATTAAAACTATGCGCGTTCCCTTTGAGTCGGTGTGCGTCATGACCTGCCCGTTAGTGACCTGCAAAAAAATGTAAAACAAAAATTCAAAAGACAAATGACATGTTAGAAGGGTTGTAGTCATTAACATTCCCATGTGTTTGATTGGTGCATCAACAATATAATTGTATTGTCACATGTGCCAAATACAACAAGCCCTTTTAACCAACAATGCAGTTGCTGTTTAAAAACAATATTAAATGAACCTGATATAACAATCAATGTTACATCAGGTTGGGGATTTCAGCCACTGGTCTTACTCATCTGTTGAGCATATTACTGATACACTGTACCACATTTCAACATGATCAACTTCCTGGGTAATGAATACTATATCTGATGTGGAGAGGGAGGCATTTCCTTACATGAAAATGCTCTCGTCCATAGAGGGAGAATCAAGAAGCTGGTACACAGCAACTTAAGTGACCAAACCAAGTGCAGGGGTTCCAGTATAGTGTACTGTGTGACAATAACATGTACATTTTGAGCACTCTAAAGACATGACTTCAATAACAATATGAGGCATGGGATCCCCCAGTACTAGTCCATGTAGGGTACTACCTGTGAAAGGACACTGCTAGACCATCTCGTACTGGTTGTTGGTGATGTATCGAGACAAGCAGCAGGCCAAGAACACCCCAATGAGCTAGGCAGAAAGTTAAGAGTTTCAATTAGGATGTGAAGACAAAATTGACATGCACTCACTTCATGTTTTAAAAGAAAAAGGGAAATCTATAATTTTCTTGATGATCTAACAACATTTCAAGATCTATGCTACTGGTAATAACATTGTATATTTTCTCCCCTAGAGATTATTATGCCTACAGGCCAATATCAAATAAAGGCTCTTCAGTGGATGTACCTGGAAGAATGCAATTCCAAAAGACATTCCGGCAATGATTCCCAGGTTAGACTCCATCAAAGTGGTCACCTTCGTGAAGCAGCCCTAAAACATGTTAAGCAGAAGGAAAATAAATATGGTTTCACAAGGTTATAGCTGTTAATTGTGCATACTGGACTGGCAATACTTAGCCTAAAAGACTGGTAAACTATGAACCACAGCTCTGACATAATTCTGTATGATATGATTGATAATGATATGCGCCAGTGCTCTCACCGGGTGATACACCAAGTCGCGAGCCCTGTCAAGGTCCTTGAGGTCCTCAACAGGGCAGACAGTATTCTCTTTGCAACAGCTGTCAGGGATGCCTTGGTCTTTGAAGTACTTTGTTGTGTTCCAGTCCGTGTAACTTTCCACTCCACAGCAGTGCAACTGCACAAAACACACATTTACTAATTATCAAGAGGAAATAACTATTTTAACTTCCAATTCCTAATTCTATGGTTGACTTAGCCATGTGGACAAATCAAGTTTCAATGTCACGTGCACAAGTACAGTGAAATGACTTTGCTTGCTTGCTCTTTCCCAACAATTCAGTAATTAATGTTGGTAGTACAATACATGTTTTTATTTAAAAAAGTCAAGTAGAACAGAACATGAGAAATTAAGCAAGCTACATACAGGGTCAGTAGCTACATACAGGGTCAGTAGCTATATATAGGCTCAGTACCAGACTCAGTAGCTACTAGAGGTCGACCGATTAAATCGGAATGGGCTGTTAATTAGGACCGATTTCAAGTTTTCATAATCGGAAATTGGTATTTTTGGACGCCTTTATTTAAATGAGGCAAGTCAGTTAAGAACACATTCTTATTTTCAATGACGGCCTAGGAACAGTGAGTTAACTGCCTTGTTCAGGGGCAGAACGACATATTTTGACCTTGTCAGCTCGGGGACTCAATCTTGCAACCTTACAGTTAACTAGTCCAACGCTCTAACCACCTGCCTCACGAGGAGCCTGCCTGTTACACGAATGCAATAAGAAGCCAAGGTAAGTTACTAGCTAGCATTAAACTTATCTTATAAAAACAATCATAATCACTAGTTGATGATATTACTAGTTTATCTAGCGTGTCCTGCGTTGCATATAATCGATGCGGTGCACATTCGCGAAAAAGGACTGCCGTTGCTCCAAAGTGTATCTAACCATAAACATCAATGCCTTTCTTAAAATCAATACACAGAAGTAGATATTTTTAAACTTGCATATTTAGCTAAAAGAAAGGTTAGCAGGCAATATTAACCAGGTGAAATTGTCACTTCTCTTGCGTTCATTGCACGCAGAGTCAGGGTATATGCAACAGTTTGGGCAGCCTGGCTCATTGCGAATTAATTTGCCAGAATTTTATAAAATTTAAATAACACTGAAGGTTGTGGAATGTAACAGCAATATTTAGACTTAGGGATGCCATCCGTTAGATAAAATACGGAACGGTTCCATATTTCACTGAAAGAATAAACGTTTTGTTTTCGAAATGATAGTTTACGGATTCGACCATATTAATGACCTAAGGCTCGTATTTCTGTGTGTTATTATGTTATAATTAAGTCTATGATTTGATAGAGCAGTCTGACTGAGCGATGGTAGGCACCAGCAGGCTCGTAAGCATTCATTCAAACAGTACTTTTGTGCGTTTTGCCAGCAGCTCTTCGCAATGCTTCAAGATTTGCGCTGTTTATGACTTCATGCCTATCAACTCACGAGATTAGACTGGTGTAACCGATGTGAAATGGCTAGCTAGTTAGCGGGTGCGCGCTAATAGCATTTTAAACGTCACTCGCTCTGAGACTTGGAGTAGTTGTTCACCTTGCTCTGCATGGGTAACGCTGCTTCGAGGGTGGCTGTTTTCGATGTGTTCCTGGTTCGAGCCCAGGTAGCGGCAAGGAGAGGGATGGAAGCTGTACTGTTACACTGGCAATACTAAAGTGCCTATAAGAACATCCAATAGTCAAAGGTATTATATTAAGTTAAAATAAGTGTTAATTCAGTATTGTTGTAATTATCCCCATTAAAAAAAAAAATAATGTTAAATAGTTATTTATTTGTAAGTTCTCTTTTATTTATATATATTTTTAAATGTAAAAAATAAAAATCTGCCGATTAATCGGTATTGGCTTGTTTAAAAAAAATTTAAATAAAAGTTATCCCCTTTTCGTGGTATCTAATTGTTAGTGGTTACTATCTTGTCTCATCGCTACAACTCCCGTACGGACTCAGGAGAGATGAAGGTCGAAAGCCATGCGTCCTCCGATACACAACCCAACCAAGCCGCACTGCTTCTTAACACAATGCGCATCCAACCCGGAAGCCAGCCGCACCAATGTGTCAGAGGAAACACTGTACACCTGGCGACCTGGTTAGAGTGCACTGTGCCCGGCCCGCCACAGGAGTTGCTAGTGCACGATGAGACAAGGATATCCCTACCGGCCAAACCCTCCCTAACCCGGACGACGCTAGGCCAATTGTGAGTCGGTATCTGCTTTTTTTGGTCCTCCAATAATCGGTATCGGCGGTGAAAAATCATAAAATCGGTCAACCTCTAGTAGCTACAGTGCCTTGCGAAAGTATTCGGCCCCCTTGAACTTTGCGACTGTTTGCCACATTTCAGGCTTCAAACATAAAGATATAAAACTGTTTTTTTTTGTGAAGAATCAACAACAAGTGGGACACAATCATGAAGTGGAACGACATTTATTGGATATTTCAAACTTTTTTAACAAATCAAAAACTGAAAAATTGGGCGTGCAAAATTATTCAGCCCCCTTAAGTTAATACTTTGTAGCGCCACCTTTTGCTGCGATTACAGCTGTAAGTCGCTTGGGGTATGTCTCTATCAGTTTTGCACATCGAGAGACTGAAATGTTTTCCCATTCCTCCTTGCAAAACAGCTCGAGCTCAGTGAGGTTGGATGGAGAGCATTTGTGAACAGCAGTTTTCAGTTCTTTCCACAGATTCTCGATTGGATTCAGGTCTGGACTTTGACTTGACCATTCTAACACCTGGATATGTTTATTTTTGAACCATTCCATTGTAGATTTTGCTTTATGTTTTGGATCATTGTCTTGTTGGAAGACAAATTTCCGTCCCAGTCTCAGGTCTTTTGCAGACTCCATCAGGTTTTCTTCCAGAATGGTCCTGTATTTGGCTCCATCCATCTTCCCTGTCCCTGCTGAAGAAAAGCAGGCCCAAACCATGATGCTGCCACCACCATGTTTGACAGTGGGGATGGTGTGTTCAGCTGTGTTGCTTTTACGCCAAACATAACGTTTTGCATTGTTGCAAAAAAATCCATTTTGGTTTCATCTGACCAGAGCACCTTCTTCCACATGTTTGGTGTGTCTCCCAGGTGGCTTGTGGCAAACTTTAAACAACACTTTTTATGGATATCTTTAAGAAATGGCTTTCTTCTTGCCACTCTTCCATAAAGGCCAGATTTGTGCAATAAACAACTGATTGTTGTCCTATGGACAGAGTCTCCCACCTCAGCTGTAGATCTCTGCAGTTCATCCAGAGTGATCATGGGCCTCTTGGCTGCATCTCTGATCAGTCTTCTCCTTGTATGAGCTGAAAGTTTAGAGGGACGGCCAGGTCTTGGTAGATTTGCAGTGGTCTGATACTCCTTCCATTTCAATATGATCGCTTGCACAGTGCTCCTTGGGATGTTTAAAGCTTGGGAAATCTTTTTGTATCCAAATCCGGCTTTAAACTTCTTCACAACAGTATCTCGGACTTGCCTGGTGTGTTCCTTGTTCTTCATGATGCTCTCTGCGCTTTTAACGGACCTCTGAGACTATCACAGTGCAGGTGCATTTATACGGAGACTTGATTACACACAGGTGGATTGTATTTATCCTCATTAGTCATTTAGGTCAACATTGAATCATTCAGAGATCCTCACTGAACTTCTGGAGAGAGTTTGCTGCACTGAAAGTAAAGGGGCTGAATAATTTTGCACGCCCAATTTTTCAGTTTTTGATTTGTTAAAAAAGTTTGAAATATCCAATAAATGTCGTTCCACTTCATGATTGTGTCCCACTTGTTGTTGATTCTTCACAAAAAAATACAGTTTATCTTTATGTTTGAAGCCTGAAATGTGGCAAAAGGTCGCAAAGTTCAAGGGGGCCGAATACTTTCGCAAGGCACTGTATATACAGGCTCAGTAGCTATACACAGGCTCAGTAGCTATACACAGGCTCAGTAACTATACACAGGCTCAGTAACTATACACAGGCTCAGTAACTATACACAGGCTCAGTAACTATACACAGGCTCAGTAACTATACACAGGCTCAGTAGCTATACAGTGGGGAGAGCAGGTTTTCCTACTTACAAAGCATGAAGAGGTCTGTAATTTTTATTATAGGTACACTTCAACTGTGAGAGACGGAATCTAAAACAAAAATCCAGAATATCACATTGTATGATTTTTAAGTAATTAATTAGCATTTTATTGCATGACATAAGTATTTGATCACCTACCAACCAGTAAGAATTCCGGCTCTCACAGACCTGTTAGTTTTTCTTTAAGAAGCCCTCCTGTTCTCCAATCATTACCTGTATTAACTGCACCTGTTTGAACTCGTTACCTGTATAAAAGACACCTGTCCACACACTCAATCAAACAGGACATCTGGGATAAAATTGTAGACCTGCACAAGGCTGGGATGGGCTACAGGACAATAGGCAAGCAGCTTGGTGAGAAGGCAACAACTGTTGGCGCAATTATTAGAAAATGGACAAAGTTCAAGATGACGGTCAATCACCCTCAGTCTGGGGCTCCATGCAAGATCTCCCTCGTGGGGCATCAATGATCATAAGGAAGGTGAGGGATCAGCCCAGAACTACCACGGCAGGACCTGGTCAATGACCTGAAGAGAGCTGGGACCACAGTCTCAAAGAAAACCATTAGTAACACACTACGCCGTCATGGATTAAAATCCTGCAGCGCATGTAAGGTCCCCCTGCTCAAGTCAGTGCATGTCCAGGCCCCTCTAAAGTTTGCCAATGACCATCTGGATGATCCAGAGGAGGAATGGGAGACGGTCATGTGGTCTGATGAGACAAAAATAGAGTGTTTTGGTCTAAACTCCACTCGCCGTGTTTGGAGGAAGAAGAAGGATGAGTACAACCCCACGAACACCATCCCAACCGTGAAGCATGGAGGTGGAAACATCATTCTTTGGGGATGCTTTTCTGCAAAGGGGACAGGACGACTGCACCGCATTGAGGGGACGATGGATGGGGCCATGTATCGCGAGATCTTGGCCAACAACCTCCTTCCCTCAGTAAGAGCATTGAAGATGGGTCGTGGCTGGGTCTTCCAGCATGACAACGACCCGAAACACACAGCCAGGACAACTAAGGAGTGGCTCCGTAAGAAGCATCTCAAGGTCCTGGAGTGGCCTAGCCAGTCTCCAGACCTGAACCCAATAGAAAATCTTTGGAGGGAGCGGAAAGTCTGTATTGCCCAGCGACAGCCCCGAAACCTGAAGGATCTGGAGAAGGTCTGTATGGAGGAGTGGGCCAAAATCCCTGCTGCAGTGTGTGCAAACCTGGTCAAGAACTACAGGAAATGTATGATCTCTAATTGCAGACAAAGGTTTCTGTACCAAATATTAAGGTCTGCTTTTCTTATGTATCAAATACTTATGTCATGCAATAAAATGCTAATTAATTACTTAAAAATCATACAATGTGATTTTCTGGATTTTTGTTTTAGATTCCGTCTCTCACATTTGAAGTGTACCTATGATAAAAATGACAGACCTCTACATGCTTTGTAAGTAGGAAAACTGTCGATTTTGCAGGTTATCAAATACTTGTTCTCCCAACTGTATATACAGGCTCAGTGGCTATATACAGGCTCAGTGGCAGGCTCGGTGGCTATATACAGGCTCGGTGGCTATATACAGGCTCGGTGGCTATATACAGGCTCGGTGGCTATATACAGGCTCGGTGGCTATATACAGGCTCGGTGGCTATATACAGGCTCGGTGGCTATATACAGGCTCGGTGGCTATATACAGGCTCGGTGGCTATATACAGGCTCGGTGGCTATATACAGGCTCAGTGGCTATATACAGGCTCAGTGGCTATATACAGGCTCAGTGGCTATATACAGGCTCAGTGGCTATATACAGGCTCAGTGGCTATATACAGGCTCAGTGGCTATATACAGGCTCAGTGGCTATATACAGGCTCAGTGGCTATATACAGGCTCAGTGGCTATATACAGGCTCAGTGGCTATATACAGGCTCAGTGGCTATATATTTTTTTTAAGTGTCAGTTTCAGGGTCAGTGCGAATGCCATATTTACAATGTGCAGGGACACTAAATCATACTAAACTATCATACTAAATCAGATCATGTTAAAAGGTGGTTCTATTGTACATCAATGAGTTATTCAATAATGGTAGAGGAGGATCATAACCTAATACAATAGTATACCAACAAGCTCTATGCAACTCTGAAAACAGATAGTGAAGCGTAAACATCTGTACTATAGAAGTTGTTTATAGCAACACTTCTACAGGGTCTTTGATCAAATTCAGCTGCCATTTCTCTAAACAGCATGTTTTGTGTTATTTGCAAAGGAACCAAACACAGTTAGTCTTCGCATTGAATAACAGGATACCACTTACAGTCTTCTGGATGTTGTCAACCGCAGAGCTCTTGGGGTCAGTGGTATTGTAGTTCGTCACAGCGTCTTTATAGGCATCACCTAATACAGCCTTTATCTGCAAGAAACCAAACATGAACTGGGTTTGATTTGGGGCCAACTGAACCCTATAGTAATGTCAAGTGTATTGTAAGTCACCTCAGAAGTACCCGCACATTGGTGTATCTATAGTTCACCGCGACATTTCGACCTGAACGTCTTCCAGACGTTGCAGTAAACTATATGGGAACATCCCTCAGTGCACAGATATGTCCATTCCTTATATATAACCGTTTTGGTACCCAGCACCTGGTAAATGGTTAGATGTGGGAACACTACTTTTGAACTAATACCTCATGTCTGAATAAGAAGCCAGAGATGCCGGCCACAAACTCAGCTATGAACACCAGCACCAGGAACATGGCATACTGAGGGGAGAGAAACGACTCATCAATTTACATACAACAAAGACAAACATTTGAGGAGAATGTGCAAATACAAAATGTAACACATCACAGTGTAACTGACCAGCTTCAGCATCCATGGGCTACCGCGGCATGTAGCGAAGCAACCAAACAGGCCAAAAATGATGATGATGGCTCCAGTCCCGATGAGGACATATGGTGCGTTGGTGCTCTTCTCAGAGGCCAGCTGGAAATAAGCTTCCAGGCTCACCTTCCCCCATACTCCAACAGCCAGAAGGATAACCCCTGTAAACTGGGAGAAAGCAGACAGTCAGCTCCAATCTCAGGTAATGTCCCTAGGGGATGTTTCAGAGATTTGACCTAGTTCTGACACAAACTCAAGATTTAAAGCGAGAAAAAAAAAACCTTCTTTATTATACACCTTGAACACCTAACAATTATATTCAGCTCAGTGTGATGTCAGGGGCCAGTACACATCTGAAACAGCTTTGAAGTTGGTATAAATGCCTACAACAAGAAGGGAAAGTCAGCATGGAGCTTACATGGAATATCAAAAGGGATTGATATTCAATCGATCCCTATCCCAGTCTGCGGTCCCCACATGCTTCAAGATGGCCACCATTGTTCCTGTTCCCAAGAAAGCTAAGGTTGAACTAAATGACTCTCTGTGTCATCATGAAGTGCTTTGAGAGACTAGTCAAGGACCATATCACCTCCACCTTACCTGTCACCCTAGACCACCTCCAATTTGCTTACCGCCCCAATAGGTCCAGACGATGCAATCGCCATCACGCTGCCCTAACCCATCTGGACAAGAGGAATACCTACGTAAGAATGCTGTTCATTGACTACAGCTTCAACACCATAGTACCCTCCAAACTAATCATTAAGCTTAAGACCCTGGGTCTCGAACCCGCCCTGTGAAACTGAGTCCAGGACTTCCTGACTGGCTGCCCCAGGTGGCGAAGGTAGGAAACAACATCTCCACTCCGTTGACCCTCAACACTGTGGCCTCACAAGGGTGCATTCTCAGCTCTCTCCTGTACTCCCTGTTCACCCATGACTGCGTGGCCATGCACGCCTACAACTCAATCATTAAGTTTGCAGACACTACAGTGGTAAGCTTGATTACCAACAACAACGAGACGGCCTACAGGGAGGAGGTGAGGGTCCTCGAAGTGTGGTGTCAGGAAAATAACCTCTCACTCAATGTCAGCAAAACAAAAATAGATGATTGTGGACTACAGGAAACAGCAAAGGGAGCACCCCCCTATCCACATCGACAGGACAGTAGTGGAGAAAGTGGAGCGTTTTAAGTTCCTCTGTGTACATATCACCGACAAATTGAAATGGTCCACGCACACTGATAGTGTGGTGAAGGCGCAACAGGATGCAGAATTTTATTTGGCTTGTCACCGAAAACCCTCACTACCTTTTACAGGTGCACAATTGAGAGCATCCTGTTGGGCTGTATCACCGCCTGGTACGGCAACTGCACCGCCCACAACCACAGGGATCTCCAGAAGGGTGGTGTGGTCTGCACAACGGATCACCAGGGACAAACTACCTGCCCTCCAGGACACCTACAGCACCCGATGTCACAGGAAGGCAAAAAAGATATTCAAGGACAATAACCACCCGAATCACTACCCATTCACCCCACTTCCATCCAGAAGGCGAGGTCAGTACAGGTGCATCAAAGCTGGGGCAGAAAGATTGAAAAGCAGCTTCTATCTATGGTGACTGATTGTTAAACAGTCACCACTAGCACAGACAGGCGGTTGCTTAGCTACAGACTTGACATCATTGGCCACTTTAATAAATGGAACGCTGGTCACTTTAATAATGCCACTTTAAGAATGTTTACATATCTCACATTACTCATCTCATATGTATATGATGTATACTGTATCCTTCACCATCTATTGCATCGTAGCTGCTCGGTCACTGCTCATCCAAATATTTTATACTTATATATTCTCATCCCATTCCTTTACTAGATTGTGTGTATTAGGTTTTGTTGAGGAATTGTTAGATATATTACTGCACTGTCAGATCTAGAAGCACAAGCATTTCGCTACACTCGCAGTAACATCTGCTAACCTAGTGTATGTGACCAATAAAATTTGATTTAACCCAGCCCCCCTCACCGACACAACCAATAATAGCCCATGGTCTCACATCAGTGAGCTCAGCATCTTCCTTTGTATAATATCCCTTACTTTTACCAGAGTCATATACTCATGGACTGCAGTCATCAGTCCATTGGACCATGAATTATACAAATCACCCTCCATATAGCAATAAATGACAGAGATGTGTTGTCATGAACTTTGAACCCATAAAAGCCACGTTTGATTAATGTCGTAGATAGAATAATATAAACTGTGAAGAAACACAATTTGAGATCATAATAGTTATTTAGTAAGAGTGCCGGCTGTCTGAGATTGTATCTCAATCAACAACCAGGCCTAACTTCGAATAGTCGTTCCCAACATCTGACAGTTTGTCTACGAATGTCACCAAGATCCCCGCAATCAAACCTTTAAAATGTTTTATTTTTTATTTTATTTGACCTTTATTTAAGCAGACAAGTGACTTAAGAACAAATTCCTAATTTACCATAACGGCCTACCCGGCCAAACCCTAACGACGCTGGGCCAATTGTACGCCGCCCTATAGGATTCCCGATCATGGCAGGTTGTGATACAGCCCGTGATCGAACCAGGGTCTGTAGTGACGCCTCTAGCGCTGAAATGCAGTGCCTTAGAACGCTGCGCCACTCGCGAGCCGCAACGCTCAAAACAAAAAAGAAACAATGTAACGTGGCTTTGCAACGTTGTCGCGGTTGGATAAACGCACAACTTTCACAGACAGCATCTGCGCATAAATAATGTAAAGTAGCTCGAAGCTTCTCTATATCCAACAATTAAGTGATTATTTTCCAACAGTGTTTTCTAACTTTTACAGGGAAATTTTTTATTTTCAATAACTCGAGTTCTTACGTTTCAGCCAAAGCATTACGTTATTCGTTTGGAAATTCCTTTTGGAATTTAGGCATCGCCGCACACTTAGCCCATTGTTACCGTAGCTTGCTTGCATCAGTTATTTACAAGTGAACACTTACCCAAAATATGAGACTGTAAGAAATAAGAAAGGTCTTGAGACATGTAATCACTGGCTTA
Organism: Oncorhynchus clarkii lewisi; assembly: GCF_045791955.1. Lineage (NCBI taxonomy): Eukaryota > Metazoa > Chordata > Actinopteri > Salmoniformes > Salmonidae > Oncorhynchus > Oncorhynchus clarkii. The sequence continues at coordinate 28,059,059 of NC_092177.1, read as the reverse complement.
GTTTGAAGCCTTCTTGATGGGGGAGACATTATGGCTATTTCGCAGAAATTGGCAATCAAAAAGTATCGTTGTTACTAAGTGAGAGAAGAAAAAAAAAACACTTCCACAACGTCTTGCTGGAAAACTTTTGTCGACAAATCACAGAATCCAAGGAGAAGGGAAGTGTCGTCACTGATCCCGATTCACTTTCCTGTGAGGAAAATATTAATTCCTAGGATTTATGGGAAGTTTTATTTCGCTTGTATTTACGATGTTCCAAAATAATATAATAGAACAGAAAATAATAACTTAATTTTTCATAGAGGAAACGTCAGTTGTGGCTAATCGGATGAGACAGTATACACATGACAAATACAAACGCTACAAGATACAAGAGTAATGCCGCTATACACGTGCATCAATAACAAAGCGTTCTTCTCAACCGTTTCGGTAAAAAGCTGAGGGATGGGGCTGGAGAAATGCAACCACTCTCAAATTCATATATATAACTATGGATGCAAGGACTGACCATGATATCAAAGTTATAGTTTTGAGGTGGTATAGTTTTTGTTTTTATTAATTTGTTTACAAACATTGGAGTGAAACAAGCTTATATTGATTGGGTGCGACAGTTGAATTTGGCTCATTGGGTCAGACGTTATATTCTTCAAGAATCAAATGGGCAAATGTCATTAATTCAGAAGTCTAAAAATGGATGAAGCAACTACAGATTGCCCCTTTAAACACACTAAAAATGCGTACAGTCATCAGGGTGAAAACTCAGGTCTTTATCTCGTAAAACCAAGGCAGACACGAGTGGGCTATCGGCATCAGCAGCCTGTGGCTTTTTAATAGAAATGTAGTTATTGTGACTTTTGCCGGAACTAGCACGTCCGACATGCTGCGAACTGGTTGAACGCTGGTTTCAATCGCTGATTGGCGCTTTAATGTATAATTTATTTGCCCCTCTTGCGTGCGCAGTTAGCCCAACCAGTCGGTATCATAGTCCTTTATGGTAGCCCTTATAAGTAGTCCAACAGCGCCTCCCAGCGGTAACGTCTCGAACAGTAAATGTGATAAACGAGGAGGACTTTGTCAGTAAAAATTGGCGCAAGGCTGGTTTGTCTGGAGCGTTGGTGGGATTATTCTTGATTTAGAGAGATATAACAAAAACAACGCTAATGATTTTGTCAGTAAACAAAAAAACGATTCAATGAATTAACGGTTTCATTGTTGCCTTCAAATTTTCTGCGCTGTATGTTAGTCAATGGTCTCCACCTTGGCTACAGTAGATGCCCAGTGGAACCACTTTTAATCTGAATATTTGCGCTTTAAAACCGTGTTGGCATGTCACGATTCCACATCCTTTTCCTCTTCACGCTGACCTTTATTAGAGAGCTGCTGGGACACAATGAAGGTAAGATTTAGATATACTGCACTTTGACTTAGACTATTAATATGTTTCTTTACTCACAGTTTAAACTTTGCATTAGCCTTGATGTACAACATGTTATTCTATACCTGATGTTGCATAAGCAGTTATGATTTGGACACTCAAACTATACTTTTGTAAGCTACTATAAAATCATTAATGCCAGGAGAGACAAATGCTTTCCTTGTCAATCTCATCTATGGTCCATGATACAGTCCATGCAATGGGGAGTGAGGACATACCTCCACATATCACCACAGTTATAGGGCAGGTAATGGAAAGCAGCTGCAGTGGCATCTTTAGAGGGAACTGACAGAATACAAAGAGAGCATGGGGTATTTCCTGAAAAGAAACTCATCCACTCTTGTAACATTCTTTTTCAGTTAAGGAGAGAGCAAAGAAGCCCAAATATGCCATCTATGCATTTCATCATGAATAAATATGTTTTGCGGGTGAATAGAAGTCCTCAATATAGTTACCTGTGTTTGTTATCTGATGTTGGGTATGTCACCCCTTTTCAGACCCCTGTAATTACAACTCCAATCACAGACAAATGACTGAGTGTGCATGGACCAGCTGTGTCAAGGCCCTAATTTAACCCCTACAAGACAGTGATTTGAGTCACCTCAGATCCACCCAAACTCATACCTACTGCCAGTTGATAACAAAGCGAAAATCTAGTCGGCTAATGGATTGATTCTGGCTATGTCTCACCATTGCTATTATCACACGTTCTCGTCCTTTACCACTTCTCCAACTGAAATACAACGGTTGCTAATTGGGAATGGCCTTTCTAAACCTCAGCATGAGAATATGTCCATTGAAGTACAGTTGGACTGCAGTGAATAGTGGTCTTGTGAAATCCACCCCCTCCAATGTGACTCATTTCTCCTAGCTGGATGTTCTCCCTGCAGTGGTCATTGCATGTCTTCCTGGTAAAGTAACCGTCTCAATGGGAGCTGTTGGACGTGGGCCAGGCTGGTCTCACTGTGATGCACGTTGTGTCAGTCTGCCTTTTTAAAACCTCACCGTCATCAGGCGGCCACAGCAGCAGCCTGCATTACTGCTTTAATGGAAAATAGGCTGTTAGGATGAAGAGGTGTTTGACTACTAATGTCTACCATGTTGAGACATGTTGCAAAGGATTTCAATCACTGCAGAATGATTGTTGATTGTAGAATGGTTGGAACATGTTTAACTATAAAGTTGATGTTTATATTTTATTGTACAACTGCTGCTGAAATGTAAACTATCTTGAATAGCGAAGAGTCTGTTTATAGACAGTAAATGAAAGATTATCTTCACTTGGATTTGCTAACATGAGGGAGACTCGGGTGATAGAAATCTACTGGCATGTTTTTATGTTATTCAGAGTCAGACTAGAAACAAGGCATTTGATGAAAGTGTTGTAACATCATTGTAACTTCTTCCAGTGGAAGTTTAGCAGTTTATTGCAAGTGCCCAAATTACTAACATTAGAAACTTTGAGTTGTGTCACCATGAATAGAATTTTCATCGGTCTAAATGAAAAGTAATGACTCATTAACTTCCCCTGTAGGCTGGGCAAGCTAATCTAATATCTGAACCAATTTGTTGTTACAAATACTCAGGGATAATACTCAGCTCAAAAAACAACTCAAATCTGGCAGCCCTCTTTCTAAACAGTAGAGTCCCTTATAAATATCCTTCAAGGGATTATGTTCTTGAAATAGGCTTAGACCACAAGTGAGGGGAAAGAATGAGGGTGTTAAGGGAGACCTACTGTATGGAAAGTTAGATTCAGCTCCTAGGTTTAAAGATACAGTGTAATGCTAAGTAGGCAAAAATAAATGTTAACAGCTTTAGACCCAGTACTAACTAGTAATTACATTCAAAATGGAGTAGGGGACTTCTGCTCGCCAGCTTCATCTGTTTCATGTGTCATGATTTCAGTGCACATTCAGCAATGTGTGCCCAGTTAAGTCATTTCCCTACACTCTTTACTATTACCTTTTACTTCCATGTGATGCTAAAACACTTTTACGTTGCGATAAATGAAACATCAGCCAACTAGAAAGTCAGTCTTTTGTCAGAGGCATACTGGTTTGACTGGACTTTGGTTTTGGATCCAAACCCCTGGAGAGTTTTTAAAAACATTTTTTAAGATTTCCCTTATTGGAAATCCAGGTGTTAAATAGGAAGCTGGCTCAGGAAGGGACCAGAAACCAGGTTGTGTGGAACTGAGACTCTGTGGAAAAACCATTAGCATGCCAAAATACATATAGGTCACGCAGAGAAAGTAACAGTTTTCTTCCTGGGAAGGAGAGGAGGACCAAAATGCAGCGTGGTTATTTATAAAAATCTTTAATGAAAGATGAAAACGTGAACACTATACAAAATAAGAAACCGTGGCAAAACAGTCCTAACTGGTGCAAAACACAGAGACAGGAACAATCACCCACAAGATACCTAAAGAATATGGCTGCTTAAATATGGTTCCCAATCAGAGACAACGATAAACACCTGCCTCTGATTGAGAACCACTCCAGGCAACCATAGACTTACCTAGAACACTCAACTGAACACAACCCCATAGACTACAAAACCCCTAGACAAAACAAGACACATAAATCACCTATGTCACACCCTGGCCTAACCAACATAATAAAGAAAACACAGAATACTAAGACCAGGGCGTGACACTATATTCCACTCTTCATGTTCTACATCAAAATCATTTGATATTCATCACAAATAAGCAAATAAATACAAAAGTAGGTTTATGAGTGGGAAAGAACAGTACATATCGTCCATAAAATCAAATCCAATGTATTTATATAGCCCTTCTTACATCAGCTGATATCTCAAAGTGCTGTACAGAAACACAGCTTAAAACCCCAAACCCTAGAAAGGCCGAAACCTAGAAATAAACCTAGAGAGGAACCAGGCTATGAGGAGTGGCCAGTCCTCTTCTAGCTGTGCCGGGTGGAGATTATAACAGAACATGGCCAAGATGTTCAAATGTTCATAAATGACCAGCATGGTCAAATAATAATAATCACAGTAGTTGTCGAGGGTGCAACAGGTCAGCACATCAGGCAGGAGTAAATGTTAGTTGGCTTTTTATAGCCGATCATTGAGAGTATCTCCTCCACTCTTGCTGTCTCTAGAGAGTTGAAAACAGCAGGTCTGGGACAGGTAGCACGTCCGGTGAACAGGTCAGGGTTCCATAGCCGCAGGCAGCACAGTTGAAACTGGAGCAGCAGCACGGCCAGGTGGACTGGGGACAGCATGCCAGGTAGTCCTGAGGCATGGTCCTAGGGCTCAGGTTCTCCGAGAGAGAGAACTAGAGAGAGCATACTTAAATTCACACAGGACACCGGATAAGACAGGAGAAATACTCCAGATATAACAGACTGACCCTAGCCCCCCGACACATAAACTACTGCTGCATAAATACTGGAGGCTGAGACAGGAGGGGTCAGAAGACACTGTGGCCCCATCCGATGATACCCCCGGACAGGGCCAAACAGGCAGGATATAACCCCACACACTTTGCCAAAACACAGCCCCCACACCACTAGAGGGATATCTTAAACCACCAACTTACCATCCTGAGACAAGGCCGAGTATAGCCATTAGTATAGTCCATAACTACATTAGTGGCTAACAAATGGTTTTATTTTGTTTTATGCCTTTTTGCTATGACTGATCAGCGCTAATTGGTTTCAGACTCTGGAACCACACTGCACAGCAGCTACAATGAGGTTGTTCCAGAGGAGGAGTACTATACTCCCAGACTGGACTACAGGAGTAAGTAAGGAGAACCACACAGTCACAACACTAACATTAGGAATAAGCTTGTCATAATGTAAGTGGACACTTACACTGAATTGGAAATCTACGTACCCCACATCACTGTTTTGAAATCATTATCTCTTGATATCAATTGGGTCTGTAGCACACTGGTCTTGGCGCTGTGTTCCAGTGTGTGATTAAACAGTGTTGTTTCGATGCAGATCCAAGATGGTGTCACTTTTTGAGCCTGGCCAATGGGGATGTGACCTGCCACTCCCCCCGTGGAGGGAACTACCGCAGCACCCTGGGCACCCTCTGCGAGATGACCTGTGACCGCGGCTACAAGCTGCTGGGCAGAACCTCTGTGCAGTGCATGCCCAACCGACGTTGGTCTGGAACCAGTCACTGCCGCCGTGAGTACAGGCTGAATACAGACAGATACATGTCATCTATTGTTAATGAAAAAGGACCTAAGTTTTCTTTAGAAAAACCTCCATAGGAGTAATTTGTATCTCTTTTTGACTATGGTGTGTTGACTCCACAGAGGTTCGTTGCAACATGCTGCACCTGATCTGGCACGGCACGTACCACTGCACCCAGGGATACATGGTGGACTCCAGGTGTGATTACATCTGTGAGCCGGGGTACCGGATCGAGGGGGACCACTCTCGCACCTGTCTGGTTGGGGGGTCCTGGAGTGGGGCAGAGCCCATCTGTGAAGGTACAGCCTACACAGTGCCTCCAGAAAGTCTTCACACTCATTGACTTATTCCGTATTTTGTTGTGTTGCAGCCTGAATTCAAAATAGATTATATCATTTTTTTTCTCACCAATATACAAACAGTACCCCATAATGACAAAGTGTAAACACATCTTTAGAAATGTTGGAAAATGTATTGAAAATAAAATACAGAAATTTCTCATTTACATAAGCATTCACACCCGAGTCAATACATGTTAGAATCAGCTTTGGCAGCGATTACAGCTGTGAGTCTTTCTGGGTAAGTCTCTAAGAGCTTTGCACACCTGGATTGTACAATATTATTTTCAAAATTCTTCAAGCTCTGTCAAATTGGTTGTGGATCATTGCTAGACAACCATAAGTCTTTCCATATATTTTCAATCATATTAAAGTCAAGGCTGTAACTCGGCAGCTTTCACTGTCTTCTTTGTAAGTAACACTAGTGTATATTTGGCCTTGGTGTTTTAGGTTATTGTCCTGATGAAAGGTGAATTCATCTCCCAGTGTTTGTTGGAAAGCAGACTGAACTAGGTTTTCCTCTTGGATTTTGCCTTCGCTTAGCTCTATTCCATTTATTTTTTATCCTGAAAAACTCCCCAGTCCTTAATGATTGCAAGCATATGTTTGTTTGTTTCTTTCATAGGCCTGGGCAGCTCCCAATGGGCATGTCTCCCACAACACAAACACAACACAGATAGATATTCATCTAGTGCCTCTCTTTCCACATGTTTCATTTCCTTCTTTTGTCTTTGACTCAAGACCAAGACATATTTCTAATCTTCAAAGTTCCCTTCCCTCAAGAGGAATTGATTCAGTTGACCAAGACCAACAGATGTTAACATTTAACAACAAAAAAGTATATATTATTGTTCTTCAATGGTTTACCAAACTGATGTTGTTTCAGATCATGATCCTCCCAAAATAAAGTGTCCCCTGTCTCGGGTGAAGGTCGCAGAGCCTGGGAAACTAACCGCCAGAGTGTCCTGGGACCCGCCGGTTGCCACGGATACTGCTGATAAAACATTAGAGTATGTCAGTCCTTATTTACTGCTTTTTCTCCTCTCCTCTTCTTCCCCTTTGCTTTATCTGGAGGTGAAACGTGTGTTTGTTGTCTGTTTGCAGTGTAACGCTGATAGGCCAGCGGCCAGATAGCAACTTTAAAGAGGGGATACACATTATCCGGTACACAGCACACGACCAAGCCAGGAACAGGGCTGCCTGCAAGTTCATTGTTCGGGTTGAGGGTAAGACATCACTGTCAATGTCAGACGCAATGATCTGACATTTGGACTAGAGCAAAACCCATACTTTACAGGACAAACACATTATACAAACAAACATTCAACATTCAATTGATACATTTCATCACGCAACTAAATACTGGATTTTTTTTTACTGAGTATAAATCTAATTCCTTCAGTGACAAACAACAATCATATTTCCCTTGTGGAGAACTTCTATAAACCCTTTATAGACATCCAAGAGTCATCATATTTCAGTACTGTTTGAAGATGGCTGCTTTGGGCCCGTATTCACATAGCATCTCAGAGTAGGAGTGCTGATCTAGGATCAGGTCCCCCCTGTCCATATGATTTTATTTATTATGATCTAAACAACATAACTGAACATAGATCAGCAATTGGTTTGTGAAATCAGGCTCTGCTCTCTCTCCAGTCAGGAGGTGTCCAGTCCTCAAGACCCCTCTCCATGGTTACCTCACCTGTGACTCTGATGGGAACAACTACGGGGCGGTGTGCGAGTACCACTGTGACGGGGGCCACGAGAGGCGGGGGACCTCCCGCCGAGTCTGCCAGTTCGACCGCAGCTGGACTGAGGCCCCCGCCGAGTGTGTCAGTTAGTATTGAGAGCCAATGACAGAGAATGACCTTCTGAAAGACCATCTGGTTTGTTGTGTTCATAATTTAACCCATACATGTAAAGTGATTACACCAACAATACACTGTTTTTTTATTGCGCATGTAGCAATGGAGTTTAAAACAGATGTGAACACAGCATCTGCCCTCCTGGACCAATTCTATGACAAGAGAAGGCTTCTGATTGTGTCGGCACCTAACGTAGCCCATGGAGACTACAAGCTCCAGAACCTTATGGTGCAGGTGAGTCAAGAGACTGTATTCAACAGCGCCAGAACCGTAATGTGTCATTGGTAAATGGACTGACTGATCTATATTGAATAGTTATTTAGGAGGCAAGGTGATCTATAGATTTGTTAGTCTCGACTCACCTTTAAAGTCATTTGCAATGTCATACACGCCCAGAAAGACAGCTGGATGGTTAGGGCATTATCTGCTAGTCAGGGAAATTTTGCACTCAACTTACTTTTACTTAGGAACGAAGGATTATGTGGAAGGTAAGGCTTCCACAAGAGAGCGCCACTGCTAGCTACTACGGGATTTAATACAAATGAAATATAAGCAGCTTGTTTTTATGATTGTGACCATTCTTGGGGTGTTTTCATGCCTAGAAGGCAGATTGTGGTCTGGACCTACGACAAGTGACGGTGATTGAGCTGCTAGGCTCCCCCCCTCGAGAAGTGGGCCGCATCAAGGGACGTCACCTGGACACTGAGGTCATTGAGGGTCTGAGGTAAGGGGATCTCGCATAATCATGTTGGCTGCACTCCATCTTCAGGTAATCAAATACACCATCACTGTCTCGACACTAAATGGTTATCTGGTGCTGTGTGTTGTACAGGCAGGCTTTCAGGATCTCCAGATCCTACTTCAACATGGTGCTGTTGGACAAGGATGGTTTGGACCACGAGAGATTCATCACTCCTACCACATCCGATGAGCTCTTCTCATACATCGACGATAACCTGTTGGATGAAGAAGAACGACATCGGCTGGAGTTGCACAGAGACTACTGTGACTAAGACAGTGGTTTGGGGAGGTCAGACACTTATGTAGATAGCGCAGAGGAAAAAGCTTTGCTATGTAGAGATACAATCATGGACACCAGGGTGGCTCAGAATAGAGAGAGAAACAAGGAAACACGCAGGTAACAGCTCTGGTAGTGAAATGTTTCCACTGGCTGATAGATAATGATCTGATAGATTTAGAGATAGAGGTAGCCTGTTTTTACAGGTCTAAAAGTATAGAAACATATGTACGCATCTTTTTTTACTTCACTACCCATACTGCACTGTAACAAACGCGGATGATTACAGGTTTAGGCATTTCACATATTTATTAGGTGAATGAATACAATTTGATACAGCCATAGCAGTGGAGGCTGCTGAGGGGAGGACGGCTCATAATAACGTCTGGAACGGCATCAAACCATGCGTTTGATACCATTCCACTTATTTCATTACCACAATCCTGTCCTCTCCAATTAAGGTGCCACCAACCTCCTGTGAGCCATAATAAAAGCACACTTGACTCAAGTTACAGTATGAAAGATAATGACATTTACTTTTAAGAGGATAGAGGTTGAGAAATAAAATGTGTCACTTTTTGTGCAACTGATCATATTTACATATATATTTCAATGTACCACATGCTTGAAATCCCTATCACAGGTACAGTAGTTTTCATTTGATTGCCATGAAGCACCACACAAGATTTGATATGGACCAAAAATGGACACAATTTTTCAGTGCCTTCGAGTGCAACAGAGATTCAGCCTGAAACTGAAAACCCGGCAACCCCCATGAAGCACCCTAGTTAATAATGAATGGTTTGCTGATCATGGATGGAATTTAGCTTGAAGAAATATGTGGAAAAAAATGTCAATTAAACATGAGTTGTTGAATTTGATCAACTCTTTGGTTAGTGCTGTTTATGATTTTAAAAAGCATTTAAATATTAAACACACAACCTTGCATTCAAACATATGAAATTATACCTCGGCTAGCAAATACCTGAAGACCTCAGATGAGTTTACTATATATGCTTTCAAAAGCACTTCTTTTGGTGCTTGCGGTTAAACACAGCTGTGATAGTCTTTTGGTTACAGATAATAATGGTGATAAAAAGTTGAGGGATTGCCCTTTGTCAATTGCTCTTCTCTCAGGTTATGAGATGGAGTCCTCACTTGCTCTTGTTCTTGCCCATAGAGGAGCGTAATGGAAGAGAGCCCTCTGCCCATGAGTCAGGGTATTGCATCATCTTCTGCCACAGAGACACCTCCTCTCCTGTTGAGTCCGCCTCCACTTCCTCCTTGCCAACCTTCAGTGTGGCTGAAAAGTAGGGCAACAGAAATGCAGTGAACTAAAGTAGGTCTGACCTGTCCACACAATACAGGAGCCCTACGCATAGTGTGACATTTGGGAGTTCACTGCTTTTGAAGCAATTTAAACAATGGGCCGACTGCCCATCACCAGAGGGGGTAACACCAGAGGAGGTAGCCTGTTGGGCAGGAGAGTTGGGCCAGTAACCCGCTGAATCAAATCCCTGAGCTGACAAGGTAAAAATCTGTCTTTCTGCCCCTGAGCAAGGCAGTTAACCCACTGTTCCCCGGGCGCCGATAACGTGGATGTCAATTAAGGCAGCCCCCCGCACCTCTCTGATTCAGAGGGGTTGGGTAAATGCAGAAACACATTTCAGTTGAATACATTGTTGTACTACTGACTAGGTTTCCTCCTTTCCCTTTTAGATGTTTGCCCTCTGAGGTAGCTTTTCGTTACTACCAACTTTAACATCGGCAAAATAGGTGACCTGCAACGGAATGATAAATATTGAATTAAACATTTAAAAACGGAAGAGGAATACTACCATAACACTTCCCCTCCATAAAGCAACAAGGTGTTGTGTCATTACCTGTGCCTGTGCTGAGTCGAACCCCACCCAGGAAGTCATTACTGGAGATGGCCTCCCGGTCCCACACGGTCAGCTCCAGACACATCTTACTCAGCTGGTCCAGGGTCAGGCCTTTGTACACAAATGTGTGGTCGTAGTGAGGGTTCAGAGTCTTCTTCACCACCGGAGTCTTCCTCTTAGTGGACTTGGACTTCAATGGCAACAAGTATCTAGGGTTAAAGCATGAGTGAAAACTATTACATTTTGATGAAGGCTAGGTGGCAACAATGTTTTTAATTCTAGTAATCAATAAAGTATGTATTTTTATTAAAATTAGTGGGAGTTGCACTATCTCCTGAGTGAGAATGATGAAACAGAAGAAATTCATAATCTCTGAGTGAATGTGAAGATTTAAAGTGATATCATGCCAAAAGCGAACCCTTTCACAAAGGAATCCGACGTGTCCCCTGCTTTCATTGCCGTCAGGTTCTTGGCCTCTTTGATCAAGACGTGCAATTCCCCTCCCTCCTCCGTCTTTGACTTGTTGCCTAGAGAAAGAGTCTTGCCTAGGGGGGATAATGGTGTCAGACAGCCACTGGTAAGGATTTGAAACAGACAGTGTCGACTGAGCTTTTCTGTTCCTCTGTTCTGTCGACACTGGCAGTCCTACCTTTAGTCTTCTCTGTTGGTGGTTTCTTAGTCGAGACGTACTTCAGGGAAATCACCAGTTCTCCTTTGTACTGAGAAAAGGCAGAGGACTGCAGTGGTGATGCCTACGAAGAGAAGAACAGCTGAGGTAAAACCACTAGACTACAGGTTAATAATGTATACTGTAGATTAGAAATACATTTAAAATGATTGATGTGTAGGGCCTGGCGTTTGTTCCAACCATGAAACCTGATCAAGAACAACTCTGAGCCCTGATGATGGCGCCTACTCAGGCGTACTTTTCCCATGAGCGCCACACACTCCTCGTGTTGGCCGTTGAGGTCCCTGCAGTCCAGAGGCACCTCTACCTCTCCCAGGAAGGCATTACGGCCCAAGCGGTCATGGTGCCAGACAGAGAGCTGGAGGGAACGAGTGAGCACCTGGGAGCGGCTGATGGAGAACTGGAGGAGAAGAAGGGAAAAAGTGTGAGGGAGTGGCAGGATATGTCAACATCAAACCCTTCCCTCACTGATCTGTGAAACGACATCTTTAGAGTTTCTCCTTCCACCCTCTCTGGCCTTCACATCCGAGTTCCCTGTTCTGTATACTCAGTGAATTAAAAAAGGGCAGAAACAAAATCAATATTTGTTTGCCGTTTACTAGAAGCAATAAACTCTTTATGTTGAAGGTCAACATCAATCTTACTGCCTAGTGAAGGTGGAGGCATTATCGACTTAATGACCAGCCATTGAGATAGACAAATAATAAGGGATTTGTCCACAGCCCAGGTTCATCAGTGTCCATCTAATTCTACTGCAGTTCCAGAGAGTCCATCACCTTTAGGATCTCATTGTAGGTGGGGTCCACTGTGTTTCGTTTGATGCTGGTTTTCTTTTTACCAGTGCGAGACTTGTCAGGGAGAAGATAGCACTTGACATACCTGCAGGACAAAACGACATGAGAATAATATTTTTTCAACACATTAAAGCCCCCATGCAATCTTGGTAATTGTATTTTTTAAATCATCACTGCATGTCAAATCACTGTGTGCGTGTTTATTTAATGAAAATAACTCCAAGATATATGTTTTATCACTTATTTCCCTGAGCCTCCTTTGGCCCTTGAAATTCTCACTCTGATCATGTAAGCTTGAGGAAACAAATTTGAATGCATTTACATGCAAAGCCCTGATTGGCTGATATGTCTAGAGCCCACCCCCTTACCCAGATGAACAGCCATTGGTGTATTATAATCAATCACATTGTGATGTCATGATAGGGGCCAAAAGTTTCATCCTACCTGAAAAGGCTGAAATTTCAGGCATAATTTTCAAATAGCTCTTACACAAAAAGGGCACTATCATAATTTTCAAACTTTCTGTGTTATTTTCGCCCTCATTGTATCATCAAAACAACTGTAAAGTCACCTTAAGTGCACTGCCCCTTTAAATAGTTCACATTAATATTAATAGTCCTGCAATTAGGGCTGGTATCATCATTACCTGCAATACCAATAAACTATTTTGACTACAAAAAAATGTGTACCTACATTTCCAGAATACAAATTATAATTTTTATTCTGAATTAAATGGAAAATCTTCCCTTTGGAACTCTGATAAATGACCTCTGGGTACATCAAAAATGTTGTAAACAGGACAGGGTCTTATCTAAGATGATCTACGTTATGTCATACAGTAATAACACTGAAGTGTGTGTTTACAGTAAACAACAGGATTACTGGGAATCATTTTCTACAGCGCTGCTCATCTACTGTCATCATGAAAAGAAGACAGGAAACCCATGGAAGGGTGTTTGTCTCACTTTAAGGAGTGATATACATGATATAATGCATCCGAACAGCTTAGTTGAAATACAATTCCAGATAGGCGTCAACCATTACTTTTATCCATCCTGTGTTTTCAGATGAGGGGTATATGAAGGAGAGGATACAAAAGGAAGAAGCATCTTCACACTATTGAGATGCACCCATCAATTCCTACTGAGACTATTAGACCCTAGTCCCGAGAGGACACTCACGGGTTGGAACGCTGGCGTGTGGCGTCCCCGTGGGCCAGCGAGTGGCACTCCTTGACGAGGACGGCCAGGCTATGGGTGGTGTCATCGTATCTGAGAGAGAACACAATGTCCCCGCTCACCTCCACGCAGTCATAATCTCCTGCCTCACTGTAAATACTCATCAGACTCCCCAGTGTACTCTGTGGTGGACACATTCACAATTCACCAAATAGCTGTTAGTAGTTAGTTCAACTGCATTGATATTGGATACAATTCTACAACTTGGACGAGAAAGGTAAACGTATTGTATCCAATCAAGAAAAAAACTTGTCCCTGGAAAGGCGCACAAACGAGGCCGAAACTGTGACAATGAAAGTCAGGTCACAGTCAAATTTTCCTGCCCTGAAGCAATTTTGAGCTTGAGCCGTTGTTGCCATGGTAACTTAAATAGGCAGCAGCTCAACACACGAACCAGGATATCCTGAATTGTCTCCAAAACATTGTGTTGTTGACTTATCAATTCTGTTTCTAAAAATATCTTCAGGGACTAAAACTGGCATCACACACACTAACTAGAACCTATGAAAATAAGATAAGTGAGAATCACATGCATTTACCTTGGAGCCGCGAAGATTTGAGGTACTTGAGCCCACTGTCTTTCTATGGATGCTCACCAAGTTATCAATGTCCTCATCATCCTCCTCGTCATCCTGCAATGACAACAAGCAAATCTGAACTCATGCAAAAGACAACGCAACTGCATTTGTCATCAATACTAAGAAGTATTTTATAGTATAGTGAACTATTATGCCTCAGTGTATTATGAGGAAGTGGGCTTCTGCTCACCGGCACATTGAGGCCAGGCACAGACTTGCTTCTGTCACCCATAGAGCCCTCCGATACTTCCTGACGCAGGTCCAGCACAGATGTGAATTCTGATTGAAACCCATGAAGACATTAAATGAGCATGCCTTCATTTACTCAAGCAGGCCTGAAGCCCTTAAAAATAACCTTATTTAATTATAGCTTGGGAATCAGAACTACTGAGACGACCGACACACAAGAGTCTCACCAGAGGGTTTCTGACCTTGTCTGACGCTCTTCTTGAACAGCCCGTCGTCTTCCAATAAGACAGACCCGGTGCAGGGACTTACACTACGACGATTCACTACGGAGGACTATGGAAAGAGATGGGGGTTACAGTCAGGTGTGACAGTATAATATGTATTGGCTGGAGACATGAGGAAGACAGGGTTAGGTTCAATTCCATTTTTTACCAAGTGGACTTTTTACTTCCCAATTTGACTGTGCTGAAATGTAACTAATCCCAACACCTGATGGATGTGTAAACTCACCGTGTCTATGTTGGCGCTGTGGATACCTGTGCTTTCTACTTTGACTGGAATACTGGACACACTGGAACCTGCTGGACTGGACCGACCTGTGCTCTTCTTCTTCCTGGGTCATAAACACCATTCATAATGAGGAGCCATCCCAATGAGTCTCGTTAGCATGTAGCGCTAATGCCATAGGCCTATTTTTTGGGATGTAGACTTACATTGGTAAGAAAGGAGTCCCAAGAGAGGGCTCCATCTCTGTCCTGACAGTGTTCAAGCTTGCTTTCTCTGCAGATTTAGTGTCACTGCGCTGGTGCTGTTGCTTTTTCTCAGCTGCCACTGGTTCTTCAGAAACTTTGTCTGGCGGACTGTGAAAATAACAATGAGTGTCAAAGTTCTGAGTTGAAACTCCATCCACATATTACAGTAACTGCGTCACACTAATGATCATGAAGCCTGTGTTGTCCCCCCAGATATAAAGAGGGCTCACTACTTGTTGGAGGCCGCTAGGTCCATCAGTCTGGGTCGGGGAACAGGGATGGTCGGCTGGCCGGGTTTCAACTCTGTACTCTTCAACAGTTGCTCTCCCATGGTCTCCCTCTTCCTCACTAGAACAGAACACAGAGCTTTAGCATGACAGACAACTGGTAACATGATGTCTGTCAGTGGCTTCATTCATTCATTCAGACAGACAGGGAATACATTACTTTTGATGGCATTTGTAGGAAGTGCAATTCAAAAAGTACATGAACAAAAGCTATGCAGTAATGGAGCTTCCCACTTATCAATAATGAAACTGAGTAGAGGAATTAGGACAAATTCCTATGCTGTCACAACATTAACATTTCATTCTGCACCAGAAGTGAGAGTTTTTAAGTTTCCAACTGAACAGAGCAATGTCCACATCAGTTTCCTGGACTCACATGGGGACTTCTTTTTGAGGGAAGCTCTCACTATGTCGTGTCCAGGGGTAGTGGTGAAGCGGTTGACTCGCTGGTCATAAAACCAGTCTCCAGTGCACTTCTTTAGATCACTGGAGAAAGTCACACCACACGTTGTTACCACCGTGTTAACACATCATGGATCAAATATGGACCAAACCCAAAGAGTAACATGCTGACATTGCAAAAACTCTGCACTGTTGTCAAAATAGACACCAGTTTAGAATGCAACAGATTTGCATAGCGGATCCACATCATGTAAACCCGCTTAAATCCTCTCCTCGAGCGGCGTTCTACAGCGAGATGCTTTAAAACATATGATATCACGCTTTGCATATAGATACAGCAAACACAGGGATCCTGGTTATGCTAAAGGATAGGGTGGGATAACATACAATACAGAGAAATGGGACTCTTACGCCTCTTTGGCACACACACTGCACACCCAGGATCCATTGGGGCGCACTGCGCGGCAGTTGCGGCACACTTGGTGTTTACATGCCCTACATTGGCTGGAGCTGGCAGACAGTCGACCCAGTGGTTCCTGGCAGCGACCGCAGCTGCGCTCACTGTACCTCCCACTGCTGCGCTTGGCCCCCTTCCTCTTTATGTCCAGCAGCTCTGTTTTCAGCTTGCTGAAACACAGGGAAGGAAGACGTTGGTTAGACCCTCTCCTGTTGGTGTCTGTGTTGAAATCTTTGCCTAACTGGATGTTGAAAGTCTAAAAGTGACTTCCTCCTTCATCTGCACTGATGTGAAATACTGAGCCGATTAGGCGAAAGCTAAATTCCCACCAGCATCCACTGTATTGCTTTCACCTGTCCTGTTTTTTCAGATCTGTGCAGAAAAAAGGAAATGAGACAAGGTGAGGAGGAAGCCACTTTAGGACTATTGAGATGCAGCCGGGAAGGAGAGTTCTCACCGGACACGCTGCTCCTCGGCCTGCCTTAGCTCCTCGTCCCGCCGCAACACCTCCAGGATCAGCTCCCGCTCCGAGTCGGTCAGGAAGGCCATGTTGATCATGTCTGCAGCCTGTGGCATGGCACCTCCGTCCCAGACTAACCTCCTCAGGGATAGTCAGCCTAGACCAGACAGGCTAACCAAAGAGCAGACCAGGGCTGAGTCCAGAAGGCATGAAATGGGAACATATGATTTTCTCTCTATAAGTTGTTCTTTCTGCTTGAAAATGATTTCCTCCTGCTTTACCAAGCACTGTAGCTACCGTTTAAAAATCACTCTCATGATGTCATACTAGATACTGTAGAATTCTATAGTGTCTTAGTCACTTAACAATGTTTACATATCTGGTATTACTCATCTCATGTGTATATGCTGTTTTCTATACTATTCTACAGTATCTCATTCACTTAATGCTTAATATCTTGCATTACTCCTCATATGTATATACTGTTAATTTCTATACTATATCTTAGTCCGTTTTGCTCTGACATTGCTCGTCCATATGAAGTCAAGAAGTTTAAATGTATTTGGCTACGGTGTATGTAAACTCTGTTTTTCACAATTCCTGACATTTAATCCTTGTAAATATTCCCTGTCTTAAGTCAGTTAGGATCACCACTTTATTTTAAGAATGTTAAATGTCTGAATAATAGTAGAGAGAATTATTTATTTCCGCTTGTATTTCTTTCATCACATTCCCAGTGGGTCAGAAGTTTACATAGACTCAATTCGTATTTGGTAGCATTGCCTTTAAATTGTTTAACTTGGGTCAAACGTTTTGGGTAGCCTTCCACAAGCTTCCCACAATAAGTTGGGTGAATTTTTGTCCATTCCTCCTGACCGAGCTGGAGTAACTGAGTCAGGTTTGAAGGCCTCCTTGCTCGCACATTATTTTTCAGTTCTGTCCACACATTTTCTAGAGGATGAGGTCAGGGCTTTGTGATGGCCACTCCAATACCTTGACTTTGTTGTCCTTAAGCCATTTTGCCACAACTTTGGAAGTATGCTTGGGGTCATTGTCCGTTTGGAAGACCCAAGCTTTAACTTCCTGACTGATGTCTTGAGATGTTGCTTCAACATATTCACATATCTCAAAAAAGTACAATCTTTGTCTCCATGTGCAGTTGCAAACCATAGTCTGGCTTTTTTATGGCGGTTTTGGAGCAGTGGCTTCTTCCTTGCTGAGTGGCCTATGGTTTATGGCGATATAGGACTCGTTTTACTGTGGATATAGATACTTTTGTACCCGTTTCCTCCAGAATCTTCACAAGGTCCTTTGTTGTTGTTCTGGGATTGATTTGCACTTTTCGCACCAAAGTACATTAATCTCTTGGAGACAGAATGCGTCTCCTTCCTGAGCGGTATGATGGCTGCATTGTCCCATGGTGTTTATACTTGCGTACTATTGTTTGTACAGATGAACGTGGTACCTCCAGGCATCTGGATGAACCAGACTTGTGGAGGTCTACAATTTTTTTTCTGAGGTCTTGGCTGACTTCTTTGGATTTTCTCATGATGTCAAGCAAAGAGGCACTACATTTGAAGGTAGGCCTTGAAATACATCCACAGATACACCTCCAATTGACTCAAATGATGTCAATTAGCCTATCAGAAGCTTCTAAAGCCATGACATAATTTTATGGAATAATCCAAGCTGTTTAAAGTCACAATATGTAAATTTCTGACGCACTGGAATTGTGATCAGTGAATTATAAGTGAAATAATCTGTCTGTAAACAATTGTTGGAAAAATTACCGGTGTGTCATGCACAAAGTAGATGTCCTTACCGACTTGCCAAAACTATAGTTTGTTAACAAGACATTTGTGGAGTGTTTGAAAACTGAGTTTTAATGACTCCAACCTAAGTGTATGTAAACTTCTGAATTCAACTGTATATAGTCTTAATCCATTCCTACTTAGATTTGTGTGTATTGGGTATATGTTGTGTAATTTGTTACAGTATGTGACCAATAAAATGTGATTTGATCACAGCGAAAACCAGTGTAAATCCCATCTAATCCCAAACATCAGCCGCACTGAAGATGGAGTAAAACTGACAGAGGCTTCTTTATCCCCAGCTAAAGTCCATTTGATGGAGGAGCCACTTTCAGTACATAAGCCACGACCTCACATAAGGTGCAGGCTGCTCAGACAGAGCACAGCATGACAGTGTACCCCTGCAGGAGAGAGAGTGTGTTCAAACAGTGGAGGGCTTGCTGTGAGGGGAGAGGACGGAGAACAGGTAAAGAGCCCATGAGCGGAGGGCTTGCTCTGAGGGGAGAGGACGGAGACAGGTAAAGAGCCCATGAGCGGAGGGCTTGCTGTGAGGGGAGAGGACGGAGACAGGTAAAGAGCCCATGAGCGGAGGGCTTGCTGTGAGGGGAGAGGACGGAGACAGGTAGAGAACCCATGAGCGGAGGGCTTGCTGTGAGGGGAGAGGACGGAGACAGGTAGAGAACCCATGAGCGGAGAGGCCGGGGAACAGGTAGAGAGCAGTAAACAGTACAGGCAGGAAAGCCGGCAAACGGGTGATGAGCAGGCATTTACCACAGCACTTTAATAAAAGAAGTACGCAAAAGCATTGAACAGGGACTATGTGCTTCTTATCAGAGTCCTGCAGTTTGTGTGTGTGTGTTTTTTATTTACGTCACCTTTATTTAAAAAGGCCATAGGGGATATAATTACAATTTAGCAATTAAACACTGGAGTGATAAATGTGCAGAAGATGAATGTGCAAGTAGAGATACTGGGGTGCAAAGGAGCAAAAATTAAAATAACAGTATGGGGATGAGGTAGTTGGATGGGCTATTTACAGATGGACTATGTACAGGTGCAGTGATCTGCTCTGACAGCTGGTGCTTAAAGTTAGTGAGGGAGATATGTCTCCAGCTTCAGTGACTTTTGCAATTTGTTCCGGTCATTGGCAGCAGAGAACTGAAAGGAAAGGCGGCCGAAGGAAATGTTGGCTTTGGGGGTGACCAGTGAAATATACCTGCTGGAGCGGTTGCTACGGGTGGGTGCTGCTATGGTGACCAGTGAGCTGAGATAAGGTGGGGCTTTACCCAGCAAAGACTTATAGATGACCTGGAGCCAGTGGGTTTGGCGATGAATATGAAGCGAGGGCCAGCCAACCTGAGCATAGAGGTCGCAGTGGTAGGTAGTATATGGGGCTTTGGGGACAAAACGGATGGCACTGTGATAGACTGCATCCAATTTGCTGAGTAGAGTGTTGGAGGCTATTTTGTAAATGACATCGCTGAAGTCGAGGAGCGGTAGGATGGTCAGTTTTACAAGGGTATGTTTGGCAGCATGAGTGAAGGATACTCTTGAGAAATAGAAGCCGAGTCTAGATTTAATTTTGAATTGGCGATGCTTAATGTGAGTCTGGAAGGAGAGTTTACAGTTTAGCCAGACACCTAGGTATTTGTAGTTGTCCACATATTTTAAGTCAGAACCGTCCAGAGTAGTGATGCTGGACGGGCGGGCAGGTGCGGGTAGCGGTCGGTTGAAGAGCATGCATTTAGTTTTACTTGCATTTAAGAGCAGTTGGAGGCCATGGAAGGAGAGTTGTATGGCATTGAAGCTCGTCTGGAGTTTAGCTAACACAGTGTCCAAAGGGCCAGAAGTATACAGAATTGTGTTGTCTGCGTGTACAGGTGGCTCAGAGAATAACCAGCAGCAAGAGCGACATCATTGATGTATACAGAGAAAAGAGTCGGCCCGAGAATTGAACCCTGTGGCACCCCCATAGAGACTGCCAGAGGTCCGGACAACAGGCCCTCCGATTTGACACACTGAATTCTATCAGAGAAGTAGTTGGTAAACCAGGCGAGGCAGTCATTTGAGAAACCAAGGTTGTTGAGTCTGCCGATAAGAATGTGGTGATTGACAGAGTCGGCCCAGGTCGAGGAATACAGCTGCACAGTATTGTCTCTTGTCGATGGCGGTTATGATATCGTTTAGGACCTTGAGCGTGGCTGAGGTGCACCCATGACCAGTTCGGAAAACAGATTGCGTAGCGGAGAAGGTACGATGGGATTCGGAATGGTCGGTGATCTGTTTGTTAACTTGGCTTTTGAAGACCTTAGAAGGGCAGGGTAGGATAGATATAGGCCTGTAGCAGTTTGGGTCTAGGGTGTCTCCCCCTTTGAAGAGGGCGATGACCGCGTCAGCTTTCCAATCTTTGGGGATCTCAGGCAATATGAAAAAGAGTGGTTGAACAGGCTAGTAATAGGGTGTTGCAACAATTTTGGCTGATAATTTTAGAAAGAGAGGGTCCAGATTGTCTAGCCCTGCTAATTTGTAGGGGTCCAGATTTTGCAGCTCTTTCAGAACATCAGTTATCTGGAGAAATGGGGGAGGCTTGGGCAAGTTGCTATGGGGGGTGCAGGGCTGTTGACCAGGGTAGGGGTGGCCAGCTAGCTAAAAAGCATGGCCAGCCGTAGAAAAATGCTTATTGAAATTCTCAATTATCATGGATTTATCGGTGGTGACAGTGTTTCCTAGCCTCAGTGCAGTGGACATCTGGGAGGAGGTGCTCTTATTCTCCATGGACTTTACAGTGTCCCAGAACCTTTTGGAGTTTGTGCTGCAGGATGCAAATTTCTGTTTGAAAATGCTAGCCTTTGCTTTCCTAACTGCCTGTGTATATTGGTTCCTAACTTCCCTGAAAAGTTGCATATCGCGGGGGCTATTTGATGCTAATGCAGTACGTCACAGGATGTTTTGTGCTGGTCAAGGGCAAAGGTATGGAGTGAACCATGGGCTATATCTGTTCCTGGTTCAAACTTTTTGAACGGGGCATGCTTATTTAAGATGGTGAGGAAGGCACTTTTAAAGAATAACCAGGCATCTTCTACTGATGGAATGAGGTCAATATCCTTCCAGGATACCCGGGCCAGGTCAATTAGAAAGGCCTGCTCGCTGAAGTGTTTTAGGGAGCGTTTGACAGTGATGAGGGGTGGTCGTTTGACCGCAGACCCATTACAGACGCAAGCAATGAGGCAGTGATCGCTGAGATCCTGGTTGAAGACAGCAGAGGTGTATTTTGAGGGCAGGTTTGTTAGGATGATATCTATGAGGGTGCCGTGTTTAGGGATTTGGGGTTGTTCCTGGTAGGTTCATTGATAATTTGTGTGAGATTGAGGGCATCAAGTTTAGATTGTAGGATGGTTGGGGTGTTAAGCATGCCCCAGTTTAGGTCACCTAGCAGCATGAGCTCTGAAGATAGATGGGGGGCAATCAATTCAAATATGGTGTCCAGGGCACAGCTGGGGGCAGAAGGTGGTTTATAGCAAGCGGCAACGGTGAGAGAATTGTTTCTGGAAAGGTGGATTTTTAAAAGTAGAAGCTCAAGTTGTTTGGCATAGACCTGGATAGTAAGACAGAACTCTGCAGGCTATCTCTGCAGTAGATTGCAGCTCCGCCCCCTTTGGCAGTTCTAGCTTGTTGGAAAATGTTGTAGTTGGGATAGAAATTTCAGGGTTTTTGGTGGCCTTCCTAAGCCAGGATTCAGACACAGCTAGGACATCCGGGTTGGCAGAGTGTGCTAAAGCAGTGAATAAAACAAACTTAGGGAGGACGCTTCTAATGCTAACATGCATGAAACCAAGGCTTTTACGGTTACAGAAGTCAACAAATGAGAGGGCCTGGGAATGGGAGTGGAGCTAGGCACTGCTGGGCCTGGATGAACCTTATAGCTAAGGGCTATAAGAACTGGTCGTCTAGTACGTTCGGGACAGAGAGTAACAGGAGCAGGTTTCTGGGCGCCGTAGAATAGCTTCAATGCATAATGTACAGACAAAGGTATGGTAGGATGTGAATACAGTTGAGGTAAACCTAGGCATTGAGTGACGATGAGAGAGGTATTGTCTCTAGAGACATCAATTAAACCAGGTGAGGTCACCGCATGTGTGGGAGGTGGGACAAGAGGGTTAGCTGAGGCATATTGAGCAGGGCTGGAGGCTCCACAGTGAAATAAGACAATAATCACTAACCAAAACAGCAATGGACAAGGCATATTGGCATTAGGGAGAGGCATACATAGCAGAGTGATCATAGGGTCCAATGAGTAGCTGGACGGGCTGGAGACATGGCGATTCAGACAGCTAGCGTGCCGGGGCTAGCAGAAGGGCCTTAGAGGGACGTCGCGATGGAAGAAGTCTGTTGTTGTAGCCCCCTCATGCGGTTACGTCGGCAGACCAGTCGTGATGGATCAGCAGGGGTCCGTGTAGTAAAAGGGTCCAGGTCAATTGGCAAAATAGGTATAGTAGCCCAAGAAATTGACTGATGGACCACTTCAGCTAACAGTCCGGTATGCTCTAGTCAGTTAGCGGGCCACAGCTAGCAGGCGGGCATTTAGGGGACGTCGCGACAAAGGAGCCACTTGAAAAAAAACCTCGGGCAGATTACGTCGGTAGTCCAGTCGTGATGGATCGGCGGGGCTCCGGATCGGCAATAAAATGGGTCCAGTCCAATTGGCAAAATAGGTATTGTAGCCCAATGAGTGGCTGATGGTCCTCTTCAGCTAGCCGGGAGATGGGCCTAGCATAGGCTAGCTCCAGGCTAACTGGTGCTTGCTTCGGGACAGGGACGTTAGCCAGGAGAAGCCAATCGGATAGCAGATAGCTAGCTGCGATGATCCAGGTGACGAGGTTCAGAGCACATTGGATGAGGCAGGTTGCAGGAGAGTATGTTGAAGTTGGGGTTAAGAAAAATATAAAAAAATATATGCAAAGAAAAAAGTTACATAAAGATGTATACCCGGGACAAGACAAGACGAAGACAAAAGATGTCAGACTGCTATGCCATCTTGGATATGTGTGTGTGTCTTGACTAATCAGATTCAAAGTAATCAAAGGTCAGGCTTGGTGCATGTCTACAGAAAGCAGAGCACTTTCCTTCCGTTTAGCAGACAGATAGACACAAGCAAACACTCTCTACAGTATGAGCCTACACCTAAACATAAGCGATCTGATATGCTGCATCAGTCTGATCAGCTGGAGGCCTATGTGCCTGGTCCCATCTGGCCAGGGAAACAAAGTGGTATAGCCTAAGCCAATTTATTTCTGTTAAGAGAACATTTGAATATTCAAAACTTCTGTCGGCTAAGCTACCTAGACCTTTTTAATCCGACAATTTGTGAATGGAATTAATCAAAATGAACAAATAGTGATGACATGTGCATTAACACAGTCTAGCCTGTGTAACTTTTTAATTATAGGCTTACACAGGGTTATAATTTTAAAAGATTGGGAATGGGTGGTGCCCATCGCTGGGCCTACATGATGCAACCCTGTATATAGCAAGCATTGCCCTGTTAGTTATATTGTCCAATCACAGCTGTCTCTGTGTCTCCCCTGTTAGTCTAGTTTTAAAATATAATACATATGAACAAATACAAGGTTGCTGCAGTTTGACAGGGTTTTCAAATCAAATTAAATGTTATTAGTCACATGCGCCGAATACAACAAGTGTAGACCTTAGAGTGAAATGCTTACTTACGAGCCCCTAACCAACAATGCAGTTTAAAAAATACAGATAAGAATAAATAAAAAATAACAAGTAATTAAATAGCAGCAGTTCATCCTCCCTACAGGGCAATACATTTTTCCAGGAGTTAAAACTGTGTGACCCGATTAGAAAAACTCTCGTAATCATAGACCATTTAAAACAGTTTTTTTGCAACTGATTAATCACTATATGATACCCTACACAGAAATTGACTTTAAAGTATGAAAGGCACTTTTTAATTGGCCAAGTCAACAGTATTTTTTGGTTGCCTGAAAAAAATGGGAAAAATAGTTGTTTACACGCAGAAAACAACATGCAGGAAATTATGTTTTACTGGCCTGCTACATCAGACACGCAACTTTTGCAGAGCATGAGCGCGCTGGCTCCACGAAAGGCATGCTCTACTCGAGCATAAAATTATTATTTTCTATATGGTTCTATTTTCAAGATTTCGACATGACGCTCACGTCTTACGGGATGTGACACTAGAGACACAATCGCTCAGTAAAACAACGGCTTCACAAATTATTTTCAATGAAAGGAAAGTGGTGAGAAGCGGAGTGGGCAGGGACCGTTGGGCGATGCAAGTATGGACGAGGGAGCTGAATAGGGCGGGACTAAAATTGGGGAACATGAATTTTACGCAAATCTTCTCCGACATTGCTGCACGAGTAACCAATCAAAGCTCACCATAGCTTCCAACCCCCACTAGATTGGCTGACAATGGTTGCTGATACATAGCGAAGCTAGAACAGCTAGGTGAGTTAGAGCTATGTAGTGTATCTCAAATCAAACTTGATCACATGCGCAGAATACAAGTGCAGACCTTACCGTGAAATGCTTACTTACAAGCCCTTAACCAACAGTGCAGTTCAAGAAAGAGTTAAGAAAATATGTACCAAATAAACTAAAGTGAAACATTATAAAAAGTAACAATAAAGAGGCTATATAAAGGGGGTACCGGGTGTCATTTGTACATGGAGGTAGGGTGACTATGTATAGATAAATAGCAGCAGCAGCAGTGTACAAAACAAATAATCCCGTGGCCGTTTGATTAATTGTTCAGGTTTTGGGGGTAGAAGCTGTTAAGGAGTCTTTTGGTCCTAGACTTGGTCCTATGCCAGGCAATAGGATAAAGTGGCTCACGCTTTGCTAGCCGTGGCCAAAATTTACACTTCTAGTATAGCAGGTAAAAAAATAAAATAAAAAAGTGACTTATTTTGTGACACCCCTATTGGAACTCTTTGTAGTTTGGTTGTTTTCAGTTTTTTACATTTTTTTATCCCCTGCCTAATGGGACAACACAGAGCAGGCAATCCTTAAGGTCCCTGCTACAACTTGGTTCAGGATTTTTACCTGGTTACTATCAGGAGAAAGAAAGTGTCCCCACCTCTGAGTACAGTACGGACGGACGAGAATGTTAGTGGATCCTCTAGCGAGCCTCCATGCAGAGGCTGCTGCTGCCACAATGCCAGCCCGTCAGAAGCCTCTGACTCTGCCTTGCTAAAGTTAGCTGGGTAATAAGGGAGATGGAGCTGACAAGCAGACAGACAGTGATCTAGCTTAGAGCCAACACCCTGAGATGACCGTGCTGCAGACAGAACAGAGTAGAGGTGGACTAGTGGAGGATATCAATCTCCCTCGCATTTCACACCAGGACGTACAGTACTGTGTCAATCCCACTGGATTAAACACCAAACTATAACGCCTAACTACAACAAACTAAGCCTATAACTTTGTACTATGCCTGAGTGGTGCAGCAGTTTAAGGCACTGCATCTCAGTGCAAGAGGTGTCACTACAGTCCCTGGTTCAAATCCAGGCTAGATCTTATCCGGCCGTGATTGGGAGTCCCATAGGACGGCGCACAATTGGCTCAGCAGTGTCCGGGTTTGGCCGTCATTGTAAATAAGAATTTGTTCTTAACTGACTTGCCCAGTTAACTACAGGTTAAATACATAAAAAATTACATCATGTAGAAAATCCTTTGCAGGGAAAGAAAACAGTCTGACATATTTCTCAAAGTAGATCTTGTGCTTTTAGAGTCTGACACAAACATAAATCAACATGTTTTACATACAGATAGCATTTTTAATTTCAGCATGTCATCCTATGGTAAAATAGGAAAGGACATGGGAAAATAGTCTCCAGCTAATCTTATTTTGACAGACACTGGCACACACATATACAGTATTGGGAATGATAAAGTAGGACTAATCGGATCCTTGTGTTTTTAAACCCCATAGAGAACCTCTCTGTCCGGGTGAAAGGTTGCTTGGAGGAATGGGAACAGGAAAGGAAAAAACAACACGAGCTCAGCATTATCGCAGGGTCCCACCCTCTAAGGACACAGAACGGCGGGTGGAAAGCACTGGTTAAACCATTTGTTTAATCCTGACATCAAGCCTGTCATCGGCCATGTTCCAGTCATGAGCTTCAAGCTCCAGTTGAGTCCAGCGCCTCAGAAGACGTTGAATAATGTTGAGAATGAGTTGAAGAAACAGGAAAAACACTTATTGATTTCAATCATTTGCATTCAAAAGGTCACTAGGCACAGGGTTGTTGTGCTATGCTATGTCACTCGTGGGGGAGGAAACTTCGTCATTGTTTGAACGCTTGAGGCTAATCGACTCACGCTTGAGTAGTGTACAATATATGTAGGGCAGCTCAGTTCAGAAGAAGACTGTTAATGTCAAGGAAATTGCATGAATAGCAACGTTAGTAGGAATTGTGTGGATGTAGGAAAACCTCAACAAAAAAGTGCTTTTCCGGGGCATTGTGTTTATAGGCTATATAAAAGAATGATAATTCCAATTGAACAATCCATGAGAATATCATAGTATGTGCAATTTCCTGGACAGTTACTCAACATGGAATGTATAACCAAATCTGTCACCTTATTGGGCAAATAGTTATTTGCCTCGGCTTGTAATATATCTCAAAATAAAGTAGGGCTATAGGCTACAACAAAACAAAATGTAGCTTAAACAATGTAAGGGATGGATTTAATGTTGGCAACACATCCAGTTTGGAAAAAAGCAGTTATCATCACACATGATCTGAAGACAACCCGACATAAGAACTGCATTTGAATGAGTGAACGCACATATAGTTCATGTTAGATAAAAGGTATTTTAGCAACAGTCCAGATTGTTTAATTACCTTGAAAAAAAACGTAAACTTTACTCCGACTGTGATCCGAATCAATTCACCACTATATTTCCACAATCCAGGAAGGGAGGACGTAAAAAAAAAGAGAACAGAATAGGCGCGTTTTAGAGCAGACTGATAGCGGGCAAAACAAGTGGCATATAGTTTCTGCGCCATGTCGATCAATGGAGTATAGTAAAGAATTCCAAAGAGAGGTTTCCCGTGTCAAGAAGACGTATTCAGCAATTAACTGTTTTGCGTAAAATAACTTTCATTTAAACTGTAATTAAATATAACCGTTTGAATGCATGTTATAGATCAGAATGAATCACGACAAACTCAACGTACCTCTCTACCCTTTGCTGTAATGTGTCGTCTTGACTCCTTCCCAGTCTAACTCACTCTCTCCTTCCTGCATTCGGGTAACTTGACTTTCAGCGTTGGTGGTTAGAAACCTAAAATCCCGGAAGATATAGAACGGTTGTGACAGCGGTGGTGCGGCAGAGGTACAGAATTTTTCCGCAACAGGTGCATTTCCTCTGCTCTATTTCCCTAATTCTCTGAGAACGGCAGAAGCAGTGCCAATTCATTATTACCAATAGTTTCCAAAAGTAAATAATCAAACCCCGTTCAAATAATTTTGTAAATAATGCATTATGTCGAGTACTATTAGATTATGGAAATAATGAGCAGCAAAAATGCATTTAATTTAATTTATTTAACCTTTATTTAACCAGGTAAAGCCCATTGAGACCCATAGTCTATTTTTCAAAGGGAGACCTTGAAGGCAGCAACAATCAATACATTACATCATTAAAACATACAACAATACAATACAACATGATCCAGCCTAAAAATAAAAAACATTTACACTCCTCTGTAACAGTCTCCCATCAACATTTAAAATTCATTCAGTGGCACTAACATGGATTGTAGACTATTCCATGCATCTGGTGCACAAGAGGAGAAGGCAGTCTTGCCTTATACTGTGAATGTCCTGGGGACTTTAAAACCAGCAACCACCTAGCAGACCGGGTATGGTAACTGCTGGTGGTGAAGGAGACCAGACTACAGAGGTAAAGAGGGAGTTTACCCAAAAGGGCTTTGTAGATAAACACATACAAATGTATCTTTATGCGCATATAAAGTGAGGTCCAAAATATCATTTGGTGCAATGGTGGGTGAGTGACTTGGCATTTGTAATAAAGCACAAGGATGCATGATAAACAGAGTCCAGTCTCTGTAAGACGGAGGAGGTTGCATGCATATACAACAAGTCACCATAATCAATTACAGAGAGAAAAGTGGCCTGAACAAGCTTCTTTCTAGCCATAAGCGGGAAGCATGCCTTATTAAGAAAATAAAAACCCAATTTCAATTTAAGATTTGTCACAAGATCATCCACATGAACATTAAAGGACAACTTGTCATCCAACCAAATACAGTGCCTTGCGAAAGTATTCGGCCCCCTTGAACTTTGCGACCTTTTGCCACATTTCAGGCTTCAAACATAAAGATATAAAACTGTATTTTTTTGTGAAGAATCAACAACAAGTGGGACACAAACATGAAGTGGAACGACATTTATTGGATATTTCAAACTTTTTTAACAAATCAAAAACTGAAAAATTGGGTGTGCAAAATTATTCAGCCCCTTTACTTTCAGTGCAGCAAACTCTCTCCAGAAGTTCAGTGAGGATCTCTGAATGATCCAACGTTGACCTAAATGACTAATGATGATAAATACAATCCACCTGTGTGCAATCAAGTCTCCGTATAAATGCACCTGCACTGTGATAGTCTCAGAGGTCCGTTAAAAGCGCAGAGAGCATCATGAAGAACAAGGAACACACCAGGCAGGTCCGAGATACTGTTGTGAAGAAGTTTAAAGCCGGACTTGGATACAAAAAAAATTCCCAAGCTTTAAACATCCCAAGGAGCACTGTGCAAGCGATAATATTGAAATGGAAGGAGTATCAGACCACTGCAAATCTACCAAGACCTGGCCGTCCCTCTAAACTTTCAGCTCATACAAGGAGAAGACTGATCAGAGATGCAGCCAAGAGGCCCATGATCACTCTGGATGAACTGCAGAGATCTACAGCTGAGGTGGGAGACTCTGTCCATAATACAACAATCAGTCGTATATTGCACAAATCTGGCCTTTATGGAAGAGTGGCAAGAAGAAAGCCATTTCTTAAAGATATCCATAAAAAGTGTCGTTTAAAGTTTGCCACAAGCCACCTGGGAGACACACCAAACATGTGGAAGAAGGTGCTCTGGACAGATGAAACCAAAATTGAACTTTTTGGCAACAATGCAAAACGTTATGTTTGGCGTAAAAGCAACACAGCTCATCACCCTGAACACACCATCCCCACTGTCAAACATGGTGGTGGCAGCATCATGGTTTGGGCCTGCTTTTCTTCAGCAGGGACAGGGAAGATGGTTAAAATTGATGGGAAGATGGATGGAGCCAAATACAGGACCATTCTGGAAGAAAACCTGATGGAGTCTGCAAAAGACCTGAGACTGGAACGGAGATTTGTCTTCCAACAAGACAATGGTCCAAAACATAAAGCAAAATCTACAATGGAATGGTTCAAAAATAAACATATCCAGGTGTTAGAATGGCCAAGTCAAAGTCCAGACCTAAATCCAATCGAGAATCTGTGGAAAGAACTGAAACTGCTGTTCACAAATGCTCTCCATCCAACCTCACTGAGCTCGAGCTGTTTTGCAAGGAGGAATGGGAAAAAATGTCAGTCTCTCGATGTGCAAAACTGATAGAGACATACCCCAAGCGACTTACAGCTGTAATCGCAGCAAAAGGTGGCGCTACAAAGTATTAACTTAAGGGGGCTGAATAATTTTGCACGTCCAATTTTTCAGTTTTTGATTTGTTAAAAAAGTTTGAAATATCCAATATATGTCATTCCACTTCATGATTGTTGTTGTTGATTCTTCACAAAAATGTTATGTTTGAAGCCTGAAATGTGGCAAAAGGTCGCAAAGTTCAAGGGGGCCGAATACTTTCGCAAGGCACTGTACCTAGGTTTTTGTAGGATGATACTTTTTCAATGGATAAGCCACCAGATGTGACAATGCTAACGTTCTCTGGCAGAGTTCTAGCTCTGGTAAAGGTCATTCATTTAGTTTTTGGTACATTCAAGACCAGTTTGAGACGATAGTGACTGAAAAGCAGTCTGGAGCTCTTCAACAGCCTGAACCAGAGAAGGAGCACATGGATATATGTATCATCTGCATATAGATGTAACTTTGCTGGTTGCATCCCATTTCCCAAATCATTAATAAAAATTGAGAACAACACAGGAGCTAAAATGGAACCCTGGGGCACACCTCTATTAATCTCAAGAAAGCTAGACTGTGGTTGTCAGTATATACACATTGTGTTCTGTCAGAAAGATAGTTCCAAAAACAATTTTCTGCCCCTTCACTCTGACCAATGTTTCTGAGTCTAGCTAGCAACAATTCATGGTCAACTGAATCAAATGCCTTTGATAAATCCACAAACAGAGCAGCACAATGTTGCTTTTTATCAAGTCCATTAATGATGTCATTTGCCACTGCAATAGCTGCAGTTGTGGTGATGTGCCCAGATCTAAAACCAGACTGAACCGTGCTCAGTATGTTCTTTTCAAATAATATGTTTTTTTAACTGAGTTCACTAGGGAGTCATAGACTTTGGGCAGGATAGGGAGTTTAGAGATAGGACCATAGTTATTAGCATCTGAGGGATCTCCACCCTTTAGCAGTGGGAGAACATAAGCTGAATTCCAAAGGCTGGGTATGGAATTGGTCAAGAGACTCGAGTTGAAAATATGAGCCACAGGCTCAGTAATAGTACCAGCTGGTATCTTTAAGAGGTAGGGATCCAGATTGTCTGGACCTGCAGACTGTTTAGTGTCTATTGTCTTTAGTGCTTTATAGACCTCAGCATAAGACACAGGCTCAAAGTTAAAATGGTTGGCATGAGGGCCCATATCATAGTTGACTGTAACGGAACTTACATTAGAGGCCTGGGCCCCACCATTATCAAAAACTGAACCAGCAGATATGAAATGCTTGTTAAAAACCCCTACAATATCTGCTTTATCCTTCACTTCATTAGAATCGATCCATCATTAAATGGTCAGGAAGGCCAGAGGATACATTAGAACCTGACACTGATTTGATTAGCTTCCAGAACATGGTAGGTTTGTTTAGGTTCTCTGTGACTGCATTTAAATAGTTATCTGATTTGGACTTCCTGATCAATCCTGTGCATTTGTTTCTTAGCGCTTTGAAGGAGGCCCAGTCAACAGGAGCATTTGTATGTCTAGCTTGAGCCCAAGATATATTTCTCTTTCTAATTAATTCTGCCAAGTTATCTGAAAAGCAGGGATTGTCCCTTCCACTAAATCTATATTTCTTCACAGGGGGATGCTTATTACAAATCGACACAAATTTCATTGAAAAATAGTCCCAGGCAGTGTCAACATTGGGAATCAGACTTACTCTGTCAATATTGTGGTACAGATCATGTAAGAACGCTTGCTCATCAAACTGTCTAAAATGTATTTTAAAAATATAACGGGGTTTGGTTTTGGTCATTTTTTATATTTTTAACACACGCAATTGCACTGATCACTGATATCATTACAGAATATCTAGGTCGATGTGTATTTGTGAGGGGTATTCGTTAGAATAATGTCCAATAGTGTTGATTTGTTAGGTGCTCTGGGATTCGGTCTTGCACATTAATTAAATGATCGAGATTCAGAGAGTTACACAGATCTTTAAAAGAGTCTGATACAGATATAAGCATGTCTCAGTTCAAATATAAAAGAATGAATTCAGAGTCATTTAGCTTGTGCAGGACATCAGAAAGAGAGTTAAGTGCGCCTCCCAAAGCCGATGCCGGTCTGTAGCAGCCGAGGGCGGTCTGTAGCAGCCGAGGGCGGTCTGTAGCAGCCGAGGGCAGTCTGTAGCAGCCGAGGGCGGTCTGTAGTAGCCTACTACAGTGATGTGGGAGTCTTTATATACGTTTACTTTAACTGCAACCAATTCAAAATGAATTTCAAGTTAGCTATTGAAGAAAAAAAACATTTTTTTTGTGTGTGTGATTTATACAGTAGGCTTAGTAGCCCTTATTTTATGCAAATATTTATTCCTATGGTTACAATATTTATAAAGACATTTTACAAATGTGTCCCAAGAGAGGCGTCATACAGGCTACTATACTTGGCAAGTCAGTCATTTTTATTTAACTAGGCAAGTCAGTTAAGAACAAATTTCTATTTACAATGACGGCCTACCAAAAGGCAAAAAGCCGCCTGCGGGGATGAGGCTGGGATAACATTTTTTTTTGTAAGAAATGCAAATATAGGACAAAACACACATCATGACAAGAGTGACAACACAACACTACTTAAAGAGAGATCTAAGACTACAACATAGCATGGCAGCAACACATGACAACACAGCATGGTAGCAACACAACATGGCAGCAGCACAAAACATGGAACAAACATTACTGGGCACAGACAACAGCACAACGTGCAAGAAGGTAGAGACAAAAATACACTGCTCAAAAAAATAAAGGGAACACTAAAGTAACACATCCTAGATCTGAATGAATGAAATATTCTTACATAGTTGAATGTGCTGACAACAAAATCACCCAAAAATGATCAATGGAAATCAAATGTATCAACCCATGGAGGTCTGGATTTGGAGTCACACTCAAAATTAAAGTGGAAAACCACACTACAGGCTGATCCAACTTTGATGTAATGTCCTTAAAACAAGTCAAAATGAGGCTCAGTAGTGTGTGTGGCCTCCACGTGTCTGTATGACCTCTCTACAACGCCTGGGCATGCTCCTGATGAGGTGGCGGATGGTCTCCTGAGGGATCTCCTCCCAGACCTGGACTAAAGCATCTGCCAAATCCTGGACAGTCTGTGGTGGATGGAGCGAGACATGATGTCCCAGATGTGCTCAATTGGATTCAGGTCTGGGGAACGGGCGGGCCAGTCCATAGCATTAATGCCTTCCTCTTGCAGGAACTGCTGACACACTTCAGCCACATGACGTCTAGCATTGTCTTGCATTAGAAGGAACCCAGGGCCAACCGCACCAGCATATGGTCTCACAAGGGGTCTGAGGATCTCATCTCGGTACCTAATGGCAGTCAGGCTACCTCTGGCAAGCACATGGAGGGCTATGCGGCCCCCCAAAGAAATGCCACCCCACACCATGACTGACCCGCCGCCAAACCGGTCATGCTGGAGGATGTTGCAGGCAGCAGAACGTTCTCCACGGCGTCTCCAGACTCTGTCACGTCTGTCACGTGCTCAGTGTGAACCTGCTTTCATCTGTGAAGAGCACAGGGCGCCAGTGGCGAATTTGCCAATCTTGGTGTTCTCTGGCAAATGTCAAACAACCTGCACGGTGTTGGGCTGTAAGCACAACCCCCACCTGTGGACGTCGGGTCCTCATACCACCCTCATGGAGTCTGTTTCTGACCGTTTGAGCAGACACATGCACATTTGTGGCCTGCTGGAGGTCATTTTGCAGGGCTCTGGCAGTGCTCCTCCTGCTCCTCCTTGCACAAAGGCGGAGGTAGCGGTCCTGCTGCTGGGTTGTCACCTGATGTACTGGCCTGTCTCCTGGTAGCGCCTCCATGCTCTGGACACTACGCTGACAGACACAGCAAACCTTCTTGCCACAGCTCGCATTGATGTGCCATCCTGGATGAGCTACACTACCTGAGCCACTTGTGTGGGTTGTAGACTCCGTCTCATGCTACCACTAGAGTGAAAGCACCGCCAGCATTCAAAAGTGACCAAAACATCAGCCAGGAAGCATAGGAACTGAGAAGTGGTCTGTGGTCCCCACCTGCAGAACCACTCCTTTATTGGGGGTGTCTTGCTAATTGCCTATAATTTCCACCTGTTGTCTATTCCATTTGCACAACAGCATGTGAAATTTATTGTCAATCAGTGTTGCTTCCTAAGTGGACAGTTTGATTTCACAGAAGTGTGATTGACTTGGAGTTACATTGTGTTGTTTAAGTGTTCCCTTTATTTTTTTGAGCAGTGTACATCACACAAAGCAGCCAGAGTCATTGCATGTATAAACATTTGTAAAATCAGTTGTACAACAACCGGTAAACAACAGTTTCATTTTATAAATCTATAAACCATGTTTTTCTTTAAAAAAAACTCAATTCTGATTAATTTAAATTAGTGTGCAACAATTTATTAATAGCCACAAATGGCAGAGTACGCCAGATGGACTGGTCCATTTTTAGCCTAGTGGGCCTGTCTAATTTGGGTTGTTGCGTGCAAAATTCTCATTATTTTGCTAATTATGGGGGCCTCAAGGTGATAGAAATGGGCCGGTGTGTTAGAAAGGAGCGATTTTTGGTCCCAGTCCGCCACTGGTACGACTACACAAATAAGAGTCATGCTAAAGTCCTGTATTTTGTCTCCTCAGAGTGGCCTGCATTCTAAGAATAGTACTACATGGTGAATGTGAGTATGACTTGACATGCTCAATGTGCTGGACGCCAGTCCAGAGTGATGTCCTGCAGTAGAGAGGCAATGTGGATGGCTGTGTCCTTTGTCCAGGCACCCCAAACTTCTCTGTCACTCCCCTTAGGAGACACCTCTTCTTGGTCTCCTCCAGAAATGTCCACTCTCTCCATGACAGGAACAGAGGAAGTGTCACAGTCTGTAATATGATGTGGTGCGGTAACATTCTGGTGAATATGCAACATGCCACCGGTCCTTTTCCTCAGTAGTCGACAGGCAACAGGCCAGCCACCCGCAGAGCTGGACCCAAAATTCACCCGGTCAGCCAGGTTACACAATGGGAGCTGGAAAAACACCCAAAACAATTATTCTCAGATCACATAAACTGGTTGAGTTCTGATCTCCAGTATAAAGATGTTGTTCCTTACTTGCCGGTTGTCTCTCGTGGTCGGTGCAGTGATGCCACACTCCATTTAACTACCAAGTTTCTTTGCAGGGCTTCCACGGCATCTGGGTTCCACTCACAAGCATGAACATGGCTGGCCCCGCATGCACCAAGAATGGGATAGTTAAGTAGCCAATACCTAATAAAGAATAACAATAAGGAATAACAATATAATCCTATAGTGCTAAATTATGCATAGATTATGAATATTTTCTGTAATTCATGGATAATATACACAGATATATACAAGATGTATTTTCTTACCTGCATATAAATCCACCACAGTCTCCCCACTGCAGTTGAATGAGGCAACCCTGAGCTTCTCTGTGATGTTGCCAGCAGAGAACATGCGCACCTGGTCACATCAAACTCATCCCTCAAAGAAAGTTGTAAAACATGACAAACAATTGGACAAGGAGTACATAACATGCAACTATTCCATTGAGACTACAAAGTAACACTTCTGGTACCATTTTGTTTTAAAGAATACTGGTAGTGATGTCATTGAAAGGGTTATCAAATCAAATCAAATTTTATTTGTCACATACACATGGTTAGCAGATGTTAATGCGAGTGTAGCGAAATGCTTGTGCTTCTAGTTCCGACAATGAATGAGTGATGGTACAGGGCAGCATAGGCAAGATACAGTAGATGGTATTGAGTACAGTATATACATATGAGATGAGTATGTAAACAAAGTGGCATAGTTAAAGTGGCTAGTGATACATGTATTACATAAGGATGCAGTCGATGATATAGAGTACAGTATATACGTATGCATATGAGATGAATAATGTAGGGTAAGTAACATTATATAAGGTAGCATTGTTTAAAGTGGCTAGTGATATATTTACATCATTTCCCATCAATTCCCATTATTAAAGTGGCTGGAGTTGAGTCATTGTCAATGTCAGTGTGTTGGCAGCAGCCACTCAATGTTAGTGGTGGCTGTTTAACAGTCTGATGGCCTTGAGATAGAAGCTGTTTTTCAGTCTCTCGGTCCCAGCTTTGATGCACCTGTACTGACCTCACCTTCTGGATGATAGCGGGGTGAACAGGCAGTGGCTCGGGTGGTTGATGTCCTTGATGATCTTTATGGCCTTCCTGTAACATCGGGTGGTGTAGGTGTCCTGGAGGGCAGGTAGTTTGCCCCCGGTGATGCGTTGTGCAGACCTCACTACCCTCTGGAGAGCCTTACGGTTGAGGGCGGAGCAGTTGCCGTACCAGGCGGTGATACAGCCCGCCAGGATGCTCTCGATTGTGCATCTGTAGAAGTTTGTGAGTGCTTTTGGTGACAAGCCAAATTTCTTCAGCCTCCTGAGGTTGAAGAGGCGCTGCTGCGCCTTCTTCACGATGCTGTCTGTGTGAGTGGACCAATTCAGTTTGTCTGTAATGTGTATGCCGAAGAACTTAAAACTTGCTACCCTCTCCACTACTGTTCCATCGATGTGGATAGGGGGGTGTTCTCTCTGCTGTTTCCTGAAGTCCACAATCATCTCCTTAGTTTTGTTGACGTTGAGTGTGAGGTTATTTTCCTGACACCACACTCCGAGGGCCCTCACCTCCTTCCTGTAGGCCGTCTCGTCGTTGTTGGTAATCAAGCCTACCACTGTTGTGTCGTCCGCAAACTTGATGATTGAGTTGGAGGCGTGCGTGGCCACGCAGTCGTGGGTGAACAGGGAGTACAGGAGAGGGCTCAGAACGCACCCTTGTGGGGCCCCAGTGTTGAGGATCATCGGGGAGGAGATGTTGTTGCCTACCCTCACCACCTGGGGGCGGCCCGTCAGGAAGTCCAGTACCCAGTTGCACAGGGCGGGGTCGAGACCCAGGGTCTCGAGCTTGATGACGAGCTTGGGTACTATGGTGTTGAATGCCGAGCTGTAGTCGATGAACAGCATTCTCACATAGGTATTCCTCTTGTCCAGATGGGTTAGGGCAGTGTGCAGTGTGGTTGAGATTGCATCGTCTGTGGACCTATTTGGGCGGTAAGCAAATTGGAGTGGGTCTAGGGTGTCAGGTAGGGTGGAGGTGATATGGTCCTTGACTAGTCTCTCAAAGCACTTCATGATGACGGAAGTGAGTGCTACGGGGCGGTAGTCGTTTAGCTCAGTTACCTTAGCTTTCTTGGGAACAGGAACAATGGTGGCCCTCTTGAAGCATGTGGGAACAGTAGACTGGTATAGGGATTGATTGAATATGTCCGTAAACACACCGGCCAGCTGGTCTGCGCATGCTCTGAGGGCGCGGCTGGGGATGCCGTCTGGGCCTGCAGCCTTGCGAGGGTTAACACGTTTAAATGTCTTACTCACCTCGGCTGCAGTGAAGGAGAGACCGCATGTTTTCGTTGCAGGCCGTGTCAGTGGCACTGTATTGTCCTCAAAGCGGGCAAAAAAGTTATTTAGTCTGCCTGGGAGCAAGACATCCTGGTCCGTGACTGGACTGGATTTCTTCTTGTAGTCCGTGATTGACTGTAGACCCTGCCACATGCCTCTTGTGTCTGAGCCGTTGAATTGAGATTCTACTTTGTCTCTGTACTGACGCTTAGCTTGTTTGATAGCCTTGCGGAGGGAATAGCTGCACTGTTTGTATTCGGTCATGTTACCAGACACCTTGCCCTGATTAAAAGCAGTGGTTCGCGCTTTCAGTTTCACGCGAATGCTGCCATCAATCCACGGTTTCTGGTTAGGGAATGTTTTAATCGTTGCTATGGGAACGACATCTTCAACACACGTTCTAATGAACTCGCACACCGAATCAGCGTATTCGTCAATATTGTTATCTGACGCAATACGAAACATATCCCATTCCACGTGATGGAAGCAGTCTTGGAGTGTGGAGTCAGCTTGGTCGGACCAGCGTTGGACAGACCTCAGCGTGGGAGCCTCTTGTTTTAGTTTCTGTCTGTAGGCAGGGATCAACAAAATGGAGTCGTGGTCAGCTTTTCCGAAAGGGGGGCGGGGCAGGGCCTTATATGCGTCGCGGAAGTTAGAGTAACAATGATCCAAGGTTTTACCACCCCTGGTTGCGCAATCGATATGCTGATAAAATTTAGGGAGTCTTGTTTTCAGATTAGCCTTGTTAAAATCCCCAGCTACAATGAATGCAGCCTCCGGATAAATGGTTTCCAGTTTGCAAAGAGTTAAATAAAGTTAGTTCAGAGCCATCGATGTGTCTGCTTGGGGGGGGATATATACGGCTGTGATTATAATCGAAGAGAATTCTCTTGGTAGATAATGCGGTCTACATTTGATTGTGAGGAATTCTAAATCAGGTAAACAGAAGGATTTGAGTTCCTGTATGTTTCTTTCATCACACCATGTCTCGTTAGTCATGAGGCATACGCCCCCGCCACTCTTCTTACCAGAAAGATGTTTGTTTCTGTCGGCGCGATGCGTGGAGAAACCCGTTGGCTGCACCGCCTCGGATAGCGTCTCTCCAGTGAGCCATGTTTTCGTGAAGCAAAGAACGTTACAGTCTCTGATGTCCCTCTGGAATGCTACCCTTGCTCGGATTTCATCAACCTTGTTGTCAAGAGACTGGACATTGGCAAGAAGAATGCTAGGGAGTGGTGCACGGTGTTCCCGTCTCCGGAGTCTGACCAGAAGAGTCGTTTTTTTGGGTCGCTGCATGGAGTCCATTCCGTTGTCCTGTTTGTAAGGCAGAACACAGAATCCGCGTCGCGAAAACATATTCTTGGTCGTACTGATGGTGAGTTGACGCTGATCTTATATTCAGTAGTTCTTCTCGACTGTATGTAATGAAACCTAAGATGACCTGGGGTACTAATGTAAGAAATAACACGTAAAAAAACAAAAAACTGCATAGTTTCCTAGGAACGCGAAGCGAGGCGGCCATCTCTGTCGGCGCCGGAAGGAGTCATTACCTGATATTGTTGTCTACATGTGTCACCCAGCTGTCCTCTCCAACTAGCATGGTCACTACCGGAGTTCTTAATCCATCCTTGGAGATTCAAGCTATCTTTGCCAAATGTTCTGCACCCAGTGCTTGGGCCACTGCTGGCCACAAATCTGGACCTGTAACAGATGCATTGGAATAAACACACACACACTAAACCCATACAGAACGTAAAATTAGGCCTGTATCAATATGATAACAGTTTGTATGCTATACTATAGCATACCTGTTTTCTTCCATACTGGTTGAGAAAAAGTGTTTTCCCCCTAAGACCACCAAGTCTCCGCCACGGAGACTTGGTGGTCTTAGTGATGCATATCGTCTCTCAGATCCTCAGTCCATCTCTCACAATGGGATTCTAGTAGGTCCTATAAGACATTCACCAGCTTGTCACTGCTTGAGATCCTCCTCTCTCTCTTTGACAGCAGAGGAGCCTAGAGAAAGCATAGAGCACAGAGAAAAGCAGAACAATTACAGCAAATTGTTAGATTTCAATCCAAAAAGTCAATGAAGCTAGAGATCAGTAGATGATTAAGACTATGCATATGGGTTGTTCCATTTGATTTTAATCGCACCCCTTTTCATTTGAACAAAAAACTTTCCATACATATTTGCCTATGGTGGAAGTGGTCAGAAAGTGACTTTTTGAACCTGAATCCCAACACATTCTGGAGATAAAGGTGCCCAAAGTTGACCCATTTTGCATACACGACCATACGACGAGAAATCCATGTCTGCATCACTGGAAAAGATAAAACGGTTGAGTTGAAAAAAAGTTTTTTAATAAAACATTTAATTTAACCTTTAAGGTCAAACTCAGATTTGTTTCCATTTTCCGCATATCTTGTAGCTTAGACCCTATTTTACATCATCTGGGGTGTTTGTCTTGTGACCGCCATCGGTTAAGACACAACACACATATTATATATAAGATAAGAAAGAGTATGGAAAGCTTGTTGAAATCATAAGGGGTGTGGTCAAAAAGTGCTTAAAACCAAAATGGAACCACCCATACATATTGGACATTGTCAGAAAGGTAGAAAGAGGTTTTACTGGCTGGTGTGTTTATGGATATATTCAATCGCTCCCTATCCCAGTCTGCTTTCCCCACATGCTTCAAGATGGCCACCATTGTTCCTGTACCCAAGAAGGCAAAGGTAACTGAACTACAGTTTTTTTTTTTACAGAAGTTTAGATACACTTTAGCCAAATACATTTAAATTCAGTTTTTCACAATTCCTGACATTTAATCCTAGTAAAAATTCCCTGTCTTAGGTCAGTTAGGATCACCACTTTATTTTAAGAATGTGAAATGTCAGAATAACAGTAGAAATATTTATTTCAGCTTGTATTTCTTTCATCACATTCCCAGTGGGTCAGAAGTTTACATACACTCAATTAGTAATTGGTAGCATTGCCTTTAATTTGATTGACTTGGGTCAAACGTTTTGAGTAGCCTTCCACAAGCTTCCCACAATAGGTTTGGTGAATTTTGCCCCATTCTTCCTGACAGAGCTGGTGTAACTGAGTCCGGTTTGTAGGTCTCCTTGGGCACACATGCTTTTTCAGTTCTGCCCACAAATGTTCTATAGGATTGAGGTCAAGGCTTTGTGATGGCCACTCCAATACCTTGACTTTGTCCTTAAGCCATTTTGCCACCATTTTGGAAGTATGCTTGTGGTCATTGTCCGTTTGGAAGACCCATTTGCGACCAAGCTTTAACTTAACTGATGTCTTGAGATGTTGCTTCAATATATCCGCATAATTTTCCTCCCTCATGATGCCATCTATTTTGGAAAGTGCACCAGTCCCTCCTGCAGCAAAGAACCCCCACAACATGATGGCCAAACAGTTATATTTTTGTTTCATCAGACCAGAGGACATTTCTTCAAAAAGTACAATCTTTGTCTCCATGTGCAGTTGCAAACCATAGTCTGGCTTTTTTATGGCGGTTTTGGAGCAGTGGCTTCTTCCTTGCTGAGCGGCCTTTCAGGATATGTCGATATAGGACTCGTTTTACTGTGGATATAGATACTGTTGTACCTGTTTCCTCCAGCATCTTCACAAGGTATTTTGCTGTTGTTCTGGGATTGATTTCCACTTTTCGCACCAAAGTACATTCATCTCTAGGAGACAGAACACATCTCCTTCCTGAGTGGTATGACAGCTGCGTGGTCCCAGCTGCGTGGTCCCATATACTCGCGTACTATTGTTTGTACAGATGAACGTGGTACCTTCAGGCGTTTGAAATTTCTCCCAAGGATGAACCAGACTTGTGGAGGTCTAGAATTTGTTTTCTGAGGTCTTGGCTGATTTCTTTAGATTTTCCCATGATGTCAAGCAAAGAGGCACTGAGTTTGAAGGTAGGCCTTGAAATGCATCCACAGGTACACCTCCAATTGACTCAAATGATATCAATTACCCTATCAGAAGCTTCTAAAGCCATGACGTCATTTTCTGGAATTTCCCAAGCTGTTTAAAGGCACAGTCAACTTAGTGTATGTAAACTTCTGACCCACTGGAATTG
Source organism: Oncorhynchus clarkii lewisi (assembly GCF_045791955.1). Taxonomy (NCBI): domain Eukaryota; kingdom Metazoa; phylum Chordata; class Actinopteri; order Salmoniformes; family Salmonidae; genus Oncorhynchus; species Oncorhynchus clarkii. The sequence goes on along the minus strand of NC_092177.1, from coordinate 28,017,379 downwards.
TGATACAGTGAAATAATCTGTATGTAAACAATTGTTGGAAAAATTACTTGTGTCATGCACAAAGTATATGTCCTAACCGACTTGCCAAAAACAGGAAATTTGTGGAGTGGTTGAAAAAACGAATTTTAATGACTCCAACCTAAGTGTGTGTAAATATCCGACTTCAACTGTAAATGACTACCGCCTCGTAGCACTCACTTCTGTCATCATGAAGTGCTTTGAGAGACTAATAAAGTATCATATCACCTCCACCTTACTGGCCACCCTAGACCCACTTCAGTTTGCATACCGCCCTAAAAGGTCCACAGACGATGCAATCTCCACCACACTGGCCTATCCCATCTGGATAAGAGGAATATCTATGTAAGAATGCTGTTCACTAACTACAGCTCAGTATTCAACACCATAGTACCCTCCAAGCTCATCATCAAGCTGGAGGCCCTGGGTCTCAACCTCACCTTGAGCAATTGGGTCCAGGTCTTTCTGACAGGCTGCCACCAAGTGGTGAAGGTAGGAAACAACATCTCCCCCTCGCTGACCCTCAACACTGGGGCCCCACAAGGGTGCGTGCTCAGGACCCTCCTGTACTCCCTGTTCACCCACGACTGCATGGCCATGCACGCCTCCAACTCAATCATCAAGTTTGCAGACGACACAACAGTAGTGGGCTTGATTACCAACAACGACGAGACAGCCTACAAGGAGGAGGTGAGGGCACTCGGAGTGTGGTGTCAGAAAAACAACCTCTCACTCAACGTCAACAAAACAAAGGAGATGATCGTGGACTTCAGGAAACAGCAAAGGGAGCACCCCCCTATCTACATCGAAGGGACAGCAGTGGAGAAAGTTTCAAGTTCCTCAGTGTACACATCAACGACAAACTTAAATGGTCCACCCACACAGACAGTGTGGTGAAGAAGGCGCAACAGCACCTCTTCAACCTCAGGAGGCTGAAGAAATTTGGCTTGTCACCCAAAACCCTGACTAACTTCTACAGATCCACATCCTGTCGAGAGAGCATCCTGTCAGACTGTATCATAGCCTGGTATGGCAACTGCTCTGCCCTCAACCGCAAGGTTGCGGTCTGCACAACGCATCACCGGGGGCAAACTATCTGCCCTCCATGACACCTATAGCACCCGATGTCACAGGAAGGCAAAAAATATCATCAAAGACAACAACCACTGGACCCACTGCCAATTCACACCACTACCATCCAAAAGGCGAGGTCAGTACAGGCGCATCAAAGCCTTGACCGAGAGTCTGAAGAATAGCTTCTATCTCAAGGCCATCAGACTGCTAAACAGCAATCACTTAACTCAGCAGAGAGGCTGCTGCCTACATAGAGACCCAATCACTGGCCACTTTAACAAATTGATCACTAGTCACTTTAACAATGCCACTTTAATAATGTTTACATATCTTACATTACTCAAAGTATATAATACAGTATATGCATATGATATCTAGTTGCACCTTTCCTATGCCGCTCGGTCATGGTTTATCCATATATTTAAATGTACATATTCTCAATCACCCCTTTTAGATTTGTGTGTATTAGGTAGTTGTTGGGGAATTGTTTGATTACTTGTTAGATATTTCTGCACTGCTGGAACCAGAAGCATTTCACTACACTCGCATTAACATCTGCTAACCATGTGTATGTGACCAACATAATTTGATTTCTCCGCCCAAAATCTGAGAGTAAAGTAACATGTCGGAAACAAAATGTCACGACAATCCTGATAGAAACAGCGAACTTATCAGTTAACTTTCCAAATGTAGACAAAACAATATTCTAGACAAGCTGGGATATTTTTTGTCGGTAAAATTAGGTATGCGAGAAATGGCGGTGGAAAGCCTTTATGCACAACTATTTATATAACAACAATAATATCGAAGTAAACTTGGGAGTTACCAATGAATGATATGTTGTGCGGTCCTCCCAGGAACTCAGGAAAGCATGCAGTTTATTAGGCTTCAGATTAAATATGTTGTGATGAACTTCACAGGATGGTGAACAGTGATGAGCTTGATGCATCTTTTAAATAAATATCGAGTGTCTTATTCTGGTGATATTATGATCGACGCTTGGCTGCCGTTTGACAAATAAAACGTATATTTATTCTGCGCCCAATACGTGTGTGGTTTAGACCCAGTGGCCTGGCGCCCCCTGGAGGAGAATATAGTAAAGCCGTACAGGCTCCAAGATCTGGTATATTTCAACATCTCAATCAAAAACGCTAAACTCACCTTTGACCCTATCATCACGCAAATGCTTACAGTATGGCGTTCAATGGGGATCAATTGCAAATATATTATTAATCACCCACATATTATTTATTTTATTTTCAATCCCAGCCCCTGTCCCCGCAGGAGGCCTTTTGGTAGGCATCATTGTAAATAACAATTTGTTTTTAACTGACTTGCCTAGTTAAATAAAGGTTAAATTAAAAAAAAGATGCCATTGTTTAATAATGACAGTCTCATTTTGGGTGGCCAGCCTATATGTTTTCCAGCTTGAGGGGGGAATTCATACTCTCTCTGACATTGTGGACAGTTGAAACCTACATGCGTTCCAAGACATGAAAAAGCAATACCATCTGCCTGGTTTTCATTTTTATTTTATTTGCAGCTTCGTTCTGCTCTAAGTGCTTATGGAGTATGTTGGGGATCTGATCATCTCATCCTATCCACAAAATAATAATGGCATGGGTAAGGGCAGTCTCCAAATTATATATATCAATCAAACTTATTTATAAAGCCATTTTTACATCAGCCGATGTCACAAAGTGCTGTACAGAAACACAGCCTAAAACCCCAAACAGCAAGCAATGCAGATGTAGAAGCACGATGGCTATGAAAAACTCCCTAGAAAAGCAGGAACCTAGGAAGAAACCTAGAGAGGAACCAGGCTCTGAGGGGAGGCCAGTCCTCTTCTGGCTGTGCCAGGTGGAGATTATAACAGTACATGACCAAGATGTTCAAACGTTCATAGATGACCAGCATGGTCAAATAATAATAATCACAGTGGCTGTAGAGGGTGCAACAGGTCAGCACCTCAGGAGTAAATGTTCAGTTGGCTTTTCATAGTCGATCATTTAGAGTTAGAGACAGCAGGTGCGGTAGCGAGAAAGAGAGAGAGAGAGTCGAAATAGCATGTTCGAGACAAGGTAGCACGTTCGGTGAACAGGACGCGCTACCTTGTCCCGAACCAGCATGGTATATATTCCTATTCAAACCAACATATTACCAATCTATTAACAATGGAACAAAGATATACCAGCAGTAGATATTAACTGGAGTACTGTCTGGTCCAACATCATATTCTCATCAGGAACCCAAATGACTCACTACAATTTTGCCACATGAGTTATGCGACTCCTAAACAACTTTTCCAGATGAACATAAACTCAACCCCTGTCTGTATGCTCTGCCCCCAGGGTACTCCTGGCACATTTGTGTGACTAAACTGCACACTTTAGAGTGACCTTTTATTGTCTCAAGCGCAAGGTGCACCTGTGTAATAATCATGCTGTTTAATCAGCATGTTGATATGCCACAGCCTGTCAGGTGGATGGATTATCTTGGCAAAGAAGAAATGCTCACTAACAGGGATGTAAACACAATTCCACACAATTTGAGAGACATAAGCTTTTTGTGCATATGAGAGGGGGGGAGGGGGGGGGGGGGATGTCTCTTGGTTTGTTTGTTTGTTTGTCACAAAAACAACAAGAAATCCTGCTCTTTTGTCCATAATAATTTCCTCATGTAAGCTACAACTGCACTGTATACTGAAAAAAAAACATCAGTAGAGTTGAAAATGAGATGGAAACCCATTTAACTTCTATTTTTTACAGCAACGATTGTTGTAATGTACACTATGTCACCAAGCAAAGCCTTTTTTAGCAATAAATATCAGTTTGATGCAAACACCCCTCTGGTGGGAGAATATATTGTTTTTATGCAGATTTTAGAATATTTGCATGAAAATCTGTCGCCAAGTGGATGGAAACCTAGACACTGTTACCTAGCTACCTAGCTAATGAGACTGTCGAATTTGGTCAACAACAAAAAAGCTTTCTAATTTGCTACGTGAGGCCTATTTGATTGAATATACGTTTTGTAATGGTTAGGTTGTTACAAATGCACAGACATAAGTGGACGCACGTGGCATTTTGGCAACTTACCTGAAAACGACTTGATATTGGAGTTTTGCCTGTTGTCATAGAGATAGATGATAGAGATACATGATTATCCAATAAGACATTTCAGCATGGACATTGTCATCAAGGGCTTCCACCATTTTAAAGTAGTCAACTACTGAACTGGGAGCAATCAGCCAATGAAGAAGAAAATGTACTACTTTAAAATGGAGACAGCCTCAATGGCTCTGCCCATGCTGTCACAGACACTATAATTGTACAGATACAAAGATGAGTTCTCTCTCTCTCTGTATGTATGTATGGCTGGCATACATATGACCTCTCTTTGGCTAGAATGGTCCCACCTGATTTCGCCTCCTCCCACCTGCATTCCATCTTTGAGGACATGTACTTCCATTGTTAGAGCGGTCACTCTAATACAGGGATGGGAAACGTTGATGTGTGTGGGGGCCACAAAAAAACTAAACTCATTAGGGGCCGCAGTGGCTCGTGGGTCTGCGTACCACTAACATGAGCTAATTGAGTGCTGCTCATGCGCAACCAAATTTCAAAATTACACCTTGTATATTCTATTATTCTAACTCTCAATAGTAAGTTGATACTCAACTGAGTTCCTAAAAAAAATAAAACACTTTTATTTTTTGGTCCGCTGTCCTACAAAAGGGGGCCAAATGCCCAGTTGCCCATCCTTGCTCTAATATCTTGTCAATATAATAGACAATATTTGACATTGTGCATCCTCCTCATAGCTGCCATTACCTGGATCCTCACAGTTTCCCATGTGCTGCCAGTGGTACACTCTGTTTTGGAGATCAAGCTGGGGTAGGTAGAATGGTATGATTGGCAGGGTCACTGTCCTAGCAGAGTGTTTTTGCATGCAGAACCTAAGGTTCAGAACACCTTGTGCCTGCAAATGTTTCCTTTGTAAAGGTCATTACAAAGGAAATACATAGTTAGCAACAGAAGAGACAGAAAAACAAGCCATCCAGTCAAGACATGCAAATAAAAAGTAGGCTAGCTAACTAGCTTCCAGAAATTGGGAATAGCTAGGTAGCTAACTGCACTGTTGTGCATGACGTTGTAGCACCCTCAGAGATGGTCAGTGGTGAAAAAAGTACCCAATTCTCATACTTGAGTAAAAGTTCAGATACCTTAATAGAAAATGACTCAAGTAAAAGTGAGTCACCCAGTAAAATACTACTTGTGTAAAAGTCTTTAAAATGTTTGGTTATAAATACACTTAAGTATCAAAAGTAACTGTAATTGCTAAAATATACTTAAGTCTCAAAAGTAAAATATTATAATTTCAAATTCTCCCCAGAGATATCACAAAACATGAAAATAACGATGGAGGAGCAAGTTGAATATGGTGACTGTTTTCCTTAGCCCTTTCCAGCTTGTGGTGACCATTTTTGGAGTGTCAAACGCTAACGAAAAAGAAGGAACCGTTGTAATGAACACTTATGAGAATGGAGGACTGAATTTTCTGGATTTTACTACTTTAAATAATACTTTTAAGATCAATTGGATAAAACAATTCCTAAGAAGACCCACTTCTATCTGGAATTTTATTCCTCATCATGTCTTCTCTACTTTTGGTGGCCTTAACTTCATGTTGTTTTGCAATTATAATATTGACAAAGTTCCAGTGAAACTTTCTGCTTTTCATCGGCAGATTTTCTTGTCATGGTCCTTAATTTAAAAACACAATTTTTCTCCACACAGATATTATATATGGAATAATCGGGATATATTGTATAAAAATACCTCTCTGTTTTTAGAATATTGGTTCCGAAATAATATCCTATTGGTGAGCCAACTGGTAAATGCAGAGGGTCTTTTACTCAGTTATAAAGAATTCTTATCACTTTACAAGGTCCCTGTAACACCTAAAGATTTTGCAATTGTTTTAGATGCCATTCCCTCAGGTGTTGCTATGTTATTCAGGAACGTGTCAAGACCTGACCCTCAGAGCCTACCTTCTGTTGACCCTGTTGACTCATCAGTAGGAAAGATTTGTTTCTCTTTTGGTCCATTCAACAACAGAGCGATACGATCCTTGTTTCAGCAGGATGTTGTATCTATCTATACCTTATGTCATGCCTTATTGGAATGGATTTATTGATAATATCTGTTGGAAAAAAGTTTGGATGTTCCACACACATACCTACTTGTTAACAAAATTAAGGAAGTTTCCTTTAAAATTATTCATAAATATTATCCTGCCAACCACTATATGAAGAAGTTTAAGGAAAACATCAACTCAAATTGCTCCTTTTGTAATGACCACCCAGAAACAGTTGTGCATCTTTTTTGGCATTGTATGCATGTAAGAAAACTGTGGCAAGACATCAGTAGGTTTATCATTGAACACATTTATGAAGATTTTTTCACTATTGTGGAGAGATGTACTGTTTGGATTATTTACATACAATAGAAATAAGCGGAATAATTTTTATGTAATTAATTTCATTATTCTTTTGGCCAAATTTCATATACACAAATGTAAATTTACAAACAGAAAACCACATTTTCGTACCCTACAAAAATAAATTGAACTGTATTTTAAGACAGTTAAATGCTCTACTAACAAAAAAGCTGTTAGAATTGTAAGTATATGCATGTCCCTTAAGGTCCTTGTGTAATTGTAATGTGATATTGTACCCCCTAGCTCGATTGTCTATTGTTTGTAATCTATGTATGCTTGTGTTCTCTCATGTGCTTTATGTATTGATTTGAAATTAATAAAAATAAAAAAATAAAATAAAAAGAAGGAACCGGAAGTGGTAGGAAAACGTCACTCTTCTGCTCGTTCTACTGTTCAACATGGCGCCCAAGGTAGACTAACATGAGCTAACGAGCTGTTGCCAGTTTTACCTTTTTATCGTTTGAAATTAGTGTTTACGTTTGATTAGCAAGCTATTATGCAGGAATGTAACCCGTGTAAATAACTTACCCAACCGACAGATAAGGTGAAATAATGGAAACTCAAGGAATAGAACAGATGTTTGACTTCCAGCGGTAAGAACAAGATGTGTTGTTGTCAAGACAAGTATCTAACGTTAGCTAACTAGCAGCTTGCTAAATTAGCTTATCAGTACTCCCATAGCAAACATTATCCATAGTCTTGGTTGATCATAATCGGCTCTGGCTAGTAGCTAGCTAGGTCACAGTCTTCTTGCCTTCTATTTAGCTTGTTAGGTAGCAAAATATATCAGTATTGTTATGAACGACGTTAGCTAACTAGTTAGCTATTATCTTGATTAGTATCAATAAGTAACATTCGTTTGTTTACTAGCTAGTAGCCATCTAAGCAACATTATGCTGTTATTCTTAACACGTTTAGCCAACTAACGTTAGCAGTTTTATAATCTTGCTAATTTTTAATCTGTCCGGTTGGACTCGGAATATTTTGCCTGACCATGACCACACTGAAAATCTGTGTCTTAAACAGGTTGCCAAACGATGGACTGGTCCTGTTGCTGGTATTGCTTTACTCTCCAGTTGGCCTGTGTTTGATGTTACTACGAATCTTCGTAGGTGCACATGTGTTTTTGGTGAGCTGTGCACTCCCAGACAGTCTTGCTAGAAGGTAAGGGTAGTTTTGCATTATTGACTAGCAGTTGAAGGTTGACTCAGCAATATAACGTCATCATACACCTTGGGCTGACTTCCTCCTTATAATAAAACCAACATCTGACTAGACTGCAACAATTGGCTTCTCCCAATATGGGAAGAAGAGTGAAAATTTGGAATAGCCAATTGTGGGAAGTCTTGGCAGATTTGGAATAGTTTTTTAAATGTAACCTTTATTTAGCTAGGCAAGTCAGTTAAGAAAAAATCTTTATTTACAATGACGGGCCTACCGGGAAACAGTGGGTTAACTGCCTTGTTCAGGGGCAGAACAACAGATGTCAGCTCGGGGATTCAATCCAGCAGCCTTTAGTTGCTGGTCCAACACTCTAACCACCTGCCACGCTAGAGTTCATGTAGTATTTCTCAGTTTCAAAACATATTCTCCTGTTTTGTGCTTACAGAATCTAACTCAAAGCTTTCTTCCTGTTCCAGATTCATTGTGAGAGTAATGTCCTCAGTCCTTGGTATGCACGTGAGACAGAACAGCCCACGTTTAAGAGACAAAAGCACAAAACTGTACATTTGCAATCACGTGACCCAGTTTGACCACAACATTGTCAATCTTCTGACCTCGTGCAATACAGTGAGTATTTTGGTTGATTAAGTGAAGCTCTTTATAGTGTTGCATTTTGAGCTCCTGGAGTTGTGCTTGCCCAACTGAACAAAGATCTCTTTGTTTAGAGATACAGCTGCATTGACTCAACCGTTGGCCATCAGCCAGTGTTTATTTATTTTGACCATGTCATGTGACCTGTCTGCTCCTCTGCTCAGCCCATGCTGGAGGACTCTGCGGGCTTCGTGTGTTGGGCCAGAGGCTTCATGGAGCTGGGTGCCATATCGGGCCAGGATGAGATGGAGTCCCTCAGGAGATACTGCTCCTCTCCAGGAACTCTGCCCCTTCTCCTCTTCCCTGAGGAGGACACAACCAATGGGCGCGCTGGCCTGCTTAAGTTCAGGTGAGCCACAATACACTGCATTTTTCCTGTCCTCAAGAGTATTGAGTTCTGTCTGTCACTCTATTTGTTTTTGAAGTTGGTTTCTTCAAACCAAGAGTATCACTGCCCCACACACTGCTTAAAGCATCATGTGCATATCAGTGCTTTCTATGGGGTTTATCCTATGCATAAATACAGATGTTTTGTATTTGATTATATCTGCCCTCTTTGTATAAGGGAGAGTGGGGTAAGTTGAGCCTAAGGGTTAGTTGAGCCACCCTTTGTTTCTAGGAAACCATACACAAAATGAATAATGTTACCAAAATATTTGGGAAGAGGTCATCATTTCATTGAGTCTGAAGGATGAAGCCACATGGGAAAAGTGGTAAGCAAGTTTGTTCTAAAAAAAACAGATTTTCATAAAGCCCAATTAATTTAAGTTATACGTTTCATGATGCTTGTGTTTGTGATTGATGTTAACTGTTAATTCAGGGTTTCCCAAACTCGGTCCTCTGGACCCCAAGGGGTGCACATTTTGTTTTTTGCCCTACCACTACACAGCTGATTCAAATAATCAACCAATCATCAAGCTTTGATGATGTGAATCAGCTGTGTAGTGTTAGCACAAACAACTAAACATGAACCCCATGGGGTCTCAAAGATCAAGTTTGGGAAACGCTGTGTTAATTGGTTAGCCGCCGAAAATACATTTGACCGGTCATGCTTATCGGTCTATAGGTTCATTTGCATTATTTAGTGGAATTAAATGGGCGTGTGTATTTTCATTGGTGGAATTAAATTGGCGTGTGTGTTTTCATTAGTCGTCATGTATGTTATTTATCACGCGTACAAAGCCTAGTTTGAAGAGTGGGATAGCCTACCATCTGTCAGACAGCACGAGAGTAGCTCCTCATAAAACCTGTAAACTACTGGAGTGAGACGTGCTTTTAGAAGCCCAGTCATTGTGCAACAAATAACTATTCTAAACGCAATCGCATGTTAACTGTTTTGATGGTCACGATTTTAAAGAGATTTTTTTATTTCTCAATCTCAACTCGTAATTAAAAGCATGTCTCCCATTGCCATTCGAGTGCAAAGGCTATAGTCAACAGTAGGCAGGCTATCAGCGCGTCAGCCACCACTTTGTATTGTGAGCTTGAGGCAGTACAGTGTATTGTGAGCTTGAGGCAGTACAGTGTATTGTGAGCTTGAGGCAGTACAATTGTTTAAAACGTTTTACTGAACTTTTTACTTTACTGTAAATGAGGTATGTCTTACCTTGCTTCAAATTAGCCTAGTGAAAATCCAACCATAGAAACGTGGAGGCAATTATTTAATAGAATTCCTCATGCCATTAACCAGCATTTCTCTACTGTTGATTTTCTTATCAACTTTCCTTCATTCTCCGGAACCAAAGGAACAGTCCTAGTCATATTAGCAACTCATCCTTGTTGTTGCTATTAGATTCCCCTTCTTTCTAAATTTGTAGCCAAGATTTTAATCTCTGTCACATGGAACCACTCGCATTAGGTGTGCTCTTAATGAAACATGTTAATTCCTTGTATGCATACATAATCATTTCTGTTGGTCACGCAATTTTACTGTTTAGGAATTTTTATTTACTGTTATTTGGCCGGTTAATGAGGGTCGGATAGTCGGCAGCAAAATTGACAGATATTTTCTAATCTAAACCAAAGTAGATCGTTTTAAGATTGATTTATACATCAGTTGGGGTCTCTACTAGCATTCAAACTCTAGGTGGCCTTCTGCATTCTGCCTTCTCCCTTCAGTTCTCAGCGGTTAGCTTCGCCCACGACTGACTCATGTAAACTACAATCCCCACGCTGTGTTTTAACTTTTAGAAATGTCAATAATCATCGCTTGCTAAACGGCTTTCTTAACATATGACCCTTATCTTTCATCAGTGAGGAAGGATCCTTCAAATAAGAAATATACACTTACTGTAGCAGTTTTGCACTGATCCATACAGCTATGGGTTCCTCCATCAGACAACTACACTTCCACTACACTTCCAGAGTTATGCTTACACACAGGCATTTGGAGAACGCTAGATAGCTAATTAACACAGGTGGTCTCCTCTGTTTTCCGTAAACAAGCACTGTAACATGGAGATATGGCCTTGCGGAAACACTAACCCAAAAAGGTGTGTATCAATTTTAACCTTTTTGTTTTTAGAAAACGAGTTCTCGCTTATATGAAAGATATGGTCCTTATGCTTTTTAAACCGTACCACAAGCAATGCGTGTTCAGACCGAGCGCCGGGGCTCTTAACAAAAATCCCCGTGCAGAAGACGCCTTCGTACAATTTCTTATGTGTGTTATGTAATAGAACTGAGAGTCATCATCAAGGCCTAGGGTCTCTATAAGCTACAATATGAGGTCTTAAACCTAGCATGAAAATACATCCTTGTACCTTTTTGTGGGCTAATATAGTCAACATTTTTGCCAATGGCTACCATACCCCATAAAAATTATGATTACGTTTTGTCAGTTTTATGCATAATATTTTTGCAATGTGTCATGCATATGAACTCAAGATATTGTATTTTTATTGTTACAGAGCAGACATCATCATGCCCCGTGTATACAAATGTAAAACAAGCAGGAGTCTAGCCCCTCTTGAGGTTCTTGAGAGAGCAGCCAAGGAAGTGAGAGAAGGGAAGAAGTCCATTCAAGCAGCAGCAAAGGATGAACAAATAGACTGAATTGACAGTAAAGGGATGCATTGACAAAAAAGAAAACAAACATGTACCTGTGTGAAAGAGAGGCTATGACAGAGTAGCAGAGGAACACAAGGTCTTATCTGATGACATGGAGTCAGCTTGATAAACATATCAATAATCTTGCAGATCAGTTTCATGGTCTTGGTAGCTTCAAATGCAAAGAACTAGCCTACAAATTGGCACATCGAAACAACATACCTGTCCCAGGCAACTGGTCAAGAAATTTAAGGGTAAGTGATATTGAACAGAGAGCTCTATATCTGAATGTAGGCATACATTTAAGATATACAATATACCACACCCCCATTCCATGAATTCAACTTTGACCAACCAGCACCATCACCCATTGTCACTGGACACAATCACCCACTTACCCCAAGGCGGCTCAACATACCCTGTCCATATGCTCAGCTTACCCTAAGTTGTGCCAAGAGAATAACTTTTTTTTAAAACTTATGTTTACATTAATTCTGATTATTTCCAGGGATACCACATCCTGAAATATGTGTAGATATCTTTGTTACAAAGAATACTACATTTCCCTTGACATAGTGATGATGAATGTAATATATATATATATATATATATATATATATATTACTTACCCCACTCTCGCCTTCACAAATACATTTTCTAGTTTTCACCAGTAGGACAGAGAACTATTGCTATTAGCAACTTACATGGTTAGTGATTTATTAGCAGGTGATTAGAGGAGAATCTGTCCTGAGCAGAATGCCAACACTGCTATAGGCTGCCCCTGTACTGCCCATGTATTACTGGTGCTAAGAGCTGGTGTTCAACCCGTTTTCTCTCCCTCAGCTCCTGGCCTTTCTCCTTGACTGATTCCATTCAACCTGTGGCCTTGCAAGTGAAGAGACCATTTCTAGCTCTGGTAATACGATCAAAACTAAACTGCCTCTTTCTCATATTTTAAAAGCAATGTGGTATATTTAGCAATATACATTTGGTGAAAGTTTTTGTTTAAAGAGTTGGGCTTTCAAGGGACAACAACTGTTGTTTCTTCAGTCTTGTTGAGTAGACTCGTAATATATGGTAGATGAGTGGGTGTGCATTTAAATGGGAGGAGCAAGTTCCACACTAAACATGACATTTTTATAGAAATTCTAAGAAAGTGTGACATTATTTCCTTTGTTTGTTTTGAGACACCACTCGTATATTAGTTGATCAAGCCATCATTTCGTCCAACAGTCCATAGGAAGACCTGTAAAATTGTTTTACACACCGCTTGTAGACTAAATATGTTTTTGTGCACTTGATTTGTCACTGTTAGTCTTAACATATTTCTGTCAGACACATGCAGAGGATTTCCTGTAATGAAAGCGCTAATGTAGTTTGTTCCTCTTTCTCCAGAGCACGCCAGACTCCTTCTGGCTGACAGAACTGTTGTGGACCTTTTTCGTCCCGTGTACAGTGTACCATGTAAGGTACTAAATAATTACTGTCTCTTACTATTTGTCATTGTCCGGGTTCTGGTTGGACCTTGTAATAGAATTGATATTTGACAACTTTTGTTTGTCCTTGAAGTCCACTCCATTACTCATTGGAAAATTCCCTTAGAATTAGCAGTGGTTTGTCCTAGATATGTGACGCTCTTGCCATTTCAGAGTTAATGTTTAGTCAGCGTCAGCAGTACAGTTCCTAGTGAAAGTCTACACACTTCACATTTTGCTGCCTTAAAATTCAATCTTAACTAGTGACTCCCCGTCCGGGAGCGTAATCATCGACTGACACTAATTAGCATAACGCAACGGACATAAATATTCCTAGAAAATAATCCTATTCATGAAAATCACAAGTGAAATATATTGAGACACAGCTTAGCCTTTTGTTAATCACCCTGTCGTCTCAGATTTTCAAAATATGCTTTACAGCCAAAGCTAGACAAGCATTTGTGTAAGTTTATCGATAGCCTAGCATAGCATTTTGTCCAGCTAGCAGCAGGTAACTTGGTCACGGAAATCAGAAAAGCAATCAAATTAAATCGTTTACTTTTGATGAGCTTCGGATGTTTTCCCTCACGAGACTCCCAGTTAGATAGCCAATGTACCTTTTTATTATTATTTTATTATTTATTATTATTTTTGTAGGCGAAATAGCTCCGTTTGTTCTTCACATTTGGCTGAGAAATTGACCGGAAATTGCAGTCACGAAAACGCCGAAATATATTCCAAATTAGCTCCATAATATCGACAGAAACATGGCAAACGTTGTTTATAATCAATCCTCAAGGTGTTTTTCAAATATCTATTCGATAATATATCCACCGGGACAATTGGTTTTTCAGTAGGACCGATTGGAATAATGGCTAGCTCCTGTATTTTACGTGAGAATCACTCTGAGAGCCATCAGGTGACCACTTGCGCAATGTAGCCTCTTACGGGTATTCTTCAATAAATGCGTAAAACTACGTCACAATGCTGTAGACACCTTGGGGAATACGGAGAAAAAGTAATCTGGTTGATAGCCCATTCACTGCTCAATAGGGACGCATTGGAACGCAGAGCTTTCAAAAGATGAGTCACTTCCAGATTGGATTTTTCTCAGGCTTTCGCCTGCAATATCAGTTCTGTTATACTCACAGACAATATTTTTACAGTTTTGGAAACTTTTTAGTTTTCTATCCTAAGCTGTCAATTATATGCATAATCTAGCATTTTGTCCTGACAAAATATCCCGTTTACTACAGGAACGTTATTTTTCCATAAATGAAAATACTGCCCCCTAGTCACAAAAGGTTTTAAGGGATTACTTTTTGTTTTTTCCTACAGATCTAAACATCCCACACCACATTTCCCAAATGGAATAATAGAACATTTCCCAAATGGAATAATATAACATTTTCCTAATGAATAATAAAAAAACAATTGGATATGTCTTTACCCCCCAGAGTTAATACTTGGTGGAAACACCTTGGACATTCATTATAGCTGTGAATAATATTCGATCAGATTCTACCAACTTTGCCCAACCCTTAGGTCAACATACAGTACAGTTTTTGAATGACTACCTCATCTCTGTACCCACACACATACAATTATCTGTAAGGTCTCTCAGACAAACGGTGAATTTCAAACACGGATTCAACCACAAACACCAAGGTGTGCCTCGCAAAGAAGGGCACCTATTGGTAGATGGGTATAAAAGAAAATTAGCTTACGTCAATAAGAATTCAACCCCTTTGTTATAGTAAGCCTACATACGTTCAGGAGTAAAACTGTGAATAACAAGTCACATAAGTTGCATGGACTCATTCTGTGTGCAATAAATGTATTTTAACTTCATTTTTGAATGAGTGCCTCATCTCTGTACCCTACACATACAATTATCTGTAAGGTCCCTCAGTTAAGAAGTGAATTTCAAACACAGATTCGACCACAAAGATCAGGGAGGCCTCGCTAAGAAGAGCATGTATTGGTAGATGGGTACAATTTAAAAAAGCACACATTGAATATCCCTTTGACCATTGTGAAGTTATTAATTACACTTTGGATGGTGTATTTAACAAAATAAAACATATTTTTTAACCTTAACTGACTTGCCTAGTTAAATAAAGAACAAATTCTTATTGATCTGTACACCCAGTCACTACAAAGATACAGGCGTCCTTCCTAACTCAGTTTCCGGAGACGAAGGAAATCCCTCAGGGAGGCCGATGGTAACTAAACGGTTACACACTTTAAGCTTTGATAGGAGAACTGAGGATGGATCAACAACATTGTAGTTACTCTACAATACTTGCCTAATTGACAGAGTGAAAAGAAGGAAGCCTGTGCAGAATAAAAATATTCCAAAACATGCATCCTGTTTGCAACACGGCACTAAACTAATTTTGCCTTAAAATGTGGCAAAGCAAGTAACTTTCTGTCTGGAATTCAAAGTGTTATGTTTGGGAAAAATCCAATAAAACAAGTACCACTCTCCATATTTAAGCATAATGGTATGTTATGGGTATGCTTGTAATCGTAATGGACTAGGTAGTTTTTCTGGTTAAAAAAAGAAACGGAATGGAGCTAAGCACAGGCAAAATCCTAGATGAAAACCTACTTCAGTCTGCTTTCCACCAGACACTGGGATATTTAATTTACCTTTCCGCAGGACAATAACCTAAAACACAACTCCAAATCTACACTGGAGTTGCTTACCAAGAAGACAGTGATAGTTTTGACTTAAATCACCTTGAAAAGCTATGGCAAGACCTGAATATGGTTGTCCAGCAATGATCAATAACCAATTTGACAGAAATAATAATAATGTGCCAATATTATACAATCCAGGTGTGCAAAGCTCTTAGAGACTTACCCAGAAAGACTCGCAGCTGGAATCGCTGCCAAAGGTGATTCTAACATGTATTGACTCAGAGGTGTGAATTCCTGTATTTAATTTTCAATAAATTCGCTAACATTTCTGAAAACATGCTTTCACTGTCATGGGGTATTGTGTGTAGATGGTTGAGAGAGAAAAATAAATGTATCCATTTTGAATTCAGGCTGTAACACAACAAAATGTGGAATAAGTCAAGGGGTATGAAAACTTTGGTCAAAATGTCTCGAGCTCAGTTTGGTTGGGAGTCTTTGATAGAAAGCAATTTTCAAACCTTGTCTCTGATTTGCATGCACATTTAAGACAGGACTGAGATTTGACCACTCAGGAACACTCAACATCTCTTGAAGCCATTCTGGTGCGTCTTTGGCATTAATATGTAATTGTCCCACTGAAAAATAAAACTGCTTTGCTCCTGGGTATGCTCTTTCATATTTATTTAGATCCTGACAAACTCCCCAGTCCCTAAATGGCCAATTTCTTTGCCGTGTTGTCTTGCAGTATTACTTAATGGCCGTGTTGCAAACAGAATGGATGATTTGGAGTGGATTTTTTTTAAAGGCCACTAATGTGGGGTGAATGCAATCTTCTGTATTTTAACGTATTGGCAGCATCATGTTATGGGTATGCTTGTCACCGGCAGGGAACTGTGGAGTTTGTCAGGATCAAAATAAATATGAAATGAACAAAGGCCAAATAAAAAGTTAAAGGAAACCCTTTCTTAGTCTTCTGAAAACATAACCCTGGTATAAACCAATATGTGTTCAGTGTTCCTGAATGGTCCATTCTCAGTCCTGACTTAAATCTGCTTGAAAGTCAGAGACAAGGTTAGAATATTACTGTCCGTCAATGATTCCCAACCTTATTTACTTAGCTTGAGTTATTTTGACAAAAACAATGGCTTTATGTTGCCCAAAGGTGGTGCAAGGTTGGTAGAACCTGTTTCAAAATGATTCACAGCTGTAATGGCTGCCGAAGGTGCTTCCACCAAGTATTAACTCTGGAGCGGGTGAAGATGAACGCAATCAATACATTTTTTATTTTTTATTATTAATTAGGAACATTTTCTATAATTTTTCTTTCACTTTAAAAACGTGGAGTAGGTTGTGTAGATCGTAGGAAAGAAATCCAATTGACTCTTATTTAATTTTAAGTCAACAAAAGGTGAAGAATATGCAAGCGGTATGTAGACTTTCACTAGCGACTGTTGTCATAACTTTTCAACCAGCTTGATTAGAGCTAGAAGCAAGTTTACATCAAGAGGCAAGTTTAAGTTTACTATCACTGCTCACAAAGCTTGTAGAGATCCTGTTTCGTTTACTTTCACAGTTGGCTCCCCCCTGTGTCGAGGCAAGATGAAGAATCCCTTCAAGAGTTTGCCAACAAAATCCAAGGGGTATTAAACCTTACACACTTGTTCTGCAACGCCTTCTGTTCCCTAATGCCCACATTGTCTCAAACAAAACCCGTATGTATCTTATTGAAAAATGGTGCATATTGCAAGTTATCACATTGACTGTTGTAAAGCACTCAATTCCAGGCTCTGAGCTTGTGATATTACAAAATTCTAAATGATATGGAACACCTGAGCGAGTGGTTATTCAATTGTCCTCTGATTGGTCTTTGTGCCGTACATTTTCAGCTCCTAGCCACCGAGCTCGGCGTGGTCTCAACACAGATTACCAAAGCAGACAAAGCCGAGCACGTGAAAAGGAAACTGCACGTTGCACCGCACACCACAACCTCAAGTAAGTAAGAGAGCCCTGGAGAAACCTTCCCTGACAAAGCCTCTCTTACAGCATGGTCTTGGTGGTGGTTGGGACCGTCAGTGATGGTGTGTATTTGCTGCTGTCTGTGTCCAGATTTGGGTGCCAGACCACGTCCTCTGGGCTTCATGGTTCGCAGCTCTGGGGTGGAGGAGCTCAGGATCAGCAGGATGGCCCAGCAGGTGAAGGAGGTTCTGCCTGACATCCCCCTCGGCATCATCACCAGAGACCTGGGTACGCCAATCCTTCATTTCCGCTTTGCATTTCCAGTGCAGTGACACTGAATTTGAAACGGTGATGAGCAGTGCACCAATTCAAGTCGCTTGTGCATTTCATTGAAATGGTGGTAATACTTGACATGAAACCAGTGCCATAACACATTAAGACAAGGTCAACCTGTTTAAAATATGATCATAACACTATCAGGATGCATATTTAGACCTGTTGTGACATATATTGTATTATTTTATGGCTGGTTATGACACCTAAATCAGAGTGTAAATACCCACAAAACCTACCACTAGTTATTTTATGGCTGGTTATGACACCTAAATCAGAGTGTAAATACCCACAAAACCTACCACTAGTTATTTTATGGCTGGTTATGACACCTAAATCAGAGTGTAAATACCCACAAAACCTACCACTAGTTATTTTATGGCTGGTTATGACACCTAAATCAGAGTGTAAATACCCACAAAACCTACCACTAGTTATTTTATGGCTGGTTATGACACCTAAATCAGAGTGTAAATACCCACAAAACCTACCACTAGTTATTTTATGGCTGGTTATGACACCTAAATCAGAGTGTAAATACCCACAAAACCTACCACTAGTTATTTTATGGCTGGTTATGACACCTAAATCAGAGTGTAAATACCCACAAAACCTACCACTAGTTATTTTATGGCTGGTTATGACACCTAAATCAGAGTGTAAATACCCACAAAACCTACCACTAGTTATTTTATGGCTGGTTATGACACCTAAATCAGAGTGTAAATACCCACAAAACCTACCACTAGTTATTTTATGGCTGGTTATGACACCTAAATCAGAGTGTAAATACCCACAAAACCTACCACTAGTTATTTTATGGCTGGTTATGACACCTAAATCAGAGTGTAAATACCCACACAACCTACCACTAGTTATTTTATGGCTGGTTATGACACCTAAATCAGAGTGTAAATACCCACAAAACCTACCACTAGTTATTTTATGGCTGGTTATGACACCTAAATCAGAGTGTAAATACCCACAAAACCTACCACTAGTTATTTTATGGCTGGTTATGACACCTAAATCAGAGTGTAAATACCCACAAAACCTACCACTAGTTATTTTATGGCTGGTTATGACACCTAAATCAGAGTGTAAATACCCACAAAACCTACCACTAGTTATTTTATGGCTGGTTATGACACCTAAATCAGAGTGTAAATACCCACAAAACCTACCACTAGTTATTTTATGGCTGGTTATGACACCTAAATCAGAGTGTAAATACCCACAAAACCTACCACTAGTTATTTTATGGCTGGTTATGACACCTAAATCAGAGTGTAAATACCCACAAAACCTACCACTAGTTATTTTATGGCTGGTTATGACACCTAAATCAGAGTGTAAATACCCACAAAACCTACCACTAGTTATTTTATGGCTGGTTATGACACCTAAATCAGAGTGTAAATACCCACAAAACCTACCACTAGTTATTTTATGGCTGGTTATGACACCTAAATCAGAGTGTAAATACCCACAAAACCTACCACTAGTTATTTTATGGCTGGTTATGACACCTAAATCAGAGTGTAAATACCCACACAACCTACCACTAGTTATTTTATGGCTGGTTATGACACCTAAATCAGAGTGTAAATACCCACAAAACCTACCACTAGTTATTTTATGGCTGGTTATGACACCTAAATCAGAGTGTAAATACCCACAAAACCTACCACTAGTTATTTTATGGCTGGTTATGACACCTAAATCAGAGTGTAAATACCCACAAAACCTACCACTAGTTATTTTATGGCTGGTTATGACACCTAAATCAGAGTGTAAATACCCACAAAACCTACCACTAGTTATTTTATGGCTGGTTATGACACCTAAATCAGAGTGTAAATACCCACAAAACCTACCACTAGTTATTTTATGGCTGGTTATGACACCTACATTTTATGATTTTTTATTTAACCTTTAACTTGGCAAGTCAGTACATAAGTGTGTAAAAACCTACAGAAGGCAAAACATTCCATTACACTATAGCCTCCTTTCAACATTATGTTTATGTTATATGCTTAAAAAAAATTACCATATTAAATTATCATTGTAACTGTGCACACGTTGATGTCAGACATGCGCCTACCCCAATGCTCTGTTGCTGATGCCTGGGACGAATACAGGAGCATATTTCAGGAGCAGGACAAGACATCCTCTTTTTGACTGATGACTGATATAAGGGCATGTATGTGATAGGCCTATCTGGCTTATATAGTTATGATGGTCATAATGCTTCTTGACAGTGTCAAAGTGTGTTTCCTACAAGTTATTTAAAATCAAATGAAAAAACATGACTGTAAATAGTTCATTACATCAAAGGATTTAAGAAACAAACTTTCAACCGAAAGCTTTATTCAAATGTAACATTCTTATGTAGGTGTCATAACTAGATAAAATAGTGCAATATATGTCACAAAGGGTGTAAATAAATGGGTTATGACAGTGTTATGATCATATTGACAGGTTGTCAGCTGTTATGACAGTTATTACTGTCGTAACGTATTATGACACTGGGTTTCAAGTAAAGTGTTACCAATGGAGTTTGCATTAGGATCAATGGGAGAAAAAGGCACAGTAGCATGCAGCGTTTCCCAAACCTTTTCCCTTACCCTTTTTACAGTGCAAACCAACTGCGTGGACACGACTATCACTAACCTGCTGGAGAGCACTGAGGAGTTTCCATTGGAGGCCACAGGCGGCTCCACATCTGCACCAGGCCCATCCTGGAGGTCCCTCTCCTTTTCAGCTGCACCTGCTCCCACCATTAAGGTTTGCCAATCATCTAAATTATGTCTTAAGTCTACTGGTAGTCTATACTGAGTGTATAAAACATTAGGAACACCTGCTCTTTCCATGACAGACTGAACAGGTGAAAGCTATGATCCCTTATTGATGTCCCCTGTTAAAATCCACTTCAATCAGTGTAGATGAAGGGAAGGAGACAGGTTAAAGAAGGATTTTTAATCCTTGAGACGTCGATTGTGTATTTGTGCCATTTAGAGGGTGAATGGGCAAGACAAAATATTTAAGTGCATTTAAATGGGGTATGGTTGTAGGTGCCAGGCGCACCGGTTTGAGTGTGTCAAGAACTGCAACACTCCTGGGTTTTTCACGCTCAACAGTTTCCTGTGTGTATCAAGAATGGTCCACCACCCAAAGGACATCCAGCCAACTTGACACAACTGTGGGAAGCATTGGAGTCAACATGGGCCAGCATCCCTGTGGAACACTTTCAACACCAAGTAGAGTCCATGCCCTGATGAATTGAGGCTGTTCTGAGGACAAAAGGGGGTGCAACTCAATATTGAGAAGGTGTTCGTAATGTTTTTGTACATTCAGTGTATATTACCTTGGCAGCAAAGTAATTGAGGTACCATCTTGCTACACTATTCTATTTATCAGGAGCTTGCTGTATAGTCAGATTTTGTTGATTTTGACCCATAGCCTGCTGCCAAGTCTTTTGGGAAATCGCCAGTAGACCGACACATGTCCCTACAAGAGAGGAAGGAGGCCTTGTATGAGTTTGCAAGAAGGTGAGATCAAAGCTGCAATTCAGTCTTGGATTGATTTTAATTTCACCCACCCATAGAATTGACACATTTGGCCCTACGTTTTACACTCGGCGTTGTTGTCCACCTGTCAACTCTGTTAGTTGTTCCCACCTTCCTTTCCTCTAGACGCTACATCGAGAAGCATGGACTGGAGCAGGACGACAACCTCTGAACAAGATCTGATCGCTGGGAAATGTGTTAGGAATGATGGTTGTTAAAATCAAATAATTGTACAGACAGTAATTGTACAGGAGTGTATGGAGAGTTGAACAGAGGGTTTTTGTTGAGACACGTACTGGAGGAAAACCTTCTGAAGACTTCAATGGATTTTTTTTATTTTTTATTTGCTTGCATGGAAATCATGCATGTGTATTTTTAATTCTTTCTCCCAGCAAAAATATTATTTTGATAATAATTTGTATTAAGATCCAGTGACCATAAAACATCTCATTATTTTTTATAATGGCAGAGGTTATGATGAAACAAAGTCCATCTTGCTCTGCTTTCAGAGAAGCCACATCAGCTCTTAGGTTCATTATAATTTGACAGTACTTGTTTCTGCAGTATGAACCTTTTAAAGTTAATAAAGTTCATAATTTATAAATGCAAGAGATTGTCTTGGCTAGAATCACAATTCCACTATTCCTCTTTGGATTTACTCTGGCATGACTCAATTAGTGCTAAGCAGCATTAAGTCATAAAATCAAATCCTACGAGATAGTAAATACATGTGTATAACTGTTGGGGATTGTCAAGTCAGAAACCCAACTATAACAAACTATCTGTTGTTAAGCAACTGCTTGCTAAGCTTAGGGTAAGGTTTAGAATAAGGGTTAAGATTAGAGCTAGGGTAAGTGAATAGTTGAAATGTTACTCATAGTCTGTAGAGCATCTACAAATAAAGGGTTGCTGACAAATGTTTAATAGTCAGATGAAACGATAAGAGATGATGAAAATGAGGAGTTATTAGCATCTATACAGCAGGATCATAGGGCCGAGACCCCCTTCAGCTGTTGCTTTCCTACAGTTCTTTGGGAAGTAGGCCACTAACACAATAAGTCACCGACACATCTTTTTAATGTCTTTTTTATTTCACCTTTATTTAACCAGGTAGGCTAGTTGAGAACAAGTTCTCATTTGCAACTGCGACCTGGCCAAGATAAAGCAAAGCAGTGTGACACAGACAACAACACAGAGTTACACATGGAGTACACCATAAACAAGCCAAAAACAAGCCCATCTGCTCCGTTATGGGCCTGGCACCGCGGCAGTATCATGTCATATGTACAGTACCAGTCAAAAGTTTGGACACACCTAATCATTCAAAGGATTTTCTTTATTTTTTCTGTGTTGTAGAATAATTGTGAAGATGTCAAAACTATGAAATAACACATTTGGAATCGTGTAGTAACCAAAAAAGTGTTAAACAAATCAAAATATATTTGAGATTTAAAGTAGCTGTTGTGTTGTGTCAAGGTAGGGGTGGGAAACAGAAGATAGCCCTATTTGGTAAAAGACCAAGTCCATATTATGGCAAGAACAGCTCAAATAAGCAAAGAGAAATGACAGTCCATTACTTTAAGACATGAAGGTCAGTCAATGCGGAAAATGTCAGTAACTTTGAAAGTGCAGTCGCAAAAACCATCAAGCGCTATGATGAAACTGGCTCTCATGAGGACCGCCACAGGAAAAGAAGACCCAGAGTTACCCTTGCTGCAGAGGAGAAGTTCATAAGAGTTACCAGCCTCAGAAATTGCAGCCCAAATTAATGCTTCAGAGAGTTCAAGTAACAGACACATCTCAAAATCAACTGTTCAGAGGAGACTGCGTGAATCAGGCTTTCATGGTCGATTTGCTGCAAAGAAACCACTACTAGGACACCAATAAGAAGAAAAGATTTGTTTGAGCCACGAAACACGAGCAATGGACATTAGACCGGTGGAAATCTGTCCTTTGGTCTGATGAGTCCAAATTTGAGATTTTTAGTTCCAACTGCCGTGTCTTTGTGAGACTCAGAGTAGGTGAACGGAGGATCTCCACATGTGTAGTTCCCACCGTGAAGAATGGAGGAGGAGGTGTGGGGTTGCTTTGCTGGTGACAGTCAGCACACTTAACCAGCATGGCTACCACAGCATTCTGCAGAGATACGCCATCCCATCTGGTTTGCACTTAGTGGGACTATAATTTGATTTTCAACAGGACAATGACCCAACACACCTCCAGGCTGTGTAAAGGCTATTTGACCAAGAAGGAGAGTGATGGAGTGCTGCATCAGATGACCTGGCCTCCATGATCACCTGACCTCAACCCAATTGAGATGGTTTGCGATGAGTTGGATGCAAAGTGAAGGAAAAGCATCCAATAAGTGCTCAGCATTTGTTGGAACTCTTCAAGACTGTTGGAAAAGCATTCCAGGCGAAGCTGGTTGAGAGAATGCCAGGAGTGTGCAAAGCTGTCAAGGCAAAGAGTGGCAACTTTCATGAATATAAAATATATTTTGTTTAACATTTTTGTATGTGTTATTTCATAGTTTTGATGTCTTCACTATTGTTCTATGTAGAAAACAGTACAAATAAAGAAAGACCTTTGAATGAGTAGGTGTCCAATCTTTTCACTGGTACTGTATGTATCTCATAATCAAGGTAGAGAGAAGGGAGGATTTCATGATACAAATAAAAGTGTTATTCAAGTTGGTCTATCTGAGATTTCAACATGACAATGGTTAGGTTAATGTTGCAGACGTTAAAAAATAACTGACATGATGTGGAACCTTTTAACGTGAACAATGACAAGTGATGTATAACTCTTATAAATTAGAAGACTGTCTTGAAGATTGCATGTAAAGACTTCAGCAAGAGTCCAAAAATATAAAATAACCTTAACTCGTTCCCTGCGTTATGCCTCCACGAAAATTGACCAAATCAAAGGTGAAATTATATAAATATGGCTATTGATTATTTCTCCCTTATTAGTGGAGATATGTTTCGTGATGCAAAAATTCAGATTGAAGGCATTGAATGCTACAAACTTGAACGAATGAATTTTGTCGAGAAGACATGCTAGACTTTTGATAACATGCTCAACTTAATTCGATGTACAATCTGGAGGCCGAGATGTAGGCTACTGTAGCCAGTGTTTTTATTCCCACTTCATTCTTTATGGTCCTATATTATTCATCCTATTACGACACGTGATATCGTAGCGTTTCTGATCAGAATTACACCAATCACGTCGCTTACAATGCGGGTACTGCGACCAAATGAACCAATAGGATTGCTATAAATTGACGCGATTTTGGAGCGTGACTTAACAAATTTACTTTGGCGCAACAGCTTGACGATTGTAGCCGCTCAAAGAAGGAACTCATTGAAACTAGACTAAATTTGCTCTACTAACAAAATGAGGGAGATTGTTCATTTACAAGCTGGTCAGTGCGGTAATCAAATTGGCGCTAAGGTTGGTACACTTTAGGCTTTTAAATCCTTGACTTTTGATTAGGTTTAGCAGTATGATTTGTTTAAACATAAAATCTGCGACAACGCTATATTGCATTTAATTATATTTCAAATTGTGCCCGAGAAAATAACTTTTGGGAAATTTAAAAATGTTATGTATTGGATTGAAAACAATGTGACCCCGTTCTTAGTTGGTTCAATTTTTGTTTGGCGGAATATATCACATCCCCTTGATTATTTTCCTTCCCGTTTGTTCCAACAAGTTCAATGATTTTTGAAGAGGCATCAACTTGTTTTTAACGGGGCAAACCTTCAGATGATAGACGCAACGAGTCTAATTCAAGGGTGTTGGCCGCCCCGCGTTGATTCAGCGCGCGCAGTTGTAATATGGCTGGTTGTCTTGTTCAGCCGGTTGCGCCAAAACCTGCTCACTGCAACTATTATAGTCTTATGTTTCAGTTTACATATGCATATTTGTCTGTCCTAATACATCGAGCACAATTTCCCCTGTTATTTGTCCATTTTAACCAAGGACAACGCAAAAATTATACTATTTTAAAATGGTGCCAACTTTGGAAACCATTTTGTTTTTAGATGTAGCACTTGAATGACGCAAAAAAGCCGATTACTCTTAATTCAAATGTCTTGTTTGCTTTTTATTTAATTCGATTGTAAACATCTTAACTGAATTGTCTATACATTTATAATACATTTTCAGACTTATCAAAATGCATTCTTTGTCTTTAGTTCTGGGAGGTGATCAGTGACGAGCATGGCATTGACCCCACTGGAAGTTACCATGGGGACAGTGATCTTCAGTTGGAAAGGATTAATGTATACTACAATGAAGCTTCAGGTGAGTTAGGTTGTGTGATGTCATGATCCACATTTGGTCTTTTAATCTGGACTTTGTCCAGCTCTGGCTACACAAAATCGATGTCCTAGTTACTATATTATAAGTGTGGTAGAATGGGTTTTGAAAGGATGTTAATTTATTTTAAGTGCTCTTGTGTTATTTCAGGTGGAAAGTATGTGCCACGTGCAGTACTTGTGGACTTGGAGCCTGGCACCATGGACTCTGTGAGATCTGGACCATTTGGTCAGATCTTCAGGCCTGACAACTTTGTCTTTGGTAAGAAACTGTCTTTGGCAGTTTGACTATATTAACTTGGAAGTTGTCTGTGCCTGGATTCGTTGCATGTTACTACAGTACACCTTAATTACCTGACTACAGTCACCAGAGACAAACTGTTGGTATTGGTTACGTAAAACAAAGGGTTTCCATGTTGCTTAATTTGCTTTGTCATCCCTGACTTTAGTGTTTGCACAATCAATCACCAGGGCCCAGTTTTTCCATAACATCTCTATCTTTGCATTGATGTCCTACTTTTGTCCATTCCAGGTCAGAGTGGCGCTGGTAACAACTGGGCCAAGGGCCACTACACCGAGGGTGCAGAGCTAGTTGACTCCGTCTTGGATGTAGTGAGGAAGGAAGCTGAGAGCTGTGACTGCCTCCAGGGCTTCCAGCTCACCCACTCCCTGGGAGGTGGAACTGGCTCTGGCATGGGCACCCTGCTTATCAGCAAGATCCGTGAAGAATATCCCGACCGCATCATGAACACTTTCAGTGTGGTGCCCTCCCCTAAAGTGTCAGACACTGTGGTGGAGCCCTACAACGCCACCCTCTCAGTCCACCAGCTGGTAGAGAACACAGACGAGACCTACTGCATCGACAACGAGGCTCTCTATGACATCTGCTTCCGTACCCTTAAACTCACCACACCCACCTACGGCGACCTCAACCACCTGGTGTCTGCCACCATGAGTGGGGTCACCACCTGTCTCCGCTTCCCTGGCCAGCTCAACGCCGACCTGCGCAAACTGGCAGTCAACATGGTGCCTTTCCCCCGTCTCCACTTCTTCATGCCTGGCTTTGCACCTCTTACCAGCAGGGGAAGCCAGCAGTACAGAGCCCTGACGGTTCCAGAGCTCACTCAGCAAATGTTTGACTCTAAGAACATGATGGCAGCCTGTGATCCCCGCCACGGACGCTATCTCACCGTGGCCGCAGTCTTCCGCGGGCGCATGTCCATGAAAGAGGTGGACGAGCAGATGCTGAACGTACAGAACAAGAACAGCAGTTACTTCGTTGAATGGATCCCAAACAACGTCAAGACTGCAGTCTGTGACATTCCTCCCCGTGGCCTCAAGATGGCCGCCACCTTCATCGGCAACAGCACTGCCATCCAGGAGCTGTTCAAGCGCATCTCTGAGCAGTTCACAGCTATGTTCCGCCGTAAAGCTTTCCTCCATTGGTACACTGGAGAGGGCATGGATGAGATGGAGTTCACCGAGGCAGAGAGCAACATGAATGATCTGGTGTCTGAGTACCAGCAGTACCAAGATGCTACTGCAGAGGAGGAGGGAGAGTTTGAAGAGGAGGAGGGCGAAGAGGAGTTGGCTTAAATTGTTTTTCTTTTTAAAACATTGACTTCACATTTCCTGTCTCTGGCAACCTTCAGCTGTACCTTTTTTTTTGTTTGTTTGTTTGGTTCACTTGCAATAAAAAAAAGTAGAGAAACCTATTTCTTGTGTGAAATGGATAATGTAAACAGGGTGGCAGGTAGCCTAGTGGTTAGAGCATTGGGCCAGTAACCATAGGGTTGCTAGATCGAACCCCTGAGCTGACAAGGTAAAAATCGGTCCTTATGCCCCTGAACAAGGCAGTTAACCCATTGTTCCCAGGTAGGCCGTCACTGTAATTAAGAATGAGTTTTTGACTGACTTGCATAGTTGAATAAAAAATATATGGGATTTAAGTGAAGCAATTAGTATTTTAATGGAGATGTTTAATTTCATTAACATTTAATTTTGTGGGGGAGTTTAAGGTGAAATAAGCTTGTTCAATG
Source organism: Oncorhynchus clarkii lewisi (assembly GCF_045791955.1). Taxonomy (NCBI): domain Eukaryota; kingdom Metazoa; phylum Chordata; class Actinopteri; order Salmoniformes; family Salmonidae; genus Oncorhynchus; species Oncorhynchus clarkii. The sequence continues at coordinate 27,989,579 of NC_092177.1, read as the reverse complement.
GATAATTATTTAAATGTGACTGCATTAAGTTAAATGCAAGATATAGCACAATGGATCCAAATAAGAGGTGTTCAATTATTACCTTTAAGCACAAGTCCAAGCTTTGATCACTAAAAATTGTGATTAGAGGTCAAATGGTATGTGCACAAGTATTCAGACCCCTTGACTATTTACATCTTGCTTTACAGCCTTGTTCTAGAATTGAAAAAAATGCACAATATCCCAAAGCAAAAACGGGTTTAGATGTCTTTCAGGAACATTTACGTATTCAGACCCTTGACTGAGTACTTTAACGCACCTTTGGCAATGATTACAGCCTTGAGCATAGATTATGACGCTACAAGCTTGGCACAGCTGTGTTTGGGGAGTTTCTCCCATGCTGTCAGATTGGCTGGGGAGCTTGGGCTCTAGTTGGGCCACTCAAGGACGTTGACTTGTCCCAAAGCCACTCCTGTCTTGTCTGTGTGCTTAGGTTTGTTCTGTTGGAAGGTGACCTTTTGTCCCCAGTCTTGAGCGCTCAAACAGATTATCAAGGATATCTCTGTACTTTGCTCTATTCATTATTCCTTTGATCTTGACTAGTTTTCCAATCCCTGCTGCTGAAAAACATCCCCACAGCATGATCCTGCCACCATGCTTCACTGTAGGGTGCCAGGTTTCCTCCAGATGTGACACTTGGCATTCAGAGCAAGGAGTTCAATCTTGGTTTTGTCAGACCAGAGAATCTTGTTTCATGTTCTGAGAGGCCTTTAGGTGCCTTTTAGCAAACTTCAAACAGGCTGTTCATGCCTTTTACTGAGGAGTGGCTTCCGTCTGGCCACTATACCATAAAGGCCTGATTGGTGGAGTGCTGCAGAGATGGTTGTCCTTATTGACGATTTTCCCATATCCACAGAGAAGCTCTGTTGGTGACCATCAGGTTCTTGGTCACCTCCCTGAACAAGGCCCTTCTCCCCTGATTGCAATAATGTTCCTGGCAGACAGCTCTACGAAGAGTCTTGGTGGTTCCAAACTTCCATTTAAGAACGATGGATGCCACTTGTTGGGGACCTTAAATGCTACAGAAATTGTTTGGGTACCCTTCCCTAGATCTGTGCCTCGACAAAATCCTGTCTGCGCTCTACAGACAATTCCTTTGACCTCATGGCTTGGTTTCTGCTCTGACATGCACTGTCAACTGTGGGACTTTATATAGACACCTGTGTGCCTTTCCAAATAATGTCCGATCAATTAAATTTACCACAGGTGGAGTCCCAAGTTGTAGAAACATAAAGGATGATCAATGGAAACAGGATGCACCTGAGCTCAATTTTGAGTTTTATAGTAAAGGGACTGAATACTTAAGTAATTAAGGTATTTCTGTTTTGGTTTTTTTAAATTGCAAAAATGTCAACCTGTTTTTGCTTCATCGTTATGGGGTATTGTGTGTAGATGTGGGGGGAATATTTTAATCAATTTTAGAAAAAGGCTGTAATGTAACAATGTGGATGGAAGGGGTCTGAATACTTTCCAAATGCACTGTGTATACAGTATAAATCATTGGTCGAGACCTGTTGGGTCTGTGCCTCACCTATTTTCTCAGTTTGGTATAAACCGTATGTATACTGGACAAAAACCTGCAACAATTTCAACGATTTTACTGAATTACAGTTCATATAAGGAAATAAATTCATTAGGCACTACTCTATGGATTTCACGACTGGGCAGAGGCGCAGTCATGCGTGGGCCTGAGCCACCCATGTGTTTTTCCCCACAGAATGGCTTTATTACAGACACAAATACATCTCAGTTTCGTCAGCTGTCCGGGTGGCTGGTCTCAGACAATTCCACAGGTGAAGAAGCCGGATGCGGAGGTCCAGGACTGGTGTGGTTACACGTGGTCTGTGGTTGTGAGGCCAGTTGGATGTACTGCCAAATTCTCTAAAACAACGTAGGCAGTTTGTGGTAGAGAAATAAACAAATTCTCTGGCAACAGCTTTGGTGGACATTCCTGCAGTCAGCATGCCAATTGCATGCTCCCTCAAAACATGAGACATCTGTGGCAATGTGTTGTGTGATAAAACTGCACATTTCAGAGTGGCCTTTTATTGTCCACAGCACAAGGTGCACCTGTGTAATGATCATGCTGTTTAATCAGCTTCTTGAAATGCCACACCTGTCAGGTGGATGGATTATTTTTGCAAAGGAGAAATGCTCACTAACAGGGATGTAAATACATTTTGTGCACAAAATATTTTTGTGCGTATATAGAACATTTCTGGGACGTTTTATTTCAGCTCATGAAACATGGGACCAACACTTTACATGTTGTGTTTATAGTTTTGCTTAGTACAGGTAGGCCTACAATAGAATACACATGTTTTCATATTCCTCTCAAAGCTGGTCACCAGGGCCCATTTAATCCAGATTAAAATGACCATGTGTTGTCTTTTTTATTTATTTTATTTAGCCTTTATTTAACTGGGCAAGCCAGTTAAGAACAAATTCTTATTTACAATGGCGGCCTACCAAAAGGCCTGTGGGGATGGGGGCCTGGGATTTAAAAAATAAATACAATATAAATATAGTAGCAGCACAAAGACATGGTACAAACATTATTGGGCAAAGTCAACAGCACAAAGGTCAAGAAGGTAGAGACGACAAAACAATACATCACACAAAGCAGCCACAACTGTCAGTAAGAGTGTCCATGATTGAGTCTTTGAATGAAGAGATTGAGTGTTTGTTGCAGCTCGTTCCAGTCGCTAGCTGCAACAAACTGAAAAGAGGAGCGACCCAGGGATGTGTGTGCCTCGGTGACCTTTAACAGAATGTGACTGGCAGAACGGCTTGGTCTTAATCCTGAGCCCTCATTAAATTGTGTTACCCTTCACTTTAGAAATACATATTTTTTTTATCCCAAATGTCTTGGGATCATATAAACGTGTATTTGTTGTAGCATATGTTATATATTAAGAGATTTGATTCAGTTCTCTAAAAACGACATCCAAAAATGAGGGACTACATCTAAAGGAGCAGAATCTAACACCACATGATAATTTTGATCTGCATTAAATGTTTTGAAAATCTGGGCCCTGGATTTCTACTTCTTGATCTGCATGCTCTTAGCTATCCACTGTGACATAAATTTCAGGCCAAGGTTAATACATTTCACTGTGTTCATGTAATGTGAGTTGTCACATGTATTTTCACCTAAATACCACTAGGTGGCAGCAGGTAGCCTAGTGGTTAGAGCGTTGGACTTGTAACCGAAAGGTCGAATCCCCGAGCTGACAAGGTAAAATCTGTCGTTCTGCCCCTGAACAAGGCAGTTCATCCACTGTTCATAGGCCGTCATTGAAAATAAGAATTTGTTTTTAACTGTTAAACTGTCTAGTTAAATAAAGATTTTAAAAAATAAAAATAACCGGCCTGTATCCAAGAGTTGGTTGACTGATGAATTGAATGCCAGGGACGATAAGAAAGGCAGAAAGAGGCCCAATGGGGTTTATCACTTTACTTTTGAGTTGATAGGTTATAAGTATTGTCAGGTTTCCACCAATTCGTTTGACCACGGATAAGTATAATACTATAACAACCCGCACTGACAGCTGTGTGTTATGTGTTATGCTATTAGTTGGTTGTTTTGTACTTACCATTACCCAGTGTTCGCGGGGTCCGACATGCCAATCAACCTGCTATCTTTCCAATCATGGGAATGCCTGGAATGTTCTGATGCCGGGTATTGATCCTTTTTAATCTAGTCAGGTCATTACAATACTGGTGACCGGTGGTAGGTGAAATGCCGCATGCCAAAAGATTATGGGAAATACAAGTAGGCTAGTGAATAAAAACCAAGAGTTTGTTGCATTGTAAAAAAAACAACATTTTTACGATCTAGAGAACTCTGCACAATGAGTTGTTAGGGCAATAGGGTCGCTTGCGCGTTATGGTCGAGATGGCTGCTGGAGCCCCGCAAGGACTTATCTGTTTGTGCTGTGCTTCATTTGCTTAGAAAATTATGTGATGCTGGTCACTCACTCATGTCTAGGCGCTGTGAGGGCCAACCATGTCAGGGCGGATGAAAACCGCTGCACAACTATGAAAACTGCGGGCGGAAGTAGCTAGCAGCTGATGTGTAAAAGCTGCAAAAGAAAAACGGAGCAGGATAAAAACAACCAATTTAGTTAGCAATTTAAGTCGTTAATTAGTTAGATTGTCACTTGTTGCTTTGATGGATTTTCTTTGAACTTGCTTGCCTTTAATTTTTTTGCGAGTAAATGTAGCGTTTTGCTAACGTTAAGTTAGCCAGTAAGCTTCTTTTTCATGTTTCCTGGTGACGAGCCACAAGACTGAGTGTTTTGTCAATTAACCATATTTCTGGATCATTCAAGACTTATGTTTTTTATTTTTTGCAATGCTGGTAGCTAACTGCCTTGTCTATTGTTGTTAGCTAACTTCATGACTGCTATAGCTCCAGCAGCAGCTGGCACCACTGGCTCCAAAGTGTAATGACACGGCGGTTGGGCATAACGTAGCTGGAGCTCGCTGGTTTTGCCGCTTGGCAGCGGAAACATATTTTCACTCAAACACCCTAGCTACGTTTTCATTATACACGACTCTTGTGGTGCACAGATACGATGGCAAACAGCACTCGAACGAAGAATGAGAATTCCATCATGGAAAGCGCAAGCCCCCTGTCCGGGAGGAAAAAGGCACAACAATCCCCTGGGTCTCGCTCAAGGTACCATGTCAGTGCACCCGGACATTGTTTTAGGAAAGTGACTCTCACCAAGCCAACGTTCTGCCACAACTGCAGTGATTTCATATGGGGTCTTATCGGATTCATTTGTGAAGGTAGGTTGGTTTACATGAGACGTGACATTTGTTTTTGTTTCTTCACTTGACCAGACCAGTTGAGTTGAAACGGCTCAACTGAAATGTAAAATGTGCTTGACGTTGAGGAATTTTCTTTGAATTGTTGAATTCTCAAACTGAAGCATTTTGGTTGACGTAATGCGTATAGGTTCTAAACTTGTGTAGATATTGTCGCCGTGTACAGTATGGCATGTTCCTAGAGCAGTACTTACCCAGATGGCAGTTTGTGTGCGTGTCGTAGGCGAGAGGAAGCGCTGTATGTGTGTAGTAACATTGTGTATGTGTGTGTGAAAGAGGCCTTGTCGTTGTGTCCAATACATTTGTGTGTGTAAAAATGTTAAACTGCAGCCTGTAGACCAATGCCATTATCATGCACAGACTGACATTATGATGCTATCGATTAATGTAAATTCAGTAAAGTCCCTCCCTCTCCTTTACTCCATCTGAAAATGTACCTCCTCCCATGAACATGTGTAAAAACATATAGGAAATAAAGCAATGCCTAGCCTTACACTGAAGCATGGGGACAGCACAGCAGCACTGCATAACAGCATAAGACTGATGGACAGCACCCAGTGTTACCAGGCAGAGCGAACGAGGGGAAATGCAAAGTCTCTGGTGCGCAATTAGCTGCAGTCAAATCGTGATACACTTTAACTGGTCGGCATGGCAACGGGGGACTGGATGCTCGAGAGCAACAACAAAAAACTAAACACCCTAGACATGGCATAATAAATGTTTATAATGCTACAGTGGTGCTAGATTTTAGACTTAATGTGCCTTCTTATATGCTGTGACAGCCTATTTGCTAATGTGTCAAATGTGAAGCATAGACTGTATGTCGCCTCCGTGAAGGTGGATGCGATCATGCACTCTTGTTGTTAGACAGCTTGTCTTATTAGAACACTTGTTACTGTGCCATCTAGCAGAAGCCCATAATATCTCAGTAGGTCTATAGGGCTGCTTATGGCCTGGCTCAAGCAGTGTGTGCCCAGTGGGTTGTGACGAACCACTGCTCCTTTCAACATATAGACCCTGAGCCGTAACCTTGTCAGGAACCAGTTTCAGTAGCACTTTCTAGAGTAGGTCTATTCTAATGCATCGTGACTGCCACAACTGTGTGCATCTGGGTGACACCGAGAATCAGATTTTCACTTAAAAACAACAACAATGATTGCAAAGTTAAACAAAGAATACAACTCTATACACAAGGACCACTTTTAACAATTTTCATAGAACACTATACAAAAACACATTTACTTATTTTTTTAAATTGAGCAATTATTGGTTTTTGTTTGGCATACAATTTAAAGTAAAACATCTGAGTCTCAGTGTCACTTGGTTACCGTAGAATTGCCAATCTATAAAGATTATTACGAATGCTTAGCAAATATTATAATGCATTATTGGGTAAAGGCATTACTAAAGCATTTACAAGACATTAGCCAATACAAAGGTAGTTTATAGACAGTGTAACACCAAAATCTCATTACAAGAAATTAATAGGACTTTAGATAGCCTTGTTACTGATGCTCCAAGGATGAATTGACTAGTTGACTGACTCTGGTGTCTCCTCCCACCCCTAGTATGTAACTTTATGTGCCATGAGAAGTGCCTGAAGACTGTGAGGACTGCGTGTTCATGTATGGCCCCGACGCTGGTGCGGGTGAGTGACAGCACAAAGTTAAACTGCTCTATCGCTGCTTGTGATTGTGGTTAGTGCATGCTAGCCCGACAATTCTTCGGCATGGTTTCAAGAGCTTTCACAACAGACAGTGTATATGCCACCAATGGCACAATGTACTTGCAACGTATGGCCAAAGTGTTGCATGTTTACTTCGTAGAAGTGTGCATATTCCTTTTTTGTCCATTTGTGAACTCCAGATCCCTGTGGCCCATTGCTTTGGTCCAGCAGGGCAGAAAAAGAGATTCTGCTGTGTGTGTCGAAAACATCTGGAGGGAAACACAGCCATTCGCTGTGAAGGTTCGTTTTCAAGAGCTTTCACAACAGACAGTGTTTATGCGACCAATGGCACAATGTACTTGCAACGTATGGCCAAAGTGTTGCATGTTTACTTAGTAGAAGTGTGCAGGTCATGATGCTGCATATGGAAGCTAAACCTCAAGGTACATAGGCCACATTGGACAGTAAACACACGTGTACACACCCAAAGTAGATTTTCTATACACTCCCCTCCATATGTATTTAGAGAGTGATGCTAAAATATTACATATGGCTCTATACTCCAGCATTTTGGATTTGAAATCAAATGTTTCATATGAGGCGACAGTACAGAATGTCCCCTTCATACATATCTGATTTACAGTTTAGAAATTAAAGCACTTAATATATTTAGTCCACTATTTGAAGATGTCATATATATTTGGACACATTTCACTTATAGTGTATTTAAAGTAGTCAAAGGTTTAGTATTTGGTCACATGTACCTTGCACACAATGTCTGTATCAAGCTTGTAACGCTATACACTGGTTGAATGCATTTACAGCTTGTTTGGTTGTGTTTCGCATTGTTTGGTCCAATAGGAAGTGAATGGAGAATAATGTATTGTGTCCTTTTTATTGCTAGTAAGAATAGATGTTTGTGAACACATCTACATGAATGTGGATGCTACCCAGTGGTGATTTTAGCATGTAAATCTTGGTGGGGCAAATTCAACCTTCTTCTTTTTTTTTTTGATGCATGCCAACAAAGCCACTACACAACATTGTATTATTTGAATAGGCCTATGTGGTTTAAAAAGGAAGGAAAATACAATCATGAGGATCCACATTTATAGACAATATACTGACGCAATGACAGCACATTGCGCAAACAAAACAACCCTCGCAAAATCAACTGGAATTACATGAGTATATTACTGAACTTTTTGTTGAAAAAACGATATTTGAATGGGAAGAGACTGTCACTGGCAAACATGGTTACAGACCCAACAACATTATATAGTATCCCCTCCTCCTTAAGAAAAGCACATGAGATAATTATAATACACAAAGTAAGCAAAACAATGAAATAATTCCAACATGGCCTAAAATGATGAATAAGATACTAATGAGATAGACCTATATAAGCAATAAAACAATTGAGATGTACAAACTATGGCATAAGGGCACGATGACCGGATAAGAGGCAAGCCGTCATTTCGATTAAGACATTAATGAGCGAGTAGTCGATATAACTATTTGTTCAGCACATTTCGCGACAGAATTCAGAACATGGGCCGGTCTTACAGCATTCTCCCTGTGCACCCTAAGAACACAGGATAAATAACGGGGGCATATAAGCAGACAAAGAAAGCTCTTACCATATTTGATGGTGACATTTCTCTAAAACAGGCTATAGGCTACAGGTGCATCACCAAATCAGAACAGTAGGCTAAATTATGAGGGGAAAAGGGACCAAATTATTAGGCTGAGGCACATGCGCTACTAACAGCTTACTACACAACATACACTTACACGCAACCCAAACCGGCTGACATTTAGTCTTTCAATCACCCACGTGGGTATAACCAATGAGGAAATGGCACGTGGGTACCTGCTTCTATAAACCAATGAGGAGATGGGAGAGGCAGGACTTTCAGCGCGATCTGCGTCAGAAATAGAAAGGAGTTCTATTTTAGCTCTTGGCATCGCTGACGCTCGTTGGCGCGTGCGAGCAGTGTGGGTGCAATAATTGAATAACATGAATTTCTACATTTATTTTGCGACGCTCGCGCATGCGACGTGCCCGGTCTGGTCAGCATGTATCATTGGTCATGAGTATTACTTTCTTATCTACAGTATACATATCTCCCTGGCATTTTACATAATTTATGCAGCAGCATACAAGACATTTTTGGACTCACCGTTGTTGTGCTGTGCTCACTTGAACGTGGTGCGGCTGTCCTTCTTGTGGGCAAACTTTGTTATCAAACTTTGTCACAGTCTGGCATTTTCTGGATTTATGGTGCTTTCAAGACAACTGAGAACTCTGAAAAAAAAACAAGGTTGAATCATGACATCAGTGATTTTTCAGGTCGGAGGTCTACAAAGAGGCCCGAGTTCCCTACATGGAATTCAGAGTTGGATGACCGTTCAAAATGTGTTTTCCCAGTCAGAGCTTGTTTTTTTTCAGAGTGAAGCAATGGAGTATGAGATTTCCAAGTTTCCAGTTGTTTTGAACGCGGCATAAGTCATGCTGGACTGACAGCATGACCAATGTGAATGTTTATCATTTTAAGCTTGGAAAAGAGACCCTTTCAGAGAGATGTTTTAAATCCTCAAACCCAGACTTGGACCACACATCCTCTCCACCAAATAGCTGTCAGGGGAAGCAAAATAGTGATTGTTTTGCAATGCTTGCCTTTGATTCCTTCCAAACCACTCATTGTTGAATTTCTGATTTCCAACTTGTTGTGTAATGTTTATGGCCAATGAGCACCGATACGATTTATCTATAATTTCTCTTCATATGACAAGTATTGAAAAGGATTTGCCTGTAAATTGTCAATGTGATTCATGATGATGACTGGTTGTCTAGCTAGCTAGGTAAGATTGTGAAAGTATGATGTTGACATGATCAGTACAATCAAAGCTATGGTAGATATAATGTGATTTGACGTCATTTAATCTCTGGCTAATGGCCTTAAGCCTTCTTGGACAGGGACTTCTAATGTAAATCTATGGCAGCACCCAAGGGGGCTTGAACTGCCTAGCTCTACCTGTAGATTCTCCGATGAAGTAGTGTCCTCATGAGTGACAGAACACTGAGCTAATCACGCCGCAATTAGAGAAGATTACCAACCCCTACGCTCTGTATTTCCGCTGGCTGCCCCACCACCACAGAAAGCATTGAGCTGGGCTGAAACACCTACATTTTGGAGCTGCCTTACTCAAGAAAGAGACCGTGTTTGTATGTATGTATGCTTTATTAAGTCTATTATTATTTATTTTTACATTATTTGCAAGCTGATATGTTACATCAATGAATGCCAAAATAAAATGCAAAACAGGCAACAAAAAAATACTAAACTGAACCGGTTGGGCTCAAAACCCATTCTCATGATATCAAATTGGTAGTTACAGTCTTGTCCCATTGCTGCAACTCCACAACAGGCGAAGGTCGAGAGCCATGCGTCCTCCAAAACACGACCCTGCCAAACCGCACTGCTTCTTGACACACTGTTTGCTTAACCCAGAAGCCAGCCGCACCAATGTGTTGGAGGAAACACCGTTCACCTGGCGATCGGAGTCAGCTTTCAGGCGCCCGGCCCGCCACAAGGAGTCGCTAGAGCGTGATGAGACGAGGAAATCCCCGCCGGCCAAACCCTCCCCTAACCCGAGCGACACTGGGCCAATTGTGCGCCGCAGCATGGGTCTCCAAATCACGGTCGGCTGTAAACACAGCCTGGGATCAAACCCGGGGCTGTGACACCTCAAGCACTACGAATCAGTGCCTTAGACCACTGCGCCACTCGGAAGGCCTGAGTGAGAAAGTTAGAGGGACGAAGATCATATAACTCCCAAAAATGTTTTATCTCCCCCATCATTGATAATGGTGAGAGGTTAGCATGCTTTGTTGTAGCCTCTGTAACTTTCTAACTCGTCATTATTCATGATTTTTCTTAATCATGGCAATATCAGAATTGATTTAGAAGTGTTCAGAAACATCTTATCTACCCACTTAGAAAGAAAATGACTCCAGCCATCATTCACCATTCCGTTCCTATGGGGCAAAACATAACCCAAAATACATCCAAAACAAACTGCAAATGCATCCAACGAGTTTGTAAAGTCACAAGCTTGATGTAGTCATTGCATGCTAGGAATATGGGACTAAATACTCAACTTTTGATTACTTTAATACATTAAGTGAATTTGTCTATAAAGATATAGAAAGTGCTTTCATTTCTAAACAGTAAATCAGATATGTATGAAAAGACCCTAAAATAAAAGGTAACATTCTCTACTGTCACCTCATATGAAACTTGTTATCTCAAATCGAAACTGCAGTAGTAGGGGAATGTACTTTTACATTTTAGTCATTTAGCAGACACTCTTCAACTTACAGTAGTGAGTACATACATTTTTGAATAATGAGATTCACACTGTATTTAAACTTCCTTGGGGGAACTCTAACTGGTCCATCAGTCATAGTAGTGACTTTGACAAAAGTAATATAACCTCTGTTTTCGGTTTCAGTTTGTGAGCTGCATGCCCACTCGGAATGTGCTGCATTCAGCTGTGGAGACTGTCGTCTCTGCCATCAGGATGGGAGTCAGGACTTTGTAAGTATTCCACGCCTCTGTCTTAAAGGTGCATTATGTTCACACCCTTTTCATTTAAAGTTAATCCAGCAAACCAAAATTGGTTATTTTCTTCTTTTGAAAGTTCCCAGAACATTTATTAAGTTGGGGCAAATGTTCTCATAACACAAAAACGGTCCAGTTGTGCTGATGATTATACAATGTTTGTATAAAACATTTGCCTGACGTTGCAAGAGCATTCCCAGAACACATGTTGTCTATTCTTTAAATGTTCCCAGAATGTTTCATTAGGTTGTAGGAGCAGTCTGGTGGGAACATTGTGGGTCCATCACAAAATATATGTTCCAAAAACACAAACAGCTATCCAGTTGTGCTGATGATTACAATGTTACTAATAGGTAAAAAAAAAAAAAAACATTTGCCTGATGTTGCAAGAATGTTCCCAGAAATACATTTGTATGTTTACAATTGTCTTTAGGTTGTGGGAACATTATGGGGATATGACAAGAGAGAGGTTCCCAAAACACTAAAACTGATCAGTTGTGCTGACATTCATATAATATTTGTGTCAGGGTGCACAAAACATCCTTTGATGTTGCAAGAAGGTTAACAGATCAGCCGTTTTCAGTTCTTTAAAGGTCCCCAAGAACATTCTTAAATGGAAGAAGTTTGGAACCACCAAGACTCTTCTTAGAGCTGGCCGCCCAGCCAAACTGAGCAATCGAGGGAGAAGGGCCTTGGTCAGGGAGGTGACCAAGAACCCTATGGTCATTCTGACAGAGCTCCAGAGTTCCTCTGTGGAGATGGGAGAACCTTTCAGAAGGACCACCATCTCTGCAGCACTCCACCAATCAAGCTTTTATGGTAGAGTGGCCAGACGGAAGACACTCCTCTGTAAAAGGCACAAGATATCCCACTTGGAGATTGCCTAAAGGACTCTCAGACCAAGAAAAACAATATTCTCTGGTCTGATGAAACCAAGATTGAACTCTTTGGCCTGAAAGCGTCACGTCTGGAGGAATCCTGGTACCATCCCTACGGTGAAGCATGGTGGTGGCAGCATCATTCTGTGTGAATGTTTTTCAGCGGCAAGGACTGGGAGACCAGGATCAAGGGAAAGATAAACGGAGCAAAGTACAGAGCGATTCTTGATGAAAACCTGCTCCATAGCGCTCAGGACAATAGGCTGGGGTGAAGGTTCACCTTCCAACAGGACAAGGACACTAAGCACACAGCCAAGACAACGCAGGAGTGGTTTCGGGACAAGTCTCTGAATGTCCTTGAGTGGCCCAGTCAGAGCCCGGACTTGAACCTGATCAAGCATCTCTGGAGAGACCTGAAAATAGCTGTGCAGCAACGCTCCCCCATCCAACCTGACAGAGGTTGAGAGGATCTGCAGAGAAGAATAGGAGAAACTCCCCAAATACAGGGGTGCCAAGCTCTCTAGCGTCATACCCAAGAAGACTCAAGGCTGTAATCGCTGCTTAAGGTGCTTCAACAAAGAACAGAGTAAAGGATATACTTATGTAAATTTGCCAAAAATCTGTTTTTGCTTTTACATTATGGGTATTGTGTGTAGATTGAGGAAAAAAACAATTTAATCCACTTTAGAATAATGCTGTAATGTAACAAAAGTCAAGGGGTCTGAATACTTTCCAAATGTTAAAAAAGCATACATTGAATATCCCTTTGAGCGTGCTGAAGTTAATAATTACACTTTGGATGGTGTATTAATACACCCAGTCACTGCAAAGATACAGGCGTCCTTCCTAACTCCGTTGCCAGAGAGGAAGGAAACCACTCAGGGATTTCACCATGAGGCTACACATTAACAGTTTAATGTTCAATGACTGTTATATATTCCAAAACGTGCATCGTGTTTGCAACAAGGTACTAAAGTAATACTGCAAAATCCAATAGGAACACCAGGTTCAGTCTGCTTTCCTCTTGACTCTGGGAGATGAATCCACCTTTCAGCAGGACAATAACCTAAATCACAAGGCCAAATCTACACTGGAGTTGCTTACCAAAAAGACAGTAAATGTTCCTGAGTGGCCGAGTTATAGTTTTGACTTAAATCTAATTGAAAATCTATGGCAAGACCTGAAAATGGCTGTCTAGCAATGATCACAACCAATTTGACAGAGCTTGACAAACGTTGCACAATCCAGGAGTGGAAAGCTCTTAGAGACTTACCCAGAAAGACTTACAGCTGTAATCACTCTTCTACAAAGTATAGACCCAGGTGTGAAAACGTATGTTAATTAGATATTTCTGTATTTCCTTTTCAATAGATTTGCCAAAATGTCTAAAAACAAATTTTCACTTTGTCATTATGGGGGATTGTGTGTAGATGGGTGAGGGGGAAAAATATATATTTAATCCATTTTGAATTCCGGCTGTGACACAACAAAATGTGGAATAAGTCAAAGGGTATGAATACTTTCTGAAGGCACTATGTTTGGACAATACCTTAATAAAATATAATGATGTAAGAATATTAAAATGCCATTTGTTTAAAAGTTTAGCAACATCATATAATAATGTCACATTACACATCAATATAGGCAGAACATTGCAGCAATGTTTTCAGAACTACTTCCGTTATTGTTGAAGTAGGTTTTTAGAACAATTTTGTGTCATCATGTCTTAACCTTTAAGTAATAACTTTATAAGAGTCTTCGAGGACTGTTTCTTTTTTGTTCTAGGTGTTAGTAGTAATGTCTCCATCCATATTCGCTGACTATACCAGGACACCTTTTTTTCATCTTTTTTTTACAAATTCTATTGCTCCAACATTTTAAAGTATGTTCAGGGAACGTTATTTGAACCATCATGTCATAACATCACACTACCTTTTTGAGACCATTTTAGGAATATTCCTTGCTTGTTGTGTATAGGTGTTTTAAATAACATCCATCAACATTAGCAGAACATTCCTGTACTGTTTCCTTAGAACCACTTCTGTTGCGCCCATATTTTGTTTGCGGCAGTATGTTCTAAGAACATTACCGGAACATTGTGTTAATACATTCCCTGGCAACCTAATGAGAACCTTACCGGAATGTTCTGTGGTAGTTTTTACAGATGTTGTGAACAACATTTTAGTGAATGTTAGGAGAACATTCCAACATTTAATTTATAACATTTTATTAAGAAAAAGGTTGTGGTGATCAAAAAACCTTCTTTGAATGTTTGTGGGATGTTATCATCCTAATGTTAGCTCAAACTCTAACTAGAACTTAGAATGGAAATGTTAGCTTATGTTCTGGGAATGTTTCCGGTTTGCTGGGTGGTTTGTTGTTATCAATACGCATCATTAATTGTTAGGCCTATACAGGATCTTAATTTGACCACCCTGTTGCAGGAAATGACAACTTGTAGTGTATTCGAGGCTTTTAAAGTTGGTAATTTCCACTTAAAAATGTCAGATTTGATTTGTTCTAACGAAAAACGTATTAACCCATACAAAAATGTCCCTTACTTATCATCAACATTTCAACTCAAATTTCCTGGTGCTGCAGGATTATTTTCCTGCTGTGAGAAACTGGTCAAATTAAGACCCTATACCTTGGTAGGTGTATCGGATGACATCTCCATTAATGTTAGCAGTACATTCCAGTAATGTTTTCTCAGAACCAATTTAATTGAATCCAGGCCTCATTGCTGAAGAATGTTTAGAAAACATTATTGGAACAATCATGTCATAACGTCACACTAATTTCATGAGAGCGTTCCTTGCTTGTTTTTAATAACATCTCCATCAACATTAGCAGAACATTCCTGTAATGTTTTCTTAGAACCTTTTCTATTGCTTTCACCGGAACATTGTGTTAATACAATCCCTGGCAACCTAATGACAACCTTCGGTGAATGTTATATGGTAATTAATACACATTTTAATGAATGTTAGAAGAACATTCCAAGGATATTTCATTTCAAGCATTTTCTTCGCAAAAATATTTGGGAATGTTATCATTCTAATGTTCGAAAAAACTTAATGGGAAACTTAGGGAATGTTCTGGGAATGTTCACAGTTTGCTGGAAAGGTACAGTATTCTCAGTAGGCAAAGAGGCAAAACAGAAGACTAGTGCAAGGGTAGCACTTTTGAGACGGAATTTAAGTTACAGATTGTAGCTTTAACACTGATAACCTGCCTCGTTCAGGGGAGGGATCATTTTGAGCCAAAGAGTTCCATGAGCAAGCACACTGAAACGATGTGAGAGAAATTATTGCTGTGCTGAGCAATATCAAATGTTTGGTCCAGCCAGATCTACATTAAAGCAAATCCAGCAGGATAATGAGTGTATTCCGATGTGGTGACTAATTCACTTATTGCTTTTTGAACCACCTCTCTCTCCGTCTCCTTTTCTCTCTTATTGTCCTAGGATACGCTTCACCACCACTGGCGAGAGGGAAACATCCCCTCAGGTGCACGCTGTGAGGTCTGCCGACGCACCTGTGGCTCCTCGGACGTCCTGGCGGGGATGCGGTGCGAGTGGTGTGGTATGACGGTAAGCCTCAAAACGACACCAAATGTACCGCCACTAAAGAACAACTATAGTTAATAATGCGTTTGTTTCATCCTTTGCAGACACACGCTGCCTGTTATGTCATTGTGCCTCCAGAGTGTGGCCTAGGACGTCTACGTAGCATGCTCCTTCACCCCGCTTGCGTGCGAATATGCTCGCGGAACTTCAGCAAGATGCACTGCTACCGCATCTCTGAGAGCTGCCAGAATGACCTGGGTAAGCTGGTGGTCTCCACCAATGTTCCCTCTAAGCTGCGAACTTCACTCAACTTTGTAGAGCAGTGGTCACCAACCGGTCCATCTCCAAGGCCTTCCTAGTTAATCGGCAAACATTTCTGTGGAAGAAAAAAAACAACGATAAAGCCTTGTTCCTTTTTTTTTTTTTTTCGTCTCAGGCTGTTGGCGGTAGGTGCATGTGATTCAGCTACACTGGGCGCCGGGTAGGCGAACTGTTGCCATTTTTAACTTTTTCATGTGTCTCAAGGTACAAATTCTGCCTTCCCGACGTGCCTGAAGAGCAAATCAAGTACACTACAGGCCTACCGCTAGACAATCGGATGGCTCAGATTACTGTGTCTGCAGTAACGTAGCAGGCATAGCTGGGGTGGCAGGTAGCCTAGTGGTTAGCGCGTTGGGCCAAAAGGTTGCTGGATCAAATCCCTGAGCCGATTAGGTAAAAATCTGTTGTTTTGCCCCTGAACAAGACAGTTAACCCACTGTTCCCTGGTAGGCCGTCATTGTAAATAATAATTTGTTCTTAACTTACTTGCCTAGTTAAATAAATAAATTAAAAATTAAAAAGCTACAGCAAAGTTCATACTGTGAGATTTCAAAATGTTTAAAACCATGACTAGAGAGAGACTGTCAAATCAAATCAAATGTGTCAATGAATACAGCAAAGAGCTGCTGGTTTTATGAGTGAGTTCATGTTTAAGTTCTTACTCAGCACTGTCAACACTTTGTATTCAACACTTTTATAACCCATAAAATGCCCGTTCTTCCTATTTCCACTCAGCGCTACAACAAGCACTGCAGCAGTAATGAATGAGGAGGAAAGTGGCTTGCATTGTTATTATTATTAGCGGCTTGGGTGTTTTTTAATATCAAGGAATATTTCACTTTCTCTGTTCATAAGAGCAACAACATGAATTTGTGCATGAAGCAGAAATAATGCGGTCCGACTCGAGTTTCGGTGTCCCTTTTTGGTCAGTGTCAGTGGAGGAACCTCAGTCTGCTGTTCTCTCCTTCCACTGAGAGTGACTATCAGATGCAGGCACCATCAGCCCAGTAAAATAAAAAGCAAATTATTTAAATGTATGCTCACTCAGCTGTGCTTCACAAGTAATGCAAGAACTGATCTATTACCGGTGTGATCATACAGCCTACCTCAAATTGTTTAATATACATTTTAAAAAACAATGCATTGGCAAAGCCAATATGTGGTGTTAATGTATTGGGCCTATAGCTTACTGCACAAACCTCGTTGCTACAGTACTGTTTTTGATTGGTTAATGTTGCGTAGGCTTACATTTTTTTAAGTCATGTTAAAAAACAATCTGAGTGGTCGATCTCGGCTTGCGTTTTGACTCATAAAAGGTTGGTGGCCACTGTTCTAGAGTTTTCCCTGCTGACACTATCAGCGTTTTCCTTTATTGTGGCAATTGTGATCGACTCAACGCAATATTAGCAGCTTTCAATGCAACATACCGAAACAAAACAAACTATGGAAGACATTTTGCATAGTTCTACAAGAGCACAAAATGTGTACATTTCTAGACATCTTTGAAAGCAAGTCAGGTAAAGAGATTTTTGTTTGTCTTAAAGGGGTAGTGTTGTATTTTTAAGACAGACAGGCTTGAATAAGCAAAGGAGCTAATAGGCAGAGGGTTGCATCATTTGTCAGATTCTCTGTAATAATTGTATGGGAATAATGATGCATTTTATTTTGTAAAGTGGTTTCTTGCATCACACAACACAACAAAATGTTCAGTCATCTCATTTTCTCTATTGTTTTGATAGTAGGCCACTCTGGTTGGCCTACATTATGACCAAATAGCCACAGTAGCCTACTGAACCACTGTTAAAACTGAAACTTAAAGCAGGTACAGCCTCAGTGTTAACAGTAAACGCGCGCTGGAAGTTGCACAGAATTTTCACAACATTCAACTTTGCGCTCAGCAGACCTGAAATTTGCTCAGTGCTGAATTTTTTTTGAGGGAACATTGGTCTCCACCGTCCATTAACCCTCCCCACCCCCATACCCAAAGCCACATCCTCTAAGCAACTGTTTCACACTCCGACATTACCATTCAAACAAATATAGACAGTGTGCACACAAAATATACACATTGGAAAATAAATTAAGAAAGTAATAAGATATACAGTGCATTTGGAAAGTATTAAGACCCCTTGACTTTTTCCACATGTTTTTACATTACAGCCTTATTCTAAAATGGCTTAAATAAATAAACATATCCTCATCAATCTACACACAATACCCAATAACAACAAAGCAAAAACTGGTATTTCGAAAGTTTTGAAAATTAATTTAAAATAAAAACAGGTACCTTATTTAAATAAGTATCCAGACCATTTGCTATGAGACTCAAAATGGAATCCTGTTTCCATTGATCATCCTTGAGATGTTTCTACAACTTGGATTCCACCTGTGGTATATTCAATTGATTGGACATGATTTGGAAAGGCACACACTTGTCTATATAAGGTCCCACAGTTGACAGTGCATGTCAGAGCAAAAACCAAGCCATGAGGTCGAAGGAATTATCTGTAGAACTCCGAGACAGGATTGTGTTGAGGCATAGACCTGGCAAAGGGTACCAAAACATTTCTGCAGCATTGAAGGTCCCCAAGAACACATAGGCCTCCGTCATTCTTAAATTAAAGAAGTTTGGAATCCCCAAGACTCTTCCAAGAGCTGGCTGCCCGGCCAAACTGAGCAATCGAGGGAGAAGGGCCTTGGTCAGGGAGGTCACCAAGAAACTGATGGTCACTCTGACTGAGCTCCAGAGTTCCTCTTTGGAGATGGGAAAACCTTACAGAAGGATAACCATCTCTGCAGCACTCCACCAATCAGGCCTTTATGGTAGAGTGGCCAGACGGAAGCCACGCATCAATAAAAGTGCAAAGGGATACCTAGTCAGTTGTACAACTGAATGCTTCTTCTTGAATCAGAGAGGTGCGGGGGCCTGCCATAATCGACATCCACGTCTTCGGAGCCCGGGGAACAGTGGGTTAACTGCCTTGCTCAGGGGCAGAACGACGGATTCTTACCTTGTCAGCTCTGGGATTCGATCCAGCAACCTTTCGGTTGGCACCTAAAGACTCCCAGACCATGCAAAACAAGATTCTCTGGTCTGATAAAACCAAGCTTGAACTCTTTGGCCTGAATGCCAAGAATCACGTCTGGAGTAAACCTGGCACCATCCCTACAGTGAAGCATGGTGGTGGCAGCATCATGCTGTGGGGATGTTTTTTTCACGGCAGGGACTGGGAGAATAGTCAGGATCGAGCGAAAGATGAACAGAGCAAAGCACAGACTGATCCCCAGTCTGAGCAGGTTACGGTTCACCTTCCAACAGGACAGCAACCCTAAGAACAAAGCCAAGATGACGTAGGAGTGGCTTTGGAACAAGTCTCTGAATGTGTTTGAGAGGCCCAGCCAGAGCCCGGACTTGAACCCGATTTCTGGAGAGACCTGAAAATAGCTGTGCAGCGACGATCGCCATCCAACCTGACAGAGCTTGAGAGGATCTGCAGAGAAGAATCTCCAAATACAGGTGTGCCAAGCTTGTAGCGTCATACCCAACAAGACTCGACTGAGGCTGTAATCTCTGCCAAAAGTGCTTCAATAAATATATCTGAGTAAAGGGTCTGATCTCTTATGTAAATGTACTATTTCAGTTGTAATTTTTTTTTGTAAATTTGCAACCATTTCTGTGTTTGCTTTGTCATTATGGGGTAGTGTGTGTAGATTGATGAGGGGAGATAAAAACAATTTAATCCATTTTAGAATAAGGCTGTAATGTAACAATGTAGAAAAAGTCAAGGTGTCTGAATACTTTCCAAAGGCACTGTAACTGAATGGCTGAGTTTCCGTTCTGAAAATGTGAGACCTAGGCCTAATTCATTCTCTGACAATACCACACAGTCAACTTTTCAGTCCCTTTATAAACATTCTTACTTCTAGGCTGTTAGGAATGACGTCTGTCTTTGAGCAAGTGTCAACTTGTCGTTGTCTCTTGTTCTAGGTCAGACAAGATGTCATTTGTCAAGCAAGATGAGCAACGATAAACTGTGCTTGACTTTGAAATTAAAAAAGCATTCCATGTTTCACACGTGTGTAAACTATGTGGGAAAGCAAATGCAACGTTCATTCTATTTCCTCATTGTTTGCCTTCACGTACCTATACCTAACACTTTTGCTTCATCAGATAACCTGGACGAAGTTGACACCCAGATTCCAGCAACTACAAAGGAGAGCCAGCCGGCAACCACAGCGGATTCAGGTAGAGACAGGATAAGTTGTCACGTGTATTTGGCCAGTAATGTTTCCCTGTGATCAGTGAAGTCACATCAAAACCGATACAATTATTCCCATGTTTTAACTATATAAGAGTCCCTAACGTTTCTGTAAGAAGTTACAGTACCAGTCAACAGTTTGGACAAACCTACAGTTGAAGTCGTAAGTTTACATACACCTGAGCCAAATACATTTAAACTCAATTTTTCACAATTCCTGACATTTAATCCTAGTAAAAATTCCCTCTCTTAGGTCAGTTAGGATCACCAGTTTATTTTAAGAATGTGAAATGTCAGAATAATAGTGGAGAGAATGATTTCTTTCAGCTTTTATTTCTTTCATCACATTCCCAGTGGGTCAGAAGTTTACATACACTCAATTAGTATTTGGTAGCATTGCCTTTAAATTGTTTAACTTGGGTCAAACGTTTCGGGTAGCCTTCCACAAGCTTCCCACAATAGGTTGGGTGAATTTTGGCCCGTTCCTCCTAACAGCTGGTGTAACTGAGTCAGGTTTGTAGGCCCCCTTGCTCGCACATGCTTTTTCAGTTCTGCCCACTAATTGTCTATAGGATTGAGGTCAGAGCTTTGTGATGGCCACTCCAATACCTCAACTTTGTTGTCCTTAGGCCATTTTGCCACAACTTTTGGAAGTATGCTTGGGGTCATTGTCCATTTGGAAGACCCAAGCTTTAACTTCCTGACTGATGTCTTGATATGTTGCTTCAATATATCCACATAATTTTCCTCCCTCATGAGGCCATCTATTTTGTGAAGTGCACCAGTCCCTCCTGCAACAAAGGACCCCCACAACATGATGCTGCCACCCCCGTGCTTCAAGGTTGGGAAGATGTTCTTCGGCTTGCAAGCCTCCCCCTTTTTCCTCCAAACATAATGATGGTCATTATGGCCAAACAGTTCTACTTTTGTTTCATCAGACCAGAGGACATTTCTCAAAAAAGTACGATCTTTGTCCCCATGTGCAGTTGCAAACCGTAGTCTGGCTTTTTTATGGATGAACCAGACCTGTGGAGGTCTTCAATTTGTTTTCTGAGGTCTTGGCTGATTTCTTTTGATTTTTCCATGATGTCAAGCAAAGAGGCACTGAGTTTGAAGGTGGGCCTTGAAATGCATCCACAGGTACACCTCCAATTGACTCAAATGATGTCAATTAGCCTATCAGAAGCTTCTAAAGCCATGACATAATTTTCTTGAATTTTACAAGCTGTTTAAAGGCACAGTAAACTTAGTGTACTTCTGACCCACTGGAATTGTGATACAGTGAATTATAAGTGAAATAATCTGTCTGTATACAATTGTTGGAAAAATTACTTGTGTCATGCACAAATTAGATGTCCTAACCGACTTGCCAAAGCTATAGTTTGTTAACAAGACATTTGTAGAGTGGTTGAAAAACGAGATTCCATGACTCCAACCTAAGTGTATGTAAACTTCTGACTTCAACTGTACTCATTCCGTTTTTTTTCTATATTTTTACTGTTTTCTACATTGCAGAATAATAGTGAAGACATCAAAACTATGAAATAACACATATGGAAACATGTAGTAAGCAAAAAAGTGTTAAACAAATCTAAATATATTTTAGATTCTTGGAAGTTGCCACCCTTTGCCTTGGTAACATCTTTGCACACTCTTGGCATTCTCTCAACCAGCTTCATGAGGTATTCACCTGGAATGTATTTCAATAAACATGTGTGCCTTGTTAGAAGTTAATTTGTGGAATTCCTTTCCTTCTTAATGCGTTTGAGCCAATCAGTTGTGTTGTGACAAGGTAGGGATGGTATACAGAAGATAGCTATATTTGGTAAAAGACCAAGTCTATTTTATGGCAAGAACAGCTCAGCTCAAATAAGCAAAGAGAAATGACAGTCCATCATTACTTTAAGACATGAAGTTCAGTCAATCCGGAAAATCTCAAGAACTTTGAACGTTTCTTCAAGTGCAGTCGCAAAAACCATCAAGCGCTATGATGAAACTGGCTCTCATGAGGACCGCCACAGGAAAGGAAGACCCAGAGTTACCTCTGCTGCAGAGGAGACGTTCATTAGAGTTACCAACCTCAGAAATTGCAGTCCAAATAAATGCTACACACAGTTCAAGTAGCAGACACATCTCAACATCAACTGTTCAGAGGAGACTGCGTGCATCAGACCTTCATGGTCGAATTGCTGCAAAGAAACCACTACTAAAGGACACCAATAATAAGAAGAGACTTGCTTGGGCCAAGAAACACAAGCAATGGACATTAGACCAGTAAAAATCTGTCCTTTGGTCTGATGAATCCAAATTTGAGATTTTTGGTTCCAACCGCTGTGTAAGGGCTATTTGACCAAGAAGGAGAGTGATGGAGTGCTGCATCAGATGACCTGGTCTCCACAATCAGCCGACCTCAACCCAATTGAGATGGTTTGGGATGAGTTGGACCGCAGAGCGAAGGAAAAACAGCTAACAAGTGCTCAGCATATGTGGGAAGTCCTTCAAGTCTGTTGTAAAAGCATTCCAGGTGAAGCTGGTTGAGAGAATGCCAAGAGTGTGCAAAGCTGTCATCAAGGTAAAGGGTGGCTACTTTGAAGAATCTAAAATCTATTCTGATTTGCTTACTACATGATTCCATATGTATTATTTCATAGTATTTAATGTCTTCACTATTATTCTACAATGTAAAAGATAGTACAAATAAAGAAAAACCCTTGAATGAGTCCAAATGTTTGACTGGTACTGTATTTTGTGTCACTTTAACTGTGTGTGCTATTTGGAGCATGACACTGAGCTAACGGGTCCTAACGCTCCCAATGTTCAGCATTTGCTAATGTTTAGTAATCTATCCTAATTATACAGGTCCATACATGTAGAATTTCCCACGTTTGTCTAAAGAGTGTTTTTTTGCAAACTTCAGGGAAGCAGGTTCTCAAGGTGTTTGATGGGGACGATGCAGTCAAGCGCAGCCACTTCCGCTTGGTCTCCATTCCTCGGATAACCAAGAATGAGGAAGTGGTGGTGAGATTCTCCCCATTCCCTAAAACTGGATTAACACGGGATTATTTCCACTTTTTTCTGGCACCAAGTGATTCATTATTTTTAGAGTGCATTTATTTTCTCCCACCACTCCTTCCTGGATATCTGCTGTGTATGTAGCCTTTAGCCTTGCTCTGTCACACCTGATTCAAGGTCCTGATGTTCAGCTGGTCAGCAGTGGTGTTAAGTAAAAATACATTCAAGTATTACTTAAGTAGTTTTTTTCTTCATATCTGTACTTTACTATTTATAATTTTGACAACATTTACTTCACTACAATCCAAATGAAAATAATGTACTTTTCACGCCTGTATCAAGAGAACATCCCTGGTCTTCCCCACGGCCTCTTAACTGGCGGACTCACTAAATCTTCATTTGTAAATGAGGTCTGAGTATTGGAATGTGCCCCTGGCTATCTGTACATTTTTAAAAAACAAGAAAATTATGTTCTCTGGTTTTCTTAATTTGAAATGATTTATACTTTTACTTTTGATACTTAAGTATATTTTAGCAATTAGCTTTCGATACTTAAGTATATACCAAATACTTTTAGACTTTTACTCAAGTAGTATTTTAATGGGTGACTTTCACTTTTACTTGAGTTGTTTTCTATTAAGGTATCTTTACTTTACTGACAATTGGGTACTTTTTCCACCACTGACTATGCAAAGTGTTTAAGTACTACTGGTCGTTAGAATCAGGTCAGGTGTGTCAAACGTCTGCACTCCCAGTAGGTCTCTCCAGGAGGATGATCACTGATCTAATCCCTGTCTGCAGGAGTCAGCGTTGAGGACCTTCTACATCCCAGATGACTCGCTGGACTACGAGCTCCAAGACAACGGCCAGCAGGCTCTACACAGCAATGACATCCTCAACCGTAATGGCACCCCTGACGAAAAGGCCATCTTTAAGGAGAATGTGCCTGAGGCATGGCTTCTAAGGGCCAAACCCCAGGACACAGAGGTCCTCAAGGTTTATGCTGGCTGGCTCAAGTGAGTACTGCAGGGGGACAATACTTAGTCATTGGGCAAATCTCAAATGACTATTCCCTAAAAGTGCATTCCTTTTTGAACAATCCTTTGCTGATGCCTAATGAGTTGTTCCCATGGTAAAAGTTGCCCTTATGTACCATACCTCTATCTCCCATCTCTACTGCCTGGCTTTGTTTACAGGGTTGGTGTGGCGTACATATCCATCTCCATCTCCAAGAACAGCACAGTGGATTCTGTCATTAAGGAGGTCCTCACTCAACTGGGAAGACAGGTACAGCTTACCAGCAGGTCTCCAACATAACACACCCAGTCCACCTTAACTGCAGCTTGGCACATACCTTGGCACTAGTATTGTTCACAGAAATTGCAATTAATGGTTGTACTAGAGACTCCATTGCTCTGACTGTATAAACGTATCTGTTAATGACAATCCTCGTTCAATACTCTTGTTTGGTGATGCTCTTTTCTCCAGGACGAAGACCCATCAAGCTTCAGCCTTGTGGAGGTTTACATGGGCAGTAAGCAAGGTCAGGAAACAGGAAACAGGAAGGTGGCAGACCTATACACCAAGGCTGGGTTTTTACATAGCAAGTGTCATACTCTGTTTATTATATGCCTTCATTACTGTATCTTATCAAAGTTCACTGACGGGGTGTGTTATTTCTCTCTCTACATTCAGTTCAGAGACAAGGGCTGACAGGCCAGGAGCTGCTACTGTACAAACTGCAGGAGATAAGGAAGGTATGAGGAACTTCAACCTGACATTTAAGTTTATGGGCGATTGGGTGTGCATAACGTAACAAAATGTGGAAAAGGTCAAGGGGTCTGAATACTTTCCTAATGCACTGTATGTGTGTGTAGGTGTTTATGAACAGGCGTGCGTGTTTATCTTTGTCTTTTTGTTTCTGACAGATCTCCCTAAGGCAGATGAACCAGACACGTTTCTACATAGTGGAGAGCAGGAAGCAAGTTGTGCAGGTCAACCTGCTTCTGGAGGGACTGCCTGTACAACTGAGCAAGGAGGAATATACCAACCTGCTACAGGAGCACTTAGCTATCAAGAGTGAGTCTACACACATCGCATCACCATGCTGCTCCTTTTCTAGAATTAAAACGGATGGAATCCCACGGTATTCAGTGTTGTTCCACTTTACCCAGAAATCCTCCTGAACATTTCCCTTGAAATAGACTATAGTTGATTGAAATGTGATTAAGACTGTTGTTAACTAACTAGATTTGAATCTGCTCCTTAGGTCACTTGGTCACCATCACACATGTTTACGGGAGCCAAGGTGGGTATGTCGCCATGGAAACAGCCAGTGGAGCACCACCTTCCCTTTTCCACCCCCCCTCCTCCTCATCCCACTCTTTTCTCCCCACAATCCCCTCCCTGTCCCCCTCCCTGTGCCCTCATTCCACATCATCCCCAGTCAGGACACACAGGCTTTAGTTGGCTCTGAAACAGACGGTCTGTTCTGGGCTGTGTGTCCCTGCTTGACACTGCTCAAGTCGCTCCTCTGTTGCCGCAGGCCACTGCAGCAGGGTCCTGTCCCATTCAGTGTTACATAAGCCTCTTTCTTACTGACTGTGAGTGTCCCACTGCAGCTGCCACTTCCCTAGAGCTAAATGGGCCATTTATATCAAGCCTGCTGTATGGCCCACAGCCATTTATCTTGCGATGTCTTTATTATAATAAACTATTTATTTGTGGAGAATGTTTGGTGCAATACATCCAAAGTACTAAATGTCATTATAACATTGAATGTGTGCCAGTCTGGGCTATATGAGAGGTCATATTTACAGTGCTTGTTATGCAACATCACATCCTGAGGTTTGCTTGTCTGTCTGAGTTGTAGGTGCAGTAGTGGTGCAGATAACGTGCTTCTCTGAGGCTGAGAGGATCTACATGTTAGCCAAAGACACGTCTGTCAGCAACCAGCAGCTGACCTCCCTAGTCATACCAGAGATCATGGTAATGCTGCGTCAATGTGAAGTAAACAATCCCAGATCCCAATTGAATGTGTAATTTACATGACCAGACCTTTTTAAAGAAGCTGGCTTGCTTTACTCCATTGACTGTGCTGCTGTTGTAACTCCCCTGCAGCACAACAAGTTGCCCAAAGGTGGCTCGCCCCTACTGGTGTTTGTCAACCCCAAGAGCGGCGGGCTGAAGGGCCAAGAGCTTCTTTATGGCTTCCGGAAGCTTCTCAACCCCCACCAAGTGTTTGACATGACCAACGGGGGACCGTTGCCTGGGTGAGACAAGTGGTGGTTAGCCTCATTCAGCAGTGTGATGTGAGAGCTGTTGTGTTTGTAGAAAAGGGGTCTGTATTGTGCAATGTTTTTTCCACAAGGTCTTTGGAAGGAGTTTTTTTCTACTATGTATGTTTGTTAGCCATGACACGGACACAAATAAATTAACCATCCAGCGAATACATGATTGACTTTAAATATATATGTTGTAGAAAATAATAGAAACATTATTATTTATGTAAGAGATATATCTAACTAGCTTACTAGGCTATAATTCTAACCAATGAAATAGATATATATATCTAACTAGCTTACTAGGCTATAATTCTAACCAATGAAATAGATATATCTAACTAGCTTACTAGGCTATAATTCTAACCAATGAAAGAGATAGATATATCTAACTAGCTTACTAGGCTATAATTCTAACCAATGAAATAGATAGATATATCTAACTAGCTTACTAGGCTATAATTCTAACCAATGAAATAGATAGATATATCTAACTAGCTTACTAGGCTATAATTCTAACCAATGAAATATATAGATATATCTAACTAGCTTACTAGGCTATAATTCTAACCAATGAAATAGATAGATATATCTAACTAGCTTACTAGGCTATAATTCTAACCAATGAAATAGATATATCTAACTAGCTTACTAGGCTATAATTCTAACCAATGAAAGAGATAGATATATCTAACTAGCTTACTAGGCTATAATTCTAACCAATGAAATAGATAGATATATCTAACTAGCTTACTAGGCTATAATTCTAACCAATGAAAGAGATAAATATATCTAACTAGCTTACTAGGCTATAATTCTAACCAATGAAATAGATATATATATCTAACTAGCTTACTAGGCTATAATTCTAACCAATGAAAGAGATAGATATATCTAACTAGCTTACTAGGCTATAATTCTAACCAATGAAATAGATAGATATATCTAACTAGCTTACTAGGCTATAATTCTAACCAATGAAATAGATAGATATATCTAACTAGCTTACTAGGCTATAATTCTAACCAATGAAATATATAGATATATCTAACTAGCTTACTAGGCTATAATTCTAACCAATGAAATAGATAGATATATCTAACTAGCTTACTAGGCTATAATTCTAACCAATGAAATAGATAGATATATCTAACTAGCTTACTAGGCTATAATTCTAACCAATGAAAGAGATAGATATATCTAACTAGCTTACTAGGCTATAATTCTAACCAATGAAATAGATAGATATATCTAACTAGCTTACTAGGCTATAATTCTAACCAATGAAATAGATAGATATATCTAACTAGCTTACTAGGCTATAATTCTAACCAATGAAATAGATAGATATATCTAACTAGCTTACTAGGCTATAATTCTAACCAATGAAATAGATATATCTAACTAGCTTACTAGGCTATAATTCTAACCAATGAAAGAGATAGATATATCTAACTAGCTTACTAGGCTATAATTCTAACCAATGAAAGAGATAGATATATCTAACTAGCTTACTAGGCTATAATTCTAACCAATGAAAGAGATAGATATATCTAACTAGCTTACTGGGCTATAATTCTAACCAATGAAATAGATAGATATATCTAACTAGCTTACTAGGCTATAATTCTAACCAATGAAAGAGATAGATATATCTAACTAGCTTACTAGGCTATAATTCTAACCAATGAAATAGATAGATATATCTAACTAGCTTACTAGGCTATAATTCTAACCAATGAAATAGATAGATATATCTAACTAGCTTACTAGGCTATAATTCTAACCAATGAAATAGATAGATATATCTAACTAGCTTACTAGGCTATAATTCTAACCAATGAAAGAGATATATATATCTAACTAGCTTACTAGGCTATAATTCTAACCAATGAAATAGATAGATATATCTAACTAGATTACTAGGCTATAATTCTAACCAATGAAATAGATAGATATATCTAACTAGCTTACTAGGCTATAATTCTAACCAATGAAAGAGATAGATATATCTAACTAGCTTACTAGGCTATAATTCAAACCAATGAAATAGATAGATATATCTAACTAGCTTACTAGGCTATAATTCTTAACCAATGAAATAAGCACCTTATCTCTTTTTTATGTTCTTTTTTTCTGTCCTCCACAGACTGCACACGTTTAGAGAGGTACCCCGCTTCCGGGTTTTGGTGTGTGGGGGAGATGGGACGGTGGGCTGGGTCCTGGGGGTCCTGGAGGCCATCCGACACAAGCTGGTCTGTCCTGAGCCCCCCATTGGTATTGTTCCACTGGGCACAGGTGAGAGGACACACCCTTCTCTTCTGATCACTGTAGTGTGCGTAAGTTAGCTTTAATCAGCATATATCAGTAGTTGAACTATCCCCCCCCCCCCCCCAATATCTTCTCCCCCCAATGCCTTCCATCAGGTAATGACCTGGCGCGGATCCTGCGCTGGGGGGCGGGCTACAGCGGAGAGGACCCCCACCACATCCTTGTGTCTGTAGACGAGGCGGATGAGGTGCAGATGGACCGCTGGACCATCCTGCTGGATGCACAGGAAGTCACAGAGGACGGCAAGGAGAACGGCTTCCTGGAACCACCAAAGGTACAATCAGATGAATGCAGATATAACAATGGCAATAGTTATAATTTGAATCATAACTATAATGCCAAGAGATCTTGGTCCCTAGCTGTGTGTTACCACTTTCCATGTCTGTTGTCTGTAACTTGTGAGGTGTGGAAACACTTTGTTGCTTTTCTGAATTTTGTCTTGCTGCTTTTTGTTCTATGTTGCTCTGTCTGTATGCTACATCTTGCTTG
This sequence comes from Oncorhynchus clarkii lewisi, assembly GCF_045791955.1. Lineage (NCBI taxonomy): Eukaryota > Metazoa > Chordata > Actinopteri > Salmoniformes > Salmonidae > Oncorhynchus > Oncorhynchus clarkii. Next base: position 27,960,271 of record NC_092177.1, on the reverse strand, counting down.
TCCTATGTTGCTCTGTCTGTATGCTATGTCTTGCTTGTCCTATGTTGCTATTGTCTATATTGTAATTGTTTTTAATAACCTGCCCAGGGACTGCGGTTGAAAATTAGCCGGCTGGCTAAAACCAACACTTTTACTGAAACGTTGATTAATGTGCACTGTCCCTGTAAAAATAAAACTCAACTCAATCTATTCAGTTGATGCATGGGCACGCTGGTCGTCCTGGTCATTCATTTACTGGTGGTCTCCCTTGTTGCAGATAGTGCAGATGAACAATTATTTTGGTCTGGGCATCGATGCTGAGCTCAGTTTGGACTTCCACCATGCCCGTGAAGAAGAACCAGGAAAGTTCAACAGCAGGTAGGAGACCACCTCCAGTAAGAAGCTGCTTTAAAATGTCTCAAAAAAGAGAACATCCCCAAAACAACTTATCCTTGTTGTGTGTGTGTGTGTGTGTGTGTGTGTGTGTGTGTGTGTAGCAGTGGAGGCTGCTGAGGGAGGACAGTTTATAATAATTACTGGAACGAAGCTAATGGAATGGCATTAAACACATGGGAACCATGTTTGATGTATTTGATACCATTCCACTAATACTGCTCCAGCCATTACCACTAGCCCATCCTCCCCAATTAAGATGCGACCAACCTCCTGTGGTATGTAGGTTCCATAACAAAGGTGTGTACCTGAAGGCGGGTCTGCAGAAGCTGAGCCACACACGGAACCTTCACAAGGACCTTAAACTGCAGGTGGACAAACAAGAAGTGGAACTGCCCAGCATAGAAGGCCTCATCTTCCTAAACATCCCCAGGTAGGAAATACACACAAAAACACACAGGGTTAAACTCTACACACGGCTGAGAGTCAGACACTCATGACGTATGACATTCACTTCAAGATGCATGCTCATGAAGAGAAATGGCCTCACACACGGTCCCCTTACTCACACAAACCTAAAAGTACATAACGATCTGTAACACAGTCAGTACTTACAACTGCGTGTGTGTGTGTTCAGCTGGGGCTCTGGGGCAGACCTGTGGGGATCAGAGGGTGACTCGCGCTACGGGAAACCACGCATTGACGATGGCATGCTGGAGGTGGTGGGGGTGACCGGGGTAGTGCACATGGTGAGTTCATCACCTACTGCCCTTACTCTGTTGAGTACCATGTACAGTGCCTTGCGAAAGTATTCGGCCCCCTTGAACTTTGCGACCTTTTGCCACATTTCAGGCTTCAAACATAAAGATATAAAACTGTATTTTTTTGTGAAGAATCAACAACAAGTGGGACACAATCATGAAGTGGAACGACATTTATTGGATATTTCAAACTTTTTTAACAAATCAAAAACTGAAAAATTGGGCGTGCAAAATTATTCAGCCCCTTTACTTTCAGTGCAGCAAACTCTCTCCAGAAGTTCAGTGAGGATCTCTGAATGATCCAATGTTGACCTAAATGACTAATGATGATAAATACAATCCACCTGTGTGTAATCAAGTCTCCGTATAAATGCACCTGCACTGTGATAGTCTCAGAGGTCCGTTAAAAGCGCAGAGAGCATCATGAAGAACAAGGAACACACCAGGCAGGTCCGAGATACTGTTGTGAAGAAGTTTAAAGCCGGATTTGGATACAAAAAGATTTCCCAAGCTTTAAACATCCCAAGGAGCACTGTGCAAGCGATAATATTGAAATGGAAGGAGTATCAGACCACTGCAAATCTACCAAGACCTGGCCGTCCCTCTAAACTTTCAGCTCATACAAGGAGAAGACTGATCAGAGATGCAGCCAAGAGGCCCATGATCACTCTGGATGAACTGCAGAGATCTACAGCTGAGGTGGGAGACACTGTCCATAGGACAACAATCAGTCGTATATTGCACAAATCTGGCCTTTATGGAAGAGTGGCAAGAAGAAAGCCATTTCTTAAATATATCCATAAAAAGTGTTGTTTAAAGTTTGCCACAAGCCACCTGGGGAGACACACCAAACATGTGGAAGAAGGTGCTCTGGTCAGATGAAACCAAAATTTAACTTTTTGGCAACAATGCAAAACGTTATGTTTGGCGTAAAAGCAACACAGCTCATCACACTGAACACACCATCCTCACTGTCAAACATGGTGGTGGCAGCATCATGGTTTGGGCTTGCTTTTCTTCAGCAGGGACAGGGAAGATGGTTAAAATTGATGGGAAGATGGATGGAGCCAAATACAGGACCATTCTGGAAGAAAACCTGATGGAGTCTGCAAAAGACCTGAGACTGGGACGGAGATTTGTCTTCCAACAAGACAATGATCCAAAACATAAAGCAAAATCTACAATGGAATGGTTCAAAAATAAACATATCCAGGTGTTAGAATGGCCAAGTCAAAGTCCAGACCTGAATCCAATCGAGAATCTGTGGAAAGAACTGAAAACTGCTGTTCACAAATGCTCTCCATCCAACCTCACTGAGCTCGAGCTGTTTAGCAAGGAGGAATGGGAAAAAATGTCAGTCTCTCGATGTGCAAAACTGATAGAGACATACCCCAAGCGACTTACAGCTGTAATCGCAGCAAAAGGTGGCGCTACAAAGTATTAACTTAAGGGGGCTGAATAATTTTGCACGCCCAATTTTTCAGTTTTTGATTTGTTAAAAAAGTTTGAAATATCCAATAAATGTCGTTCCACTTCATGATTGTGTCCCACTTGTTGTTGATTCTTCACAGAAAAATACAATTTTATATCTTTATGTTTGAAGCCTGAAATGTGGCAAAAGGTCGCAAAGTTCAAGGGGGCCGAATACTTTTGCAAGGCACTGTATGTCCTGATACCACAGAGAAGAGAGACATCAGTGCTAAAAATTATCCCAGTGTTTCAGAACGTTTTCTCCAGTGTACAGCGTTAAAATCAGGATACCACGAATGAGGTTTGTATACAGATATATCTGTGTTGTGTGGTCCAGGGCCAGGTGCAGGGCGGCATGCGTTCTGGGATCCGTCTCGCCCAGGGCAACTACGTGCGTATCACAGTGACCAAGCCCATCCCTGTGCAGGTGGATGGAGAGCCCTGGATCCAGGCCCCTGGAAATATCATCATATCTGCAGCAGGCCCAAAGGTAACAGCTTTTTCCTACTATAATGGGGCAAATAGTTACAACTTTACTGTGGTGTCCTTCACCATGGATGCAAATCTCCCATAGCTATCTATAAAGTAAAGCGCTGTTAAGCTATCGTGTCCTTGATGCTGTGTTCAGGTACGGATGCTGAGGAAGTCCAAACACAAACAGAAGAAGCAGCCTGCCAGCCTGAAAGAGAGGCGATCCGAAAGCCCTTCGTCCAGCGATGGGGGACACTGATGCCCCCCCCAACACCTGCTCCTTGGTGTCACCATGTGAGCATGGTGGCCTGTTGGCTGCTCTAAACAGCTGTGGCAGGGGCCCGTGTGCCCCATAGGCTCTCAGATGGTTTGCGTAGCTAGCACTGTCATCTCCTGGAGTGTTACATTGATAAAGGAGGAGATATCACAAGCATTTAGCAGTCCCTCTCATTCTCATCTTACTGCTGATCAATTTCACCTCTGTTGGGTTCGGTTGCCCCAGTTAAGATCATTCAGATTAGCTTCCTGTCTGATTTGTTAGTTTGTTTTATTTTTGCAGTCCTTCAGAGTTGGTATGGCCTGGCATTTATCGAAGACAAATACATTGTAACAATTGGCCGTGGTATTATCTGGTACTATAGCATTTGGTACCAGGTGGTTACAATGAGTCCCCAAGAAACCAAGAGGTGTTTATGGACAACATGTAATTACTGTGTTACCGTGTAATATCAAAGTAAATACCAGACGGTAAAATAAAGTGTCATTGTTGCTTTTTTAAAGTTCAGACATCAAGCTGCTTGCTGGATTAACGTCAAATAGTCTACTACTTGACAAATGACCTACTACTTGACAAATAGGCTACTACTTGACAAATAGGCTAGTACTTCGCAAATATTCTACTACTTGACAAATAGTCTCTTACTACTTGACAAATAGTTTAGTACTTGACAAATAGTTTAGTATTTGATTTGACAAAGTACTAGAATTAATGTAAAACAACAACTTACCAAAGTAAAAATGCTTACGTGTAGTATATTGGAGTGAAAAAAACTCACTATTTGCCTAAAACCCCACTAGCCATTCAATAACAATTCTAGGAAGTGCATGTGAGACATTGCATGTTATTTGATACGTACATGTTTCATTCAGTTGTAAAACTTTGAGGAAAATCGATATTCCAAGTGGAGACTTACGACAGTAGCCTCAGAAATATGCACATCCACACAGACAAACACACTCCCATCTTAATATTCAGTTAGTGCATACTCAAGTCTGTTGCCAAGTTCCTCCTATTGTTTATAATCTGTCTCTGTAGCAGTCACCCTCGCTGCAGAATAAGTACTCACCTCACTTAATGCCTCACAAATGTATTCCAGACATAAGTATCATTGTGTTTGAATGGAATCATAACTTGAATGTTGCACTCCATTTGTTGTCCTACATATCTTTGTTGCTGCTCATTTTTTTGTAGCTGATGGAATTAATGCAGGGAGGAGACCACCAGCCAATCCTAAATAGGCATTATAAACTAGAGAGACTTGTGTTGTATTTCTCCAGTCATTTGCTTGGCCTGGAGGTCATGTTTCATCCATAGTAGAGATGGTACGCCTGAGTACCTGTTCTCTTGTTGTCAGCACTTCGTCCGCATTCCTGGTGATGTAGAATTTATAAGAAATGCAGTCATGAAATGACTCCTTCATTTGAAGGAGGATCTCATATTTTACACTCCAGCTCATGTGATGTCGCTGGAACAGTATTTGATTGATTCTAAGTTGACTCACTTTTGTGACTTGGTGCTAGTGTGTAGCAAACCGTTTGAATCATTCACTCCACTAACAGCTTCGGGCCCTATTCAATCAAAACTGGTAAGCAGGTGTTGTGGTTGAGTCAGAATCTGTAGTCCTTTTATGCGGTCTGAAAGTATTTGTGAAAGCACAGTATTTCCAAGTTGCATTGACAGCTAACTGGGCTTGAATGAATAGGGTCCTAGACAGTTGGGTCCTCATGGCCCAGTAAACACACCCACTGTGGTGATTTCACCTGTGGTTCCTCATTGGCTGTGTTCCAATCATCGTAATTACTTTCTTTCCTTGTCTCTTCTCCTTCCTGAACACTAGTAAATGAAGGGCTTGGATAGGTACTCACCATACACCATAGAGACTTATGACAAGGACATGAACCCATTTTAGACTGAGGGGACACAGCTATTGTGTTGTGAAATGCATGTACAGTCAACAGCCTGTGTAAAAGAAAAACGGGAGTAAACATGGTGATGTTTTTAGCTGTTTAGCTCTAATATGAGAATGTCCATGTGTATTCCATTTAGAAGCATAAAGTGTTTCTGTGTATACAGTATGTGAAGACAAGGATTGGTTTTAGATCAATAAGTATCTTTGGTATCTGTCTTTGGTGTCAGTGGTCAGCTCTATTCTGCAGTGCTCATTGGGATAGTCCGTCTTTTACAACCATTGCTGTGAGGTTTTGTCACACCATAACTCCATCACCAAAAGCAATCCACTCCAAAGATAATACTCCAATAGGAATGCCCCTTTCACCCCTCTCATAAGACGGAAGAAAGTCCACACCAAGGGATGATTTGAATATACATGGAAGAAGTGATGACTGATTGCTGGCAAATGCATCAGCACACAGTTTGATGGCTATCAATCATAACATTTTTGTGTTTGCCCTAAAAGGTGCCATTATTTTTCATATTTTTTTTTATTTCTCCTCAATGTTGCCGCACTGAAAACTCCATAACAGCATTGCGTCAATGCCCAAGGTACTGTTTTGTGTTGAATGTCGCTTATGTGTATATCGTAGTAAGTTTACAGCTTCTGCATCATTTGTGCCTGTTGCTGTGCGATGAACCTTCAGGCCAAAGTGTCGTTCTGTGTTGTCATTAGACCTAACCTCCACGTGGTGCCTCATTCAAGTGCTTCTAGAACCTTGGTGGTATTACCTGTGTGTCAAAGTGTTTAACATGATGTGTGGTCCACTCCTGCTGGTGCAGTGATTGAATATCTTCATCTAGGCATTTTTAGACCATTTTGAGCTAATGTGCCTATAGATGACTTATGTTGTCAATTCTGTGTTTTTATTTGATTTGCCGTAATAAAGATATTTTACGTTTTTACCAAGTCTAAATAGCAGTTAAAAGCTAAATGAATAAATATGTATATTTTTGCAGACAAAAGCTGTTTTTAGTTTGAACTGTAAATTGCACTACAGGGTGACGGTATTGACGGTATTGTTTTACAGATGCTTTTAGGTGTTAAGTTTGGTTACTCTGATGTTTAAAAAACTAAATCTAAAGATATATGTGAAAATAACTAAAGATATATGAAAATATTCTGTGTAACAATTGTGTCCAGTTAAAATAAAATCAAGAAATGGGACATCTTATGTATTATTGTACCTGAGTTTTTATTGTAGTTGGGAAGTCATATCTGGGATACGGGAAGTCTGGGAAGTCTTGTCCGTGTCGAATACTACAAGGGAGAAACGGGTTGCACTTTTTTACGGTACTGAAGTCACCAGGTATTTTACATTGCATCAAGTAGAAAATAATTTGGTACCAGACAGTAGCAAACGTATAAGTGCTAGAAAGTGAATGCCATTTCTTTGTGGTGTGGCTCAGGCTTTGTTGGGCAACTGGCTGCCTGGCGAGGCCCCCTTTTCTAGGCGCGCAGATCAATTAGCCCCCATAAAACTCAAACTCAGTCGGGGTCTCAACTTTGAGAGTTAGAACAGTACACAAGGTGCAATTTCAAAATGTGGTTGCGCATCAGCAGTTAGTTTCTTGTTATGTCAGTCACTGACAGTCACTCAATTAGCCAGGTCAGCTAGAAATGTTTAGCTGGCTTGACCACTTTATCAATCTATCTACATGTGTAGTAATCATGTTTCAATTACCAACCGGGGGCCCCCATTGATTTTGTTAGTCACTCTCACTCATATATTAAAAATGGCAAACATTTCTCTCCATCCCATGGCAAAATAAGTAGAATTGCCTGAAATTTGTTTTCAAAATTGCAAAATAAATTCTCTAAGTCCCATGGCAAAATGTGTAGAATTGCAGGAAATGAATTCTAAAATGTATTTTTTCTCTTCTGTCACTTATGTACAGTGGGGCAAAAAAGTATTTAGTCAGCCACCAATTGGGCAAGTTCTCCCACTTAAAAAGATGACAGAGGCCTGTAATTTTCATCATAGGTACACTTCAACTATGACAGACAAAATGAGAAAAAAAATCCAGAAAATTACATTGTAGGATTTTTCATGAATTTATTTGCAAATGATGGTGGAGAATAAGTATTTACTACTTACTGGAAGTCGCTCTGGATAAGAGCGTCTGATAAATGACTAAAATGTAATGTAAAATGTTGTTAGTTAAGAATCCCAGCTTTACCATACTACTTAATGGTCACCAGGGGGCAGGTGCTACTATAGATATATGTATTACATGTTTTATTTAACCTTAATTTAACTAGGCAAGTCAGTTAAGAACAAATTCTTATTTACAATGACGGCCTACCAAAAGGCAAAAGGCCTCCTACGGGGGCTGGGATTAAAAATAAATAAAATATAAATATAGGACAAAACACACATCACAACAATGAACAACACAACATTACATAAAGAGAGACCTAAGACAACAACATAGCAAGGCAGCAACACATGACAACACAGCATGGTAGCAACACAACATAACAATAACAACATGGTAGAAACAACATAGTAGCACAAAACATGGTACAAACAGCACAAAGGGAAAGAAGGTAGAGACAATAATACATCACACAAAGCAGCCACAACTGTCAGTCAGAGTGTCCATGATTGAGTCTTTGAATGAAGAGATTGAGATAAAACTGTCCAGTTTGAGTGTTTGTTGCAGCTCGTTCCAGTCGCTAGCTGCAGTGAACTGAAAAGAGGAGCAACCCAGGGATGTGTGTGCTTCGGTGACCTTTAACAGAATGTGACTGGCAGAACAAGTGTTGTATGTGGAGGATGAGGGCTGTAGTAGATATCTCAGATAGGGGGGAGTGAGGCCTAAGAGGGGTTTATAAATAAGCATCAACCAGTGGGTCTTGTGACAGGTATAAAAAGATGACCATTTTACAGAGGAGTATAGAGTGCAGTGATGTGTCCTAAAAGGAGCATTGGTGGCAAATCTGATGGCCGAATGGTAAAGAACATCTAGCCGCTCGGGAGCACCCTTACCTGCCGATCTATAAATTATGTCTCTGTAATCTAGCATGGGAAGGACGGTCATCTGAATCAGGGTTAGTATGGCAGCTGGGGTGAAAGAGGAGTGATTATGATAGAGGAAACCAAGTCTAGATTTAACTTTAGCCTGCAGCTTTGATATGTGCTGAGAGAAGGACAGTGTAACGTCTAGCCATATGTAACAGTATAACTTTAGACCATCTCCTCGCCCATACCCGGGCGCGAACCAGGGACCCTCTGCACACATCAACAACAGTCACCCACAAAGTATCGTTACCCATCGCTCCACAAAAGCAGAGCAAGGGGAACCACTACTTCAAGGTCTCAGAGCAAGTGACGTCACCGATTGAAACGCTATTAGTGCGCACCACCGCTAACTAGCTAGCCATTTCACATCGGTTACACATACACTCAAGTACTTGTACGAGGTGACTACCTCAAGTTCTAAACCCTCAGAGGTAGTAAAAACACCTGTGGGGAGAGGGGCATTCTTCTTACCAAACCACATTACCTTTGTTTTGTTCAGAACAAGTTTAAGGGTAGAGAGCTTGTTGGACACTAAGAAAGCTTTGTTGTAGAGCATTTAACACAACATCCGGGGAGGTGCCAGCTGAGTATAAGACTATCATCTGCATATACAGTGCCTTGCGAAAGTATTCGGCCCCCTTGAACTTTGCGACCTTTTGCCACATTTCAGGCTTCAAACATAAAGATATAAAACTGTATTTTTTTGTGAAGAATCAACAACAAGTGGGACACAATCATGAAGTGGAACGACATTTATTGGATATTTCAAACTTTTTTAACAAATCAAAAACTGAAAAATTGGGCGTGCAAAATTATTCAGCCCCTTTACTTTCAGTGCAGCAAACTCTCTCCAGAAGTTCAGTGAGGATCTCTGAATGATCCAATGTTGACCTAAATGACTGTATTTTTTTGTGAAGAATCAACAACAAGTGGGACACAATCATGAAGTGGAACGACATTTATTGGATATTTCAAACTTTTTTAACAAATCAAAAACTGAAAAATTGGGCGTGCAAAATTATTCAGCCCCTTTACTTTCAGTGCAGCAAACTCTCTCCAGAAGTTCAGTGAGGATCTCTGAATGATCCAATGTTGACCTAAATGACTATGATGATAAATACAATCCACATGTGTGTAATCAGGTCTCCGTAAAAATGCACCTGCACTGTGATAGTCTCAGAGGTCCGTTAAAAGCGCAGAGAGCATCATGAAGAACAAGGAACACACCAGGCAGGTTCGAGATACTGCTGTGAAGAAGTTTAAAGCCGGATTTGGATACAATAAGATTTCCCAAGCTTTAAACATCCTAAGGAGCACTGTGCAAGCGATAATATTGAAATGGAAGGAGTATCAGACCACTGCAAATCTACCAAGACCTGGCCGTCCCTCTAAACTTTCAGCTCATACAAGGAGAAGACTGATCAGAGATGCAGCCAAGAGGCCCATGATCACTCTGGATGAACTGCAGAGATCTACAGCTGAGGTGGGAGACTCTGTCCATAGGTCAACAATCAGTCGTATATTGCACAAATCTGGCCTTTATGGAAGAGTGGCAAGAAGAAAGCCATTTCTTAAAGATATCCATAAAAAGTGTTGTTTAAAGTTTGCCACAAGCCACCTGGGAGACACCAAATGTGTGGAAGAAGGTGCTCTGGTCAGATGAAACCAAAATTGAACTTTTTGGCAACAATGCAAAACGTTATGTTTGGCGTGGGGCCTAGGATTGAGCCTTGGGGTACTCCCTTGGTGACAGGAGGTGGCTGAGACAGCAGATTTTCTGACTTTATACACTGCACTATTTAAGAGAGGTACTTAGAAAACCAAGCCAAAGACCCCTCAGAGACACCAATACTCCTTAGCGGCCCACAAGAATGGAATGGTCTACCATATCAAAAGCTTTGGCCAAGTCAATAAAAATAGCAGCACAACATTGCTTAGAATCAAGGGCAATGGTGACATCATTGAGGACCTTTAAGGTTGCAGTGACACATTCATAACCTGAGCGGAAACCAGATTGCATACCCGAGAGAATACTATAGACATCAAGAAAGCCAGTCAGGGGCCTCCTGGGTGGCGCAGTGGTTAAGGGCGCTGTACTGCAGCGCCAGCTGTGCCATCAGAGACTCTGGGTTCGCGCCCAGGCTCTGTCGTAACCGGCCGCGACCGGAAGGTCTGTGGGGCACAATTGGCCTAGCGTTGTCCGGGTTAGGGAGGGCTTGGCCGGTAGGGATGTCCTTGTCTCATTGCGTACCAGTGACTCCTGTGGCGGGCCGGGCGCAGTGTGCGCTAACCAAGGTTGCCAGGTGCACAGTGTTTCCTTCGACACATTGGTGCGGCTGGCTTCTGGGTTGGATGTGCGCTGTGTTAAGAAGCAGTGCGGGTTGTGTATCAGAGGACGCAAGACCTCGCAAGACCACGCAAGACTCTCCGTAGCCCGTACGGGAGTTGTAGCAATGAGACAAGAAAAAACAATTGGATACCACGAAGTTGGGGAGAAAAAGGGGTAAAATTCAACAACAACAAAAAAGAAAGCCAGTCAGTTGATTATTGACAAGTTTTTCCAACACTTGATCAACAGGGATTTCAATTTTGCCCTGTTGATCAAGTGTTGGAAAAACTTGTCAATAATCAACTGACTGGCTTTCTTTTTTTTGTTGTTGAATTTTACCCCTTTTTCTCCCCAACTTCGTGGTATCCAATTGTTTTTTCTTGTCTCATTGCTACAACTCCCGTACGTACGGGCTCAGGAGAGTCTTGCGTGGTCTTGCGAGGTCTTGCGTCCTCTGATACACAACCCTTATAGGACATTCCATTCATTACGCCGATTATTTTGCAAAAACTTTCTTAAACAGAATGAAACGGGAGGGAAACTCTAGTTGCAACTGTTTTGGACTGATGATTATAGATTGCAAAGAAGAAGTTGAATATACTGCTACGTCACTGGGTATTTCACTGCGGTCAAGTGAGCCGACACGCGAAAAACGCATGGTGCGTTCAACACAAGTGGGAACTCGAAAGAAAACCGAGGACAAATCATGACGTCAGTGATCTTAACGTCGGAAAGTCTGAGCTCTAGAAAGAGGCCCGAGTTCCCGACTTGGAATTTCGAGTTGGATGACCGTTCAAACCGAATTGCCCCAGTCGGAGCTCGTTTTTTTTTCACGTTTCAGTTATCTTGAATTCCGAGCTCCAAGTTTTTTTGAACGCGGCAGCAGTCAAGCTATATGCGCTTAGCTTCCTCCTGAATTTGGTGCGTGAATACACAACACTTTACGGCATCGCGTATTTTCTTGTAAGGATAGAGCAGATAGACAATAGCTACAAATCATTCCAATCAAACAGTTTGAAGCACAGGTATATTCAATCGTCCATAATCGAAATTATACCAAATCGTTTATTTCATTTTGGCTCCTTTTGAAAATGTACTTTGATATCACGGGTAGCGAGAGGCTGCAGTAGCCTAACAAGGGTGCTGTTTAGCAAATGTTCAATTGTGAAAGCAAGACGTGTTTACAGTCATGACATAATATACACACACACACACTAACACGCACACACACAGAGCAAGATATATTTGAGCTTAATATGTTTTCTTTGTATTTCATTTTTGATACATTATATAATTATTGTTAGTGTTAACTAACTACATTTAGTTGATCTGTCCCACATTCTTTATCTTTATCTTTTTTTAAAGTATTGAACAAAAATATAAATGCAACATGCAGCATTTTCAACGATTTTACTGAGTTACAGTTCATATAAGGAAATCAGTCAATTGGAATAAATGTATTAGGACCTAATCAATGGATTTAACATGACTGGGCAGGGGTGCAGCCATGGGTGGGCCTGGGAGGGTACAGGCCCACCCACTTAAAATTGGTTCTTAACTGATTTGCCTAGTTAAATAAAGGTTAAATACAATTAAATAAAACGTAGCAGCCATGTCCAGCCAATCAGAATTAGTTTTTCCCCACAAAAGAGCTTTATTACAGACAGAAATACTTCTCAGTTTCATCAGCTGTCCGGGTGGCTTGACTCAGACGATTGCACGCTCCCTCAAAACTTGAGACAGCTGTGACATTGTGTTGTGTGACACAACTGCAGATTTTTAGAGTGGCCTTTTATTGTCCCCAGCACAAGGTGCACCTGTGTAATGATCATGCTGTTTTATCAGCTTCTTGATATGCTCCACCTGTCAGGTGGATGGATCATCTTGGCAAAGGAGAAATGCTCACTAACAGGGATGTGGAAAAATGCTCACTAACAGGGATGTGGAGAAATGCTCACTAACAGGGATGTGGAGAAATGCTCACTAACAGGGATGTAAATACATTTCACTTAATTTGAGATAAATAATATTTTTGTAGGTCTGGAACATTTCTGGGAACTTTTATTTCAGCTCATGAAACATGGGACCAACACTTTACATGTTGTGTTTATATTTTTGCTCAGTATTGTTATATTACAGTGAACTTTGATGACGCCTATGTAAAAAATCTATATAAAATAGCTGTAAAAATGGCTGTTATACTTTTTTTTTCTTTTTTATGCGTGACACTAGTAGATCATTAATCCAGTGTGATGACCATTTTATGCCAGTTTAAAATATTGGTTAAATAATTGGTTATTCTACACTGAGTGTACAAAACATTAGGAACACCTTCCTAATATTGATGCACCCACATTTGCCCTCAGAATCATTCGTCGTGGCATGGACTCTACAAGGTGTTGAAAGCGTAACACAGGGATGCTGACCAATGTTGACTCCAATGCTTCCCACGGTTGTGTCAAGTTGGCTGGATGTCCTTTGGGTGGTGGACCATTCTTGATACACACGGGAAACTGTTGAGAGTGAAAAACCCAACAGCGTTGCAGTTCTTGACACAAACCGGTGAGCCTGGCATCTACTACCATATCCCTTTCAAAGGCACTTACATCTTTTGTCTTGCCCATTCACCCCGCACACATACACAAAAATCCTTCTTTAACCTGTCTCCTGCCCTTCATCTACACTGAGTGAAGTGGATTTAACATGTGACATCAATAAGGGATCATAGTTTTCACCTGGATTCACCTGGTCAGTCTATGTCATGGAAATGTTTTGTATACTCAGTATATTAAAGTGAACTTTTGAGGGTATGTAACTCAAGTTTTCCACAGACAAAATGTCTGATAAACATATTTTGAGATGTGAGCCACTAGTAGATAATTAATCCAGTGTGATGACTGTTGCATACCATACGATGTCCATATTATGCCCGTTTAAAGATGTTTTGTCACATGTGAGCCACTAATGGATCAATCATCCATTGTCATCAATATCGCAAAGCATAACATGCTCATATTATGCCAGTTCCAAGATGGGAAAATACTTGCTTTGTCCTATTATCGTGAACTTTGAGGGATTCTAATTCAACTGTAACACAGTAAAAATGGATGGTAAAAATGTTGTCACGTGTGCTACTTAATTTAAATCATTTTAACGATTTTTTATAAATTTAATGAAATTATATATGTTATAGCTTGAAAACAAATCTAAGCCTGTACAGTGAGTTGGTTCTCTCTTCCAGCGGTCAGGTTGGAGTCTCTTCTGCTCCTCTTCTGTTAATTGGCTTCAATGGTGTACATCCTCCTTTCTTCTCACCTTCTTCAAATTCTCCCCCGACATCACAAGGAAGCAATGGTGCGCCATGTTAATCACACTGTATTACTGATATACTAGTGACACTCGTCACAAAATGTTTACCATCCATATTTACTGTGTTAAAAAATGTCACTGTAATATAGAGTAAATGTATTTTTCCAATCTTGTAGCTGGCATAGTATGGGCCTTGTATGGTTTATAAAGATACCATTTTGTTGAGGATAGATCAAACACATGTAGTTATTTAACACTTTAAACACAATTCTAAACTCTCTTTAATGAAATACAAAGAAAAATGAAGAAAAACATCACGCTCACTTAGATTTTGCTGTGAAACTATGTGTGTGTGTGTGTGTGTGTACTGTGTTTGTATGTCATGACTGTAAACACATCTTGCTTTCACAATTTAACATTTGTTAATTAAACAGCACACACGCTAGGCTACTGCAGCTTCTGCAGCCATACTCTACCCGGAATATCAAAGAAAGTTTTGATAAAGCGAGAAATTTTATAATTTTGATTATGGAAGATTAAATACGTGTGCTTCAAACGGTTTGCTTGGGATGATTTGTAGCTATCGTCTCCATCTGTGCATGAAAGTGCATCCTACTCAGTTTCAGAAAACACGTGATACCCTAAAGTGTTGTGTATTCGCGCATCGAAATTCAGGAGTAAAGTCAAACGCAGATGGCTTAGCTGCGATTTGCGAGTGTCGGCTCACTTGACCGCAGTGAAATTTCTAGTGGGGAAGTCAAGTGTCTGAACAACTGTATAAGTCGATGTCCTTTGTTAGCTAGTACTGACATATTTAGTTGTGTGTAATATGAACAATTTACCATAGATACTGTCCATGTTTGATTAGGTCAAATGAGTTCAGGTCGCAAGCATGGCGCAATAATGTGCAAAACTCGACTCAACTGATTGGATTGGGACTGCCATTGCCTTGGACTTTCATGTTGATGTAGGAATCACATTTGTGACCGAAGGTAAGCATTGGCTACAATGTTTCAATTAAATGAGTAACTAAGTTAGAAAGTTTATTGATAGTTAGCTTAGCTACCGTTAGCTGGTATAACTTTGCTAGCAAGTCAGTTAGGTAGCTAGCCTTGTCCACTTCCTCTTTATTAGCCAGTTAGCATGTATGCTAGCCAACTAAAATAGTATAATCGACTAGCATGTTTGCTAGCCACAATCAAACAATGTAGTTAGCTAGTTAGCTAAGTAAAGCCAATAAAGCCAGTTTGCTCTTCTTTATTTAGTCATTATTGGGCTATTGGAAAATGTACTTAAATTAGCTAAAGCAACACCCTCTCTTATCTTGACACTGGTTTTAGTTAGCTATTAAACTTGAACTGGCTAGTTAGCTAAGTGGTTTATGCACAGAGCATTACCAGTAGCAAATCCAAATGTAACGAGAACTGTTTAATCAGGCCGTATTTGAGATTGGGTCAGATGCAGGAAATCAAGGGTATCTTTAATTCCGGTAAGTAATTTGATATAACTGTATGTAATATCCATATGTGTACTATTGCTTTATAAGCCATTACTTTTCTCAAGGTCTTTGTCTTTCTTCTCTCTCAGATACAATGGCAGAAGAGGAGCCTTACCTACCTCACCAACCGGTAAGCTAGGTGTTTCATGTCCACGCAATGTCGACACTGAATCTCTGTATTTGTCATATATGCATTGTAGACTTTATCTTTTGTCACTGAGTTTTAAGAAGAAATCGATTAACCTATGAACATATAGCACATCAGAACAACAGCCCATATTAAAGGAGAGGTTAACACGGTGGCTAAAGATGTCTCTTCATCTGACATAGGTTTGCCAGTGTCTCTTTCATAGATATTAGTCATACATTTCTACATTTGTCATTGAAATTAGATTCTCTCTTGTCTTTTCTTGTAGTACAACTTTGACATAGATCCACTATGGGATCCCCTGAATTTCCCTCCCATGTCACACTCCAACTCACTCCGGACAGGTAAGAAGTCATGACCCCCTTTATAAACCCATTATGAGCTATATTGATTACCTGCACCCATCTATCCCCTTCAGATATGCCCCATGTTTAGGCCTTTATAACCCAAATAGAGATGAAATGGGCCTAACTAAAGATGTAATTTAATGAAAGCCTAAAATTGGAGAGTACTTTCACTGTAGAGAGTAAGCTCTTCCTTGCCACCTCTGTTCTTTTATGGAAAAAGCTGTTTTTCTGAACTCAGTTTCATGATGTCATGATATTGCAGAGTTGTAATGTAGACATAAAGTGTACTTCTCCTTCTCTGTGCTTTCACTTCTCCTTTGGTCTCAAGAGGGCTGTTTTAAAACCAAGGTTTAAGTGAGACTAGTAGTGGATGTTTATGCAAGAGTGGTTGTGGGAATGGGCCAATAGGGTTCAAGGTACTGCTGCTGTCTGCCTTTATGAACTGCCCAGACATGAAGCTGTGAAAGACCATCAACTGTGAACAGCAAGATCTCTACAGTTGTTTTTGTGTTCAAAGCGACATTGAGATTGTTGTTTGTAATGAAAAGAGCTATATAAAATACATCTATTTTATTACTACTTTCTTGGGGGATACCCATCTCTGTACCCAGAACTGGCATATTCAAGAGCAGTCTAGATGAATGGACATACCCGATAAGCTACTTCATTAATCTTACAAGTATGGATCAAGACATCTTGTGACAGTGCAATGCTCCATTTTTAGAGCTGAAGGAAAATGTCACATTTGAATGTCTGGATGAAGGTTGTCTGTTCTATAGAGATCTGAAGCCGAACATCATTTGGCAGATGAGGTTCTTGATTGAGGTTATGTCAGTGGGAGGATGTGGCTTAGGCAGCGGGCCCTACATTAGGCAGGAAGGGGAAGAGGCTCGCTCAGCTAAGTTGTTTGAGGAGGAAGATGTTCTGAGACAGAGAGCAGAAGATGTTTTGTTGACACGGACGATAGCCCTGGCCTTCATTCCTAAAAGGTTCACACCCTTTGTCAGTGTTGCTTCTTATCTGACTTTAAATACATCCTCTACCACAGCACCTGGGGAAAAGTAATATGCTTGTTTAGTAGAGGGAAGGTCCTGGAGAGCTAGGCTACTGGCTGTGCAGGATTTTGTTCCAGCGCCACTCTAACACCTGATTCCGCTAGTCAATGTCCTCACTGGCAGCTCATTAGTTCACAAAATTGTCTGTGCTAGAGCAGGGCTGGAACAAAAGCCTGTATGCACACCCAGTACAGAAGCTCTCCAGGAGGAGGGTTGGCCAGTCCTGCTGTAAAACTAACGTAAACCATTGTTTATTTGTTCTTAGTTACAGCAGATGGGCCCTACCTCCAAATCATTGAACAGCCTAAACAGGTAACCCTTTTCATCATTGTGCTCCTTCTTTCAGTTACACCACAGGCTACGTAAACAAGCTAGACTCCAAAATCGAATTTAATCACATTTCAAAGTGGTATTGAAAAGTGTTCAGTTGAGTGTCATTAAAGGTATTCTATGTCTATTCTAGCGGGGCTTCAGGTTTCGTTATGGCTGTGAGGGACCTTCTCACGGCGGGCTACCAGGGGCCTCTAGTGAGAAGAACAGAAAGTCCTATCCCAATATCAAGGTAAGATCCACCAACATGTCCTTCCTTATGTCATAATTTCCTTCCTTTTTTCCTTCATGCTTTCCATCCTTCCTTCGTCCTTTCTTTCCTTAGTTATTTCCCTTCTCCCCTCCTTTACTTTCTTCGTTCTGTTCTCTTATTGCCTGCTGTCTGTCCTTCACTCCTTCCTTCCATCCTTTATTATCATGTTTTTTACCCCTTTTTCTCCCAAATTTCATGGTATCCAATTGGTAGTTAGTCTTGTTCCATCGCTGCAACTCCCTTACAGACTCAGGAGAGGCGAAGGTCGAGAGCTGTGCGTCCTCCGAAACACAACCAGCCACACTGCTTCTTGACACAATGCTTGCTTAGCCCGGAAGCCAGCCGCACCAACGTGTCGGATGAAACTCCGTCCACCTGGCGACCGTGTCAGAGTGCATTACGCCCGGCCCGCCACAGGAGTTTCTAGACAACCCAACCGGCCAATTGCGTGCTGCCTCATGGGCTCCCGGTCACGGCTGGATGCAACACAGCCAGGGATCGAACAAGGATCTGTAGTAACGTAGCTAGCACTGTGATGTAGTTCCTGCGCCACTCGAGAGGCCCCCTGCCTTTGATCCTCCAACTGAACAAGCAGAAGTAGGAATTCTGCTTGCGATTCCTAGGAATTTATGTGTTTGAGATTTAATAGTTTTTTTCATGCATAAACTGAAAAAGTTATGATCAGTTCCGCTTGTATTTCAAACTAACATTTACAGGCCCACCCTGACAGAAATCCATTCATGGCATACAAATATATCCAGTCTCACTCACACACCACAAATATTAATTTATCTTAGACAATTTGAACTATGTTCTGAATAAACTCTGGGAAATCCCCTCTTCTCGTGTCGCCACATATTTTCTTCAAGTAGTAGGAGTAGGTGTTGTCACTTTCTCCAACCTCTCATTTGCATAGAGTGCTTTTAAAAAAATAGATTTGAACCTTTGTGACAGTAACACTCAAGCTCCTAACTGAGCCTGTCACTCAGCCAGTCAGCCAGCCAGTCAAGCAAGACCTTACGATTCAGTAATTTAGTCATTAAGTCGTTATGAATGACCTAGCTGCACAGGCTAAGAGCCAATAACCCTGAGAGCACATTTTTGAAAATTAGGTGTTTGAAAACAGGTATATAAACCTGACCTGCCATTTACTTTGTTTCAAGCCTTTTGGGATTTTCCTCCTGTGTCATAGGGGTAATTACTAGGAACTGTTGAGTGGCGTCTCCGACAGGAAACAGTATTTTCAGCTCGCCCCCACGATCTCAGACAGACTCAGACATGAAACGACTGCCTCAGAGCGAAGAAAGTATTGTCTCTCAAACCTGTTCTAGAGGTTGTGCAGGCACATGTAGCCCACTGCCTATGTTGTGCATCTGTACAAAGAAGACACACAGTGCATTGATATATGAGTTCTGTTTCTGTGCCACATACATGCTCCCCTATGTATTTATTTGGACGGTGAAGCTAAAGCTTTTAATATGACTCTATACTCTAGCCTTTGGGATTGAGATCAAATGTTTCATATGCGGCGACAGTACAGAATGTCTGAGTTCTCCACAAGTCAGTGCTTGCATCCATCCCTGGAGGGGCAATTTAAATTGAATCTGATCTGCAAGACAAGGACAACAAAATAGCATTCTCACTGCATCCTCACTTTTCACCTTGTAAGATAACCCAAATAGGTAACCAAGGGAGGAATTATATTCTAGTCCGTATATTCTAGAAAGCCGGATATGTATATGCTGTGGCTATAGACTGGGTTGAGGAAAAATACATTTGAGCGCAAGAGCAGGCTAGAGATTGTTTTCTAGGTAGACAACTTCAAAATGTGTTTTCAGTCTCACCCTCTGGCTACTGCACCTAACGACACAGGCTGTTTTTAGGAACTGGGTTGGTTTTGTATGTAGGCCAATTTTGTCTCGGGGAACCAGAAAGAGGCGAAATGAAGGCCTAGTTCAGTGGCATTTGTCTACAGCAGGGTTTCCCAAACTCGGTCCTGGGCCCCCCCGGTACACGTTTTGTTTTTCTCCCTAGCACTACACCGTTGATTCAAATAACCAACTCCTCATCAAACGTTCATTATTTGAATCATCTCTGTAGTTGCTAAGGCAAAAACCAAAATGTGCACCTGGGGGGAGGGGGCCCAGGACTGAGTTTGGAAACCCTGGTCTACAGTGTGGTATTAATTTTGACCAGGAAGCATGTGTAAGATTTCAAAGTGGTTAGATGGCATACCTTTACCTCCCCCTGTGTCCATTACATATGTTGTTATCCATAAGCTCATAGCATACATAAGTCACTCCCAGAGTTAATCATTTATTTGATGCGTCATTGTTGCTGTATTGAATTAATGTTATCAGCCTTTGACAGATCAAGAATGTTGTTTACATTCTATTGTTAGATCTAGACTATCTATGTCGGCTTCCTTTTAGTCAGAACAGAACTCTGAGACGTTGGTCTGTGTGTCATAGAAAGTGATTCAACTGCATGAAATACATATCTGATCACTGAAGAGAAATGCACATTCTCTTTTCTGTGAAGAATTTGTGACGGGTAAGCTGAGGGGTTCCCCGTGACGGGTAAACCGAGGAGTTTTGGATTGGCTGGGAATCTTTAGTTGAACTTGACCTTTTACCGTTGTTTGAAAATAGATCTGGTGGCGTATGAATAAGTGTGCAAAGACTGAGGTACCCAACCTACCCTAACCCTGAGTGTCAACTTGAGCCATGTGGAACACTGTTTTCATCCATCCTTTCCTTCATGTTTTCATTTGGTCGATTCATCACTCAGATATTGTTTACCATTTGGACTGGCATTTTCAACCATTTTGAATGCTTGTTGCGTGTGATTGTATGCGTGTGTTTTGTTGATGCAAGAGAGACTAATTTTCCCCGTAGAGAAAGTGTCTGAATAACCACATGATACACACAACACAGTGACCATCACACTGCAGCTCCTAACTGAGCCTCACTCAGCCAGCCATTACATTTCAGTAATTTAGTCATTAAGTCGTTATGAATTAACTAGCTGCACAGGCTAAGAGCCAATAACCCTGAGAGTACATTTTAGATTTTTCTAAATTGTATTTCCTTACACAAAAAACCACACTACCATGCTATGTAAGCAGGAGAGCGCGTAGCAGTCTGGCTATAACCCAAATAGGTAACCAAGGGAGGAGTTGTATTCTAGTCCTTATATTCTAGAAAACCTTATATGTACTCTACCTTTCAAAAGTTTGGGGTGACTTAGAAATGTCCTCTAATGATCAATTAGCCTTTTAAACACCGGTCTCAACGTTAACAGTAAGGAGGCGACTCCGGGATGCTGGCCTTCTAGGCAGAGTTGCAAAGAAAAAGCCATATCTCAGACTGGCCAATAAAAATAAGATTAAGATGGGCAAAAAAACACAGACACTGGACAGATGAACTAAGCCTAGAAGGCCAGCATCCCAGAGTTGCCTCTTCACTGTTGACGTTGAGACTGGTGTTTTACGGGTACTATTTAATGAAGCTGCCAGTTGACGACTTGTGAGGCGTCAGTTTCTCAAACTAGACACTCTAATGTACTTGTCCTCTTGCTCAGTTGTGCACTGGGGCCTCCCACTCCTCTTTCTTTTCTGATTAGAGCTAGTTTGCGCTGTGAAGGGAATAGGACACAGCGTTGTACGAGATCTTCAGTTTCTTGGCAATTTCTTGCATGGAATAGCCTTCATTTCTCAGAACAAGAATAAACTGACGAGTTTCAGAAGAAAGTCCATAACCACAAATGCTGATGCTCCAGATACTCAACTAGTCTGAAGAAGGCCAGTTTTATTGATTCTTTAATCAGAACGATAGTTTTCAGCTGTGCTAACATAATTGCAAAAGGGTTTTCTAATGATCAATTAGCCTTTTAAAATGATAAACTTGGATTAGCTAACAACATGCCGTTGGAAACCAGGATTGATGGTTGCTGATAATGGGCCTATGTAGATATTCCATAAAAAATCAGCCGTTTCCAGCTACAATAGTTATTTACAACACTAACAATGTCTACACTGGGTGGCGCAGTGGTTAAGGGCGCTGTACTGCAGCGCCAGCTGTGCCATCAGAGTCCCTGGGTTCGCGCCCAGGCTCTGTCGTAACCGGCCGCGACCGGGAGGTCCGTGTGGCGACGCACAATTGGCCTAGCGTCGTCCGGGTTAGGGAGGGATTGGCCGGTAGGGATCTCATTGCGCACCAGCGACTCCTGTGGCGAGCCAAGGTTGCCAGGTGCATGGTGTAGCCTCCGACACATTGGTGCGGCTGGCTTCCGGGTTGGATGCGCGCTGTGTTAAGAAGCAGTACGGCTGGTTGGGTTGTGTATCGGAGGACGCATGACATTCAGCCTTCGTCTCTCCCGAGCCCGTACGGGAGTTGTAGCAATGAGACAAGATAGTAGCTACTACAACGATTGGATACCACAAAATTGGGGAGAAAAAGGGGTAAAATAAAAAAAAAATAATAATAACAATGTCTACGCTGTATTTCTGATCAATTTGATGTTATTTTAATGGACAAAAAAAAATGTTTTTCAAGTGACCACAAACTTTTGAACAGTAGTATATGCTGTGGTTAAGGACAGGGTTGAGGAAAGAGACATTTGAGTTCAAGTGCAGGCTAGAGACTTTTCTAGGTAGGCCTAGGCAAATTCTAAATGTGTTCTTCAGGTTCACCCGCTGGCTACTGCGTCTAACAACACGTGCTGTTTCTAGGAACTGGGTTGGTTTTGTATGTAAGCTCATTTTGTCTCGGGGAACCAGAAAGAGGCGAAGTGAAGGCCAAGTTCAGTGGCATTCGTCTACAGCAGGGTTCTCCCAACAGGTAGAGCTACCAGTAGCTCGCAGCCCACCTACGAGTAGCTCGCAAATCAATTCTGAAATACATGCATTTTTTTCACATGTTCCATCGCAAAATGTCAAACAAAGCTCACGCTATCATTGGCTACTATCCAATCAAAGCCACATTGACATTATCCCACCCCTGGTTAGCCACGGTTAGTGTTAAATGTGGCTTTTTAAACCATCTGCCAATTAATTTCAGCAATATTGCCCCCCCTCTGTCTGTTTGGTTGCGCGTTTGTCTACCAATCTTTATGTAGCCAGTTAGCGACGATAATGATAACCGTCTTGTGGGTAGACAGACTTTCCCCAAAAACATTCTCAATTAAATGTTAATCCAGGATTATTTCTATCAATTGGGTGCGGATTGTTTTACTAACTCTGTCATGACATGTGCTTCAGCAGTAACTGAAAAAAATCACAAACCACGAAAATAAAATCTTAAAACAGAATTTGGGAAAATACAAAATAGATTTTTATGGGACCTTTTGTGCAAAGTAAGGCTTATTAACCAATTTGCTGAGGAGTTTTCCGTGACGGGTATGCCAAGGCGTTTCGGAATGGATGTAGAGGTCGACCGATTAATCGGAATGGCCGATTAATTAAGGCAGATTTCAAGTTTTCATAACAATCAGAAATCTGTATTTTTGGGTGCCGATTTAAAAAAATATATTTTTTTATTTTTTATACCTTTTTATTTAACTAGGCAGGTCAGTTAAGAACACATTCTTATTTTCAATGACGGCCTAGGAACGGTGGGTTAACTGCCTCGTTCAGGGGCAGAACGACAGATTTTCACCTTGTCAGCTTACAGTTAACTAGTCCAACGCAATAAATAACGACCTGCCTCTCTCTCGTTGCACTCCACAAGGAGGCTGCCTGTTACGCGAATACAGTTACCCAAGGTATGTTGCTAGCTAGCATTAAACTTATCTTATAAAAAACAATCAATCAATCATAATCACTAGTTAACTACACATGGTTGATGATATTAATAGATATTATCTAGCGTGTCCTGCGTTGCATATAATCTGACTGAGCATACAAGTATCTAAGTATCTGACTGAGCGGTGGTAGGCAGAAACAGGCGCGTAAACATTCATTCAAACAGCACTTTCGTGCGTTTTGCCAGCAGCTCTTCGTTGTGCATCAAGCATTGCGCTGTTTATGACTTCAAGTCTATCAACTCCCGAGATGAGGCTGGTGTAACCGAAGTGAAATGGCTAGCTAGTTAGCGCGCTAATAGCGTTTCAAACGTCACTCGCTCTGAGCCTTCTAGTAGTTGTTCCCCTTGCTCTGCATGGGTAACGCTGCTTCGAGGGTGGCTGTTGTCGTTGTGTTGCTGGTTCGAGCCCAGGGAGGAGCGAGGAGAGGGGCAGAAGCTATACTGTTACACTGGCAATACTAAAGTGCCTATAAGAACATCCAATAGTCAAAGGTTAATGAAATACAAATGGTATAGAAGGAAAATAGTCCTATAATTACAATAATAACGACAACCTAAAACTTCTTACCTGGGAATATTGAAGACTCATGTTAAAAGGAACTGAAAACACGACCTTTCACTGTTGTTTAATAAAAAATAACTCTGGTCACTTATTTAAAAAGTGTGCGAAGACAGGTTCCCAACCTACCCTAACCCTGAGTGTCAACATGAGCCATGTGGAACACTGTTTTCATCCATCCTTTCCTTCATGTTTTCATTTGGTCGATTCATCACTCAGATATTGTTTACCATTTGGACTGGCATATTCAACTGTTTTTTTCAATGCTTGTTGTGTATGTATGTATGAATGAATGAATGAATGAATGAGTCACTATCAGTCTGGCTCCCGGAGCTGTAGTTCTAATATCTAGTCTAAAAAGTGTTTGTCTCCCTCTTTGCAGATCTGTAACTATCAGGGGTTGGCACGTGTGGTGGTACAGCTGGTGACCAACTCTAAAGATGCCCACCTCCATGCCCACAGTTTGGTGGGCAAGCAGTGTGACAAGGGCATCTGCATCGCAGACCTACAGCCAAAAGACTCCAGCATCAGGTGTTTGTTTCCACCATTCTCTCTCTAGCTGACACACATACCAGCTAGCTTACTGGTGCATTCAACAGGTTTTAATATGCTTACTTATTGACAACATTGCAGACATGTCAGGACTTTTTATAATATGATTATAGGCCCTTCCTTTGAGATATAGTGATGAGATTTCTGACTTAGGGTTTCCCCATCTAACCTGAACGTACGTCGTTGTGGTGTTATATCTTGCATGTTTACGTAGCCCTTCCCATTAACAGCCTGTATCACCCTGTATATAGGTTGAAATTAGAGGTCGACCGATTAATTGGAATGGCCGATTAATTAGGGCCGATTTCAAGTTTTCATAACAATCGGAAATCTGTATTTTTGGACACCGATTTTGCCAATTTTTTATTTATTTTAATTTTAATTTTTTTAACACATTTATTTAATCTTTATTTAACTAGGCAAGTCAGTTAAGAACACATTCTTATTTTCAATGACGGCCTAGGAACGGTGGGTTAACTGCCTCGTTCAGGGGCAGAACGACAGATTTTCACCTTGTCAGCTCGGGGGATACAATCTTACAGTTAACTAGTCCAACGCAATAACGACCTGCCTCTCTCTCGTTGCACTCCACAAGGAGTGCGAATGCAGTAAGCCAAGGTAAGTTGCTAGCTAGCATTAAACTTATCTTATAAAAAACAATCAGTCAATCATAATCACTAGTTAACTACACATGGTTGATGATATTAATAGATATTATCTAGCGTGTCCGGCGTTGCATATAATCTGACTGAGCATACAAGTATCTAAGTATCTGACTGAGCATACAAGTATCTAAGTATCTGACTGAGCGGTGGTAGGCAGAAGCAGGCGCGTAAACATTCATTCAAACAGCACTTTCGGGCGTTTTGCCAGCAGCTCTTTGTTGTGCGTCAAGCATTGCGCTGTTTATGACTTCAAGCCTATCAACTCCCGAGATGAGGCTGGTGTAACCAAAGTGAAATGGCCAGCTAGTTAGCGCGCGCTAATAGCGTTTCAAGCGTCACTCTCTCTAAGCCTGTGGTTGTTTCCCTTGCTCTGCATGGGTAACGCTGCTTCGAAGGTTGCAGTTGACGTTGTGTTCCTGGTTCGAGCCCAGGGAGGAGCGAGGAGAGGGACGGAAGCTATACTGTTACACTGGCAATACTAAAGTGCCTATAAGAACATCCAATAGTCAAAGGTTAATGAAATACAAATGGTATAGAAGGAAAATAGTCCTATAATTACAATAATAACGACAACCTAAAACTTCTTACCTGGGAATATTGAAGACTCATGTTAGAAGGAACCACCAACTTTCATATGTTCTCATGTTCTGAGCAAGGAACTTAAACATTAGCTTTCTTACATAGCACATATTGCACTTTTACTTTCTTCTCCAACACTTTGTTTTTGCATTATTTAAACCAAATTGAACGTTTCATTATTTATTTGAGGCTAAATTGAATTTAATGATGTATTATATTAAGTTAAAATAAGTGTTCATTCACTATTGTTGTAATTGTCATTATTACAAATAAAATACAAATTAAAAATCGTCCGATTAATCGGTTTCGACTTTTTAGGTCCTCCTATAATCGGTATCGGCGGTGAAAAATCATAATCGGTCGACCTCTAGTTGAAATGGCAGATTTTGTCATTGGTAAGCGCCTAAATTAGAATGCAGTGGCTGTACAGTAACATGCTATACATGATGTCAGAGCTTTTGACTGACAGCCATTATAAACTTGAACACCGCGCGTGACAAGAAGATGCCCCCGTCCCTCCCGCAAATTGGGCAACTTTTGCACATTTGTGTTCTGACTGAGGGAAATGCTTTAAATCAAGAAAAGTCATGCCATTTACAGTATCAAGGTTTATAATGATGTTTCATCCACATTTAGAAAGATGACATGCCGTATAGCCTCGGTTGTCCTGAAGAGAACGAGCCTATGTTTGTCTTGTCCTTTCTATGCGCACCAAAGTTGCAATGTTCTTGAAATGCCTTTTGAAAGCCTAACACTGTAAGATCCTATTTTATAATTTAGCTAGCCATGTTGGCAATATAATACGCTTTCAAAAGATGGCCACCTGACCCAAATTGTGATTTTTATATTGGAATGTTTTTGGATTGCGTAAACAACAACAGTAATTTTGTGATGGTGGGGACACGACTGTGTTCCAAATAAAAAACTACAAGTGTGCTCGCTTCAGTTCCTCAATGGCAACGCTAGGAGAGCAAAAAAAGAAGGGGAAAAAGCACCTTATAGTTGAAGGCTCTTTCCTTGAGTCATAAAAGTGCTTTGAAATGACTTGGGAACTGTGAACAGCTTAGAGACACCAGTTAGACCTCTCACTCAAATCCTTGTAATCATTGACAAATGCTGTGAAAAGTAGAGTAAATGTAAAATGCACATTGAATCCAAACATTACACTGTTGATTTTGTCTTGTCAGGTAAATTGTTGTGTCCTCACCTTTGGTCTAATATTTTCCCCATAATCTCCAAATTGTTCTCTTTCAATTGCTTCCACGGTCATGAATATGCTTTTTCATAGTTCTTCTATTTGAAACATTTCCATTTGGTGGTATCCATATAGGCCTATTTCCACAAGCGTACAGGGTTAAAAACGTACCACATATAAATCAATATCTCCATGTGACAGTTTCCCCAACTTGGGCATCCTCCACGTGACCAAGAAGAACGTGAGTAAGACACTGGAGGACCGTATGTCTGAAGCCTACAGGATGGGCTACAACTGCGGTATCGTCATCCATCCCGAGATGGACGCCTTCCAGGGAGAGTTCCGCATCCCCCGAGAGCTCACTGGTCAGTCACCTTTAAGACGATGGACTGAATGACTATATTTCTGCAGAGCACAAAGAATATTTTTTGTTTTGCATACAGTGCTTTCAGAAAGTATTCACACCCCCTGACTTCTTACACATTTAGTTGTGTGACAGCCTGAATAGAAAATTCATTAAATTGTGATTTTTGTGTCACTGATCCACACCCTATAATGTCATTGGAATTGTGATTTTAGAAATGTTTACAAATTAATTCAAAATGAAAAGCTGTAATGTCTTGAGTTAAACGTATATAACCTCTTTGTTATGGCAAGCCTAAAATAGTTGCTTAACAAATCACATAATAAGTTGCATGGACTCTGTGTGCAATCTTTTTTTTTGTGACTACCCCATATCTGTACCCCACACATATCATTATCTGTAAGGTCTCTCAGTCGAGTAGTGAATTTCAAGCACAGATTCAACCACAAAGACCAGGGAAGTTATCACAAAGATGGGCATTGGTAAAAAATAAAATAATAATAAATAAATAAATAAGAAAGCTGACACTGAATATCCCTTTGCGCACGGTGAAGCTGTTAATTAGGCTTTGGATGGTGTATCAATACATCTAGTCACTACAAAGATACAGGCTCCCTTCCTAACTCAGTTGCCGGAGAGCAAGGAAACCGTTCAGGGATTTCACTGAGGCCAATGGTGACTTTAAAACAGTTAGAGGCTGTGATAGGAGAAAACTGAGGATCAATCACCAACATTGTAGTTACTCCAAAATACTAACCTAAATTACAGTGAAAAGAAGGAAGCCTATACAGAATAAAACAAATATTCCAAAACATGCATCCTGTTTGCAACACGGCACTAAAGTAATACTGTAAAAAATGTGGCAAAGGAATTAAACTTTTTGTCCTGAATACAAAGTGTTATATTTTGGGCAAATCCAACACAACACATCTATGAATACCACTCTTCATATTTCCAAACATGGTGGTGGCTGCATAATGTTATGGATATGCTTGTCGTCGGCAAGGACTGGGGAGTTTTTCACTAACCTAAAACACAAAGCCAAATCTACAGTTACTTACCAAGACGACATTGAATGTTCCTGAGTGGCCAAGTTACAGTTTTGACTTATCTGCTTGAAAATCTATGGCAATACCTGAAGATGTCTGTCTAGCAATGATCAACAAACAACTTGACAGAGCTTGAAGAATTTTAAAAAGAATAATGGGCAAATGTTGCACAATCCAGGTGTGGAAAGCTTTTCGAGACTTACCCAAAAATACACTCTGCTGTAATCACTTCCAAAGGTGTTTCTAACCTGTATTGACCCAGTGGTGTGAATACTTATCTAATCAAGATATCTTAGTGTCTTATTTTTTATTTGTTTAAAAAATAAATAAATCCTTCCACTTTGACATTACAGAGTATTTTGTGTACATTGTTGGCATCCATTTCAACCCTACTTTGTAACAAAAAAAAATGTAGAAAAAGTCAAGGGGTGTGAATACTTACTGAAGGAACTGTATGTGAACTTATGCGTTGCCTGCTTCATTCCACCTTTGTGAGTGTGTGTGTTTTCAGATCACCAGAGAAATCTGATCAGCAGCGCAGCGTCCTACCAGGCTAAAGAGATGGACCTGAGCGTGGTGCGCCTCATGTTCACAGCCTTCCTCCCAGACAGTGACGGGGGCTTCACCCGTAGACTGGACCCCGTCATATCAGACCCCATCTTCGACAGCAGTAAGTCACTAACAGCCACAGCCACTCGGCCGTTTGTGCTGCGCTTTCCAGTGCACTCTGACCCCAACAGAATAATGACTAGCTAGCTAACTAGCTAGCCATGACCCAATAAGAAGTCTCTGTTGTCCACCGTTGTTTATTCTTTACATTACCAGTGAAGGGTGGTCTATTACCCTTCTCTAAGTCCATCTTATGACAAAGGTCCCTCACCTCACCATAGAAACACACCATATCAGGCTACATGCAACCCAGTAGCTATAAGACCAAGTGCCTCAGCTTAATGAAACTCCGGAAGGGACTATTGTTTGAACAAATGAATAGAACCGCTCTCGTGCCTTTATGCAGTGTATCACTGAATTCACGTTTTTATTCAGAGTTATACAGATGTATTGAAATTAAACCATATCTGTGTGCCCCGGTTTCATTTGCGTAGCTCTGTGCGTTTATCTTCCTCTACATCACATTTGTCACTCGGCTTCCTCTCCAATGCTGAAACTAGGCATCCACTTTTCATTTCATGATGCCAGCCCTTTACTGCGTGAAAGCATCCACACAGTTTGTGGATGTCACTTCCTTTCTTCTTCACATTTGGGGTGTCTGGGGTTTCTTGAAATTAGAAAAGATTTTGAAGAGAAACAAACAATATGGTGGTTTGAAATTTGATAACAAAGGGCAATTTCAAGGATTTGCAAGGCATCCAATAGGGATGATGCACCACAAAGAATACCTTTTTTTCTAACATATTAGCTGTCAATAAATATAAATGTCATTCTGCTTGCACTAAACAGAAGATCTGAGTTGACCCTTTTGACCATCTCTCTATTCCCTTGTCTTGTCTGCAGAAGCTCCAAATGCATCTAACCTGAAGATAGTGCGGATGGACCGAACAGCTGGCTGTGTGACGGGAGGAGAGGAGGTCTACCTGCTCTGTGACAAGGTTCAGAAAGGTACACTAGTTACTTTTTCACACTCCACAGCTGAGTCAACCTTGAGCTGAGCTGTACTGCGCTGGCATGGTTACGCATCCACCATAGTTGCTGGAAAGGAAAATATCAGAGCCGGTACCATTTGGGTCATCACGATAGTGTGAAACCGGTGTAAGATGCAGGCGCCATGGTTGTACCATCTATTCTCCCAAGTGTGATTTATCAAGACAACTTTATCATGAAGATCTGTCAACGTGTTGTCTGAAGCGTTATCTAGCTGGCTCTTAAAATCAACCCAGGACATGTCTCTGTGACATCATCATTTATCACACTGTACTACTCATGAAGGAAGTACTTCGGCCTGCTTTTCCAACCTCAGGGAATTCCCCATCTGTTATGCAAATGTGGGAAGAGGAAGAGAGTTGTAGTGGCCTATTGTCCTTCTCGCTATGTTTTCATTTTAAAAAATCTGCATTGGTCGGTTGGCAGAACATCAACAACCCTGGAATGAAAGATCCTCTCTTGGGACAGAAGTTCAAGTCTCTGTTTGGCTCTGCTGTTTGACTTCCAAACAAAGAGCCTCATCTCCAGTCTCCAGTAATTCTACCTCACTGAGTATCAGTGATCTCCTATCCCTGTCCTACAGGCCTTTCTTCCAGCCCAGCACTAACACACTTGATTCAAACAATCCATACTGAAGACCACGATTTTCAATTATTCTTTGAAATAGGTGTATTAGTGTTGGGTTGGAACAGATGCCTGCGCACACAGTAGCTTTCCTAAGACCGGAGTTTCCTTGTCGAGGAAGTGTACAGTGCAGTCAAAACATTTCTCTGAGATATTCAAATACTCCTGTCTGGAGATGTGGGGCACCGTTTCCTTGGAAAGATGTTGACATTTCCTTTTTGTTCCATGACCGATGACACATGAAAGATACCTTGCAACACTTGAAGGCTTTATGCACATACTTGTTGGTTTGGATAATGAAGAAGTGTTTTTTTTCCCTAGTGAACTTGTATTATCCTCCAATATCTTTCACATCGCCAGTTTATTACTTTACTCCTAGTTTGAAGGTGGAGTTGTGACCGTGTATCTTCCCTCTGTCGCGACAGATGACATCCAGGTGCGCTTCTATGAGGATGACGAGACAGGGCTGACATGGGAGGCCTTTGGGGACTTCTCCCCCACCGATGTCCACCGACAGGTCAGTGACACAGAAGTTGCCGATGAAGTCCATTTCCTCCCCTGTAACAACAGTACTATAACCTAACCATGAGTAAAATCTCCACCCTCTTCCCCCTCCACAGTTTGCCATTGTTTTCAAGACCCCCAAATACAGAGACCTGAACCTCCAGAAACCCACCTCGGTGTTTGTGCAGCTGAAGCGTAAATCGGACAATGAGACGAGCGAGCCCAAGCCCTTCACCTACCATCCGCAGATCATAGGTGAGCCAGTCTGAAACACCCCCAGACCACTTTCTGGAGAGCCCTTGTGCATGCTGGCCTCCATCCCAACCCACTGTAGTTTGTGCCATTCTTCAAATTGAACATAACCCATTATTCTGTCAAGTCAATCCGCTCGTCTTGCCCCTGGTCTTCATCCTCAGATAAGGAAGAAGTGCAGAGGAAGAGACAGAAGACCCTGCCTAACTTCCAGGACTACAGCGGCCACGGTGGAGCAGGGGGCCTGTACCGGGGACCAGGGGGGGGGGGTCCCGCTACAGGGGGAGGAGGAGGTACAACAAACATCTTTCTTATGTCATTAATTTTTACAAAAATGAATAAATGTAGTGAAATGTGATTTAAGGTGAACGAGACAAGCCATGTCAACTTCAAATGGGTAATGTCTCATAAAAGTCCTAAACACGGCCTCCCGGGTGGCGCAGTGGTTAAGGGCGCTGTACTGCAGCGCCAGCTGTGCCATCAGAGTCCCTGGGTTCGCGCCCAGGCTCTGTCGTAACCGGCCGCGACCGGGAGGTCCGTGGGGCGACGCACAATTGGCCTAGCGTCGTCCGGGTTAGGGATGTCCTTGTCTCATCGCGCACCAGCGACTCCTGTGGCGGGCCGGGCGCAGTGCGCGCTAACCAAGGTTGCCAGGTGCACGGTGTTTCCTCCGACACATTGGTGCGGCTGGCTTCCGGGTTGGATACGCGCTGAGTTAAGAAGCAGTACGGCTGGTTGGGTTGTGTATCGGAGGACGCATGACATTCAGCCTTCGTCTCTCCCGAGCCCGTACGGGAGTTGTAGCAATGAGACAAGACAGTAGCTACTACAACAATTGGACACCACAAAATTGGGGAGAAAAAGGGGTAAAATTCAACAAAAAAAAATAATTTAAAGTCCTAAACACAAGATGAAGTACCATTTCAAAAGCATTTCAAAAGCTTTAACAACTTTTGATTATATTTTAGGTTTCTTCCAGGGCTATTCCACCTACAATAATTATGGCACCAGCTACAACTCTGGCTTTTCCCCTGGCATGAGTGGTGGCGGGGCAGGAATTAAACATGGTGAGTGTGTCTGTCTGTTTTCCAGGGTTTAGAGATCAATTCTGTTTCAGTTCAGGATAGGAATGAAGCTCAACCCATGTTCCCTCTCAACACAGCTCCACAAGGCAGAGCGGAGGACAGTGGTGATGACAGTGACATGAATGATGACCCGGCCTCAGGGGCAGTGGTGGGGGTCCGAGCCAAGTCAGAGGATGCCTCTGCTGGGGAGACGAGTGAGGAGAGCGGGGCCGGTGTGGAGCTAGGACCAGGGGACAGGACTGGAGGTGAGGTCAACCGAGACATTTGTAAAGTGATTAGCCAGAGTGAGTCAGTGCCTCAGGGTGCAGACCACTGCAGGGTGTGTGACCGTGTGTGTTGGAAGCCAGGGTGTTGTGTATCCAGTCAATGACAGTGTTTTTATATTTGTGTACAGAGTGTGTGCTGGTGGCCAGGCTGGTGGATGTTGCTGAGAGGCAGGCTGAAGCCCTCTTCCAGTACGCCGTCACTGGTGACGTCAGCTACCTGCTGGCTCCACAGCGCCAGCTCATGACTGCTCAGGACGAGAACGGTGACACGTACGTCCCCTCTCCCATCACTTCAGACCTAATTTTAATGGAAATATAACCGTCCCTGCATTTTTAAAACTTTTCTATCTGCATTCATTTGCCTCCATTTTGTGTCCATCTGCATTGATGCCAATAGGATATATAGCCCTGAAATGTGGCATAATTTCTCCAGTAGCACATGCCAATCTGTGCCTGTCCTCTGTTTCTCCAGTGGTCTCCATCTGGGGGTGATCCACAGCCAGACAGACGCAGTCAGGAGTCTAGCCCAGGTCCTCTCTGCCCTGCCTGGAGAGGAGGTCCTTAACATGAGAAACAACCTCTACCAGGTAACAAACACACACGGACAAGAATTGGTTCTTAACTGACTTGCCTAGTTAAATAAAGGTCAAATAAAATAAAATATTCTGTGGTGATGTGAGGTAGTAAAATCAGAACCCCATATTTATCCCTCTATACCAGACTCCTTTGCACATAGCGGTGATAACACAGCAGAAGGCGGAAGCTGAGGCCCTCTTATTGGCTGGGGCTGATGTCACTCTGTGTGATCGCCACGGAAACACAGCTCTTCACCTGGCCGCCCAGCAGAAGGAGGGAGGTATGGTGGGATTTCTACTGAGACACAGAGAGATAGTGGAACTAGTGGACCTCCCCAACACAGCAGGTACAACACAGACACACACACACACACACACACACACACACACACACACACAGTACATTTTGAAGAGTCCACTGGAGTATGACATTGATTTTATCCTCCAGGACTGTGCTCCCTCCACCTGGCTGTGCTTGCCAACAGCCTGTGTTCCCTCAGGGACCTCCTGGTGAACGGGGGCAGTGTGGAGGTCCAGGAGAGGAGCTGCGGCCGCACGGCGCTCCATCTGGCCACTGAGCTGGACAACGTCTCCCTGGCAGGCTGCCTGCTACTGGAGGTATATATTGTAGAGTCCTTGCTTACATCCATACCTACCACCCTGCATCTTTCTGCTGGCATCTTGAGACTAAGCAGAGTTGGGGCTGGTCAATACCTGGATGGGAGACCTAGAGTATGTTTAGTATAGTCAAACTAACACAACCCAAGTAGCCCTTTCCTTGTGATGGTCGTGGGCGTAAGATGTGTGTGTTGACAGTGTTCTCTTTCTCCCTAGGGAAATGCTGATGTGGACTGCTGCACCTACAACGGTTCCAGCCCTCTCCATACAGCCACAGGGCGGGGCTCTGTCAAGCTGACCGCTCTCCTCATGGCTGCAGGTGGGACTACGTTTCTTCAAACTGTCCCCTTTGTGCAAATGTCTCAATTTGATGACCGTCTTGATGTTTGCTCTGTAACTGCCCCTTTTTATAATATAGTCCTAGCTCAAAGACAGAAAGGACTTTATCAATCTTTTCATGTCTAGGTGCCGATCCTCACAAAGAAAACTTTGAGCCCCTGTTCTTCAGAGAGCATGACTGCTGTATGGATGAGGAAGAGGAGGAGGACGAAGGCTACATCCCAGGGACAACTCCTCTCAACATGGCTGCCACTCCTGAGGTGGGTTCCGTGTGTTTGTCATTAACCTCAATGTTCTTCTATGGTCACATGTCACTCAGCTGACTAATATTGCTACAGTCCTTTCTCACACTTACTTTTTTTTACTATGAAAGTAATTTTATGACTGTTTGAAACTACTGGTGTGTGAATTCAAGAGTTGAAAGCATTTCTGAGAATTGACCTTTGATCAACTGGAACATTCGCTAAATATTCTCTCTCTTCCTTGTGCTTCTAGGTGTTGGAAATCTTGAATGGAAAAGAGTACAAGCCCGAGACCTTCGTCTTCGTCCCCCCTCAAGGTTGGCTCACGCACTTCAGTTTAAACAAGCCCCTTCATTGTAATCTCTACAGCTTAAGCCATGGGGTTCTCCTGCTGTCTCATCTTGGTTCTTGTCCATTGTGAAGTACAACGATGTCATATTTCTGTAGGTGACATGCAGAGCCTGGGCTCAGACACAAAGAGGGCACTATGCCAGGCTCTGGAGTGCCCGGAGGATGGCTGGGAGATGCTGGCACACATACTGGGCCTGGGCATCCTCAACAGTGCCTTCAGACTCAGCTCCTCCCCCGCAAGCACGCTGCTGGACAGCTACGAGGTACACACCCACTATCCCAACCTAAAGCAAAGACATGAGGGGGAAATATAGGGCTTGTGAGTCACACAGCCATTGTAAGATTGAAATTTCACTTTCATAGTCTGTCCTCTTTCTTGGTCAGATTTCTCCCACCTTAAATTAAAATCAGAACAGAGAGTGAATGAATATGTTCTCATGGAATCTTGGGGACTTTTTTCAACACTTCAATTGAATTTTGACTCAATTGCTGAATGATGACGTGCGTCAGGGCCCCCACCGAGCCAGGGAACTAGGTGATCTCGCTCTCCGGGGCCGACGTGATCTTTAATCCGGTCAACACTTAAGGTCGCGGGGCCGGACGTTATTCCAGCAGCTGGCAGGCATATTCACGGTCATGTCCTACCTCTCCTTGACCCCGCCTTTATTCCCCACGTCTCAGGAGACCTCAATTCCATTCCACACTGCCCTCACCCACCTAAATAAGATGTGTGGAAATGTGGAAATGCTTTTCATACACTACAGTTCAGCATTCAACACCATAGTCCCATCCAAGCTCATCACCAAGCATAGAACCCTGGGACTGAGCACCTTCCTCTGCAGCTGGATCCTGGACTCCCTTTTATTTAGATTTATTTCACCGTTATTTAAGCAGGTAGGCCAGTTGAGAACAAGTTCCCATTTACAACTGCAACCTGGCCAAGAAAAAGCAAAGCAGTGCGACAAAAACAATAACACTGAGTTACACACAAACAAACATACAGTCAATAACACAATATAAAATCTATGCACAGTGTGTGGAAATGTAGAAGAATAAAGAGGTAAGGCAATAAATTGAAATAATTACAATCTAGCATTAACACTGGAGTGATGGATGTGCAGATGATGTGCAAGTAGAGATACTGGGGTGCAAAATAACAAGAGGGTAAGTAATAATTTGGGGATGAGGTAGTTGGGTGTGCTATTTACAGATTGGCTGTGTACAGGTACAGTGATCGGTAAGCTGCTCTGACAGCTGATGCTTAGTTAGAGGGGGAGATATAAGACTCCAGCTTCAGTGATTTTTGCAATTCGTTCCAGTCATTGGCAGCAGAGAACTGGAAGGAAAGGCAGCCAAAAGAAGACCAGTGAAATATACCTGCTGGAGCGCGTGCTACGGGTGGGTGTTGCAATGGTGACCAGTGAGCTGAGATAAGACGGGGCTTTACCTAGCAGAGACTTATAGATGACCTGGAGCCAGTGGGTTTGGCGACAAATATGTAGTGAGGGCCAGCCAACGAGAGCATATAGGTTGCAGTGGTGGGTAGTAAATGGGGCTTTGGTGACAAAACGGATGGCACTGTGATAGGCTACATCCAGTTTGCTGAGTAGAGTGTTGGAGGCTATTTTGTAAATGACATCGCCGAAGTCGAGGATCGGTAGTATAGTCCGTTTTACGAGGGTATGTTTGGCAGCGTGAGTGAAGGATGCTTTGTTGCGAAATAGGAAGCCGATTCTAGATTTAATTTTGAATTGGCGATGCTTAATGTGAGTCTGGAAGGAGAGTTTACAGTCTAACCGGACACCTAGGTATTTGTAATTGTCCACATATTCTAAGTCAGAACCGTCCAGAGTAGTGATGCTAGTCGGGAGGGTGCGGGCAGCAATCGGTTGAAGAGCATGCACTTAGTTTTACTAGCATTTTAAACCACCACCCTTGTGGGTGGTGAGGGTAGGCAACATCACCTCTGCCACGCTGTGAGCATCCCCCCATCCACATGGCTGCAGTTGAGCCGGTCGAGAGCTTCAAGTTCCTCGGTGTCCAAATCTTTGAAAAATCTTTTGTATTTATTTAACCTTTTATTTAATTACGCAAGTCAGTTAAGAACAAATTCCTACTTACAATGACGGCCTACCCCGGCCAAACCCTAACAACGCTGGGCTAATTGTGCGCCGCCCTATGGGACTCTCAATCTCGGCCTGTTGTGATACAGCGGACAGCCCAGTACATCACTGGGGCTCAGCTCCCTGCCGTACAGGACCTCGGTATCAGGCAGTGTGAAAGGAAGGCCCAGAAAATCGTTAGAATCCAGCCACCCAAGCCATAATGTTCTCTCTGCTTCTACACGGCAAGCGGTACCGGTGCATGAAGTCTGACACTAACAGGCTTCTGAACAGCTTCTATCCCCAAGCCATAAAATTGCTACATAGTCCATGTAGCCACTTTTAACTATCTGAGTTAATCCTTTTATTACAATTTTTACACACTCACGCACTGACACACCAACACACGCACACTATCCATTTTCTCACACACACATTTATACTGACTCTACACACTCACAATCATAACTTACACTGCTGTTAATCTGTCTGTCATATATCCTGATGCCTAGTCACCTTACCCCTATACATATCTACCTATATATATATATATATATATATATATATATATATATGTGTGTGTGTGTATATATATGTATATGTGTATATGTATTTAATTGGTGTTGGAACTGGCCCTGTATATACCTTACTTACTTTCTTGCTCTCTATTTCTCGTTTGTTGTACTTTATTTTTTAGTACTACTGATATTGATTACTCCATTGTTGGGATAAGCTCTTGCAAGAAAGGCATTTAACTGTAGTTGTGCACGTGACAACTTGATATGTTACACTTCTATGCCACCGTCTGTAGGTGTCTGGAGGAAAGGTCAAGGACCTTTTGGAGGGACTCAGGACTGTAGGGAACTGCTCTGCTTTGACAGTACTGGAGGGGGCACTGCGTGAAACAGAACAGGCTCCACCAGCCCCCCAAAGCACCACAAAACTCTTAGGTAAGCTCAAAAACAACAGCCATTATACCTTATGTGATTTCAATAGAATCATCTTGGATAAGAAGTCCCCTGCTCTTAATCCCCCTTATCGCTCTC
Source organism: Oncorhynchus clarkii lewisi (assembly GCF_045791955.1). Taxonomy (NCBI): domain Eukaryota; kingdom Metazoa; phylum Chordata; class Actinopteri; order Salmoniformes; family Salmonidae; genus Oncorhynchus; species Oncorhynchus clarkii. The sequence goes on along the minus strand of NC_092177.1, from coordinate 27,922,242 downwards.
TTTGTGTTGCTGGGTGTCTCAGAACGTGTGTGTGATCTGAAGCTGGACGGATGGGAGGACAGCGGAGTGTGTGACAGTGGGGTGGAGCTCTCCACAGCGTGACCGCCAGATTGGTCCATCACGGCCCTGCCCATGTCATGAAGCTTCTGCTTCCTAAAAGCAGGCTATAGACTATTTCCCTCTGAAAGGGATGAATTCTACAAGCACACCTCACGCTAAATATCCTCACTTTTCTATTTGGCCCAGTAACATTTTGAAAGTGGTTTTGTATACGTAAATATAATATGCAGGTTATGTTTGGAAAAAGTTTGCATAATAAGTAATCTATTTGAAATGTGATGTTTGTATAAACATCATGAATGGGTTTTATTCGGGGGAAAAGGTGTTTCCAAGGTAACAGCATGTAGTATAAATCCTTGAAACTAATAATTTATGAAAGATTAATTGACAATTAGAAACAAAATATGATCTGATATTTTCTCCTCCCACTAGTTAATTTAGTCATAGTCAAACAAGCAGCCAATTCTAATAACACATTTTTTGTATGGCCCTCCGGACTTTGCAAAGTCCATCTGGCCCCGGGGCAAAATGATTTCCAACACCTGATTTATAGGGCAGGGACCCCATACAGAATGGATTTTAACTGTAAACCGCTTTGGATTAATTATATGAAATTAAAATTGCCCCTATACAGCAGTAGTATGCTGCCAAAGGGATAGCTCATTGTTATGAATCTCCCACTCATAAAAAGTGATTCCGTACCTGTGGAAATGCTAAACATGGATAAAATGGTTTGTATTGGAACCAAGCAACCATTAACACCTCCCTCCTGCAATTTTTTTGTATCGTGTACAAAGTCAAATTGAATTTCCTATGGAAGTGGTGCTACCAGTCATTTATAAGTATAATGGATTATCCTCCACTATGCATGTCTGTTAGAGCACAATCCTCATCCTGGACTACAGTACAGAAACCACTTTTGGATATCCTTTAGTTAATTCCTGTGTAGACATGCTTTTCTCCATGTATCTGTATTGAGTTGGGGGGTAAACTCAGTTTAAAGCCATTTGTTTCTGGTTGTGTGTAATTTGCAGGTCCATTTTTTAAAATCACATGTTGAGTTCTGCGTGAAGATTTTGGAGAACGGTGCCTTATTTTCTTCCCAATTTTGTAATGAAGTATTCAGCGTCCCTATTGATATTTCATGTTATCAACAGCAGATTGAAAGACATTTGTTTCATACAAGTTTGAAGCCATTCCAACATCTTCCTGACAACACTGGCATTTTTAGACATTAAAATGTGTATCTGTCCCAAGCAAAAGTTTGGATTGGCACTGCATCACTGTGTGGGGCTTCAATATTTATACCTGTACCATGTGAAACAGCTTTGTACAGTCAATGTTTGCTTTTTAATGGGTTTTATTGTAATACTTTTTTAATAAAATTGTTAATGGTGTGCAATTTATGTCCCATATTTTAGAAGCTACATATTGGGTGAGGTTAATGTTATCTAGTTGGGACACAGGCCTGAAAAAACATATCCACACTTGCACAACACGGCAAGTATCTGGATAAAGTGTACTTAATGTAAATGTCAACCATTTCTGATTCAAATGCAGGTATTCAGCATCCCAGGTGCATCACTACCGAAGTGGACTTGACCCGTCTTAGTCTGAAGATTCTGGAGTCTAGGAAAATACATGGCTACTACATCGTAAGGTCCATAGCTGCTCTAGTCAGTCATGGGGGGCCTATAAATAACCCCACAGTTGTGGGCTTCTCAGCATTCCCAGAGGCATATCGTTTGCTACTTGTAATGCGATCAACAGCCCCAATGCATCTCCATATATTTAAAAGTAGTCCTGCTACAAAACAAGAGTTATTTGTTCAACTTTATTGAGAAAAAAAAAGTAACCATTAAATAGCAGAGCTATTAGTTGATCGATCAGCCATTGAGAACTTTGAATAACGTATTCAGTGCAAAAGAGAACAGTGTTATGGATGATGATTAACTAATGGCTCCACATTCTAAGAACAAAAAGTAACAAAATATCAAAGTGAACACATTTGCTCTCAATCCATTCTCAGCAGCACAAACCAATTATTTATCTTATTAACATGCATAAAATATTTCTTATTTACTTCAGCAATTCTCCATTCAAAACAGTTAAGATTCACCCATTTTGAATGTTTAAGTTTTTGTGCATCTCTGATCTATCGATTCCTGCGTCATTCCATGTGTATCTGAGCTTTTGCTGTTCAATCAGGCCGGTATGACAAGTTTTGCACCGGCTGTATTTCTGCCTGATGGAACGGTAGCTCAGATACACATGGAATGACCCGGGAATCATTAGAACATTCAAAATAGGTGAATCTTAACTTTAAGATTAAAGTGTATGATATTCACAGACATCAGTTCTCTAATGCTATTGGAAAAGTGTGATTGAACCATGTTGATTCTCTCAATACAGAAATGGTGGCATTGAGAATCTTTATTTTTAGTTGGCACCTCCTGCGTGAATTCAGAGCAATCAAGAGCTCTTCACAAAGCGGCTGTGGTTGGCTTTATACAGACATGCTTCACTGAGAGTTCAGAGCAATTGGCATATTTTGTAAAGGGAAAAAAGGGGTATTGGAGACATTTGTCCTTGTTAAGAGGATGTGAATACATTTAGGGGGCAAAACAAAGAATCAATTACTGTTATTTGCTGATGGTAAGGGGTTGCGGCCGAATGGGCAAAAAAAAACAACAGTAATTTAAAGTTTTTTTTCCCAGCTATAATGCAAGTTGATACGACCATGACCGATTATCACATGGCGTACTTCTGAGTCCATTCCCGGGCTATTCTGTTGTACCTGTGAAAAAGTAACAGAACATAAATCAATCCACAATAGACTAGGGGTGGAGCTTCAAGAACAACGCCATGCCTTACAACACAGCAACTACCCAAGATAAACCTGAGATGCATGATGTTCACACATAGAATACTCTCATCCCATAGTCCCACCAAAATGGCATTCATGTCAAACAGTCCAAGACAGACAATCAGACAGTGGGAATACAGGTCAGAGCAAAGCCACCATCCACCAAGGCAAATTTACTTAGTGGCAAAATATGTCAGCCTCATTGAGTTAGTTGAAGTGCTGTCAACAGTATAAATGTCAGAACCCACAACAATGTCCTCTCCCTCGACGATGCAGGGCAGTCTTACCCTAAAGCATAGCGTACTTTTCTGTCCATTCTCTCGCTAGTCTATTATACCTGATGCAGAAGGAAAAGTCCTATATTATAAGTATCTAGATCTAATATTATAGGGTATAACTCACTTTGCACCGATCTTGTTCAAGCCTTTGGATCAAAAAGTTAATAATAATAATATTTTTCACAAAATGATTAGAGTACAATATACTAACTTTTCCGTATCTGTTTTGTAGATACGGGCGATCTCTGGCACTAACGGGTCGTCAGGGTTGGGGTCACATAAGAGTGAACAAATGGACAAAAGTACTGAAAGGGAGATTAAAAAGAAGGATTAGGAGTGGATCTTAGGCATGTGAATCGAAATGAAGTCAAGGTAAAAATGAGTAACACGAAGGGCACAAAGAATGGAAAAACGACACCCTACCTTTAGAGATAGTTAATGCTGGAGACCACTGTGATCTCAAAATATCCAGGCAGATGCTGCCGTTACTGTTAATATTTGGGTGATAAATTCTTGTGGTGAACGCAAGCTGCAATGAAAAGGTTGGAGGAGCAATCAAACACATTGATCCACGGAAACCTCATTCCTCAATCTTCCACATGCATCAAGACAACTTCAATTGTAAAAGAACAGAGGAACAAGAGCGGAAATAATTACCTTAGGTGGTTTGAAGGGATAGTCTGTGGGGAAGTGAATAGTCAGGAAAAAAACACCACCTTGGTATGGGCTGTCATTCTGAAAGGAAAACAGAATTACATCTCAACGGTCACACTGAGCAGCCAAAGCAACTTCAAATTCATCAAATGGAGAAACACTTTATAATGATACTCACAGGCCCCATAATTGTAGCTTGCCAATGAAACACTGCCAAACAGAAAGGGAGACAGTTGAGGAATGTTTCAGATGCCTTGCTGTTGATCATTTATTTATGCACATATTATTCTGTATAATGAAAAGCGCTTAACAAATGTAATAAATTAAGAATTATTATAATGTTAGGTTTAATACAAGTGCTCAGTTTGGCCTTACTGTCGTCTCCAACCGGGCCAGCGGAACACTGTGCAGGAGGGTCCCTGCCCAGGTCGTTCAGCTCCTGAAACAGAGAAACCAAACCAGGACACCATCAGCCCACGGTTCCCCTTCCATGTACCAACACTGTTAACTCATCATTGCTACTGCAGACCTCACAGCCGTACTTGGAAGAGCATTTGCTTTGCATTTACATTGCTGGCGTTGCAATGTGCACTGCACAGGAAGTACTTTTAAAGTTGAATTAGAGACTGATGAAAAGAGGAATCCATTTTATAACGACTGTAGCTTAATGATTAGTCTTGGCCATAATGAAAGTGGGCAGTGACTAAACAGTTTCTTGTATTGCAGTGATTGAGCATATGGTATCTTGCAGAGCCCCGTCAGAGCAAGCACTTCAGGACAACAGATCAGGTAAGAACTTCTTGGGCCAATAGTGATACTGTCTATATTGCATGTGGGTCCGAGTGACATGAGGGTGAGAATGTTAGTCATCGAATAGATCAGTAAAATAGGTGCACGCCTTGAGCAGGCAGGAAGCTGTGGGCTGTGTTGCTGTCAGGCAAAGTTGGTGTCAGTGCGAAGCTGAGCTAAAGTACAGACACGCACAGCCGTCACTCAACCTGTAACAGCCTGTGTTGACATGGGTTAGAAAAGGTCAAAATTGTACTATTATGTAAATACAGACCTGCTATATCTCAGTAATAAACATAGGTCTGCATAGACTTGAATGATGCGTATGCGAGTCCAGGAAAATAATTAAACTCGAGTGTAGTGATAGTCCCAACTTTTCACAATGGATGAGGCCTATCCCTGACAACTTGTGGCAATGTCTCAAACACCCAAGTCAGAATGTGGATTGGCCTGACCAGTGCTACACTGGAGGGAAAGATGACAGCAGCATTGCTGACAGTAGCTAGGTTTCCATAAAATCTGAAACAGATTTATGCTAAAAATTATATAATAAGCATTTTTTTTTATATGCACATTTCCCACCAGAGTTGTTTCCATCAGACTGACTTTGTTGCGGATTAAAAGGCTGTGTGTGATGACAGGGTACATAAAAACACGTTTGTGCTTAAGTTTTTGTGTACTGAAAAAAACAATTAAATAACTTGTTTGTGTATCCATTCCATTTTACACCACCGATAGTGTTGTCACAAACTGTGGCAATAAATGGCAAACTTGGCCAATCTGGTTTTCACGCACGTTCTCAAGACAACAATTTGCTCCAAAAGTGGATACTTGACAGGGTAGGTTATGACATGGATAAGAGCAAGATCTTTTTTACTTGTTAATTGGCAGCTAAGCATCGATCATCGTGTCACTAGCATGCAAATTTAATCAGCATTTATTTGTCGTAAACATGAGGTAATTCTCCATCTATAAAATCAGGTGAACCACTAAGAAAAATGACAGCACTTTTTGTACATAGTGCCTCCATTTTAGGGAACCAAGGGTATTGGGACAATTCAATTGTGTGTTAAAGTAGTCAAAAGTTTAGCATTTGGTCCCATATTCATAGCACGCAATGACTACATCAAGCTTGTGACTGCAATTTTTGGGGGGTGCATTTGCCGTGTTTCAGATGATTTTGTGCCCAATATAAATGAATGGTAAATAATGTATTGTGTCATGAGAGGCAGTCCCTGTCATTGTAAATCAGAATAAAATGTTCCCAAAACACTACCACTATTAGAGATAGTCCTGAATGAATCGTGAATAATGATCAGCGAGGAAGTTAGACGCACAAATATCATACCCCCAAAAACGCAAACCTCCTGTTATTGTGATGGTTAGAGGTTAGCATGTCTGTTTGTGGCCCGCCTGTTAGCTTGCATGATTCTTGCCATTCTCCTTCGACCTCTCGTCAAAGCTGTTTACGCCCACAGGACTACCGCTGACTGGATGTTTTGTTTGCCACACCATTCTCAGTAAACCGTAGCGATGAGCTTGGATTGTGATCGACTGGTTGATCTCCAAAGCATTCCCAGTCAATAAAACATTTCTGTAAAAACAACCAACGATAAAGCGTCGAGTTCCAATTTGTTTCGCGCTGCTGTTGGTAGATGCACTTGATTCAGTAGCCATAGCACCGGGAAGGTAAAAGTGTTCCCATTTGAACCATTTCATGGGTCTAAAAAGGTAGATCTACACCTACACGGCAGGCCCAGCGAGCAAATCAAGTGCACCCATAGGCCTACCGCTGGCCAATCAGATAGCTCAAATCACTGTGTATGCACAGGAATCAAACCATAGACTATAAAAAACCTTGAACACACAGCAAAGTTGATATTGTGAGATTTCAAAACCATGACTAGAGAGACAACAAAAACAGCAAAGAGCTGTTTTACATCCCAGGTTTACACATGCTCCCAGGACACAGCTTGGGGTAAAATTAAGACCCTCGATATTTATTGGAAAGGAGCCTCATGCTCATCACTGTCCACTTTCACCACCCTGTGCATGCTTTTCAAGTCGCAATGGGAGGACCACACAACATAGCATCGCATAACTGTAAATTTACATCAACATTGATGAAAATTATGACTTATTTTGGTGTTGAAGTTGAATTGAACAGTATAAAACAATCAGAATGGAGAAAGACCCATTGAAATCACATTTTTTTTAATTGTGTTGCCACCCTAGGGTCATGCACTACTCATTAAGCAAATGTATAACTTTTACTATTAAAAAACTAAATACTGTCTTCTTCTTTTCTTTTTAAATACTGTGATATAATATTTTGCCCATATCGCCCAGAGTTTACATGCATCGTCCTGCATGTTTAGGCCTACATTTTGTTGCTGGTTTAATAAACTGTTGGGTTCAATTCAGTTCAATTGTGTCAGTAAGTTTAAAACAGGAACATCCCATTCTAATAGGTTGGTTATTAGGCTATACCTTATTTGTACAGTAACAACCAATGTTTCCACTTTATTTTTCAGGCAGGCCTCAAAGGGCTTTGAAGCAACATCCAGGGCTACTAACAACTTATTTTTAGGCACAGGGCCTGTCCCACTCAATGTGAATATAAAGCTATCTGGAAGCATAGGCCTACATTTGTTTACACCTATTCAAACTGAATGTTTGTAAGCTAGGCATAATGTAAAATCAACAATGACGCCCAATTTGCTCATGTTTCAAGGGTACAGGCTACTACAGCAATGTAATGTTGGGGACTTCATCCATGATGTTTTAGTTTGAATGTTTGCCAATTACAATCGAATATGCATTATTTTAGAGTAATGCCATGGCCCTGTAACATTAAAAGCAGAGTAGCTACAGTGGTTTGCGAAAGTATTCACCCCCCTTGGTATTTTTCCTATTTTGTTGCCTTACAACCTGGAATTCAAATTGATCTTTGGGGGGGGGGGGGGGTTTGTGTCATTTGATTTACACAACGTGCCTACCACTTAGAAAATGCTAAATATTTTTTTATTGTGAAACAAACAAGAAATAAGACAAAAAACAGACAGCTTGAGTGTGCATAACTCATCACCCCCCCAAAGTCAATACTTTGTAGAGGCACCTTTTGCAGCAATTACAGCTGCAAGTCTCTTGGGGTATGTCTCTATAAGCTTGGCACATCTAGCCGCTGTGATTTTTGCCTATTCTTCAAGGCAAAACTGCTCCAGCGCCTTCAGGTTGGATGGGTTCTGCTGGTGTACAGCAATCTTTAAGTCATACCACAGATTCTCAATTGGATTGAGGTCTGGGACTTGACTAGGCCATTCCAAGACATTTAAATGTTTCCCCTTAAACCACTCGAGTGTTGCTTTAGCAGTATGCTTAGTGTCATTGTCCTGCTGGAAGGTGAACCTCCTTCCCAGTCTCAAATCTCTGGAAGACTGAAACAGATTTCCCTCAAGAATTTCCCTGTATTTAGCGCCATCCACCATTCCTTCAATTGTGACCAGTTACCCAGTCTCTGCCGATGAAAAACATACCCACAGCATGATGCTGCCACCACCATGGAGATGTTGTTCTCGGATGATGAGGTGTTGGGTTTGCGCCAGACATAGCGTTTTCCTTGATGGCCAAAAAGCTACATTTTAGTCTCATCTGACCAGAGCACCTTCTTCCATATGTTTGGGGAGTCTCCCACATGCCTTTTGGTGAACACCAATACGTGTTTGCTTATTTTTTTCTGGCCACTCTTCCGTAAAGCCCAGCCCTGTGGGGTGTACAGCTTAAAGTGGTCTTATGGACAGACACTCCAATCTCCGCTGTGGAGCTCCTTCAGGGTCTCTTTGCTGCCTATCTGATTAATGCCCTCCTTGCCTGGTACGTGAGTTTTGGTGGGAGGCCCTCTCTTGGCAGGTTTGTTGTGGTTCCATATTCTTTCCATTTTTTAATAATGGATTTAATGGTGCGCCGTGGGATGTTCAAAGTTTCGGATATTTTTTTATAACTCAACCCTGATCTGTACTTCTCCACTACTTTGTCCCTGACCTGTTTGGAGAGCTCCTTGGTCTTCATGGTGCTGCTTGCTTGGTGGTGCCCCTTGCTTAGTGGTGTTGCAGACTCTGGGGCCTTTCAGAACAGGTGTATATATACTGAGATCAGGTGACGGATCATGTGACACTTAGATTGCACATAAGTGGACTTTATTTAACCAATTATGTGACTTCTAAAAGGTAATTGGTTGCACCAGAGCTTATTTAGGGGCTTCATAGCAAATACATATGCACCCACCACTTTTCCGTTTTTTCATTTCACCAATTTGTACTATTTTCTGTATGTCCATTACATGAAATCCATTTAAATTACAGGGTGTAATGCAACAAAATAGGAAAAACGCCAAGAGGGATTTAATAGTTTTGCAAGGCACTGTAATAGGGTGTTTTCTTAACGAGTGACTGACTACCTTCTCTTGCATTTCTATCTCGACTTCGGGCGTCACAGTCAAGTGTCAGTGCAATCATGACATCGCTTTAAACCAATATTAGGAGAAGTGTTGAATGCATTACTTTGTTTGGGGACACAGCAATTACACTATTTTACTTTAGTAATAATTACCACAGCAGCTATGTATATTTTTATGCTAGAGTTTCGGAATAGATACCAGAAAATACCAACACGAGGATGACACTAGACTTGGCCAGCTTGAATGACAAGGTTTATATTTCCAGCAAGATACACCAAACCGAAACCTGCCACGAGTTGGTGGTAGTGGTATGTAATAACAACCATATCCTCAATCTCATCAGGTTTCACCATGACTTGTTAATTAGTTAACAAGCACCAGAAAGTTTAGGGGATAACGTTACTAGCTAACAATGACACCGACTAAGCTAACGTGAGACGATTAATATAATTCGGATTCTGAGCTAACGTTACTGCTAGCTAGATTCTGAACTAATATTTAGCTCACTCACTTTAAACTAGCCAACGTTAGCTTAACTACTTAGCTAGCTAAGCTACTAGGCCATGCTACTGCAAGCCAAGCTGGCTAACAACCAAATAAGCACGCTTGTTATAGCGAACTTGGAACTGCTCACTGTACGACGCGTTACATAGCTAACTAAAACGACAAAAACATATATACATTCTACCACATGACCTATAACATCACTAACTTATTTAGCTGTGTTTACGGCAAAGACTCAAACAACAATCAATTTACCTTGTGAATTCGTTTTAAGGCCATTCTGCTAGTGCGTAGGGACCGGTTGTCGAAGATAGAGCAAAGGCTAGCTACGTGATGCTAACTAGCATATAGCAATTAGCTGTAGTGTACGGCGATCTACCCTGGCTAGCTTTACATCAACTCACAATATTACTTTTATAGTTGATAAACGGGTATCAATAGATATACTGGTATTTTCGCTTTTCCTTGGTCGACAGCCGTTGGCTGCTTTGACTGCACTGGTATTATAACGTTTCCGATACGTTAGCTCGGCTCGTTCTTCTGGTCACGACTATGAAGTGAGCGATATTACCGATGAGTTGAATCAGCGGTTCGCCTTCATAATAAAAGTTATGCATTGAAACTGTATACAAATAGTCTAATCATGCCACAATTGGACTAAACCCAAACAAAACAAATCACAGAAGTATATACAGAAGTCAAATAATAAATTATGCACTGGTGTTATTTGTGTGCATACAAATGATATAATAAATTGCTAGAACATATATATGACCACCAGCATTAGTCGAGAGAAGAGAACGCAAAGAGAAAGTTGATAAATGTATAAAATCTGAAGGAGAGTGGTTTCACTAAATTTTTCCCTGTGACCAGATATGATAAACCCAATTCAGACTGCATTTTCTGTTCAATCCTATGCCATGTAGTGAGTTTAAAATTAAGATTGCTGTGTGCGTTTTGTTGGGTATCAGAGATGGCATGTCTACTATAGAGAATACTCAAACAACAGGGGGAAACAAGGGTTGAGGGCATTACTTTCCTAACTTTTTATTTAATTTTTATTTTACCCCTTATTTCTCCCCAATTTCGTGGTATCCAACAACTCCCGTATGGGCTCGGGAGAGACGAAGGTCGAAAGCCATGCATCCTCCGAAACACAACCCAACCAAGCCGCACAGCTTCTTTAACAAAGCGCGCATTCAACCCGGAAGACAGCCGCACCAATGTATCGGAAGAAACACCGTGCACCTGGCGACCTGGTTAGCGTGCACTGCGCCCGGCCCGCCACAGGAGTCGCTGGTGCGCGATGAGACAAGGATATCCCTACCGGCCAAACCCTCCCCAACCCGGACGACGCTTGGCAAATTATGTGTTGCCCCACGGACCTCCCGGTCGACTGCGACAGAGCCTGGGTGCGAACCCAGAGTCTCTGGTGGCACAGCTAGCACTGCAATGCAGTGCCCTAGACCACTGAGGCTCTTTGACTACTAGACCACTGAGGATCTTTGCTAACTTTTTAACCCAATGGGAGTATTAACTCATCCTGTCCTTGATAGGGGATTCCCGAAGAAAGTGGGCAGCTAAAACTGGGGGCCCAAAGTCAGAGGAGAGAGGTTTTGAACCCTGAGAGATGAACAGAGCCGTCTCCCTGAAGCAGAAACCAGGACACAGAGAAGACGAGAGTTACTGTGCGTGTGTGTGTGCGTGTGTGTGTGTGTGTGTGTCCAACATACATTTATATAGTATCTTCCAAGATCCCAAACACTCTTTGCACAATGAAGTAAGCAACATTAAATAGAGCAGAAAATACACCTAAAGGAGGACTCACAAACACGGGCGCAGTAGGTTCACTGGGTTGGTTGAGGTAACATGAAGCAGCAGGTTGACTGGGTTGGTTGAGGTAACATGAAGCAGCAGGTTGACTGGGTTGGTTGAGGTAACTTGAAGCAGCAGGTTGACTGGGTTGGTTGAGGTAACTTGAAGCAGCAGGTTGACTGGGTTGGTTGAGGTAACATGAAGCAGCAGGTTGACTGGGTTGGTTGAGGTAACTTGAAGCAGCAGGTTGACTGGGTTGGTTGAGGTAACATGAAGCAGCAGGTTGACTGGGTTGGTTGAGGTAACTTGAAGCAGCAGGTTGACTGGGATAACTTGAAGCAGCAGGTTGACTGAGGTAACTTAAAGCAGCAGTTTGATTGGGTTGACTAGGGTTCAGTAAATCACGTATTAAATCAATCCTTCAGATACATTAAAATCCTTTCAGAACTTGCCACAGACAACCATAGAGATGAGGCTTTGTATTTGCATGTACGTCATGATAGTAAACCAAAGGGGGTGCCTGTTGATCCACGGCCTGTCATGGTGTGGCAGCAGAGCTGTCAGGTTTGGCTGCCTGCTTCTTATAGCAACACTTCTTCACATAACAACAACATACAGCCACCACAGCAGAGAATAAGCAGAAAACACTCATATAAACCCATACAGGCATAGGTGTGAGACGAAATGAGTGAGAGACAGACAGACGGAGAGAGAGAATTTGTTCACTTCAAGAAGCTTACATCCTTATTACACGTTTACAACCCACATCAGATACCCCATCAAAGACAATGTGTATTTGTCTGAAGTATTGGTCACAAAGAAATAATGTCCATTGCCAATCTAAATTGATACAGAGCAAGACTCTCACTCACCACCACTCCTCAGCCTCACCACCAGGGCAAGGTTGCTATACTGGTCTGTCAGCTCAAACATGCCTGATTCATAGCGTGCTAGAATCCTGATCTCAAGGTACACCATCGGAACCTTGGAGTCCAGGTGTGAAGGTGATGCTACACAGGGTGGGGTCCAATGGGAAGTTCATCTTGAGGTCCTTGCCCTCAAGTTTATTGTATTCCTCCACCCATTCTGAAAGGCAGGATGGGTAAGACTATATCTGGATAAGAGGGCCAATATAGTGAAGGGTAGATATTCTAAGGATGTCCCTGGTCTTGCCATTGTTAAACATGAGAGAAAACATACTCTCATCCTTCTCTGTCACATCTGGCACCTCAAAGATCTTGGTGGTTGTGTACCATGGGTCCTTCAGCTGAAGATCAGAGGGATGGATCAGGGAATCGCCCGCAGCATGAGAAACATCATTGATATATACAGAGAAAAGAGTCGGCCCGAGAATTGAACCCTGTGGCACCCCCATAGAGACTGCCAGAGGACCGGACAGCATGCCCTCCGATTTGACACACTGAACTCTGTCTGCAAAGTAATTGGTGAACCAGGCAAGGCAGTCATCCGAAAAACCGAGGCTACTGAGTCTCCCGATAAGAATACGGTGATTGACAGAGTCGAAAGCCTTGGCAAGGTCTATGAAGACGGCTGCACAGTACTGTCTTTTATCGATGGCGGTTATGATATCATTTAGTACCTTGAGCGTGGCTGAGGTACACCCGTGACCGGCTCGGAAACCAGATTGCACAGCGGAGAAGGTACGGTGGGATTCGAGATGGTCAGTGACCTGTTTGTTGACTTGGCTTTCGAAGACCTTAGATAGGCAGGGCAGGATGGATATAGGTCTGTAACAGTTTGGGTCCAGGGTGTCGCCCCCTTTGAAGAGGGGGATGACTGCGGCAGCTTTCCAATCCTTGGGGATCTCAGACGATATGAAAGAGAGGTTGAACAGGCTGGTAATAGGGGTTGCGACAATGGCGGTGGATAGTTTCAGGAATAGAGGGTCCAGATTGTCAAGCCCAGCTGATTTGTACGGGTCCAGGTTTTGCAGCTCTTTCAGAACATCTGCTATCTGGATTTGGGTAAAGGAGAACCTGGAGAGGCTTGGGCGAGTAGCTGCGGGGGGGGGGGAGCTGTTGGCCGAGGTTGGAGTAGCCAGGCGGAAGGCATGGCCAGCCGTTGAGAAATGCTTGTTGAAGTTTTCGATAATCATGGATTTATCGGTGGTGACCGTGTTACCTAGCCTCAGTGCAGTGGGCAGCTGGGAGGAGGTGCTCTTGTTCTCCATGGACTTCACAGTGTCCCAGAACTTTTTGGAGTTGGAGCTACAGGATGCAAACTTCTGCCTGAAGAAGTTGGCTTTAGCTTTCCTGACTGACTGTGTGTATTGGTTCCTGACTTCCCTGAACAGTTGCATATCGCGGGGACTATTCGATGTTAGTGCAGTCCGCCACAGGATGTTTTTGTGCTGGTCGAGGGCAGTCAGGTCTGGAGTGAACCAGGGGCTATATCTGTTCTTAGTTCTGCATTTTTTGAACGGAGCATGCTTATCTAAAATGGTGAGGAAGTTACTTTTAAAGAAAGACCAGGCATCCTCAACTGACGGGATGAGGTCAATGTCCTTCCAGGATACCCGGGCCAGGTCGATTAGAAAGGCCTGCTCACAGAAGTGTTTTAGGGAGCGTTTGACAGTGATGAGGGGTGGTCGTTTGACTGCGGCTCCGTAGCGGATACAGGCAATGAGGCAGTGATCGCTGAGATCCTGGTTGAAGACAGCGGAGGTGTATTTGGAGGGCCAGTTGGTCAGGATGACGTCTATGAGGGTGCCCTTGTTTACAGAGTTAGGGTTGTACCTGGTGGGTTCCTTGGTGATTTGAGTGAGATGGAAAGTGCTGAATGGAAACTAATCAGGCTCCAACCATTTAATTTGGACCTTTGGCTAAAGTCACACACACACACACACACACACACACACACACACACACACACACCACATAGTAGCCTGGAGTCAATAGCATTGGGGAATGGGGGGCCCAGTTCACATACGATAGTTAATTTAAAACTGCTCACCACAAGTCTCCTGTGTTCCGGGTGGTGAATTGGGGTGAAGAAGAGTTTGGTTTGGTAAAGACCACTGTAAATATCCTGTGTCATCTCATAGGTATCACCCCAGCACACATCAGCCGTGATGAGCTGAGCCAAGCCTGAAGAAAAAGCAGGACATTTAAAGGGAGACACACAGAAGGGAAACAGCAAGATGGACAGAGACAGGGGAGCGAGAGAAAGAGAGAGATGAGGTGGAGATTGCATTCACTGACGGTGAGGAGCTGTGACTTGAAGCAGTATTCAATGTCAATTAAATCAGGGTATTACATTTATTTGACACAGACATTTACTATGCAGGTAGATGTTACCTACCGTCAGTTTCCCCTATATTAATTGAGCAGCAGAGTGCCGCGACTGCATAATCGTTGTCGCCACTTCAAACAATATGATTAAAAAATTATATTAATGAAAATCATTTTAGGTATGCTATATTTTTTTACAAGTTAAACTAGAAAATATAATGGGGCTTTATATGTATAAGATCGTCAGAAGTTCAAGTAACAACCACCAAATAAAAAGTTGACAGTCAAGGGAGAATACAAAATTCTGAAAATTTCATGACACGGGGCTTGATTTTGTTATGTTTGAGTCATTCAGATTGCATAAGAACACTGCATAAGTCATGGCAAAAAAGAGCAAAATGTTGTCTCCATCCACTTGACAGGTGTGGCATATCAAAAAGCTGATTAAACCTCATAATCATTACACAGGTGCGCCTTGTGGTGGGTACAATAAAAGACCACTTTAAAATTATATGAACTGTAACTCTGTAAAATCTTTGAAATTGTTGCATGTTGTGTTTATATTTTTGTTCAGTATAGAATCTAGATGCTAGTGCACCATGAGTAGTGTCGGTCCAGGTCACGCGAGGACTGAATTAGGGCACAAAGAAACGTTCACCAGATTAGATAGTCACACAAGTCATCTTCAGAATTCAGTTTGATACTTATGCTTAATAAAACGTTGTGTAAAATGGCCTTTAATGTGGGGGAAGTCCTTTCGATAAACATACAGAGAGCCCTTACTGGGTCCCTGTATATCCGTCTTCCTGTTTAATGTAGGATAACAACTGGACAAGATATATGTCACACTCTGACCATGATTTGTGTTGTTTGTTTCTATGTTTTGTTTGGTCAGGGTGTGATATGAGTGGGCATTCTATGTTGTATGTCTAGTTTGTCTATTTTTTGTTATTTTGTCAGGGCTGTATTGGAGGTGAGCGAAGCGAAGCAGAGACAGTGAATGAGTTAATGGGGAGATTGGAGGAGAGAGTTATGAGGGAGGTGTTGTGTTGGTGCCTGAGGCACGACATCCGCCCGACGGAGAGTGTCGGGGATTTGATGTCACCTGGGTCAGCTCTCCATACTCGTCCCACCGGTGGCAGCCCCCCGCACCAGGCTGTCTCTCCGTCTCATCCCTACAGGTGCTCCCGCCTGTCCAGCGCTGCCAGAGCCTTCCTCCTGCCCAGCGCCGCCAGAGCCTTCCTCCTGCCCAGCGCCGCCAGAGTCTCCCGTCTGTCCTGAGCTGCCAGTCTCCCGTCTGTCCTGAGCCGCCAGAGTCTCCCGTCTGCCCTGAGCCGCCAGAGTCTCCCGTCTGCCCTGAGCCGCCAGAGTCTCCCGTCTGTCCTGAGCTGCCAGTCTGTCCTGAGCCTCCAGGGCCGCCAGTCTGTCCTGAGCCGCCAGAGCCGCCAGTCTGTCCTGAGCCGCCAGAGCAGCCAGTCTGTCCTGAGCCACCAGAGCCGCCAGTCTGTCCTGAGCCGCCAGAGCCGTCAGTCTGTCCTGAGCCGCCAGAGCGGCCAGTCTGTCCTGAGCCGCCAGAGCCGCCAGGAGCTGCCAGAGCCATCAGTCAGCCAGGAGCTGCCAGAGCCGTCAGCCAGCCAAGAGCTGCCAGAGCCGTCAGCCAGCCAGGAGCTGCCAGAGCCATCAGCCAGCCAGCCTGCCCCTCAGTCCGGAGCTGCCCCTCAGTCCGGAGCTGACCCTCAGTTTGGAGCTGCCCCTCAGTCCGGAGCTGTCCCTCAGTCTAGAGGCGCTCCTCAGTCCAGTGGGGCCTTTAATTAGGGTCTTAGGCCCAAGGTCGGAGGCGAGGGTCGTCTCTCTAAAGAGGCCCTTGAAGAGGGAAATGACTATGGTGGAGTGGCCAGATGCCCACCCAGACCCTCCCCTATAGGTTTAGGTTTTGCGGCCGGAGTCTGCACCTTAGGGGGGGGGGGGTACTGTCACACTCTGACCAAGATTTGCGTTGTTTGTTTCTATGTTTTGTTTGGTCAGGGTGTGATATGAGTGGGCATTCTATGTTGTATGTCTAGTTTGTCTATTTCTATGTGTTTTGGCCTGATATGGTTCTCAATCAGTGGCAGGTGTTTGTCGTTGTCTCTGATTGGGAACCATATTTAGGTAGCCTGTTTTGTATTGTGGTTCGTGGGTTATTGTCTATGTGATGTTGCATGTTAGCACTAAGTTTCGATAGCGGTCACATTCGTTTTGTTATTTTGTTTGTTTGTTTAGTGTACTTCGTGTTTTTTCGTCATTCATTAAAAGTATGTATTCACACCACGCTGCGCTTTGGTCTCCTCACTACGACGATCGTAACAATATAGGACATGTTCCCCTGCTCAGGCATTGCATGCATCATCCAATGGTCGGGTAGGTCATGGACTGTACAGTCGGGCACCAGATTATTATTCACTTTTATTTAATCTGGGACCAGGTTGTCATTTTCAATAGGGGACATAAAATAAAATATACAACTACAAGATTCAAGATAGAATAACAGGTACATTACTTTTGAACATCACAAACATCACAGCCATCATAAACAATCAGTCAAAACAATTGCACACCTCCGTGAACTCATCATCAGGGTTTTAAACTGACCTAGTTGCACCAGGGAATCCAAATCTAATGAATTATGAAAGTGATTCCAAGTGTGGAGCGTTAAAATAAAAAATGTACCTAGTTCAGTGGAGACACGAGGAATCTCAAGAGTTAGTATCTCATGTTTTTATACATCAATATGTAATTTTTTGGGTGACCTGACCAAATTCACATAGAAATAGATCTGCTATTCTCATTGAAGCAAGAAGCGGTATGTGCAGTATTTTTATGCTTCCTGTGCTTAAGTTTAGTTGTTGCATCTTTTACTTACATTTTTGTGCACCAGCTTCAAACTGCTGAAAATACAATATTTTTTGTTATGGAAAATGTATTTTACAGCGGTTAAGATATCAAAATGATTTTCTACACTATACTTGCTTGTTTTGTCACATAAACTGAAAATAGGCAAACTATTAGAATTTTAGCAACCAGGAAATGGCGGAGCGATTTCTGCATAGTACATCTTTAACAACGAAGTGAGGTAAATCGGAAGCTTGTATAGTAAGTACCTAGAGCTTTCTAAACAAAAAGGGAGTAATGAAGTGATCTATGGGACTTTTGATACAGGATGCACTGATGAGTATTGAAACGATCACCTGTGATAAAGCAAAGGGCGCTATGGTAGACGACATACAAAGGTTTAAGAGTAGTTGCTGCTGCATTCTGATAAATGGTCTCACCATAGAAGGAAAGTTGACTGTACAATCATTTTTAGCATTTTTTAAAAATTGAACCTTTATTTAAAAAAAGATGTTCACCTTAAATCTTAGCTTTTTAACTAGCTCATCAGTATGTTTTTTAAACGTTAGATCTTTATCAATCCAAAACGCCCAGATGTTTATAAGCGGAACCCGCTCAATGAGAGAACCATCCAATGAGTGAATATGTAGCCCATGTGAGAAATGTTTCTGTGAATTAGAAAATAATATATATTTAGTTTTGCCTGCATTAAGTACAAGTTTTAAATCAACAAGGGCTTTATTAAATGTAACAAAATCACATTGCAGCTCTAACATTCATGTATGTAATTCCATACAAATATGCAGTCCGGACTAGAAATAGGTGGACCATCTTTGTTTATGCTCGCCTAACCACACCCAGCAGTGGATGATTAACAAGACAGCCAACCAATGGGATTCCCTGACGTGTAAGTGTGGCTGAAACTTCTGGGAACATTTTAAAAAAACAGTATCCGGGAACTACAATCATCGATCCGTTTGAGAAATCTGAATTATAGCAAAGATGGTTTTGTATGATGATATGTAGAAACTGCTTCTCCAATAGAAATCCCCGATCACGCTTGTATGTGATGTCATGGCGATGTTGGCTAGTTAAGCTAATGCACAGCAACACGCCATCTGGTCTAACGGTCATCTTGCGGCCAACTGCGCATGTGCATGCCGTCAAATCAAAGTCACAACCCAAGACAGTCAAACCGTCTGTATTTTCAAGTATTGTGGTGGCAGCATCATGTTATGGGTATGCTTGTCACCGGCAGGGACTGGGGAGTTTGCCAGGATCAAAAGACATATGAAAGGAGCAAAGCCCAGATAACAAGTTAAAGGAAAACCTGCCGTATTGTTCTGAAAACCTAACCCTGTGATGAAGTTGTATTTTTCAGAGGGACAATTACACACCAAAGACACACCAGAATGGCTTTCTGAAAGGTTGTGGGTGTCCCTGAATTGTCCAGACTCGGTCTTAAATCTGTTTGAAAATCAAAGACAAGTTTTGATATGTATTGATGTTCATCAATGATTCCCAACAAATTGAGCAATTTCGACAAAAACAATGGATATGCACTGAGTGTACAAAACATTTAGAACACCTTCCTAATATTGAGTTGCACCCCCTTTTGCCCTCAGAACCGCTGGTCCATGTTGACCAATGCTTCCCACAGTTGTGTGCCGAAGTCGGCTGGATTTCCTTTGGGTGGTGGACCATTCTTGATACACACCGGAAACTGTTGAGTGTGAGAAACCCAACAGAGTTGCAATTCTTGACACACTCAAACCGGTACACCCGGCACCTACTAGCATACCCCGTTCAAGGAACTTACATATTTTGTCTTTCCCATTCACTTTCTGAATGGCACACATTCACAATCCGTGTCTCAATTGGGTCTAGGCTCAAAAACCCTTTTTTAACCTGTCTCCTCCATTTCATATACACTGAAGTGGATTTAACAGGTGACATCAATAAGGGATCATAGCTTTCTCTTGAAGTCACCTGGTCAGTCTGTCATACACTCAGTGTGTATTTCCCTAAGAGTTGAGCAAGATTGGTAGAATGTTACGTGTGTGCGCACATGTGTAATAATGCATTTATATAGGGACAGAGCTGTCTGGATTGGGGGTATCCTTCTTGCAGCAACACTTCACACAGCAGCATGCAGCCACAACAGCAAAGACAATGAACACAGTAACCGAAAGCACTACACACGCAAAACACCAGCCTCAACGTCAACAGTGAAGAGGCGACTCCGGGATGCTGGCCATATCTCAGACTGGCCAATAAAAATAACAGATTAAGATGGGCAAAAGAACAGACACTGGACTGAGGAACTCTGCCTAGAAGGCCACCATCCCGGAGTCGCCTCTTCACTGTTGACGTTGAGACTGGTGTTTTGAGGGTACTATTTAATGAAGCTATCAGTTGGGGACTTGTGATGCGTCTGTTTCTCAAACTAGTACTTGTCCTCTTGCCCAGTTGTGTACCGGGGCCTCCCACTCTTTCTATTCTGGTTAGAGCCAGTTTGCACTGTTCTGTGAAGGGAGTACTGCCCAGCGTGGTCTAGAGGCTTGAATGTCGTCTCCAGTCCTGTTAGCTGATTGTGTGAATATTTCTAGTTGTGTTGGAGAGGAGTGAGGCTGAAATCAGCCTTTTAGAATGTTTTAACGTAGAATATTATGATTTACCCAGCGTGGTCTAGAGGATTGAATGTCGTCTCCAGTCCTGTTAGTTGATTGTGTAAATATTTCTAGTTGTGTTGGAGAGGAGTGAGGCTGAAATCAGCCTTTTAGAATGTTAACGTAGAATATTATGATTTACCCAGCGTGGTCTAGAGGATTGAATGTTGTCTCCAGTCCTGTTAGTTGATTGTGTAAATATTTCTAGTTGTGTTGGAGAGGAGTGAGGCTGAAATCAGCCTTTTAGAATGTTTTAACGTAGAATATTATGATTTACCATGATTCACCATTGTGAGATCTTCAGTTTATTGGCAATTTCCTCGCATGGAATAGCCTTCATTTCTCAGAACAAGAATAGACTGACGAGTTTCAGAAGAAAGTTCTTTGATTCTGGCCATTTTGAGCCTGTAATCGAACCCACAAATGCTGATGCTCCAGAAACTCAACTAGTCTAAAGAAGGCCAGATTTATTGCTTCTTTAATGAGCACAGTTTTCAACTGTGCTAATAGAATTGCTTAAGGGTTTTCTAATGATCAACTAGCCTTTTAAAATGATAAACTTGGATTAGCTAACAACGTGCCATTGGAACACAGGAGTGATGGTTGCTGATAAATGTAGATATTCCATAAAAAAGTCATTTCCAGCTACAGTACTCATTTAATTTTGAATGTTGTGCCTAATGTAAAGAACTGTGTGTAGTGTTTTGCAAAAAGTGGTATATAGAATTGAAAACTGAGTGTAAAGCAGGAATTGTGCTTGCAATTTTGCAGACTTGGTTTAGGGATTTGGTACATGAGTTTCAGGTTTCAGTGATTGCATTTCAAGTTTACTTTCTAGTTTGAAGATATCTTATTTCATGCATTTACCACATGCCATGTTTGAAGCAATTAGTCGTAGGCATTAGTCAAAACAAAGAGAATGTTTCGAAGTAGATACACGTACCTCTAGGTATACTTACAGTATGTGGGGGAGTCAAATCATTTGAAGGACATTATTTGATATGATGTAATACACGATAACAAAATGTGCTCCATTTAAAGTAGAAGTAACTGCGCAGGCACCTGACCTAGATGGACTGGAATGACCTATATAACCCAGCATCAATAACCCAACAATGCGCTTTGTAGAAAACAACCCAACTAAGTAATCCAATGCCTGCGCCTTAGCAATTGGGTCATCCAAAACAGCCCATCATTTTTTAGAGTGTACTGCTGAAAACCTTGAAGATAAAGTTTGAGGATCATTTAACATGATGGAAAAAATCCCCTTGCCCCTTTCTGTCACATCTGGTACAGTCAAGGAGATATAGGGGATACTTAGCGTGGGTACTTCAGCTGGAGATGAGGACAAAAACTCTTCCTTAAAAGATCTTAAGACATGTACAGCAGTGGAGGCTGGTGGGAGGAGCTATAGGAGGACAGGCTCAGTGTAATATCTGGAATGGAATGAATAGAACCGCATCAAAAACATGGAAACCTCCTGTTTGACTCAGCTACATATATTCCATACCAGCCATTACAATGAGCCCGTCCTCCTATAGCTCCTCCCACTGCTATACAGCTAGTGGAAAATGGAACACCTGCATTTAAAAATATATTTTATTTCAGAAACAATACAAAACATACACATACAAACAACAACGCCATACAAAAAAACATCAAATACATCACACCTATCCAGACCCACTAAAAAGGATCTTCCCTCAGCTGTGACGTTAAGCATCGTTCTCGATATCAACCTCCTGTCACTGCCTTGGAGGGCATAGTGGCCTGAGTGAGATCCCGTAACACCCACATTCTACCCTCCACACTCCCCATTGAAGGTCCCTGGGTTTGTGTGGTTCCACTGGACCACCGGCTGAGAGGTAGAGCCCCGGGTAGTAAAGTCCAGCAGGGTGTACTTCTCCCCATAATTATGGCATACCCTATCAGAGCAATCAGAGAGCAGAGACAGGAGAGAGGGTGGTGGTGACAGTAGTTATGAGAGCAGAGACAGGAGAGAGGGTGGTGGTGACAGTAGTTATGAGAGCAGAGACAGGAGAGAGGGTGGTGGTGGGGGGGTGATAGTAGTCACAACCCAAGACAGTCAAACCGTCTGTATTTTCAAGTATTGTGGTGGCAGCATCATGTTATGGGTATGCTTGTCACCGGCAGGGACTGGGGAGTTTGCCAGGATCAAAAGACATATGAAAGGAGCAAAGCCCAGATAACAAGTTAAAGGAAAACCTGCCGTATTGTTCTGAAAACCTAACCCTGTGATGAAGTTGTATTTTTCAGAGGGACAATTACACACCAAAGACACACCAGAATGGCTTTCTGAAAGGTTGTGGGTGTCCCTGAATTGTCCAGACTCGGTCTTAAATCTGTTTGAAAATCAAAGACAAGTTTTGATATGTATTGATGTTCATCAATGATTCCCAACAAATTGAGCAATTTCGACAAAAACAATGGATATGCACTGAGTGTACAAAACATTTAGAACACCTTCCTAATATTGAGTTGCACCCCCTTTTGCCCTCAGAACCGCTGGTCCATGTTGACCAATGCTTCCCACAGTTGTGTGCCGAAGTCGGCTGGATTTCCTTTGGGTGGTGGACCATTCTTGATACACACCGGAAACTGTTGAGTGTGAGAAACCCAACAGAGTTGCAATTCTTGACACACTCAAACCGGTACACCCGGCACCTACTAGCATACCCCGTTCAAGGAACTTACATATTTTGTCTTTCCCATTCACTTTCTGAATGGCACACATTCACAATCCGTGTCTCAATTGGGTCTAGGCTCAAAAACCCTTTTTTAACCTGTCTCCTCCATTTCATATACACTGAAGTGGATTTAACAGGTGACATCAATAAGGGATCATAGCTTTCTCTTGAAGTCACCTGGTCAGTCTGTCATACACTCAGTGTGTATTTCCCTAAGAGTTGAGCAAGATTGGTAGAATGTTACGTGTGTGCGCACATGTGTAATAATGCATTTATATAGGGACAGAGCTGTCTGGATTGGGGGTATCCTTCTTGCAGCAACACTTCACACAGCAGCATGCAGCCACAACAGCAAAGACAATGAACACAGTAACCGAAAGCACTACACACGCAAAACACCAGCCTCAACGTCAACAGTGAAGAGGCGACTCCGGGATGCTGGCCATATCTCAGACTGGCCAATAAAAATAACAGATTAAGATGGGCAAAAGAACAGACACTGGACTGAGGAACTCTGCCTAGAAGGCCACCATCCCGGAGTCGCCTCTTCACTGTTGACGTTGAGACTGGTGTTTTGAGGGTACTATTTAATGAAGCTATCAGTTGGGGACTTGTGATGCGTCTGTTTCTCAAACTAGTACTTGTCCTCTTGCCCAGTTGTGTACCGGGGCCTCCCACTCTTTCTATTCTGGTTAGAGCCAGTTTGCACTGTTCTGTGAAGGGAGTACTGCCCAGCGTGGTCTAGAGGCTTGAATGTCGTCTCCAGTCCTGTTAGCTGATTGTGTGAATATTTCTAGTTGTGTTGGAGAGGAGTGAGGCTGAAATCAGCCTTTTAGAATGTTTTAACGTAGAATATTATGATTTACCCAGCGTGGTCTAGAGGATTGAATGTCGTCTCCAGTCCTGTTAGTTGATTGTGTAAATATTTCTAGTTGTGTTGGAGAGGAGTGAGGCTGAAATCAGCCTTTTAGAATGTTAACGTAGAATATTATGATTTACCCAGCGTGGTCTAGAGGATTGAATGTTGTCTCCAGTCCTGTTAGTTGATTGTGTAAATATTTCTAGTTGTGTTGGAGAGGAGTGAGGCTGAAATCAGCCTTTTAGAATGTTTTAACGTAGAATATTATGATTTACCATGATTCACCATTGTGAGATCTTCAGTTTATTGGCAATTTCCTCGCATGGAATAGCCTTCATTTCTCAGAACAAGAATAGACTGACGAGTTTCAGAAGAAAGTTCTTTGATTCTGGCCATTTTGAGCCTGTAATCGAACCCACAAATGCTGATGCTCCAGAAACTCAACTAGTCTAAAGAAGGCCAGATTTATTGCTTCTTTAATGAGCACAGTTTTCAACTGTGCTAATAGAATTGCTTAAGGGTTTTCTAATGATCAACTAGCCTTTTAAAATGATAAACTTGGATTAGCTAACAACGTGCCATTGGAACACAGGAGTGATGGTTGCTGATAAATGTAGATATTCCATAAAAAAGTCATTTCCAGCTACAGTACTCATTTAATTTTGAATGTTGTGCCTAATGTAAAGAACTGTGTGTAGTGTTTTGCAAAAAGTGGTATATAGAATTGAAAACTGAGTGTAAAGCAGGAATTGTGCTTGCAATTTTGCAGACTTGGTTTAGGGATTTGGTACATGAGTTTCAGGTTTCAGTGATTGCATTTCAAGTTTACTTTCTAGTTTGAAGATATCTTATTTCATGCATTTACCACATGCCATGTTTGAAGCAATTAGTCGTAGGCATTAGTCAAAACAAAGAGAATGTTTCGAAGTAGATACACGTACCTCTAGGTATACTTACAGTATGTGGGGGAGTCAAATCATTTGAAGGACATTATTTGATATGATGTAATACACGATAACAAAATGTGCTCCATTTAAAGTAGAAGTAACTGCGCAGGCACCTGACCTAGATGGACTGGAATGACCTATATAACCCAGCATCAATAACCCAACAATGCGCTTTGTAGAAAACAACCCAACTAAGTAATCCAATGCCTGCGCCTTAGCAATTGGGTCATCCAAAACAGCCCATCATTTTTTAGAGTGTACTGCTGAAAACCTTGAAGATAAAGTTTGAGGATCATTTAACATGATGGAAAAAATCCCCTTGCCCCTTTCTGTCACATCTGGTACAGTCAAGGAGATATAGGGGATACTTAGCGTGGGTACTTCAGCTGGAGATGAGGACAAAAACTCTTCCTTAAAAGATCTTAAGACATGTACAGCAGTGGAGGCTGGTGGGAGGAGCTATAGGAGGACAGGCTCAGTGTAATATCTGGAATGGAATGAATAGAACCGCATCAAAAACATGGAAACCTCCTGTTTGACTCAGCTACATATATTCCATACCAGCCATTACAATGAGCCCGTCCTCCTATAGCTCCTCCCACTGCTATACAGCTAGTGGAAAATGGAACACCTGCATTTAAAAATATATTTTATTTCAGAAACAATACAAAACATACACATACAAACAACAACGCCATACAAACAAACATCAAATACATCACACCTATCCAGACCCACTAAAAAGGATCTTCCCTCAGCTGTGACGTTAAGCATCGTTCTCGATATCAACCTCCTGTCACTGCCTTGGAGGGCATAGTGGCCTGAGTGAGATCCCGTAACACCCACATTCTACCCTCCACACTCCCCATTGAAGGTCCCTGGGTTTGTGTGGTTCCACTGGACCACCGGCTGAGAGGTAGAGCCCCGGGTAGTAAAGTCCAGCAGGGTGTACTTCTCCCCATAATTATGGCATACCCTATCAGAGCAATCAGAGAGCAGAGACAGGAGAGAGGGTGGTGGTGACAGTAGTTATGAGAGCAGAGACAGGAGAGAGGGTGGTGGTGACAGTAGTTATGAGAGCAGAGACAGGAGAGAGGGTGGTGGTGGGGGGGTGATAGTAGTCACAACCCAAGACAGTCAAACCGTCTGTATTTTCAAGTATTGTGGTGGCAGCATCATGTTATGGGTATGCTTGTCACCGGCAGGGACTGGGGAGTTTGCCAGGATCAAAAGACATATGAAAGGAGCAAAGCCCAGATAACAAGTTAAAGGAAAACCTGCCGTATTGTTCTGAAAACCTAACCCTGTGATGAAGTTGTATTTTTCAGAGGGACAATTACACACCAAAGACACACCAGAATGGCTTTCTGAAAGGTTGTGGGTGTCCCTGAATTGTCCAGACTCGGTCTTAAATCTGTTTGAAAATCAAAGACAAGTTTTGATATGTATTGATGTTCATCAATGATTCCCAACAAATTGAGCAATTTCGACAAAAACAATGGATATGCACTGAGTGTACAAAACATTTAGAACACCTTCCTAATATTGAGTTGCACCCCCTTTTGCCCTCAGAACCGCTGGTCCATGTTGACCAATGCTTCCCACAGTTGTGTGCCGAAGTCGGCTGGATTTCCTTTGGGTGGTGGACCATTCTTGATACACACCGGAAACTGTTGAGTGTGAGAAACCCAACAGAGTTGCAATTCTTGACACACTCAAACCGGTACACCCGGCACCTACTAGCATACCCCGTTCAAGGAACTTACATATTTTGTCTTTCCCATTCACTTTCTGAATGGCACACATTCACAATCCGTGTCTCAATTGGGTCTAGGCTCAAAAACCCTTTTTTAACCTGTCTCCTCCATTTCATATACACTGAAGTGGATTTAACAGGTGACATCAATAAGGGATCATAGCTTTCTCTTGAAGTCAC
The DNA here is from genome assembly GCF_045791955.1 of Oncorhynchus clarkii lewisi. Taxonomy (NCBI): domain Eukaryota; kingdom Metazoa; phylum Chordata; class Actinopteri; order Salmoniformes; family Salmonidae; genus Oncorhynchus; species Oncorhynchus clarkii. The sequence continues at coordinate 27,895,579 of NC_092177.1, read as the reverse complement.
CTGGTCAGTCTGTCATACACTCAGTGTGTATTTCCCTAAGAGTTGAGCAAGATTGGTAGAATGTTACGTGTGTGCGCACATGTGTAATAATGCATTTATATAGGGACAGAGCTGTCTGGATTGGGGGTATCCTTCTTGCAGCAACACTTCACACAGCAGCATGCAGCCACAACAGCAAAGACAATGAACACAGTAACCGAAAGCACTACACACGCAAAACACCAGCCTCAACGTCAACAGTGAAGAGGCGACTCCGGGATGCTGGCCATATCTCAGACTGGCCAATAAAAATAACAGATTAAGATGGGCAAAAGAACAGACACTGGACTGAGGAACTCTGCCTAGAAGGCCACCATCCCGGAGTCGCCTCTTCACTGTTGACGTTGAGACTGGTGTTTTGAGGGTACTATTTAATGAAGCTATCAGTTGGGGACTTGTGATGCGTCTGTTTCTCAAACTAGTACTTGTCCTCTTGCCCAGTTGTGTACCGGGGCCTCCCACTCTTTCTATTCTGGTTAGAGCCAGTTTGCACTGTTCTGTGAAGGGAGTACTGCCCAGCGTGGTCTAGAGGCTTGAATGTCGTCTCCAGTCCTGTTAGCTGATTGTGTGAATATTTCTAGTTGTGTTGGAGAGGAGTGAGGCTGAAATCAGCCTTTTAGAATGTTTTAACGTAGAATATTATGATTTACCCAGCGTGGTCTAGAGGATTGAATGTCGTCTCCAGTCCTGTTAGTTGATTGTGTAAATATTTCTAGTTGTGTTGGAGAGGAGTGAGGCTGAAATCAGCCTTTTAGAATGTTAACGTAGAATATTATGATTTACCCAGCGTGGTCTAGAGGATTGAATGTTGTCTCCAGTCCTGTTAGTTGATTGTGTAAATATTTCTAGTTGTGTTGGAGAGGAGTGAGGCTGAAATCAGCCTTTTAGAATGTTTTAACGTAGAATATTATGATTTACCATGATTCACCATTGTGAGATCTTCAGTTTATTGGCAATTTCCTCGCATGGAATAGCCTTCATTTCTCAGAACAAGAATAGACTGACGAGTTTCAGAAGAAAGTTCTTTGATTCTGGCCATTTTGAGCCTGTAATCGAACCCACAAATGCTGATGCTCCAGAAACTCAACTAGTCTAAAGAAGGCCAGATTTATTGCTTCTTTAATGAGCACAGTTTTCAACTGTGCTAATAGAATTGCTTAAGGGTTTTCTAATGATCAACTAGCCTTTTAAAATGATAAACTTGGATTAGCTAACAACGTGCCATTGGAACACAGGAGTGATGGTTGCTGATAAATGTAGATATTCCATAAAAAAGTCATTTCCAGCTACAGTACTCATTTAATTTTGAATGTTGTGCCTAATGTAAAGAACTGTGTGTAGTGTTTTGCAAAAAGTGGTATATAGAATTGAAAACTGAGTGTAAAGCAGGAATTGTGCTTGCAATTTTGCAGACTTGGTTTAGGGATTTGGTACATGAGTTTCAGGTTTCAGTGATTGCATTTCAAGTTTACTTTCTAGTTTGAAGATATCTTATTTCATGCATTTACCACATGCCATGTTTGAAGCAATTAGTCGTAGGCATTAGTCAAAACAAAGAGAATGTTTCGAAGTAGATACACGTACCTCTAGGTATACTTACAGTATGTGGGGGAGTCAAATCATTTGAAGGACATTATTTGATATGATGTAATACACGATAACAAAATGTGCTCCATTTAAAGTAGAAGTAACTGCGCAGGCACCTGACCTAGATGGACTGGAATGACCTATATAACCCAGCATCAATAACCCAACAATGCGCTTTGTAGAAAACAACCCAACTAAGTAATCCAATGCCTGCGCCTTAGCAATTGGGTCATCCAAAACAGCCCATCATTTTTTAGAGTGTACTGCTGAAAACCTTGAAGATAAAGTTTGAGGATCATTTAACATGATGGAAAAAATCCCCTTGCCCCTTTCTGTCACATCTGGTACAGTCAAGGAGATATAGGGGATACTTAGCGTGGGTACTTCAGCTGGAGATGAGGACAAAAACTCTTCCTTAAAAGATCTTAAGACATGTACAGCAGTGGAGGCTGGTGGGAGGAGCTATAGGAGGACAGGCTCAGTGTAATATCTGGAATGGAATGAATAGAACCGCATCAAAAACATGGAAACCTCCTGTTTGACTCAGCTACATATATTCCATACCAGCCATTACAATGAGCCCGTCCTCCTATAGCTCCTCCCACTGCTATACAGCTAGTGGAAAATGGAACACCTGCATTTAAAAATATATTTTATTTCAGAAACAATACAAAACATACACATACAAACAACAACGCCATACAAAAAAACATCAAATACATCACACCTATCCAGACCCACTAAAAAGGATCTTCCCTCAGCTGTGACGTTAAGCATCGTTCTCGATATCAACCTCCTGTCACTGCCTTGGAGGGCATAGTGGCCTGAGTGAGATCCCGTAACACCCACATTCTACCCTCCACACTCCCCATTGAAGGTCCCTGGGTTTGTGTGGTTCCACTGGACCACCGGCTGAGAGGTAGAGCCCCGGGTAGTAAAGTCCAGCAGGGTGTACTTCTCCCCATAATTATGGCATACCCTATCAGAGCAATCAGAGAGCAGAGACAGGAGAGAGGGTGGTGGTGACAGTAGTTATGAGAGCAGAGACAGGAGAGAGGGTGGTGGTGACAGTAGTTATGAGAGCAGAGACAGGAGAGAGGGTGGTGGTGGGGGGGTGATAGTAGTTAGTAGTTGTGTAGTAGTAGTAGTTGTGCATGTGTATTTGAAAGAGAGAGAGATGATGTACAGACAGAACTATACTCATCCATAAATAAATAAGGCACTCAGTAATAAACTCAGCAAAAAAAATAAAGAAACATCCCTTTTTTAGGACCCTGTCTTTCAAAGATAATTCGTAAAAATCCAAATAACTTCATAGATCTTCATTGTAAAGGCTTTAACACGGTTTGCCATGCTTGTTCAATGAACCATAAACAATTAATGAACATGCACCTGTGAAGCGGTCGTTAAGACACTAACAGCTTACAGACGGTTGGCAATTAAGGTCAAGGTTATGAAAACTTAGGACACTAAAGAGGCCTTTCTATTGACTCTGAAAAACACCAAAAGATGCCCAGGGTCTCTGCTCATCTGCGTGAATGTGCCTTAGGCATGCTGCAAGGAGGCATGAGGCCTGCAGATGTGGCCAGGGCAATAAATTGCAATGCCTAAGAGATGCCTAAGACAGCGCTACAGGGAGACAGGATGGACAGCTGATCGTCCTCGCAGTGGCAGACCACGTGTAACAACACCTGCAAAGGATCGGTACATCCGAACATCACACCTGCGGGACAGGTACAGGATGGCAACAACTGTTCGAGTTACACCAGGAATGCACAATCCCTCCATCAGTGCTCAGACTGTCCGCAATAGGCTGAGAGAGGCTTGACTGAGGGCTTGTAGGCCTGTTGTAAGGCAGGTCCTCACCAGACATCACCGGCAACAACGCTGCCTATGGGCACAAACCCACCATTGCTGGACCAGACAGTAATACAAAAATAAAAAATAAAAACGAGTTAAAGCTGTAGTATGTAACTTTTTGGCGATCCAACAAAATTCCCATATAAATGTAAGTTATAGATCTGTCAGTGTAATTTAAAGCAAGTCTAAGAAGCGGTACATCTGTTTTATGTGCGAAGTTTCTATGCTTCCTGTTCTTAAGTTTCATTTGTGTCTTTTAGATTTGTATGCCAGCTTCATACAGCTGAAAATACAATATTTTTGGTTGTGGAAATATAGTTCACAGTGATTTAGATGATACAAAGATTCTCCACACCATCTGTCCAATTTATTCCACGAAGGGCCGAGTGTTTGCAGGTTTTCGCTCCTCTCTTGTACTTGATTAATTAAGGTCACTAATTAGTATCTAACTCCCCTCACCTGTGTGTCTAGGTCTTAATTGAAAGGAAAAACTAAAAAACCCGCGGACACGAGGCCCTCAATGGAATGAGTTTGACGCACCTGCTTTATAACATACTATACTTGCTTGTTTTGTCAAATAAACTATTCATATTTTAGCAACCAGGAAATGGCAGAGCGATTTCTGCATAGTATATCATTAATTAGAGAGATTTCTGCATAGTATATCATTAAATTAGTTGTGCAAGACATTGTATAGATAAAAAGATAAATAGCATATTGTTTTTAAAAGTGTGCATACGTTTGTCTTCCGACAAAACAAAAGCTGATATTTCAAAACTCTTCCGCAAAGGACTCAGGTATAGGATCCACATGACTATCCTCGTTGAAAGGTGGCTATGGAGGAGGGGAGGACACTCTTCCATTCACTTACCTACAAATTGACACTCAATTTCAATTTCTATTTAAATGGCTTTATTGGCATGGGAAACATATGTTTACATTGCCAAAGCAAGTGAAATAGATAATAAACAAACGTGAATTAAACAAAAACATTAACAGTAAACATTACACTCACAAAAGTTCCAAAAGAATAAAGACATTTCAAATGTTATATTATGTCTATATACAATGTTGTAATGATGTGCAAATAGTTATAGCACAAAAGGGAAAATAAAACTTAGGTTGTATTTACCATGGTGTTTGTTCTTCACTCGTTGCCCTTTTATTGTGGCAAACGGTCACAAATTGCTGCTGTGATTGCACATTGTGGTATTTCACCCAAAAGATAGGTCTGTTTGTGTTTGTGAACAGTGCCCCAGGACCAGCTTGCTTAGAGGGCTCTTCTCCAGGTTCATTTCTCTGTAGGATGGCTTTGTTATGGAAGGTTAGGGAATAGCAGATCGTTCACAGCTTTGTGGAAGTTTACCTGTGGCGCTGATGTTTAGGCCGTGGTACAGTATGTATAGGTTTTTGTGTGCTCTAGGGCAACGGTGTATAGATGGAATTTGTATTTGTGGTCCTGGCAACTGGACTTAAAAAAAAAAAAAAATACTGTCAGGGCCCAGGTCTGACATAATCTGTGTAGAAGATCTAGGTTCTGCTGTAGGACCTCCTTGGTTGGGGACAGAAGCACCAGATCATCAGCAAACAGTAGACATTTGACTTCAGATTCTAGTAGGGTGAGGCCAGGTGCTGCAGACTGTTCTAGTGCCCTCTCCAATTTGTTGATATATATGTTGAAGAGGGTGAGGCTCGACCTCGATCACTCATCTGTTTCTGGGTCAGGGGGAGAGAGGATAGAGGAGAAAGAGCGGAGGACCGACTTTTTTCCCAAATTAGAAAAGGCCCAGAAAGTCGACAGAGCCTTGAAACTTCCCTAGACTGTAGCCTAGTAGAGACATTCCGGTTGGCTACATTCCTGCCTGTGCTGTATATAATTTCATAAACCCACTATCTGCAAATTGGGGTGATTTATGATAATCTGCGCAGCACCTTGATCGCGTTCCAGGTCATAATTTTCTAGTTGCACTGCGCATTAGAAGATTGCGATTAATGAGTGCCCACTGCAACATTCCAGTCCTTGTGTGAAATCTGATTTTAAAAAGACGACCTGGAACGCTAACCTAAGAACAAGTAGCAGCATAGGAAACAACCTCACTCACGACCTCCCAGGCTCCTTTTGAGGCTGTGTAGGGAGTAAAGCAGATTGATTTTGATTAGTTTCATTTGATTTTTGATCGTTGGTATGAATATTTTTACACCGCATTTTCCATTTTTAGGGATCGTATTATCCAGGCGTACAGTAGGTGGCGACATGCATATCCACCATTTGTTGCAAATGCCATGATACCAGAGAAGAAGAACCTCTCCAAAGAATACGCAGTTAATTAGGTTTACGCTGCTTGGCTCATTCACTACATGGGCTTGCAAAACAATAATATTAAATATTAGCACTGTATATTTTGCCGTCGTGCATAGGTGAGTGCAAATATAGGCATCTAATACATCTGCATTTTATTCAATGTTGATTCTAAGAAATTGCTCCAATAAGTAGCTTACTGGAAAATATTTTGTCGTAGTGCATTAGTTTAATGTAGTCGATAATAGCCTAATACTTTGCCAATAATCAGCGAAAAATATCAGCATCACAGGTCGTGTGAAATTAGCAGTGCAACATTCTAAAGAATGACTTTTAGCACCCCCTTGTGTAGTTGATTGATGGTGAACGGTGTTTGCTGGCTCGGTAATTGTGAGGAGTGGGGTGAATGACAATTGTAGTGTTCAACTGACTGTACAGTAGTCTACTATCTCTGTGGAGCAAGTCACCTTGGTGATGTTCTTCGATAAACTCCACTGTCGAAAAGGAGAGCAGCGATGAAACAATGTTTCATGGGCCATGAATCATGGACAATCCTATTCTTGTTTTCTGTAGCCTAGTTGTAAATGTTCATCATGCACTAGATTCATTGTTGGAATACCGTACTGTTAGCCTATTGTATTGCACAACGAATTTTCTGTCCACTTTCTAACATCTATATGTCTAACACATATTCTACTATGTTAAAATATGTATAACAAATCTTCCATAGATTATGAAGTAGGCTGTTTTTTGAAGGATAGAAGTGAGATGTAATTAGAACCTGCTATACAGTTAAACTCTGACCCAGTGGGTGTGTCTCTACAGCTGTCTTGTGTCTGTCCTCAGAAAATGCACCTCTCTATCCTACTGAGTGCCCTTCTCAGCATCCCTGTCTCTTTGGGTGAGTTGTTTGTTGTTGACATTTTAGTATTATAGCTGTTGGTTCCAGTCGTAGATGGCTGTTCAACCAGTGATTTACTTTACAGTAGTAATATGTTGGAAGAATTGGTTTCCCATCTCTCTCTCTCCCCGTAGCTTTTCTTTGTCAGTATCGCTGTGGTTGTTTTTCAAACCTCAAAGTCACACATGGATTTGTAAAAATTCACGTTTTTTTATTTTGATCATTTCATTTCCTATCAATGTGCTACATGTCATTCTGCCTCCCTCTATTTGTTCCTCTCTTTTTCAGGCTGGAATGAAGACTTCCAGATAGTGTGTTCTGGACAAGAGTTCCGCCTGCCGGTCTACTCAGGGTCAAGGATTGTGACCTTTACCCCCAGCTACCCTCCAGGACCAAGAAGAGTGCTCCTGGAGAATAACAATGTAGGTACAGTAGTGTGTGTACAGCATGTGTACAGCGGGTTCCTGTATGCTAAGCATTGCTATTGTGTCTTGTAGTTAAAGGACCCGCGGTTTGAGTGGACCAAAGATAGGACATTGCTGTTGAAGGACGTCACACACGGTGACCAGGGACTCTACTCTATCAAGCTGTCCTCTGGATTCACAGATGAGACCGTTCGCCTCACTGTCTCAGGTACTACTCAGCCTCAGGGACTACCGCTCTCCACCTTTTTCTCTCAATTTTTTTCTACTGCATGTTTCTTTCTCTATAATACTATATAATGATTAATTCTATCTGTGGAAATTGATTGTATGACATTTGAAACATTTTATAACTCAATGTCATCTCTCTCTCTCTCTCCCTTTCTCAGAATGTATAAAAACTTTCAGACGGGGCTATGGGGAGACTTTTCAGCACAACATCCCTAAAGATGGCTCCCTGCTGGAGTTTTCACCCCGGGGCTCCCCCCCTGATTCCCAGCCGGTGGTACTGTGGAACCGGACAGACCTCGAGACCAGTGAGGCGGGCCGGGGGAGGCTGGGGTCGGACGGGAGGGTCTGGGTGGCAGAGAGGGTGACCCAGGCAGACCAGGGAAACTACACCCTCAGAGACGAGAATGGGAAAGTAATCTCCCGCAGCAAACTCACTGTCAATGGTGAGCACTGGAAATATCAAAAATATCTAGACGGAGGGTTAAGAGAGCGATGGAGATGAGAAAGCGATATCAGTTTTTAGAGCAGTCTGATAAATTGTCCAAACTGACACTTAATGCTTGTATCTATCTGATTCTTTCTTTCATCTGGATGTCCCTCACCATCTTCATTCCTCTCCACTCTTTCCCATACTCTCTTTCTCGCTCCTCATTATCACCTGTGTGGGTGCAGGGCACACCTTCAATGTCACCCGCTACTTCAAGGAGTCGCTAAACCTTCCCCTGTTTCTCCCTGTCCCTCATGTCCACCTCATTTTTACCCCCTCCCTGCACCCGTCCAACCCCTCCAATGTTCCCCTTGACTCCCGGTACTCCCGCCCCGTGCAGCTGATCAGGGACGGGCATATTGTGGATCAGGACTCCCGGTACTGGGGCCTCATCTCTCTGGGGAGAAATAGGACTGTCAACGAGGTGGTCATCACCAGGCTGAGTGCAAAGCATGATGGGATGTATGAGATTCGAGATCAGGACGGCAACCTGGTGTCGTCTACTGTTCTCCATGTGGTCGGTGAGAGACAGAGATCGTGTGTGTGTGTGAGCAACAGCTTTTCCCTTTACGTGATGCAGAGCTCTTCCTCTCTGATTCAGAGGGGTTGGGTTAAATGCGGAAGTCACATTTCGGTTGAATGCATTCAGATGTGCAACTGGCTAGGTATCCCCCTTTCCCTTAATTTATTTTCTTTCACACACCCTTTGTATCTATGGATCTACCAATTCTTTATTTTTTTTCTCCAGATAAGACTGCTAGATGGAGAGCGGTCCTCAAGTCCATCAGCGTCCCTTCTGGCATGTTTGTGACTTTGGCTGGTTTCATCCTGTTTATGAAGCGCTACCCTAACTGCAGCCTCACTATGATCATCAATGGCCTAAGAGGTCACCACACACCCGCAGCTAACCCGCCAAGAGGCAATGTCCAGGTGACCGCTGGAGAGTGAGAGTTATGTGTGAGCTTGGAAGGTAGAAGCAATATGGTGGGGTTATTCCAGGGTTTGTGTGTGCGCAATGCTGTGAGCCTGTTGTCATGGTACTATGTTGTCCATCTATTTCAACTGTATGATCTTATCGCATTCTGAAGTGAGTGTCAGTAAAAATAGATCCAGTCCTTTGCGCCAGTCTCAATTTCCTCAGGCATCAGTTCCTTCCATATTTAAATTGGGTCAAGGGTCACATACAGCTTATCTGTGGATGGTTTATGTTTGTCTTCCTGTGTGTTCCCCTGTGTGTCTATGCTGAAAATACAACTCAATATTAGGAATGTGTTCCTAAAGTTTGGAATACTCAGTGTAGTGGTTGTGATATTTACATAGTTGTTTTATTTATGTCGCCTGCAGGACTACAGTCCGCCCAGCCCCCAGCCCTATGGTTTTTACGGTCATTCACAGCAGATTGGAACGCCAAAAATATGGAGCCCCAGACCTACACATTCTGTAGGTAGACGGTGAAGTTGTAAATGTAGGCTCAGTCTTATGTTTTTCTTTTTTACCTTTTCTTAATTTCTATGTTACGTGTGTCTGTTTCAGGGTTACACTCCTGTTGTGGACAGCGCACCACTTGTAGTGGACAGTGCACCACAGCCCTCCCCTGAGCCAGTGAGGACTGGGAGACAACAGGAGACAGACAGACTTAGTGTTGAGACTGCCACTACTCACTATCCCAGTAGAGAGGTAAATACATTCTGTGATTTCTATATTCTGTCTCACAATAGACAGGTATATTATATTCTTTATTTTTATCATTGACTCTCTCTCCTCAGGAGACTGCTGGCAGTGAGAGGGTGATCTCCTTTTCTGTCGCAGGCGCCTCTGACTGCCTCCACTCATCTGAAGACTGTTTTCAGTTCCGGATCAAGAAAGAGGGAGTCGAGGAGAGATGGAGGAAAGCAGAAGACTACTTCTCCACACTTCCACTGGACACGGATACCTCGGAGACTTGCAGCATCTATACTTCTGACAAACTCAACTTCTTATAAAAGCACAGAGAAGAAGAGTGAACACAGGTAAAGAAAGAGAGGATTGAAAATAGTGGAGGGAGATATGATCATATATATATATATATATATTACTGTTCATGGCTGAATTTTGTCACTATAGTGCCTAATACTCAATACTCAAAAAGTGCCTTCCTGTTTGAGTATTGAGTATTACTTCATATGATGTATGTATGATCATTTCATTATTGTTCTTTTTAAGCATGAGATGAGCAATATCCTGCATTTGGAATATCATTAATTTGTACACCTGGACAGTTAATCTTCCTAGAACTCAACCCGACAATTACTTTGCTGCTACCTACCTCGAACCCTCAGGATGACACATTTTAACCATAGATGTCTGTATATTTACTGTAATGTGTGTAATTATATTGTTACATTAGGATGGTAGGCAAGATTAAAGAAGAGAAGGAATTGGAAGATTTTGTAGTAGATTGATAAGGGAATGGCCTCAATCTAAAAGCATAGCTAACTGCATGTGTTACCTACTATTAAATTCAATGAATGAACACAATAATAACCAATTTATATTTTTTAGATAACATATCGTTAAGTAAGAAACTGAGTGATTTCTATAAAATGGCATCCATATATGACTTATTTTCACCAGGTATTTACATTGTATTTATTCTTTATTGGCATCAATCTGAAAGTGTGTCAACATATGATTTTCACATCCTACTTTCCCAATGTTTTCTTGTGTATTATTAACGTATCATTTGTATGTGAGTCAAATAATGTTATGTTGACGAAGAAAATAAAACGAGTTTAATGACGGTAGGGGGCGGTGATTTTATATTACTGTTTGAATGAGCTGAAAACAAAACGATGAAGAGCCCGCGTTGGAGAACTGATACTATCCCAGCATGCAATGTTTTTGAAGCGGCAATGAAACGCCAGCGTGCAACATTGGACCAAAAATAAAGTAGGCACAATAACGTTAGTTGCCTTTTAGGCAAAACATTTCAAGATAGTTTGCCATCAAAGTAACACCAACGGTTCGTGCTTGGCTGTGGAGGGACGTGCACTTGAAATATGTCTTTGGTTTGCGCAAGTAAGTTGAACATGCTTGTCGATAAATGGCTAACGTTAGCATTGGCTAGCTAACAGTGTGCAACGCTATGAAGCTAACGTTTGCTTGTAGCTGATTAATCTGTCACAACATGGTATCATTCATGGTGGCTTACTATTTAGCTATATTAGTTAACCGTAAAAGTATTGGATCTATTCATGAAATTAAAACTGTACTATCCACTTACTCAGATTAGTCTCATAGACTAGACGTGAAATAGTAAACGTACATCCGGGACTCTCAAATTAGTTATGTTATGTTAGTTTTGAAATTTGAATACGCAAACGTTAATTAAGCAACCAAAATGTTGTGTTTTCGAATCTCATCACGGACAACTTAAACATTTTAGCAACTTACTACTGTTTATCTATTTTGCAACTACTTACTATGTTAGCTAACCCTTTAATCTTAACCCCTAGAGCTAGCTAACGTTAGCATTAGCTGCCTAGCTAGCGTAAGGTACATCGTAACATATCCTACGTTTTGCAAATTGGTAACATTACGTTTTGAAACTACGATACTTAACGTATACATTTGAGTGTACGGAATAATATGGAATGCTCTGAGGCCACGTTGATTTAATCTTCCTCCCCTACTCAGTTTCCAATGAGGTCCCGGAGCATCCCTGCGTGTCCCCGGTGTCCAACCAGGTGTTCGAGCGCCGACTGATCGAGAAGTTCATCGCGGAGAATGGCGTTGACCCCATGAACGGCCAACCACTGTCCGAGGAGCAACTTATCGATATTAAAGGTAAACAGAGGGCAGGAGTAGACGGTTAACGTAATCGTGTAGGGTCAATCACATCAAACGTGTACTGATTTTAGTTTAGGCCCAAGGATAACTAAGTTGGTTGTGTTTTCAAATATTGAGTTTTTTTAAAATTTGAAATCATTGTTTTTGCTGCCCTTCTGTGCCCAGTGTCTCATCCTATCCGACCAAAGGCTGCCTCCGCTACCAGTATTCCTGCTATACTCAAGTCTCTGCAAGATGAGTGGGTGAGTGTCTAGATCGTCTGGAGTTTGTGGTCTGACTGTGGACAGTGTTACAGCCAAGTACTGTTCCTCAGTCGTGTTGAGTCTCTCCCTCAATGTCTTCCCCCTCTCTCTCTTTCAAGGATGCGGTGATGCTCCACAGTTTCACTCTGCGGCAGCAGCTGCAGACGACTCGCCAGGAGCTCTCTCACGCCCTCTACCAGCATGACGCAGCCTGCAGAGTCATCGCCCGTCTCACCAAGGAAGTCACTGCAGCCAGAGAGGGTAAGAGAGCCACGGGAGCCTTGGTGGGGTTCTCTATAGGCTGAAGTTATTTTTCTCCCGCATATTCTCTTCTTCACTGACCTGTGAAGGTCAATGCTTACTCTGTTCCCATTCTCCCATTCTACAGCCCTGGCCACACTGAAGCCCCAAGCCGGATTGGTCGCCCCTCAGGCTATGCCTGCCTCTCAGCCAGCCACTGGGGTGAGTGATTGACCAAGATTCCCATCCATCAAACAGGATTCCTGTCCATCAGAGACTGAGGATACATGCTGTCTCTTTCTCTTTTCTAACTCGTCTTCTCTGTGTTGGTTTGCCTCTCGCAGGGTGCAGGTGGGGAGCCCATGGAGGTTAGTGAGCAGGTGGGAATGAACCCAGAGATCATCCAGAAGGTAAGATATTTTTACCCCTCTCCTAATCCCCTGTGATTTGTGTTCTCATCACTGTGACCCTCCCAATAAGGGAATGGATTTGTTATTCATTGAATTGTGATTATTAACATCTTTCTTGCTTCTCTGCTGCTCTGTTTTCAGCTCCAAGATAAGGCCACCGTCCTTACCACAGAGCGAAAGAAGGTCAGATTTTAATTCAGGAAGTTGTCTCATGCGTTGTAGGATTTTTTATTTTTTTTATTTTACCTTTATTTAACCAGGCAAGTCAGATGGGTGATGCCTGTTCAAACCAGATTTGTTCTCAATATTTTAATATACCCTCTCCTGTAGTCCTTTTTTAATATACCCTCTCCTGTAGTCCTTTGTTTGCTCACTCCTCCCTTCTCACTCCCTAACCAGAGAGGCAAGACTGTGCCAGAGGAACTGGTCAGGGCTGAGGATCTGAGCAAGTACCGACAAGTGGCTTCCCACGCTGTGAGTACTACTGTCTGTCTAATAACCTGTAGTTGGACTGACTGAGCTGCTGAGTACTATCCAAGGTTGCCCTGAACTGTCTGTTCTTTTGAATCTCTCAGGGTCTTCATAGTGCCAGTGTCCCAGGAATCCTGTGTATGGACCTCTGTCCTTCAGATACTAACAAAGTACTCACTGGTAAACACCCTCTTTAAAAATATATATTTTGAATTCCCCCCTCTTGCATATCTAAACAGTGTACATGATGACTGTATTCTGTGTTGCCAGGAGGGGCTGATAAGAACGTGGTTGTGTTTGATAAGAAGGAGGAGCAGATCATCGCCACCCTCAAGGGTCACACCAAGAAGGTCACCTCTGTCATCTACCACCCCTCCCAGGTAACAATATATGTCTATACACCTGTCTTGGGTGGAACTTCTAGAACATAGGATCTAAGAGAACCTCATTGGGCATACAGTGAAATTCTAAGTAAAGGAGTTTACTTGATCGGTGTACCTGGTTGAACATGTGCTGTGTTCTAGTTTGTAACCTGCACCAACTAACTTGCCTAATTTCCTTCCACACTATTTAATTTATTTACATTTTCTGTCTTTCTTTCCTCTCTAGTCGGTGGTGTTCTCTGCCTCTCCAGACAGCACCATCCGGGTGTGGTCTGTTACCGGGGGCAACTGTGTCCAGGTGGTGAGAGCTCACGAGGCGAGCGTGACCGGGCTGTCACTTCACGCCACCGGAGACTACCTGCTTAGCTCCTCCGAGGACCAGGTCAGTCCCCCGTATTGCCCCAGCACCCGACCCCACCGTATTGAATGTCCCAGCACCCGACCCCACCGTATTGAATTTCCCAGCACCCGACCCCACCGTATTGAATGTCCCAGCACCCGACCCCACTGTATTGAATGTCCCAGCACCCGACCCCACCGTATTGAATGTCCCAGCACCCGACCCCACCGTATTGAATGTCCCAGCACCCGACCCCACCGTATTGAATGTCCCAGCACCCGACCCCACCGTATTGAATGTCCCAGCACCCGACCCCACCGTATTGAATGTCCCAGCACCCGACCCCACCGTATTGAATGCACCAGCTGTACTGTTGTCAATAGTAAATGATGGCACCTCTGTTGGTGGATGTGCAGACCGGCCAACATGCACGCGTTTTGCGTACCAACGCAATTCTCTGTCCATGTACAAGATCAGAGTTAAAAGTACGCAGAAATTAATAGTTCCTGTTTATTATTGCTATTTTTTACATTGTAATAAAGTAAATCTAACATCCTGATTCTCGAGATGCAACACACAGACATGTACGGAGTTTGTGTCAACGGACATGATGATTAATACATCATTATTGGACATGTCTGCCCATCTTCCTGTTTGTTGTGATGTTGAGTTTGCCGACTGTCAGCTGTACATAAACACATGGACAAATCTATTTTCGACTGTGTGTTGCAGAAAGGTAAACACTAATTGTTTCAAGCTAACGTTAGCGACCCTAAGATGGGCATTCAGTGGGCTCTAAAGTGCCAGCAGTTCACTCGCATTTGCTAGTGAAAGAAATTAAATGCAAATACGAAAAATAACTGGTCTCATTTGTGATACACATTTCATTCTGCGTCTCATTAGTTGTATTTTCCACCTAACATTGCGAGGATCACGCAACCTGAGACTGTGACTGTAATTATGATCCGCTCCACAAAAAGCATTACAAAAGTATAATCGAATATAAACATCTGGGGCCTCCCGGGTGGCGCAGTGGTTAAGGGCGCTGTACTGCAGCGCCGGCTGTGCCATCAGAGACTCTGGGTTCCAGGCTCTGTCGTAACCTAGCATCGTCCGGGTTAGGGAGGGTTTGGCCGGTAGGGATAATCTTGTCTCATCGCGCACCGGCGACTCCTGTGTTGGGCCGGGCTCAGTGCGTGCTAACCAAGGTTCCCAGGTGCATGATGTTTCCTGTTTCCAACCCTGACTGGCTTCCGGGTTGGATGCGCGCTGTGTACCTGTTGCGACGAGCAATCCCGTATCCGGGAGCGTAATTATAGCCTCAAGCTCATTACCATAACGCAACGTTAACTATTCATGAAAATCGCAAATGAAATAAATATATTGGCTCACAAGCTTAGCCTTTTGTTAACAACACGGTCATCTCAGATTTTCAAAAAATGCTTTTCACACTACACAAGCATTTGTGTAAGAGTATTGATAGCTAGCATAGCATTAAGCCTAGCATTCAGCAGGCAACATTTTCACAAAAACAAGAAAAGCATTCAAATAAAATCATTTACCTTTGAAGAACTTCGGATGTTTTCAATGAGGAGACTCTCAGTTAGATAGCAAATGTTCAGTTTTTCCAAAAAGATTATTTGTGTAGGAGAAATCGCTCCGTTTTGTTCATCACGTTTGGCTAAGGAAAAAAAACGAAAATTCAGTCATTACAACGCCAAACTTTTTTCCAAATTAACTCCATAATATCGACAGAAACATGGCAAACGTTGTTTAGAATCAATCCTCAAGGTGTTTTTCACATATCTATTCGATGATAAATCACTCGTGGCAGTTTGGTTTCTCCTCTGAACCAAATGGAAAAATGCACGCACCTGGAGATTACGCAATAGTTTCAACGGAGGACACAGAGCGGACACCTGGTAAATGTAGTCTCTAATGGTCAATTTTCCAATGATATGCCTACAAATACGTCACAATGCTGTAGACACTTTGGGGAAACGACAGAAAGTGTAGGCTCATTCCTGGCACATTCACAGCCATATAAGGAGACATTGGAACACAGCGCATTCAAAATCTGGCGCACTTCCTGTATGAAATTTCATCTTGGTTTCGCCTGTAGCATTAGTTCTGTGGCACTCACAGACAATATCTTTGCAGTTTTGGAAACGTCAGTGTTTTCTTTCCAAAGCTGTCAATTATATGCATAGTCGAGCATCTTTTCATGACAAAATATCTTGTTTAAAACGGGAGCGTTTTTCATCCAAAAATGAAATACTGCCCCCAGAGTTTCAAGAGGTTAAGAAGCAGTGCGGCATGGTTGGGTTGTGTATCGGAGGACGCATGAATTTTAACCTTCGTCTCTCCCGAGCCCGTACGGGAGTTGTGGCGATGAGACAAGATAGTAGCTACTAAAAACAATTGGATACCACGAAATTGGGGATAAAAAGGGCAAAAAAAATATATATAGAGAGAGAGAGAGAGATAGATAGATAGATGGAGTGGAGAGTTTAGAAGACTGCACAATGAAGGTGTGGTGTTGGCTATAGAGGCAATGCTTCTACAATGCCTTGGCACTAGATTTGAGATTTTATCAATTTCGAAAATCTGAAATGATCTATGCGCTGCAAAGAAATCCAATGGCTGAAACCGAGGACTCTTGTAGCGAACAGCGTTCAGATTCCCTTTGCCGTGGCCTAGTGAACCGTCACCTCCATCGCCTTCTCTGAGAACGGATACTACCTGGCCACAGGTCAGTCTCTCCAACCACCGAGCCAATAGATTGTACTCTAACGTCTGGTACTCCAAAAAGTTGGCACGTCAGATTCCCTTTGCCGTGGCCTAGTGAACCGTCACCTCCATCGCCTTCTCTGAGAACGGATACTACCTGGCCACAGGTCAGTCTCTCCAACCACCGAGCCAATAGATTGTACTCTAACGTCTGGTACTCCAAAAAGTTGGCACGTCAGATTCCCTTTGCCGTGACCTAGCGAACCGCGGTCAGATTCCCTTTGCCGTGGCCTAGCGAACCGCGGTCAGATTCCCTTTGCCGTGGCCTAGCGAACCGCGGTCAGATTCCCTTTGCCGTGGCCTACTACTTAAGCTTTGTGTAGCCAGTTTGCGGTCTGTGTCGACCCGATCATTTGTTTTTATTTTCAAAATGATTTTGCTTTTAGTGTTGATTATAATTGTGATCAGACACACAAACAGTGCGCGCACAATTTGTGCTAGGGAAAGAACCCCAATTCGGCACTTGCTAGGCGTGCGATTTGAATTTCCAATTTGCCGCATGCGTCTGGTACTCTAAAAAGTTGGCACGTCTGGGTGTGCGTTAATACTCTTTCTCTCTCTCTCTCTCTCTCTCTCTCTCTCAGTACTGGGCCTTCTCTGACATCCAAACTGGCCGAGTCCTTACCAAAGTCACTGATGAGGCTGCTGGTGTTGGTAAGTGTGTTTGTGCTCGACACAATACGGAAACTGTGTTCCGGTTTTCCCTGTGTCACATATTTATCCCCCCTTCTCCCCAGCTCTGACTTGTGCTCAGTTCCACCCAGACGGTCTGATTTTTGGGACGGGAACAGCTGACTCCCAAATCAAGATCTGGGATCTGAAGGAGCGCACCAACGTGGCCAACTTCCCCGGCCACTCTGGTCCCGTCACCTCTATCGCCTTCTCTGAGAACGGATACTACCTGGCCACAGGTCAGTCTCTCCAACCACCGAGCCAATAGATTGTACTCTTAACTATTTGCACATTGTTACAACACTGTACACAGCCATAATGTCTCTATTCCTTTTAAACTTGTAGGTGTAATGTCTGCTGTTAATTTCTGATTAGTTCATTTCACTTATCTATTTCACTTGCTTTGGCAATGTAAACATGTTTCCCATGCCAATAAAGCCCTTTGTTTATCAATTCAATCTAAAATGTAATGACAAAACAGTGTGATGTATTTCTCATGACCTGACCCAGTCTTTCTCTCTCTGCTCCAGGTGCCCAGGACAGCTCTGTGAAGTTGTGGGATCTGAGGAAACTGAAGAACTTCAAGACCATCGCCCTGGACAACAACTACGAAGTGAGAATGAGCGACCGTGCAGTCTGCTAGCCACAGTATTCCCCATCTGTCGGCCAGATATGGCTAATTAATTTACTGCGAATAACATAGTTATTTCTTGTGGAGTTTTTCAGTGGAACCTTTCTCTCTCTCTCTCAGGTTAAGTCTCTGGTGTTTGATCAGAGTGGTACATACTTGGCTGTGGGTGGATCTGACATCAGGGTGTACATCTGCAAGCAGTGGTCGGAGGTCCTAAACTTCAGCGGTAAGAAACATTCATAGCCTCTTACATTTTATATCCACATTCAACCTTCACCTGACCTTGATTGCTCACCAGTGATAACAACTCATTCATATGTACACATGGTTAGGAAAAGCTGTGTCATATGGGCATGCCACATTTTACAGTAGTCACCTTCATGTCGCTCTTTTTCCATCTTTAATCATGTCTGTCTTCCCTCGTTTTCCAGATCACTCTGGCCTTGTGACCGGCGTGGCGTTTGGAGACAATGCTCAGTTCCTTTCCTCCGCGGGAATGGACAGAAGCCTTAAGTTCTACAGCCTGTAAATTAGTACAGACAAACAGATAGTGGAAGATGGGATAAGGTCTAGTGCGACAAATTTGACTCGGCTGCAGTCGGGTTTGGGGTTTGAGAAATATGGACCAGTGATCCGAATGTAGTGGGTTGACTGGCCTAGGCAGTCACATTTACCAGCAGTTGATGGTCTTAGCATTTAAAAAAACATTTGTTGATCTATAGTTATTTAGGATCCCCGGGTGGGTGGAGGAACAGGTGCTGAAGTATTTAGGTTTCCCCTTCATTTATTCTCCGTAAATAACTCCCCAAATCTCTGTTCTCCTTTGCTGGTTAGACCAACAGTAATCTTCTGTTGAAATTGTATTTTTGTTTTAACTAAGCTCTGTCACATTGTATATGCCAATTCTGTGTATTGTGTTCATTCTTAGCCAGGCGATCTGACCAGCTTGCTTACAGGGTTGGACAGCATTCTTGTGTAAATTAAGACACCACAGAGATTGAACACTGCTAGTTTTAGTAGCAGAAGCCACAGCAGCCATTTTGGAATGGTATTTCATGTTGAACAACAAAGGAGCTGATTGGCTAACACTGCCATTCCAAAATGGCTGCTGTAACTTCTGCTACCTAGCATGAGGACGGAAAGGACAGTTTTCCGGAAGAAGTAGCAGTCGGGATAATGGGACAATTCAGAGTACAATGCATTTCTCATCCCTGGATTGAGATGTTTTCCGAGCCCATATCTGGCACCTGCTCCGCAGTGTCTTAAACAACACAGAAATGCTGTCTGACCCTAGTACAGCTGTAAACAAGCAGGTCAGATCTACTGGCTACTTAATCCCTTGAATTATCTTCCACACTTTTTACACCTCAATAAATGAAGTGTTTTATGTAAAAACAGCCAGCTATTTGCTTGATCAATGGAATGTATTGTATATGCCTCCAGTTGTCGATTCAGCCTGTCAGAGGCACCAATATGACTTTGATCACAAAGATTCAGTGTGCTCTGTACAGTGCATTTGGAAATTATTCACACCCCTTGACTTTTTCTACATTTTAGTTATTACAGACCGAATTTAAAATGGATTACATTTATATTGTTTTTGTCATTGGCCGACACAATACCCAATAATGTCAAAGTGGATCATAGTTTTAAAGATTTAAGAATTTTATATATATATTAAAAGCTGAAATTTCTTGAGTCAATAAGTATTCAACCCTTTTATGGCAAGCCTAAATAAGTTCAGAAGTAGTTGGATGGACTCGGTGTGCAATAAGTGCTTAACATGATTTTTTTTAAATGACTGCGTAATCTCTACTGTATCCCACACAGTTGAGCAGTGAATTTCAAAAAGATTCAACCACAGACCAGGGAGGTTTTCCAATGCCTCGCAATGAAGGGCAGCTATTAGTAGACGGGCAAAAATTTAAAAAGCAACCCATGAATATCTCTTGGCATACAGAGTTAAATCTTGGTTTCGTCAGACCAGAGAATCTTGTTTCTCATGGTCTGAGTCCTTTATGTGCCTTTTGGCAAACTCCAAGCGGGCTGATCATGGGTCTTTTACTGGGTAGTGACTTCCGTCTGGCTACTCTGCCATAAAATCCTGAATGGGGGAATGCTGCAGAGATGGTTGTCCTTCTGGAAGGTTCTCCCATTTGCACAGCGGAACTCTGGAGTTCTGTCAGAGTGACCATCGGGTTCTTGGTCACCCCTCCTGACCAAGGCCCTTCTCCAATTGCTCAGTTTGCCTGGGTGGCCAGCTCTAGGATGAGTCTTGGTGGTTCCTAACTTCTTCCATTTAAGAATGACGGAGGGCTCTGTGTTCTTGGGGACTTTCAATGCTACATATATGTTTTGGTACCCTTCCCCAGGTCTGTGCCTCGACACAATCCTGTTTCGGAGTTCTACGGACAATCCCTTCGACCTCTATGGCTTGGTTCTTGCTCTGAAATGCACTGTCAACTGTGGGACCTTATATAAACAGGAGTGTGCCTTTCCAAATCATGTCCAATCAATTAAATGTACCACAAGTGGACTCCAAGTTGTAGAAACACCTCAAGGATGATCACCTAGAAACAGAGTGCACCTTTTGAGTCTCATAGCAAAGGGTCTGAATACTTATGCAAATAAGGTATCTGTTTTTATTTTTAATAAATGTGCAAACAGTTCTAAAAACCTGTTATCCCTTTGTCATTATGGGGTATTGAGGGAGGGCGGGGGGTGGTGTTATCAATTTTAGAATAAGGCTGTAACTTAAGAAAATGTGGAAAAGGGGAAGGGGTCTGAATACTTTCCGAATGCACTGTACATAGGGCAGCAGCCTCTAACGTGCAGTGTTGAGCAACCGGGTGGTAACCGGCTAGTGACGGTCACTAAGTTCAGGGCAGGGTACTGGGTGGATGGCTATTTACTGGGTGGATGGCTAGTGATGGCTATTTAACAGTATGATGGCCTTGAGGTAGAAGCTGTTTTTCAGTCTCGTTCCCAGCTTTAATGCACTTGTACTGATCTCGCCTTCTGGATGATAGCGGGGTGAACAGGCTGTTGCTCGGGTGGTTGATGTCCTCAGATATTTTTGGCCTTCCTGTGACATCGGGTGCAGAAGGTGTCCTGGAGGGCAAGCAGTGTGCTCCTGGTGATGAACTGGGCAGACCGCACCACCCTCTGGAGACCCCAGCGGTTGCGGGTGGTGTAGTTGCCGTACCAAGTGATGATACAGCCTGACAGGACGCTCTCAATGCTGCATCTGTAAAAGTGTGTAAGGGTCTTAGAGGCCAAGCCAAATTTCCAAAGGTTGAAGAGGCGCTGTTGCACCGCCTTCACCACACTGTGTGTGGGTGGACCATTTAAAATTGTCAGTGACGTGTACTCTTGAGGAACTTGAAGCTTTTCACCTTCTCCACTGCGGCCCCGTCGATGTGGGCTTCCTCTACTGTCTCCTGAAGTCCACGATCAGTTTCTTTGTCTTGTTGACGTTTAGAGGTTATTTTCCTGGCACTACACCAGGGCCCTCACCTCCATGTCGGCTGTCCTGTTATCATTGGTAATCAAATTGTATTAGTCACATGCGCCGAATACAACAGGTAGACCTTACAGTGAAATGCTTACTTACAAGCCCCTAACAGTTCAGTTAAAAAAAATACTGATAAGAATAAGAGATAAAAGGAACAAGTAATTACAGGGCAGCAGTGGAAAAATGACAATATATATAGGGGTGTGCCGGTACAGAGTCAATGGGCGAGGGCACTGGTTAGTTGAGGTAGTATGTACATGTAGGTAGAGTTAAAGTGACTATGCATAGATGAAAACAGATTGGCAGTGGGGAGGGGGGGGGGGCAATGCAAGTAGTCTGAGTAGCCATTTGACTATATGTTCAGGAGTCTTATGGCTTGGGGTAGAAGCTGTTTTAGAAGCCTCTTGGACCTAGATTTGGCGCTCCGGTACTGCTTGCCGTGCGGCAACAGAGAAAACAGTCTTTGACTAGGGTGGCTGGAGTCTTTGACAATTTTTATAGCCTTCCTCTGACACCGCCTGGTATAGAGGTCCTGGATGGCAGGAAGCTTGGCCCCAGTGATGTACTGGGCCGTTCGCACTACCCTCTGTAGTGCCTTGCAGTCGGAGGCCGAGCAATTGCCATACCAGGCAGTGATGCAAACAGTCAGGATGCTCTCTGGTGCAACTATAGAACTTTTTGAGGATCTGTAGACCCATGCCAAATCTTTTCAGTCTCCCGAGGGGGGATAGGTTTTGTCGTGTCCGCTTAACGACTGTCATGGTATGCTTGGACCATGTTAGTTTGTTGGTGATGTGGACACCAAGGAACTTGAAGCTCTCAACCTGCTCCACTGCAGCCCTGTCGAGGAGAATGGGGGTGTGCTCAGTCCTCTTTTTCCTGTAGTCCACAATCATCTCCTTTGTCTTGATCATGTTGAGGGTGAGGTTGTTGTCCTGGCACCACACGGCCAGGTCTCTGACCTCCTCCCTAAAGGCTGTCTCGTTGTCGGCGATCATCAGATGATCACTGTTGTCATTGGCAAATTTAAGGATGGTTTTGTAGTCGAGCCTGTCCATGCTGTCATGAGTGAACAGGGAGTACAAGGGGGGACTGAGCATGCACCCCTGAAGGGCCCCTGTGTTGAGGATCAGTGTGGCGGATGTGTTGTTACCTACCCTTACCACCCAGGGGTGGCCCGTCAGGAAGTCCAGGATCCAGTTGCAGAGGGAGGTGTTTAGTCCCAGGGTCCTTAGCTTATTGATGAGCTTTGAGGGCACTATGGTGTTGAACACTGAGCTGTAGTCAATGAATAGCATTCTCACATCTCCTTTTGTCCAGGTGTGAAAGGGCAGTGTGGAGTGCAGTAGAGATTGCATCATCTGTGGATCTGTTGGGGCGGTATGCAAATTGGAGTTATCTTAATGAGGCCTACTACTGTTGTGTCGTCTGCAAACTTGATGATTGTGTAGGAGGTGAGCGTGGACACTCAGTCATGGAGGAACAGGGAGTACAGGAGGGGCTGAGCACGCCCTTGTGGGGCCCCAGTGTTGAGGATAAGCGTAGTGGAGGTGTGGTTTCCTACCTTCACCACCTGGGGGAGGCCCGTCAGGAAGTCCAAGACCCAATTGCACAGGGCAGGGTTCAGACCCAGGGCTACGAGCTTAATTTGTTTTTATTTAACCTTTATTTAACTAGGCAAGTCAGTTAAGAACAAATTCTTAGGCCTACCCGGACCAAACCCTAACAAGGATGACGCTGGGCCAATTGTGCGCCGCCCTATGGGACTCCCAATCAAAGCCGGTTGTGATACAGCCTGGAATCGAACCAGGGTCTGTAGTGATGCCTCTAGCACTGAGATGTAGTGCCTTAGAGCGCTGCGCCACTTGGGAGCCAGCATTCTTACATAGGTATTCCTATTGTCCATTTGAGATAGGGCAGTGCGACGGCGACTCCATCTGTGGATATATTAGGGCGGTATGCAAATTGAAGTGGGTCTAGGATGTCAGGTAAGGTGGAGGAGATATGATCCTTAACTAGCCTCTCAAAGCAGTTAGTGCTTTTGGTTGATAGTAATTTAGTTCAGTTACCTTTGTTTTCTTGGGTACAGGAACAATGGTGGACATCTTGAAGCAAGTGGGAACAGCAGACTGGGATAGGGAGACATTGAGTATATCCGTAAACAGTCCAGCCAGCTGGTCTGCACATTTTTATTTATTTATTTTTTATATCACCTTTATTTAAATAGGCCATAGTGGTGAAGTAATTACAATATAGCAATTAAACACTGGAGTGATAGATGTGCAGAAGATGAATGTGCAAATAGAGATACTGGGGTGCAAAGGAGCAAAAAAATCACAGGTGCAGTGATCTGTGAGCTGCTCTGACAGCTGGTGCTTAAAGTTAGTGAGGAAGATATGAGTCTCCAGCTTCAGTGATTTTTGCAATTCGTTCCAGTCATTGGCAGCAGAGAACTGGAAGGAAAGGCGGCCAAAGGAGGAATTGGCTTCAGGGGTGACCCGTGAAATTTAGCTGCTGGAGTGCGTGCTACGGGTGGGTGCTGCTATGGTGGCCAGTGAGCTGAGATAAGGTGGGGCTTTACCTAGCAAAGACTTGTAGATGACCTGGAGTCAGTGGGTTTGACGACGAGTATGAAGTGAGGGCCAGCCAACGAGAGTGTACAGGTCGCAGTGGTGGGTAGTATATGGGGCTTTGGTGACAAAACGGATAGCACTGTGATAGACTGCATCCAATTTGCTGAGTAGAGTGTTGGATGCTATTTTGTAAATGACATCGCCGAAGTCGAGGATCGGTAGGATAGTCAGTGTTATACGAGGGTATGTTTGGCAGCGTGAGTAAAGGATGCTTTGTTGCGAAATAGGAAGCCGGGTCTAGATTTAATTTAGGATTGGAGAAGCTTAATGTGAGTTTGGAAGGAGAGTTTACAGTCTAACCAGACACCTAGGTATTTGTAGTTGTCCACATATTCTAAGTCAGAACTGTCCAGAGTAGTGATGCTGGACGGGCGGGCAGGTGCGGGCAGCGATCGGTTGGAGAGCATGCATTTCGTTTTATAGTTTTACTTGCATTTAAGAGCAGTTGGAGGCCACAGAAGGAGAGTTGTATGGCATTGAAGCTCGTCTGGATGTTAGTTAACACAGTATCCAAAGAAGGGCCAGAAGTATACAGAATTGTGTCGTCTGCATAGAGGTGGATCAGAGAATCACTAGCAGCAAGAGCGACATCCTTGATATATACAGAGAAGAGAGTCAGCTCGAGAATTGAACCCTGTGGCACCCCCATAGAGCCTGCCAGATGTCCGGACAACAGGCCCTCCGATTTGGCACACTGAACTCTATCAGAGAAGTAGTTGGTGAACCAGGCGAGGCAGTCATTTGAGAAACCAAGGCTGTTGAGTCTGCCGATAAGAATGTGGTGATTGACAGAGTCGAAAGCCTTGGCCAGGTCGACGAATACGGCTGCGCAGTAATGTCTCTTATCGATGGCGATTATGATATCGTTTAGGACCTTGAGCGTGGTTGAGGTGCACCCATGACTAGCTCTGAAACCAGATTGCATAGCAGAGAAGGTACGGTAGGATTCGAAATGGTTGGTAATCTTTGTTAACTTGGCTATCGAAGACCTTAGAAAGGCAGTGTAGGATAGATATGTCTGTAGCAGTTTTGGGTCTAGAGTGTCTCCCCCTTTTGAAGAGGGGGATGACTGTGGCAGTTTACCAATCTTTGGGAATGTCAGATGATGGGTTGCAACATTTTTGGATGATAATTTTAGAGAGAGGGTCCAGAATTTGTATATTTTTTTTAATTGAAATTCTCAATTATCTTGGATTTATTGGTGGTGACCATGTTTCCTAGCCTCAGTGCAGTTGGCAGCTGAGAGGAGGTGCTCTTATTCTCCATGGACTTTACAGTGTCCCAGATCTTTTTTGAGTTTGTGCTAAAGGATGCAAATTTATGTTTGAAAAACCTAGCCTTTGCTTTCCTAACTGCCTGTGTATATTGGTTCCTAACTTCCCTGAAAAGTTGCATATGACAGGGGCTATTCGATGCTAATGCAGTACGCCACAGGATGTTTTTGTGCTGGTCAAGGGCAGTCAGGTCTGGAGTGAACCAAAGGCTATATCTGTTCCTGGTTCTAATTTTTTGGAATGGGGCATGCTTATTTAAGATGGTGAGGAAGGCACTTTAAAAGAATATCCAGGCATCCTCTACTGACGCCATGAGGTCAATATCCTTCCAGGATACCCGGGCCAAGTCATTTAGAAAGGCCTGATCGCTGAAGTTTTTTAGGGAGCGTTTGACAGTGATGAGGGATGGTCGTTTGACCGTAGACCCATTACGGATGCAGGCAATGAGGCAGTGATCACTGAGATCTTGGTTGAAGACAGCAGAGGTGTATTTGGAGGGCAAGTTGGTTAGGATGATATCTATGAGGGTGCCCGTGTTTACGGATTTAGGGTTGTACCTGTTATGTTCATTGATAATTTGTGTGAGATTGAGGGCATCAAGTTTAGATTGTAGGATGGCTGGGGTGTTAACCATGTCCCAGTTTAGGTCACCTAGCAGCATGAGCTCTGAAGATAGATGGTGGGCAATCAATTCACATATGGTGTTCAGGGCACAGCTGGGGGCAGAGGGTGGTCTATAGCAAGCGGCAACAGTGAGAGACTTGTTTATGGAAAGGTGAATTTTTAGAAGTAGAAGCTCGAATTGTTTGGGTACAGACCTGGATAGTAAGACAGAACTCTGCAGGCTATCTCTGCAGTAGATTGCAGCTCCGCCCCCTTTGGCAGTTCTAGCTTGTTGGAAAATGTTGTAGTTGGGATAGAAATTTCAGGGTTTTTGGTGGTCTTCCTATGCCAGGATTCAGACACAGCGAGGACATCGCTGTTGGCAGAGTGTGCTAAAGCAGTGAATAAAACAAACTTAGGGAGGAGGCTTCTAATGTTAACATGCATGAAACCAAGGCTTTTATGGTTACAGAAGTCAACAAATGAGAGCACCTGGGGAATGGGAGTGGAGCTAGGCACTGCAGGGACTGGATTAACATCTACATCACCAGAGGAGGAGTAGGATAAGGGTACGGCTAAAGGTTATAAGAACTGGTCTTCTAGTACGTTCGGAACCGAGAGTAAAAGGAACGGGTTTGAGGACGCGCTCTGAGGACGCGGCTAGGGATACAGTCTGGGCCAACAGCCTTGCGAGGGTTAACACACTTAAATGTCTTACTCTGGGAGGAGAGCCCAAATTCAGGCGGTTGAATACTTATCTAATCAAGATATATTAGTGTTTTATTTTTTATCACTTTTAAAAAATATATTTTTTTATTTTTTACAAATGTTCGTTTTGACAGAGGATTTTGTGCAGATTGTTGAAAAAAGGACAAATCCATGATAATCCCATTTTGTAACACAACAAAATTTGGAAAATGTCAAGTGGTGTGAATACTTTCTGAAGGCACTGAAATTTGGGCTGAGGTGATAGGGGAATAATATAGACGTTTTATACTATACTTGCATGCAGGGCAGAAAATCCTAAATGTTTTTACATTTATATTTGTCAACTGTCCACAGGCCTCTGACCTATCTTCCCCTATGCAAATAAAGTCTGGGGGGAAGGTTATTTGACACTCAAAATGTATCTACCGTCACGTGAGAACAAGTAACGTGACATAAAGCCACCGAATGGGAAGTGCTCTCAGTACTACCCAAATAATTTCACCAAAGACAGGGGGGGTTGTAATCATTTGTTAAGACCATAGCAAACGGAAAAAGTTAAGCAACGAAAACGTGAGTTTCTATTGGACACATTCTCATAGATCCCGCCCCATTTGATTCTGTTTAAGAAACGTTTTGCAACAGAATTGGCGAAATGAATACGCTCCAGTACGGTATGTTTAGGAACTTTGTGACTTCCCGGTGAAAATTAGTTCGACGCTGTTTGTTCTGGTCTGTCGCCTTGAGCCAACTCTCACAAGCGGCCAACACAAAAGTTTTCGATTGAGCTGGACAGATTGAAGGAAACAGGTAAAATCGTATATTTCCTACCTGCTTTCACAAAGGATAGATTCGTGTGTGGTTGGTCAACATATTTTTCTATCTACAAAGTTGGACATTCTGTAGTTTAGTGGGCTATTTGAGTTGCTGACATTGGAAATATCTAGCCTTATATGTTAATTGAGTTTTATATTGTTTCTGTGGTAACTTGCATGGAAACGTTGTGGCAAAACGGGATCGGCTTTTTTAGTTTTTGACAGACAAGAGACGGGTGGGCAACGTTTGCCAACTTGGACAGATAAGATACAGTGTTGCAAACAACAATGTCTCGTGATTACATATGCAACTCTCCCAGCGAAATTAATACA
This sequence comes from Oncorhynchus clarkii lewisi, assembly GCF_045791955.1. Lineage (NCBI taxonomy): Eukaryota > Metazoa > Chordata > Actinopteri > Salmoniformes > Salmonidae > Oncorhynchus > Oncorhynchus clarkii. The sequence continues at coordinate 27,867,869 of NC_092177.1, read as the reverse complement.
TTTTAATTTGATTGACGCTGGACGAATTTGCGGCTTTTTGATTTTGTGAGCCTTTTCTGGCAAAGCGAAACCAAACCTATCACCGTTCTAACATTTTGTTTTTCACCTTTATTTAACCAGGTAGGCTAGTTGAGAACAAGTTCTCATTTGCAACTGCCACCTGGCCAAGATAAAGCAAAGCAATTCGACACATGCAACAACAGTTACACATGGAATAAACAAAACATAGTCAATAATACAGTAGAACAAAAGAAAACAAAAAGTCTATATACAGTGAGTGCAAATGAGGTAAGATAAGGGAGTTAAGGCAATAAATAGGCCATTGTGGCGAAGTAATTACAATACTGGAATGGTAGATGTGCAGAAGCTGAATGTGCAAGTAGAGATACTGGGGTGCAAAGTAGCAAGATAAATAAATAAATACTATATGAGGTAGGTAGATAGATGGGCTATGTGCAGTGATCTGTGAGCTGCTCTGACAGCTGGTGCTTAAAGCTAGTGAGGGAGATATGAGTCTCCAGCTTTAGAGATTTTTGCAGTTCGTTCCAGTCATTGGCAGCAGAGAACTGGAAGGAAAGATGACCAAAGGAGGAATTGGCTTTGTGGGTGACCAGTGAGATATACCTGCTGGAGCGCGTGCTACCAGTGGGTGCTGCTATGGTGACCAGTGAGCTGAGATAAGGTGGGGCTTTACCTAGCAGAGACTTGTAGATAACCTGTAGCCAGTGGGTTTGGCGAAGCGAGGGCCAACCAACAAGAGCGTACAGGTCGCAATGGTGGGTTGTGTATTTGGTGACAAAACGGATGGCACTGTGATAGACTGCATCCAGATTGTTGAGTAGAGTGTTGGAGGCTATTTTTATAGATGACATCACTGAAGTCGAAGATCGGTAGGATGGTCAGTTTTACGAGGGCATGTTTGGCAGCATGAGTGAAGGATGCTTTGTTGCGATTATAGGAAGCCAATTCTAGATTTAACTTTGGATTGGAGATGTTTGATGTGAGTCTGGAAGGAGAGTTTCCAGTCTAACCAGACACCTAGGTAGTTGTCCACGTTTTCTAAGTCGGAGCCGTCCAGAGTAGTGATGCTGGTCAGGCGAGCAGGTGCGGGCAATGATCAGTTGAATAGCATGCATTTAGTTTCCCCTGCGTTTAAGTGCAGTTGGAGGCCATTGAAGCTTCTATTCATCTACTATCTATTTAGTCATCTATTAATAGCTAGTAGTTTGTCTATCAATGTTAAGATAGTTATTTTTATAAATACATTTCATGCAATTATATGACTAGAGGCATTAGCAGAATCTTTTTTTAATCTGACGAATTATAGGGATGCTGAACCTGACAAATGGATCAATATAAACATACAATACGACAAGGGAAGACAAATGGATCAATATAAACATACAATACGACAAGGGAAGACAAATGGATCAATATAAACATACAATACGACAAGGGAAGACAAATGGATCAATATAAACATACAATACGACAAGGGAAGACAAATGGATCAATATAAACATACAATACGACAAGGGAAGACAAATGGAATATTTCATCCATCTAAACTGGAGGAGGAAGTTGTCCAAAAACAAACTTTTAAGTGGTACTGACCCAACAATGATAAAGAGTGGTTGGGGAAGTTGTCCAAAAACAAACTTTTAAGTGGTACTGACCCAACAATGATAAAGAGTGGTTGGGGAAGTTGTCCAAAAACAAACTTTTAAGTGGTACTGACCCAACAATGATAAAGAGTGGTTGGGGAAGTTGTCCAAAAACAAACTTTTAAGTGGTACTGACCCAACAATGATAAAGAGTGGTTGGGGAAATTGCTGATGCTCTCTGTTGGTGCCAATAAAATAGACTATACTGTTGTTCGCTCGGTTAAATTGAGAATTTTTACATCTAAAATACAGAATATTCTTTTCATTTTCTTCTCTTTACAGCAATAACCATTTGCATATTGCGATATGCCTGGCTGGTCCTCTACTGTTGACTGAACGCAACTCAACAATCATGTATTTGGTCTTTGCTGCGTGCGTTGCCTTTCCTTACGACTTTCAGCAATGCGATTTTAAAACAATCCATAACTTATTTTCTTTAAGGAAGCTGATGATCCACTGTGGCCAAATAATGCTTTAGTAGCCTATTTTGAATGGTTTTATAGGAAAAGGCTCATTTGAATAAATCATTTTGGAGATTATTTATCTTTGTATTGAATTGTTGTGTCAGTGTATTTTCTTATCGGGAATATCATGGATCGTAGCCTGTATATCACGTTGTGCAATCAGTGTTTTCATGAGACAAGTGCACGGGTCTCTTCCCTCTGTCCTATCAAGGGACACAGACCCTGTCATCTGATTTAGACTCCTCACACCAGTTTGTTGTGCCACAGTGAACACAAATTATTTTAGAAATGTCCAATCTTTTAAACACTCTCACATATGAAGACCTAAAACTCATCTGTATTGACAATCAGATGTGTGCTTTAATGGATATTAACAATGATTCTGGGGGTTCTTAATGAGTAGCTATTAATCCTGGACTCAATTGGAACCCTGTTGGTATTTACAGCGTTGAAATGGCAGATGATAAGTAGGAGTGACACACAGACTATTTTTATTACCATTCTTTCTTCATGGTCATATTGTATTTTACAGACCTGCCCACTAGCAGTCAAATCCTTGTTTCCTCCGTCCTTGTTTCCTCCATCCCTCGCCTCTTTCAAAGCACATCGGAGGAGAAGGAGGCCCGAGGGGAGGAACCTTCAATCCTCGCACCCAATGTGCTTTGAGATGGTGAGGAATGAAGGAAACAAGGAAAGAGGATTTGACGGCTAGTAAAGTTTTTAGTCAGTACATTCCTGCATGTACAGTTGAAGTCGGAAATATGCATACACTTAGGTTGGAGTCATTAAAACTCGTTTTTCTTAACAAACTATAGTTTTGGCAAGTCGGTTAGGACATCTACTGTGTGCATGACACAAGTAATTTTTCCAACAATTGTTTACAGATTATTTCACTTATAATTCACTGTATTACAATTCCAGTGGGTCAGAAGTTTACATACACTAAGTTGACTGTGCCTTTTAACAGCTTGGAAAATTCCAGAAAAGGATGTCATGGCTTTAGTAGCTTCTGATAGGCTAATTGACATAATTTGAGTCAATTGGAGGTGTACCTGTGGATGTATTTCAAGGCCTACCTTCAAACTCAGTGCCTCTTTGCTTGACATCATGAGAAAATCAAAAAGAAATCAGCCAAGACCTCAGGAAAAAAAATTGTAGACCTCCACAAGTCTGGTTCATCCTTGGGAGCAATTTCCAAACGCCTGAAGGTACCACGTTCGTCTATACAAACAATAGTACGCAAGTATAAACAACATGGGAACACGCAGCCGTCATACCGCTCAGGAAGGAGACACATTCTGTCTCCTAGAGATGAATGCACTTTGGTGTGAAAAGTGCAAATCCATCCCAGAACAACAGCAAAGGACCTCGTGAAGATGCTGGAGGAAACGGGGTCAAAAGTATCTATATCCACAGTAAAATGAGTCCTATATCGACACAACCTGAAAGGCAAGGAAGAAGCCATTGCTCCAAAACTGCCATAAAAAAGCCAGACTACGGTTTGCAACTGCACATGGGGACAAAGATCATACTTTTTGGAGAAATGTCCTCTGGTCTGATGAAACAAAAATAGAACTGTTTGGCCATAATGACCATCGTTATGTTTGGAGGAAAAAAGGGGAGGCTTGCAAGCCAAAGAACACCTTCAACCGTGAAGCTCAGGGTGGCAGCATCATGTTGTGGGGGTGCTTTGCTGCAGGAGGGACTAGTGCACTTCACAAAAGAGATGGCATCATGAGGTAGGACAATTATGTGGATAGCAACATCTTAAGACATCAGTCAGGAAGTTAAAGCTTGGTCGCAAATAGGTCTTCCAAATGGACAATGACCCCAAGCATACTTCCAAAGTTGTGGCAAAATGGACAACAACGTCAAGGTATTGGAGTGGCCATCACAAAGCCCTGACCTCAATCCTATATAAAATTAGTGGGCAGAACTGAAAAAGCATGTGCGAGCAAGGAGGCATACAAACCTGACTCAGTTACACCAGCTCTGTCAGGAGGAATGGGCCAAAATTCACAACTTATTGTGGGAAGCTTGTGGAAGGCTACCCAAAACGTTTGACCCAAGTCAATCAATTTAAAGGCAATGCTACCAAATACTAATTGAGTGTATGCAAACTTCTGCCCCACTGGGAATTTGATGAAAGAAATAAAAGCTGAAATAAATCATTTTCTCTACTATTATTCTGACATTTCACATTCTTAAAATAAAGTGGGGATCCCAACTGACCGAAGACCGGGAATTTTTACTAGGATTAAATGTCAGGAATTGTGAAACTGAGTATAAATGTATTTGGCTAAGGTGTATGTAAACTTTCGACTTTAACTGTACATATCAACCACAATTACCTTGTACCCCTGCACATCGACTCTGTACTGGTACCCTGTGAAATGAAGACAGAGGAAGCAAGGATTTGACTGCTGGTTGGTGGGTAAAATGCAATGTAACCTTAAACAAAGCGTAGTGATACAAAAGTATGAATTAAATTGTTGTGACTATCTTTAATAGAAATTGAGAAATATACCTATCAGGATTGATAGATGTATTAATAGATTACTTTAGATTTAATAAAATTAGGTTACGGGTGAACTGCTATTTTGAAGGAACAGGAAGTGTTTGTTTGCATTTGGCTAGTGACAGACATTCCACATTTAACCCAACCCACTTGTGAAATTCTAAATATCAAGTGTTTACATGCCAAAAACTGGAACAAACATTTTTTTAAAATAAATAATCAATTGGCCAAAATGTACACGGATTATCTTGGTTCAGTCTCTCCCCAGTCTAAATGTCGATATGGTTTAACCTATTTTAGTGACCCACATCAAGTGTGGTGTATTGACGCCTTTGCACTGACTTGTGGTCAGAATTTAATTCGTTGTGAAGTGTAGCTTGAGTGGAAATTCCACTGTCGCAATTCATGTGACTTTTTCAGTTAGTCATAGGGGGAAGAATGCACTTTGTCTTTCCCTTATCTGCAACTGTCAGCGGTCACCTGATTTTTGAAGCAACCGCCATACACTAATACCATTTCTCTCTCACCTCATCCTTCACTACTTTTATCTATTCACTGCTTCTATCTCCTTTTCATCTCCCTGTCTCTTTACCTTCTTACTCTCCCCCCTTTTCCCTCTCCCTCTAGGCCTATCTCTAGGTGGCGATGGGTTCTATGTTCCGCAGTGAGGAGGTGTGCCTGGTGCAGCTCTTCCTCCAGTCTGGTTCAGCCTACAACTGTGTCAGTGAACTGGGAGAACTGGGCCTGGTTGAGTTCAGAGATGTGAGTTCTGTTCTCACAAGACAAACGAGGTCAAGGATCTTCACTAAGAATGACTGTCTCAGAAACTGTAACTAATGTCTCTACCATCTTGCTGTTAAGTTTGAAATTAGCGACATTAGCTGACGTGAAGTGAAGCCTCGTGTGAGTAACTTATGAGTAACTAACTGTCTGTTGTACTCTTCCCTCTGGTGAATCAGTTGAACCCCAACGTCAACTCCTTCCAGAGGAAGTTTGTGGGGGAGGTGAGACGATGTGAGGAACTGGAGAAAACCTTCTGTAAGTATCTAGATCCCTCACTATCGGCTCCTAAAACAAGGCCTCCCAATAAAGCTATCCTAATACAAGAAAATGATGTTTGACACTTGTCTCCTATGCATTTGACTTTCTCTCCTTACATCTTTCCCTCCATCTCTCTCTTTTCATCCTTCTCTCCACTCAGCGTTCCTGGAGCAGGAGATCAATCGGTCTCTGTGGCCCCCCCTCCATGGCCCCCTCCCTTCCCCCTGCCCGACACCCTCAGCCCCCCAGCCCAGAGACCTACTCACCATTGAGGAAGAGAGTGAGAGGCTGGCCAGGGAGCTCAAAGAGGTGTCCAGGAACAGAGACAGTCTCAGAGCCCAGATGACCCAGCTCAGCCAATACAAAGGGGTTCTCACCCAGACCCACTCCCTCACCTCCTCACAGGTCAGAACTACACCACCCAGACCCACCCCCTTATAACTACAACTACTGTTTGGATGTATTAAAGTGGAGCACTACAATCTCATGACTATTTTTATTGTTCCCTCTCACAGGGTCCACCGCCTCCACTGGAAACAGTAGGCATATTGGAGCCTAACCGACAGGATGTCCACCTCAGGTAAACCTCATTGGTCAAAGCGATTGCCAGTGTCTTTCCACTTATTTTTTTTTACATTGGCTCTGGACAATGACTGATTTCAATATTCCAATTGGTCAACATACTCTTTATGCCAACTTACCTTGTTTTTTTTATTTCTCCCATCCCTCTCTCGTTTGCAGTTTTGTGGCCGGTGTGGTCCACCCCTGGAAAGTCCCTTCGTTCGAGCGATTGCTATGGCGAGCGTGCCGTGGTTACATCATCGTGGACTTCAGAGAGATGGAGGAGCAACTAGAGAATCCTGTCACGGTGAGGCGAGGAAGAAAGGAAGAGGAGCTCTATAGTAAAAGTAGAGTAGCAAGTAAGATGGTCAGTGAGTCAACGCTTCTAATATGTGATGGCAGGGGGAGATGCAGTGGACGGTGTTCCTCATATCCTACTGGGGAGATCAGATCGGACAGAAGGTCAAGAAGATCTGTGATTGGTGAGTAAACCTGTCCACTTCTCCTTCGTTGTGATATTTGACACATTGCAGTGGTTCATGTTTATGCTTGTTTAATGACCCATGTCTTTCTTGCACCTCCTCAATAACTTTCATTCCCAGCTTCCACACACAGACATTTGTGTACCCCGACAGCCCCACGGAGAGAGAGGAGATTCTCCAGGGATTGCAGGGCAGAATTGAAGACATGAAATCTGTAAGGCAGACTACCACTGTATAAAATGCATTAATCTTCATCTGTGTGGCTGTATCTCCAACTTCGATAAGAATCACATTGGGAACAGCAAACAGTGAGCGAACATTTACTTTTAAAGTTGCCTCTCTAATCCATCCCTTGTCCTCCCTCCCACCCCAGGTCCTGTCCCAGACAGAGCACTACCTTCAGCAGCTGTTGGTGCGTGCTGTAGCTGTGCTGCCCCAGTGGAAGGTGCGGGTCCAGAAGTCTAAGGCTGTCCAGGCTGTGCTGAACCTCTGCAGCCCCTCCGTCACCGACAAGTGTCTGATTGCTGAAGCCTGGTGTCCCGTCAGCAAGCTGCCTGAACTACAGAGTGCCCTGAGAGAAGGAGGGGTGAGGGAGGGGAAAGAGAGAGAGGGAGAAGGGGAGATTGAGTATGCAAGGCAACAAGAGAGGGTTGTCTTTGGTCATGCTGTTTTAAACTGAGGAATGGATGTCATTTTCAACGTACCCCAAAAGTGTGACTTTAAGCCCCTTCATTTTCTCTCTGGCTCTCCCCCTATCAGAGGAAGAGTGGCAGTGGGATGGACTCGTTCTACAACCGCCTCCCATGCTCCACCCCTCCTCCCACCCTGTTCCCTACCAACTCCTTCACGGCCGGCTTTCAGAGCATCGTAGAGGCTTATGGAGTGGCCAGTTACCGTGAGGTTAACCCAGGTAACAATCAATACATGTATCACTTCAAACCGCCAACAGACCAACCCAGGGAAGAACCACCTCTAGTATATGTAAATGATCAGTAATATTATCTCTCGTTCTCTCGCTCAACCCTCTTCCCGTTCTCCATAGCCGTGTACACCATCATCACGTTCCCCTTCCTGTTTGCGGTGATGTTTGGGGACGTTGGTCACGGCCTGCTAATGTTCCTGGCTGCCCTCTGGATGGTCCTGGAGGAGAAGGACCCCAAACTCCGGAACAACACCAATGAGGTTGCGCACACACATGCGTCACACTCTTTCATACACAGTGACAATTCTACTGATTGAGAGGAACAGTCCTAATATAATGTCTCTGTGTGGTTTAGATCTGGCGGATGATGTTTGGAGGACGCTATCTGATCCTGTTGATGGGACTGTTCTCTGTCTACACTGGGGCCATCTACAACGAGTGTTTCAGCAGAGGACTCAGCCCCTTCAGCTCCGGCTGGCACGTACGACCCATGTTCGATAGCGGAGAGTGGAGGTAAGGACACATGCCGCATCACTCACACCTGCGTAACAGCTCCACAATCCTTTTTCTGATTGTCCGGTATGTTTTTAAAATATTTGAGTTCTGTATCTCTCTTTCGCTCAGTTCAACAACTCTTAAAGGGAACAACTTCCTGTCCCTGGACCCGAACATCACTGGGGTTTTTACAGGACCCTATCCTTTTGGTATCGACCCGGTATGGAAATCCACCACACTGCTCTCGCTCTCTCCTTCCTGTGATTGTTTCCATGACTCAGTTATAATGAGTAACTGTGCTGTGATGTCCTCAGATCTGGGGTCTGTCCAACAACCACCTGACATTCCTTAACTCCTACAAGATGAAGATGTCCGTCATCATCGGGGTGATCCACATGACCTTCGGAGTCTGTCTGTCCTTCTTCAACTACAAGTGAAGGAACATTGCGTTAGTTTGTGTGTGTGTGTGTATTGAAATGCAAGGGACTATTGCTGTAATCTACTAATTTTCTCACCGTCCCTCTCCTGCTATCCCTACTCTCTCTCTACTCAAATCAATACCTTTGCCTATGCATTCCTTTCCCTTAAACCTATGATTCCCTCTACCCACCCACCTCCTCTTTGGCTCTCTTTTCATCTCTTTCTCTCTACCCATCCTTCTCTCCCCCATCCCTCTTTCTCTCTCTCGCTCCAGACATTTCAACCAATTGAGCAGTGTATTCCTGGTACTGATCCCAGAGCTGTTCTTCATGCTGTGTCTGTTTGGTTACCTGGTCTTCATGGTCATCTTCAAGTGGCTGGCCTTTGACACGGCCCACTCTAACTTCACCCCCAGCATCCTCATCCACTTCATAGACATGTTCCTATTCACAGTGAACAAGGAAAACCCGCCCCTCTACAAAGGACAGGTGTGTGTGTGTTTTGTAGGGAAACCTCCCACTGTTTGGGACGATTACAGTATATGTATGGAAGGGCACACAACGGGCTCACTACAAGATACTTGTTTTAAAGTATGCTTAATGTTTGCTGAGTCCTTGAAAACATAATATTTCGGAAAACAATGGTATGGTAGCATGCTCACCCCTGAGTACAACCTGCCACTATGTGGTGATGTTCTAACTCCCGCTCTCTGCACTGTAGATGGTGGTGCAGAAGGTCCTGGTGATACTGGCGCTGTGTTCTGTTCCAGTCCTACTGCTGGGGAAACCCATCCATCAATACATCACACACAAGAGGAACCGCTGGCACATGGTGAGCAACTTGACTCTGGCTGAGCTTTTGCTAAGTGTATTGATTTTATTGTAAGTATCTAGCATCACTTTGTTTCTTCTGTATGTGAGTTGGTCTGGTGTGATTCTGTGTCCTCCAGGCAGGAGAGAGCCGCCCCCTGTTAGCCGAGAACAATTCCATCAACGCTCATCAGGGAGAGGTGGAGACCGGGAGTCACAGAGAGGAGGTGGAAAGGGGGCGTTATCACACTGTTACCTATGCTAGCTTTATTCCTGTGTTCGCAGAGGCTTAGCTAGTGACACTCAGTCAGCCAACTTTTCACCCCCCCCCTCCTTAAAAAAAAATAATAAATAGCACATTCTTTGTGTCTGTAGGAGTTTGATGCTGCTGATGTGTTCATGCACCAGGCCATCCACACCATAGAGTACTGTCTAGGCTGCATCTCCAACACGGCCTCTTACCTACGACTGTGGGCCCTGAGTCTTGCACATGCACGTGAGTCACACACACCCTCGTTCTCCACTGATCTGTAGTGACTCACCGCAAACTGACTCATATTTTTAAATAGTACTAACTCGCTGTAGCTCCTATTTCGTATGTTCCCCTCCGTCCCTCCAGAGCTGTCAGAGGTGCTCTGGGTGATGGTGATGCGTATCGCCCTAAACGGGCAGGGCTACGTGGGATCTGTGGTCCTGTTTGTAGTCTTTTCCTTCTTCGCTGTGCTGACAGTCTCCATCCTCCTGGTCATGGAGGGCCTGTCTGCCTTCCTGCATGCCTTACGTCTACACTGGTAAGAGATTGGGGGATGGAGGGAGATGGTTGGGGGGGGGAAAGACAGAATGAGTGAACGAGAGGAGTGTGTGAAGAAGATTGGAGTTAATATATTATGTGCAATATTGTCTGTTGATTTTTCTTTGTTTGTCTCCTAGGGTGGAGTTCCAGAATAAGTTCTACAGCGGAACAGGCTACAAGCTGAACCCTTTCGCCTTCTCTTCCCTAATCCACGCCTCGTCCTCTATGTGATCAATTTATTGATGGTTGTTAATTATTCAGTCACTTGCTCTGCACCGATCGCTCCCCCGCACATTTGAGAATGATTGCTCTCTTTTATTGAAAGCTTGGTGTTTGAAGAACTTGTTCAATGTCCAAGAATGCATTGAGGACTTTGCAATGTTATTGATTGTTTATGTGCCCATTTCAGCATGCATGTTGTGTGATCAGAATATCTATGTTGTTCCTTCTATGGACTGACCATGTGTTGCTTCCAGTAATGTACATTTAGATAATACATGTTTTTTATCATTCAAATTCTTTTAGTTTATCATTCTAAGCATGATTTGAAAACTGTTGTAATTTCTTCATAGTGTTTGTTTGAATAACTCAGGAAATGGTTGCTATTGACTTTCACACATGATGAAAGTGATCTCAAAGTCTAAAGATAAAGGACACCGGTTGTCTTAACACATCTGGTCTGAAAGAGAATCAAAGTAGACATGATGGTTGCTCTGCTTTTGTTATTGGTCATGTGAGGGACCCTTCATGGTACTCAACACCTCCAGTTTCTTATGTCCATTTGGACACGGTTAATGATTATGGAAAGGAAACTTCTCAACTATGTCATTCACATTATGTCTGATATGTGCAGAGAACCATCTGAATGAAGATCAATGTTTTTCCAAAGAAACTTGATTTGTGTGCCTTTGAGCCCATCTATTTTTTATGTTTGTAATCAGGCCTTATCTGTTCATTAGTCACTGAGACTGCTCATGGAACATATTCAAGCCTTTAGGAACAACTGTTAGTCTACCGCGTTCTCTGTATCCTGGTTCACATCATGATGTCTTTGTTTTTACCATCAGTGTGATAAACTCTGGCTGAAATAAAATTAAAGCTGTTTTTTTTCTTACAGTTCTTGTGTGGGTGTACGTTTTACTTCGTGACTTGGTATTCCTATTGTAGAAATGAGTCGAAGAGGCCATTTTCTAAATTATGGACATGAACTGATTATTGGTTTAATTTGACTTTATTGAATTCTCACTTCCATCTAAGTGAGTTGTGGTGTAAATGCGTGTGAAACGCAACAGTGCCTCACTGTGGCGAGAGGGGACACTGAACCGGATGGCAATGATGAAAAAGGAATTGGTCAATGTAAAGTGTAAAAGATGGCGGCACACATGTCAAGGCGAATGTTTATTGAATATTTTTATATTTTATGAGTCGCTACAGTGGATGATCAAGTATAGTCTGAACTTTAATCATATGACCACATACGGAACGATGTTGGGTGAATTAAGTCGAAATGTGCGGATATTAATTCAAATTCAAAGATGATAGTTGAGTAGTTCTGTAATCAACCATTATCTCAAATCGGGTAAGAAAATACTCCGTTGATGCCAAATGTGTTGTAAATCCTAATGTAATGAAAATACAATTTTGATTAGCATGTTCCTAAAGCTGCTCTATACTCCATGCTCTTATTTTAATCCCCCTCTTCTCTCTGCAGTCCGTTGTATGAGCCAGGCGGCGCCCCAACCCGAGCCCACTGTAGATAATGAAGCCAACGTTCCTGAACAGAAACCCGCGGAACCTGGAGCAGATGGCTTTAGCGTTGAAGGACAGGGGCTGGAGAACAACTTGGCCCTCTCAAAAGTTACCATAGGTGTGGCTACCTCTGTGCCCGTTCATACTTGGACAGATGTACTTTAATTCCTCTTGCCTTTTCCCCCCTCTTCTCTACATCGGTCTACCCCCCCCCCCAAATTTCCTTCAGGTTGGTGCTCCCAGCACCACGTGACAGCAGAGGTGTTTGCCAACAGTGATCCAGTCCCTGTGCTGTTGTGTTCCACCAAAGAGTGTGCCTTGAAGTGCAAGCTTGGTTCCACCCGTTATGTGGCAGCCAGCCAGGCTGTGGGCGAGGTGCTGGCACAGAGGTGTCTTTAGACTGGCATCATTAAGATGGTGTACAGACACAACCCCTGGCAGTACTGCTCTGATGCTGTAAATACAGGCATATGTTTGAGACAGTCCATGTTGCAGTAGTCCTGATGCAGTACATACAGAGGCAGTATCAAATGGTATAGGGATTTTGACCAAAGGACTGTCAAGTCATCCATGTGTGTATGTGACAACAGGCATTTGTTTGTTTGAGGTTGTGTTTAATATATCTCCTTAAATCACTTGTTTTCCCCTTCAGGTTCAGTCATTTCAGACAGCGATGAAAGAGGGAGGAGTTACTCAGTGAACCACAACAAAAAGTCATCGGGACCTGACTTTAGGGGCCAAAAGTTTCCATTAAACTAGTATTATGTAAATACCAAAATAACTAAAGGTTCTAAGTCAAGCCAACAAAATATCCCTTTTTTTCCTGTTTGTTGTATCGTGTTGACAAGTACACAGAAAACATTGTATAATTCAATTAAAAAAAAGGCAGACAACTGAACATGACATTGATTACTCTGAAACATTTATTCACTCATACAGTATAGCTGTAAACAAATGTGCTGAAAACAGTGGGGGAGATAACACTTATCCAGAACAATGACAGATACAGGTCATTGATGGATTTGATTGCAGTACAGCAGAGGTCGGCTCAGGCAGTGTCAATGGGATGATGATGATGTGGAAACTTGTTTCAATTATGAATATAAAAACACAGCCAGCTGAAGACTTAAAAAAATGGATCGATGAAGAACCATTCAGTTTAACTGAGGAAAGTTCAGAAACTTTCACCATAATGCCAAAACTACCTCAAAAGTCCAAAAGACACAAAAACCGTAACCTGAACAAAATCATGCTAACATGCACGCTGGTCATGAAGACAAACCGTTAAAACAATATGAAAAAAAGCCACCAGCTCGGAGAAAAAGCAATATACCGTAGATATTATAAATACTTTAAATCAGGGTCTGTGTATTCGGGAAATAACTTGGTTATTTGGGTCCCACGTCCAAGGCACTCCTACAGCAAGGCTATTTGTGGAACGACAGTGAAATATTTAAAAAAAGAAATAAAAACATCTCCAATAACTTAAAGGGATTTAACACCCAAGATTAAAAATAAAAAAAAGGGTACGAGTTTTCTAATGATCCTCAAAGGCTTACATTCAATCAGTTCAAGCGTTAACCGGCGACAGCAGGCAACCGCTTAGCGGATGTTTTGGTGGTGTCGCAGGTGAGTGGAACTGTCAAACCAGTGAGCAGCTGCTCGATCATTGTAACAAAATCCGCTGCACTCACGGAGGAAGTTCAGAATGACAACGTGAAGGCTATAGAGAAATAATTACGCTCAAATTGAAAAATCATTTAACAAAATAAATGAGGATTTCTAATCAGCATAATGGAGGTGTGGATTACATCTCACATTCCAGTGTTCCAACTCGTAAACAAGTCTGCATGGGTTTTTCCTTAATGCGACTGCATGCTGGGAGCCACTTGTGAATTTGACAGCTCTAACGCAGTTCCACCTCCAACACCGTCAAAACATTAGCTACGCGGCTGTCTGCTGAAGCAGATCTGATTGAATTGGGCCCTAAAACTCAAGGACAGAAAGTTCATTGGCACAGAGGAACACAATTGGCAAACAGTCTGGTGCCCTTGGATTGGTCATGCATTGGTCCAGAATAACAACACAGCTTAAAACAGTCACTCAATATTACTATTTTGAAACATCAGTGAGAAAATTCAAGTTTTGGATCATTGAGACAGCATGCCATTTTCATCAACTCTAAAAAGATCTAGCTTGTATGTGCGTTTGTAAAAAAGAAAACCCATAAAATAAGGGCACTTAAAATACACAACCTGAACTGGCAGCCTCAAATTCAGACAAGACAAATTCATTATTGCATAGAGGTCATAGGTCATGAGGAGAGAAGGAGGGCACACTACACATGCGGTATGATAATGTACATACATTCCAACTTCAGTGACAGTAGGTAAGGCTAACCAGAAATACTAAGCTTTGGTCATACACATAATTATTGGTGTCGTAATACTGCAGTGACATAAAAAAAGTGAGCCATCACTACCAATGGAGTAAATGTGTTGGGGAACAGTTTGTGATACATTAAAATAACCTAAAATGAAATATTGTGCAAAAGGAATGACACTTAATCAAATTATACACTGAGTGCACAAAACATTAGGAACACCTCTTTCCATGGTAGACTGACTAGGTGAATCCAGGAGAAAGTTATGATCCCTTATTGATGTCACCACTTCAATCAGTGTAGATGATGGGGAGGAGACTGGTTAAAGAAGGATTTTTAAGCTTTGAGACGAGGATTGTGTGTGTGTGTCATTCAGTGGGTGAAATCAGCAAAACAAAATATTTGAGTGCATTTGAACTGTGTAATGTGCACCAGTTTGAGTGTGTCAAGAACTGCAATGCTGCTGGGTTTTTCACACTCAACTTGACACAGCTGTGGCGAGGATTGAAGTCAACATTTGCCAGCATCCCTGTGGAACGCTTGACAGCTTGTAGTGTCCATGCCCAGATGAATGTTTTGTATACTCCGTGTGTAACACTATGCTAGTTGGGAGTCTAAAGCCTTGTTCACATTGGCAGTTTGAAGTAACTAAAAGAAATGCATATACGATTCAAATCTGTTCTTTTTCCTGCAGTATGAACAGACAAACATATTTCAAGCCACATTTCAAAACACCTTCGTAGATGGGTTGAAATCAGGTATTAATCGGATTCCTGGCCATGCAACTTGTGTCTGAACGGTCAAATCGGATTTATTTGCCTGCAAATGGTTTTTAGACTTATTTGGCATATCTTGTTGCTTGCTAGCCACTGACAGTTTGACAAGAATGTGGTAGCTAACAAGCTTGTTAATTGTTTACAAACAAATTAGTGAATCAGCCTACACCACTGCTCGCACACACCCATCATTGCTATGACAACTAGTGTAGCCATGTAAGCAAATGACTGCTGTCTGAACAAACAAATCTGATTTGGTTACTTGTAACTTGCTGTTTGGACAGTCAGTATTCCAAAACAGAATTGAAAAAGACTGATTTTAGCTTTTAAGGCCTGCAGTGTGAACAAGGCTTAAGTAGTATGATGTATATAAATATCTTTGGGTGATACTTTCATGTTTATAGCTTGAAAGAAGGCAGAACATTTCATCTCTTCCTATTAGTGTCTACTCTAGGCTTCTCTTTCTCCATCCATTCTCCCCTTCTCTCACTCTACCGTCCTTCCATCGTCTTGGTATCTCCTTCCCTGGACTCAGGTTTACTTGGCCCCGCCCCTTCACATTTTCTGGGACCTGATAGGCTGCTTGGCTCAGGTGAACCGTCCACATGGGCCCTCTGATGCATGAGGCCCTTCCGTCCATGACTCCGCCTCCGCTGCCCTGGAGACCGCCGGTGACTGTTGGCAATCTACATCACCGAATAATAAAAAGGTAAGAAAGGGTGAGAAAAATGGTTGCTTTCTTTTCTCTTTCACCTCTTCTCCATCTTTTCCTCCTCTTACCTGTTCATTCCTTAGATCCTCATCGTCCAGTTCGTTGATGGACTGCATGAGAGAGAAGAGGTTCATCCTGCCACTGCGACTGGGGCTCTGAGAGGACACCTAGAGGGAGGATATTAAAGATGGATAAACAGGTTGGTTTTGACATTGGTTCAATGTAATATACATTTTTGAGAAGGTTTTGTCATGTCACTTGTAAGAGAGGTTGCCTACCTTGTCACTGTCGTGTACAGTGATAAGGGGATTAGCTGTAGACGGTTCCGTGGGTGGGGCGGCCGGTTCCGTGGGTGGGGCGGGTGGGGCGGCCGGTTCCGTGGGTGGGGTGGCCGGTTCCGTGGGTGGGGCGGCCGGTTCCGTGGGTGGGGCGGCCGGTTCCGTGAGTGGGGAGGCCGGTTCCGTGAGTGGGGAGGCCGGTTCCGTGAGTGGGGAGGCCGGTGGGGAGGCCGGTTCCGTGAGTGGGGAGGCCGGTGGGGAGGCCGGTTCCGTGAGTGGGGAGGCCGGTTCCGTGAGTGGGGAGGCCGGTTCCGTGAGTGGGGAGGCCGGTTCCGTGAGTGGGGAGGCCGGTTCCGTGAGTGGGGAGGCCGGTTCCGTGAGTGGGGAGGCCAGTTCCGTGAGTGGGGAGGCCAGTTCCGTGAGTGGGGAGGCCAGTTCCGTGAGTGAAGCTTCTGCGTCAGTCTCAACCTTGGGGGCAGGCTCTTCAAATACCTAGTCAAGACAGAGATTGAGAGAGAAGTCTTTTGATTGCACCTCAAAATACAAATAATCCGGATCTTGACAATATCATCCTAACTAGGGCTGTTACGGTGACGGTCACGAGTAACGCCCTTAATGAGGTCACCATTGCCCTTGATTCTAAGCAATGTTGTGCTGCTATTTTTATTGACTTGGCCAAAGCTTTTGATATGGTAGACCAATGGTTCCTAAAATGTTTATAGTCCCGTACCCTTTCAAACATTCAACCTCCAGCTGCGTTCCCCCTCTAGCACCAGGGTCAGCGCACTCTCAAATGTTTTTTGCCATCATTGTAAGCCTGCCCCCCACACACAAACAATACATTTATTAAACATAAGATTGAGTGTGAGTTTGTCACTTCCCACGAGCCGGGTTGTGACAAAGAGCTCTTATAGGACCAGGGCACTAATAATTGTGCTCTTTATTTAGCCATCTTACATATAAAACCTTATTTGTTCATCACAGGTTAATGAGAAGGGTGTGCTTGAAAGGATGCACAACTCTGCAATGTTGGTTTGTATTGGAGAGAGTCTCAGTCTTACATCATTTTCCACACACAGTCTGTGCCTGTATTTAGTTGTTTTAATGCTAGTGAGGGCCGAGAAGCCAATCTCACATAAGTACGTGGTTGCATCAGTACTTGGCACGATGAAACTGAGCACAGCCCAATCCAGAAACCTGGCAGTGGCTTCCGATTCAATTTTCACAGAACTGCTTGCTGCAATTTTGACGAGGCTCTTTCAGGTATGGAGGCAGGGCATGAAAGGGATAACGAATCCAGTTTGTGTTGTCCATTTCGGGAAAGCACCTGCGTAATTGTGCATCCAGCTCACTCAGGTGCATCGCTATATCACATTTGACATTGTCCGTAAGCTTGAGTTCATTTGCACACACAAAAAAAAAAACATACTATGATGGAAAGGCCTGTCTTGTCGTTTTTTGTTAATTCAGACAGAAAAGAGATCCAACTTCTTAATCATAGCCTCAATTTTGTCACGCACATTGAATATAGTTGTGGAGAGTCCCTGTAATCCTAGATTCAGATAACTCAGGTGAGAAAAAACCCCACCCAGATAGGCCAGTCGTGTGAGAAACTCATCATGCAAGCAGTCAGACAAGTAAACAAAACTATGCGCATCGAAAAAAAAAACTTTCAAAAATCAATACTTTGTCCCTTGATAACCAGCGCACTTCTGTATGTTGTAAAAGCGTTACATGGTCGCTGCCCATATCATTGCATAATGCAGAAAATGCATGTGTCCAGAGGCCTTGCTTTAACAAAGTTAACCATTTTCACTAGTGTCCAAAACGTCTATCAAGCTGTCAGGCATTCCCATGGCAGCAAGAGCCTCTCGGTGGATGCTGCAGTGTACCCAAGTGGCATTGGGAGCAACTGCTTGCACGCGCGTTACCACTCCACTATGTCTCCCTGTCATGGCTTTTGCGCCATCAGTACAGATACCAACACATCTTGACCACCAAAGTCCATTTAATGTCACAAAGCTGTCCAGTACTTTAAAAATAACCTCTCATATTGTCCTGGTTTCCAGAAGAGGATGTCTTCCTTAATTGACCCCCCATAAATGTAACGGACATATACCAGGAGCTGTACCAGGCCCACCACATCTGTTGACTCATCCAGCTGTAACGCATATAATTCAATGGCTTGTATAAGAAGCAGTAATTGTTTAAAAACATCTCATGCATTGTGAAACAGTGTTTGATGAAGACATTGTCTGTATAGTTTTTTGGGCCTTTTCCCCCAGCATTGTCCCAGCCATATCCACAGCAACAGGAAGAATTAAGTCTTCCACAATAGTATGGGGCTTGCCTGTCCTAGCCACTCAGTAGCTCACAATGTAAGTCGCTTCCAGCCCCTTCTTATTAAATGGCATCTGTTGCTTTTATACATGTCTTACTACTCAAAAGTCGTCTTTATTCTCACTCAAAAACCTCCCGTGGCTTATTTTGTAAATTGTCATGTTTCGTTTCTAAATGTCTGCGCAAGAGTGAACGTTTCCCGCGAGAGAGTAACAGTTCATGTGATTGGATGTTATTTGACATTGTGTTAATTCGCTGAACACTAGATGGTTTAATTTTATTTTTTTGGCAGTGGAACGAGGCTACTCAGGCGAGTAGAAAAAAAAAAGAGAAACTAAACCAAAATGTATAGCCCCGTTGGAAAATATGAAATGTACTGTTTGAAAATGTGAAAAAAACAAACATTTTAATAATAATATATTTATATATTTTAAATTTGGCGTACCCCCGACGGCATTCCCCAGTTTGGAGATACCTGCGGTAGACCATTCCATTCTTGTGGGTCGGCTAAAAAGTATTGGTGTCTCGGAGGGGTCTTTGGCTTGGTTTGCCAACTACCTCTCTCAAAGAGTGCAGTGTTAAAGTCAGAACATCTGCTATCTCAGCCACGGCCTGTCACCAAGGGTGTGCCCCAAGGCTCAATCCTAGGCACCACGCTCTTCTCAATTTACATCAACAACATAGCTCAGGCAGTAGGAAGCTCTCCCATCCATTTTTTTGCAGATGATACAGTCTTATACTCAGCTGGCCCTCCCCGGATTTTGTGTTAAACGCTCGACAACAAAGCTTTCTCTGCCCTTAACCTTGTTCTGAACACCTCCAAAACAAAGGTCATGTGGTTTGATAACAAGAATGCCCCTCTCCCCACAGGTGTGATTACTACCTCTGAGGGTTTAGAACTTGAGGTACAAGTACTTGGGAGTATGGCTAGATGGCACTGTTCTTCTCTCAGCACATATCAAAGCTGCAGGCTAAATTAATATCTAGACTTGGTTTCCTCTATCGTAATCACTCTTTCACCCCAGCTGCCAAACGAACCCTGATTCATATGACCAGCCTAACCATGCTAGATTATGGAGAAGTAATTTCTAGATCGGCAGGTAAGGGTGCTCGAGCAGCTAGATGTTCTTTACCATTGGGCCATCAGATTTGCCACCGATGCTCCTTATAGGAAACATCACTCTATACTTATCTGGAAACTGGTCATCTCTGTATACCCGTCGCAACACCCACTGGTTGATGCTCATTTATAAAACCCTCTTAGGCCTCATCCCTCTCCATCTGAGATATCTACTGCAGCCCTCATCCTCCACATACGACACCCGTTCTGCCAGTCACATTATGTTAAAGGTCCCCAAATCTCACACATCCCTGGGTCGCTCCTCTTTTCAGTTCGCTGCAGCTAGCGACTGGAACGACTTGTAACAAACACTCAAACTGGACAGTTTTATCTCAATCTCTTCATTCAAAGACTCAATCATGAACACGTACTGACAGTTGTGGCTGCTTTGCGTGATGCATTGATGTCTAACTTCTTGACCTTTGTGATGTTGTCTGTGCCCAATAATGTCTGTACCATGTTTTGTGCTGCTGCCATGTTGCTACCATATTGTCGTTGTGTTGCTGCCATGCTATGTTGTCGTCTTAGGTCTCTGTAGTGTTGTCGTCATGTGTGTTTTGTCCTATATTTTTTGTCCCAGCATGAAGCCTTTTGGTTGGCCGTCATTGTAAATAAGAATTTGTTCTTAACTGACTAGTAAAATAAAAATAAAAGGTTAAATAAAACATGACCACAGTCAAATCCCACGTGACCATTAAGTCAAGGTAACTAGGCTCCAAAACAGTTGTCTATAAATGAAAGGTGCTGATGGGCGTTAGCAGGTTTCGTAGGCTACTAATGGTCGTTAAGTCGCTAATGGCCTGGCACTCTGCATTCTATTTTCCCTCTAACCACTGACAGATGCAATCTGCAGAGGTTGCAATTAGAGGTAAGCTGATTCAATCGGAATGGCCGCTCAATTAGGGACAATTTCACATTTTCATAACAATTGGTAAATCGGCATTTTTGGACACCGATTATGGCCAATTACATTGCGATCCACGAGGAGACGTGGCAGGCTGAATACCTGTTATATGAGTGCAGCAAGGAGCCAAGGTAAGTTGCTAGCTAGCATTAAAAACATATCTTATAAAAAACAATCAATCTTAACATAATCACTAGTTAACTACACATGGTTGATGATATTACTAGTTTATCTAACTTGTTGCATTTAATCGATACAGTGCCTGTTAATTTACTCGTTGCATTTAATCGATTAGGTGCCTGTTAATTTATCGAATCACAGCCTGCGTAGCCAAATGGGTGATGATTTAACAAGCGCATTCGTGGAAAAAGCACTGTCCTTGCACCAATGTGTACCTAACCATAAACATCAATGCCTTTCTTAAAATCAATACCCAAGTATATATTTTTAAACCTACATATTTAGTTAATATTGCCTGCTAACATGAATTTCTTTTGACAAGGGAAATTGTGTCACTTCTCTTGTATTCTGTGCAAGCAGAGTCAGGGTATATGGAGCAGTTTGGGCAGCCTGCCTAAAATAATGGATTTACTGTGATGGTGTATATTAAATGGATTTACTGTGATGGTGTATATTAAATGGATTTACTGTGATGGTGTATATTAAATGGATTTACTGTGATGGTGTATATTAAATGGATTTATTAGACTTTAAAAAATGTAGATGTTCTAAAGGCGAGCATCAGCGGTTTGTAAACTTTGGAGATGCTTAACGTGTCTATGTTAATTAGAGGTCAATTACCATGAGACCGGCAGTCATTCGCATGACAGTTACTGACTGACACAATGGAATGATCACCACAGCACTAATCCTAACCATAAACATTGTGTAACTTTTACCTCTTTATCTGCCTCATCAACTTCATCCGGACTCTCCGTCTCTTCTTCATCCTCCTCGTCACTCTCCTCCTCCTCTTCTTCTTCTTTGTTGCTGTGTGAAGCAGCAGACCTCTTTCTCTTCTCTCGTGACATCCGCCTCCAGAGAGCGCTGTGGCGCTGCTGACTGGAATGGAGAGTACAGTGAACATACAGGTGATGTCGACGATATCATAACCGCCTCCGATAAGAGACATTACTGTGCAGCTGTATTCGTCGACCTGGCCAAGGCTTTCAACTCTGTCAATCACCACACTCTTATTGGCAGACTCAACAGCCTTGGTTTCTCAAATGACTGCCTCGCCTGGTTCACCAACTACTTCTCTGATAGAGTTCAGTGTGTCAAATCGGAGGGCCTGTTGTCCGGACCTCTGGCAGTCTCTATGGGGTGCCACAGGGTTCAATTCTCAGGCTGACTCTTCTCTGTATACATCAATGATGTCGCTCTTGCTGCTAGTGATTCTCTGATCCACCTCTATGCAGACAATACCATTCTGTATACTTCTGGCCCCTCTTTGGACACGGTTAACTAACCTCCAGACGAGCTTCAATGCCATACAACTCTCCTTCCATGGCCTCCAACTGCTCTTAAATGCAAGTAAAACAAAATGCATGCGCTTCAACCGATAACTCCCCGCACCTGCCAGCATCACTACTCTGGACAGTTCTGACTTAGAATATGTGGACAACTACAAATACCTAGGTGTCTGGTTAGACTGTAAACTCTCATTCCAGACTCACATTAAACATCTCCAAACCAAAATTAAATTGAGAATGGGCTTCCTATTTCGCAACAAAGCATCATTCACTCATGCTGCCAAACATACCCTCGTAAAACTGACTATCCTACCCGATCCTCGACTTCGGCGATGTCATTTATAAAATAGCCTCCAACACTCTACTCAACAAATTGGATGCAGTCTATCACAGTGCCATCCGTTTTGACACCAAAGCCCCATATACTACCCACCACCGCGACCTGTACACTCTCGTTGGCTGGCCCTCGCTTCATATTCATCACCAAACACACTGGCTCCAGGTCATCTATAAGTCTTTGCTAGGTAAAGCCCCACCTTATCTTACCTCATTTACACACTGTATATAGACTCTTATTTTTTCTACTGTATGTTTGATTATTCCATGTATTGTTGTATGTGTCAATCTGCTGTGCCTTATCTTGGCCTGGTCACAGTTGTAAATGAGAACTTGTTCTCAACTAGCCTACCGGATTAAATAAAGGTGAAATAAAAACGCCACACACACAAACCAAACACACGATAAATGAATATGCTGACCTGGCATTAAGGATGCCACTGTAGGTGTGGAGTTGCTTCATGAAGCCGACGTTGGGCTGGACGATGGGCCTGCGGTCCCTGACGTAGGACAGAGCCACCTCAAGGGGCCAGCGCTGCTGCTTCATGGCGTAGGCCACCACTGTGGACCCAGAGCGAGACACGCCCATTTTACAATGCACCAGCACCGCCTTGCCACTCTGCCTGTATAGGGGGAGAGAGAGGTGTTGTGTCATCATTGTGCGACTACGATGGAGTGTCATAATTTGTGAGACTGTCGCTGGTTTATCCAGGGGGGCACAACGTTAGAAAACATTCAAACAGAAAAAACGAATCTGTGTCAAAGCCATATCGTTACATTACAATGCAGGGAGAACGTATAGGAGCGAGAGGGGAGGAGGGTGGGACTACCTGGCTGTGTTGATGAAGGTGTATGTGTCTTTCCAGTGAGACAGCAGGTCTGTAGCCTCCACGTCGTACACCCTAATGTTCATGTAGCTGAAGGACTCTGGGAAGAAGTTATCGATCTCCCGCGTAATGTTCAGGATGTATCCCACACTGAAACATCAGCAGAAACTTAGTTACCCAGCAACCACACATCACTTTGGCTTGCTCGTTTGCACACGCACCTGATACAAGTCAATAACAAGAGCACACGCACACCAACACAGTAAATGAAAGGTTTACTTGTTTTTCTGTAGCTCCTCAAAGTTGGCAGCATTCCACTCAGACCCCTAAAAGAGAGAGAGACAGAGCCTTATTCACAGAAGACGAGGACACTAGAGGGCCAGAGCTTTATATTCAACAACTGTAAACACTAGGCTCTGAAAAGGGAAGTTCAAGTCATGCGACATACTCTTGGTTGCAGCACACTTCCCCTGTGGCTCAGTTGATAGAGCATTGCACATACAATGCCAGGGTTGTAGGTTTGATTCTCACAGGGGGACCAGTACCAAAATGTATGAACTCTACGCACTCACTACTGGAAGTCACTCTGGAAAATAGCGTCTGCTAAATGGCTCAAATGTAAACATTTAAAAATGTACTTCCTGTCATGATCAGCCCTGAGGAGATTTCCTTACAACTTAACTGGTCCAGTGTCATATACTCTTTACAACCTCCTCATGATTAAGGTTAGGGGCTACTGCTGAGTGGCATCTGATTCCAGAGCTGTGGTTAGGGGCTACTGCTGAGTGGCATCTGATTCCAGAGATGTGGTTAGGGGCTACTGCTGAGTGGCATAAGCCAAAGGTCAAATGTGACAGATGGGACTCACCAGGAACAAATAGTCAAATATTTTGGAGGGCTTGTCCATCTGCGCCATGGTGACCATCATTTCATTGTCGATGTATTCCTTGTAATTCTTCATATCCATGCCTATCCTGGCCTCCAGGGCACTGCGGACCTGGGGAAGGAAACAGGAAGAGGATGGCCAACTGATCAACAGCACAACACCATGTTTGCTCCCTCTGAGAATTCAATCCATCCCCAAGGTTATAAGGGGCAGTTGAGCTCTGGTTGTGACTTGGCTGGTTCAAATGGCTTGTGTTACAAGTGAGGTGTCATAGATCCGGACACAAGACTCTTCAAGTCATTAATTTAGGTCACAGACTGTAGACAGACTGCCTCTATATTACCAGACAATTTATTTACTTCTACTTGTATTACAGACAGCTATGTCAGCCATTGTTTGTCCGTGACCTTGACAAGTATTGGTCTTCTTGCATACTTTGGGGCTTGTTCCAATATAGAACATCCCATCGTCTTGTCCTTCTCTGTGGTACCTGTTTGGAGGTGATGTTCTCCAGGTCCTCTGTTCTCATGATGTCTCGGAGTTCCTCTTTGATCTGCCTCTCCACAGACACCCTCTCCGTCGAGCTGTGCAGAGACAGAGTATCACTACCCACTTCCCCTTACACAGTTCACCAACACACAAACGCACAGACAGAATAAAACTTTGTCTATCCAGGATGGACATTTTACTTTGGCATCACTTTCCATTAAAATAATCACATACATTCTCACATCATACACATTTAAACCAGTAAGTCCATCATGTTGTACACTGAGGACATTAATACATTCACACACAACCGCCCGCTGTCCCAACTGCACTGGATAGATCAGTACATATACAATTTACTTTGCATTTAGTATTCCAACAGCACAAGGAACAAATTAATGTTTGGACACATTCTTCGTGGCCATGACGAAGTGCCGGACAGAGCGAAGCCTCTCAAACTGAGGGTGGGAGGGGTCGCCAACGACAGCCGGTGCCTTCTTTTTGGTTGCCTTGTGGAACAGAATGCTCAAATGTGCTTGTGATCAACCAATTACTTTGCTGGCTGTGTTCACTATTCTGGTCAATTTGCTTTTGCTCCTCACGCTCAGATTACCAGGCGGTCATATTGAACGTGAGGATGCACCAAGCTGCTGTACATCCTGGCTGACCCCAAACCCCTTTAATTTACTGATTAAGAACAGGCATTACCTTGCTTAAAAAAAAAAAAAAAAAAGAGCCATTCTACCAGAGCCATGTCATCCTCATACTTGAAAAGGCTCACATTGCTTCCTTGGATCTTCAGCTCATTAGTGTAGATAGAGAACAGTGAAAGGACACACCCCTGGGGCACCCCTGTGTTCAGGGTCAGTTCAATAGCGGGGGCCCTATTCATCCAACCTGCGAGGCCTCCGTTGACATTCAGGTCCAGTAGTCGTTTCAGCAGTGTGTATTTGCATTGTATTAAAAGCTGAACTAAAATAAAAAATAAAAAATGTGCATGTTGAAGGTTACTAGCCATGATGTTCACCAAGGTCAGGGTAGCATCCTCAGTCCCCCTCTGTGCCTTATAGGCAAACTGTAACAGGTCCAGTTGATCTGCTATGGAAAGGTTAAGGTGCTTACTAACAACCCTTTCCATGCATTTGTCCAAAAGTGGTGTGAGGGCCACAGGTCGAAAGTCATTTGGCCCCTGACTTCTTAGGCACCGGTACAATGGTCAAAACCGTCCAGGACTTTGGCACTGTACAGGTGCTCATTAGGAGGTGAAACAGTCGTGTGAGCACTCCCTTGAGCCGGTCGGCGCATACCTACAGTACTTTGCCCCATGGTCCGTCTGGGCCCTGTGCTTTGTGTGGCTTAATATTTAACAAGCATGAGGCCACCTCGTTCTCTTATCTGGACAGGAGAGGATTTGGGGATACTTGCACATATTTGTTTACATTCGTCTCTAACAAAACCAGTTTAGGTAATTTACAAAGGATGAACAGTCTGCCATATTATTGTTCTCAATTTTCTTCCCATTATTGCATTAAGCCCTCCCCATGCTTGTCTTGCCTGTACAGGACCGCTGCTCCACTTTATCCTAGGTCCAGGCACAGACCAGAATAATGGTAATTTGTCCAAACTCATGCGGTAGATAGAATGTTCCCGATGGGTCCCTGGTGCACACTTGTCCAATCACATTACACAGCGTGACCCAAGTATTATCTACAAAAATACATTTATTTGTGACGTTTTGTCTCGATCTGCTCTATAGACAGTGTATCCATCAAGGTTCACATTTAACTAGGCAAGTCAGTTAAAAACAAATTCTTATTTACAATGACGGCCTGCACCGGTCAAACCCGGACGACGCTGTGCCAATTGTGCGCCGCCCTATGGGACTCCCAATCACGACCGGTCGTGATACAGCCTGGTCCTGCTTGAGCCACGTTTCTGTAAAGTCCTCTTCAAACGTAGCCCTTGCCGCTAACTCATCCAGTTTGTTATTTAATGACCGCACATTGCACAGGGCTCAAGAGGTGGTATCAGGAACAGGGAGCAGGTGTTGGCTTTCCCTCCTCCGTACTCTGTTCCTGATACCACCTCTTGAGCCTTGCTTCTTCTTAGTTCCCTTTTTTACTTTGTAGAACTATCATCGGGCAAGGTAATGCTGTTTGAGTTTGAGCTTTCTCGAGAGCGGGTGACGGCTTCCCCGCCTCCATACGGTGTTCCCGATTCCACCTCTTGAGCCTCGGCTCTTAGCTCCCCTTTTTGACTTTGTAGAACAACCAAGTCAATGCTGTTTTGGAGTGTGAGCATAAACTCATGAGAGTACGTGACGGTGGATGATTTACTCACGGAATCTCTACAACCTCCGGTAGTGATTGTAGAGTTTTCCGCATATTACAGCGATTAGGATTAAGGTCGTCACAGATGCCAAGAACAATACACTGTTAAACCTGCGACGCACTTAGATGTCGATAAAACAAAACAAAAATGTAACGATATAACTATAAAAACAAAACAATATAAACAAACAATTCACGCAGGTGAGCTCAGGGTCAGGCAACATTGCCGCGCCCCCTAGGGTGTCAAACATAAATAGAGGCACGTGCACACACCTCTGTCCGGCGCTGTCCCTCCTGATTGACTCCAGGCCTGTCATAGCGCCCCACTCGTTTAGACAGAGGCGGGTAGACTCCACATGCCCATAGTAGTGTTGGGCCCAGTCTAGCCCACAGCCTGGAATCACTGCACCCTTCACCGCCCGCTCACAGCAGCCATGCAGCGCCTGCAGCACTGACCTGGGGACAGCGACAGACACATTAGGCGCAGGGGTGGGCAATTCCAGTCCTTGAGGGCCTGATTGTAGTCACAGTTTTGCCCCAGCTAACACACCTGACTCCAATAATCACCTAATCACGATCTTCAGTTTAGAATGCAATTTCGTTAATCAACTGTGTTGGCTAGGGATGGAGAAAAAGTGCACAATTGTCATACTTGAGTAAAAGTTAAGATATCTTAATAGAAAATGACTCAAGTAAAAGTCACCCAGTAAAATACTACTTGAGTAAAAGTCTAAAAGTATTTTGTTTTAAGTATACTTAAGTATCAAATGTAAATGTAATTGCTAAAATGTACTTCAGTATCAAAAGTAGGCCTCCTGAATGGCACAGCGGTCTAAGGCACTGCATCGCCGCGCTAGAGGCGTCACTACAGATCCGGATTCGATCCCGGTCTGTGTCACAGCCGGCCGCAACCCGGAGATCCATGAGGTGGTACAAAATTGGCCCCGCGTTGTCCGGGTTAGGGGAGGGTTTGGCCACTCTAGCAACTCCTGTGCCGGACGCATGCACGCTGACATGGTCGCCAGTTTTTTACGGCGTTTCCTCCGATGATGGGACAAGACTAACTACCAATTGGATATCACAAAACTGGGGAGAAAAATTGGCATCAGACGGCACCATTTTCTTATATATTTTTTTTACCGATAGCTAGGGGCACACTCCAACACTCAGACATCATTTACAAACGAAGCATGTGTTTAGTGAGTCTGCCAGATCAGAGGATGTAGTGATAACCTGGGGTGTTTTCTTGATTAAGTGTGTGAATTAGACAACTTTTCTGTCCTGCTAACCATTCAAAATGTAACAAGTACTTTTGAGTATCATGGAAAATGTTTGGAGTAAAAAATTCATAATTTTCTTTAGGAATGTAGTTCTGTAAAAGTAGTCAAAAATATAAAAGTACAGTTACCCCAAAAAACTACTTAAATTGTACTTTCAAGTATGTTTATTTAAGTACTTTACACCACTGAAAAGTGTGATACCAATAAGGCCCTCGACGACTGGAGTTGCCCACCCCTGCAGGATCTACACAGGGGAAGAGGCAAAGCCATGACAGGTGAAAGCGTAGAGGTTCTAGGTCATTCTATTACAGTGCTGAAAAATAATACTGTGAGTGTGTTTACTTTATGGAAACAGAATAAAAGTCTGTATGGAAACAGGCTTGAATAAAACCTACCACATGGTCTGGATGGAAACAGGCTTGAATAAAACCCATCACATGGTCTGGATGGAAACAGGCTTGAATAAAACCTACCACATGGTCTGGATGGAAACAGGCTTGAATAAAACCTACCACATGGTCTGGATGGAAACAGGCTTGAATAAAACCTACCACATGGTCTGGATGGAAACAGGCTTGAATAAAACCTACCACATGGTCTGGATGAAAACAGGCTTGAATAAAACCTACCACATGGTCTGGATGGAAACAGGCTTGAATAAAACCCATCACATGGTCTGGATGGAAACAGGCTTGAATAAAACCTACCACATGGTCTGGATGGAAACAGGCTTGAATAAAACCTACCACATGGTCTGGATGGAAACAGGCTTGAATAAAACCTACCACATAGTCTGGATGGAAACAGGCTTGAATAAAACCCATCACATGGTCTGGATGGAAACAGGCTTGAATAAAACCTACCACATGGTCTGGATGGAAACAGGCTTGAATAAAACCTACCACATGGTCTGGATGGAAACAGGCTTGAATAAAACCTACCACATGGTCTGGATGAAAACAGGCTTGAATAAAACCTACCACATGGTCTGGATGGAAACAGGCTTGAATAAAACCCATCACATGGTCTGGATGGAAACAGGCTTGAATAAAACCTACCACATGGTCTGGATGGAAACAGGCTTGAATAAAACCTACCACATGGTCTGGATGGAAACAGGCTTGAATAAAACCTACCACATAGTCTGGATGGAAACAGGCTTGAATAAAACCCATCACATGGTCTGGATGGAAACAGGCTTGAATAAAACCTACCACATGGTCTGGATGGAAACAGGCTTGAATAAAACCTACCACATGGTCTGGATGGAAACAGGCTTGAATAAAACCTACCACATGGTCTGGATGGAAACAGGCTTGAAGATTCTTGTCTCTTCTGCTGACGTGACACTGAACCCACTGAGGAGGGAGATTGAGAGAGAACGTGTGCAAGACAGATGGATGGTGTGAGAATGAGAACACCGTTAACTGTGTGAGCCTGCTGATGGCAGAAAACCGGTCTGTGAGTGTCAGATCAAAGACAGTCTTGTACCAAACAGACACACATCATGTGAGCCCTATTACTAGGCTTGGCCGAATATACCATTTAACGGGCTATTTCAAAATACAGCGGGTATAATTTTCAATACCGATAAAAAAAATACAAAGTTGAGTAAAAACAATAAGAAGTCTAAGATGTGTCAAATAAATTTGATCCAGTTCAGAGCTCCTGCTATGCATTTGGTTTGCTAACTTGCTAGCTAAGTGTCTAGGTGTCAAGATCAAGCTTCTTGGTTACAGCAGAGACATTACATTTCCTGTTGCCTAAATTGTGTTGAGTCAAATATGTGTCATTATTATTATAATTTACTAATTAGCGCCCCTTGTATACACTTATGGTAATACCGTACTCCCAAGTATAGTACAGAAACGGTATGAAATTCTGGATAGAGCCCAACCCTACGTATTATCTCTACATTACAACTACACAGAACAGGCAGGGCTACAAAATCAAAACTCTTAACGCTGTTTGGGGGGGGGTATTTAGCTCCAGATCTGAACATGTCCTCAAAAGCTCTTTCATACTCCTAGTTAAGATCAGAGGTGGAGTAATCTGATCCTAGATCTGTGGTAAAAGGAAACTTCTTGCTTGAGCCGACACTCCTGCACACTCAGGTTAATGAGCAACACAATCCTGACCACATCCCAGAACAGCCAAAAAAAGCACTATATAAACTTTACAGTCAACACATTGTTAGCAAACCTTTATAAAGTACTTACAGTGCATTTGGAAATTATTCAAAGCCAATGACTTTTACAACATTTTGTTACATTACAGCCTTATTCTAAAATGGATTAAATAAAACATTTTCCTCATCAATCTACACACAATACCCCATAATGACAAAGCGAAAACAGGTTTAGACATTTTTGAAAATTTATTTACATAAGTATTCAGACCTTTTGCTATAAGACTCAAAATTGAGCTCAGGTGCATCCTGTTTCCATTGATCATCCTTGAGCGCTCAGGACCTCAGACTGGGGCGAAGGGTCACCTTCCAACAGGGCAACA
The DNA here is from genome assembly GCF_045791955.1 of Oncorhynchus clarkii lewisi. Classification (NCBI taxonomy): domain Eukaryota; kingdom Metazoa; phylum Chordata; class Actinopteri; order Salmoniformes; family Salmonidae; genus Oncorhynchus; species Oncorhynchus clarkii. Next base: position 27,837,307 of record NC_092177.1, on the reverse strand, counting down.
ACCCTAAGCACACAGCCAAGACAACGCAGGAGTGGCTTCGGGACAAGTCTCTGAATGTCCTTGAGCGGCCCAGCCAGAGCCCGGACATGAACCCGATCGAACATCTCTGGAGACCTGAAAATAACTGTGCAGCGACGCTTCCCATCCAACCTGACAGAGCTTGAAAGGATCTGCAGAGAATGAGAGAAACTCCCCAAATACAGGTGTGCCAAGCTTGTAGTGTCATACCCAAGAAGACAAATAGCTGCCAAAGGTGCCTCAACAAAGTGCTGAGGAAAGGGTCTGAAATCTTATGCAAATGTGATATTTCCTTCTTTTTTTTGGCAAACATTTCTAAAACCTATTTTTGCTTTGTCATTATGGGGTATTGTGTGAAGATTGATGAGAATTTGATTTAATCCATTTTAGAACAAGGCTGTAACAAAACGTGGAAAAAGTCAAGGGGTCTGAATACTTTCCGAATGCACTGTATGTGATGAATGCAGATGTTAAAAGTGTCGACATAAGGGGTGACATAGTGACAGAAACAGATGTAATTCAGGTACATAAACAGAGACAGATTACTCATTGGTATTATTATGTCTGGCCAGCCTCCAAGATGCCAGGCCAACCGTGGAACAGGCTCAGCTAGCCATTTCCTAGTTTCCTCATTTGACTCCTGCATTTTTTCTCTCTGTTTCTAATGGCAGTGGGTTTTCTCCTGCTTCTTACCCATCTCCGTCCAGGTACACTTGTGTGGCACTCCATATGGGCACAACCATACCGATGGTACACTGATCACTGAAACATACAGAGGACAGACTGTTTTCATCCCTCGGTTTTGGCAACATATACTAGATTTATTTTTAACACACGCCGTTCTCTAGTCTAGACCCATCTGATGTATCCATGGAAACATGCTAATGGTTACAGCATGGAACACACCTGTCTGTGTCAGGGAAGTCCATGCCCAGGAGAATGCTCTCCTGTTTGTTACCGAGGGTGGAGACCACGATCAGATACCTCACTCTGACTGGACTCACTGACTCCAACCTCACCGCCTGCAAGGACAGGGAGGGAGGGGGAGGTAGGAGAAGAGAGGGAGGGGGGAGGTGAGAGGGAGGTAGGTAGGAAAGAGAGAGGGAGGTAGGAAGGAGAGGGAAGAACAGTGAGATAAGCGAACAGTTAAGCATAATAAGGGGTGAGAGAGAGGTAAAGGGCATTTATGAATGTGTAGGTGGATGTTACTAGTGGATGAGTGCCAGTCTGTGTGTGCCATCACGCCAACTCCTTGTTATGCCAAACATGTTTGGGCTTGACAACGAGCAATGGAGTTGGCAAGAGCACCAACAGATCTGGGACCAGATCTATGACGTTACATGTTGGTGGCGAGTATAGGGTATGTATAGGATGAGATACCATCCTTGCTATAATGTAAGGAGCTTTGAGACCTAGTGAAAAGCATTACATGAATGTGACCCGTTAGTAGATGCTTTTAACGTGACATTACTCAGTGCATCGCGCCTGTTATTGTCATGCAATTGTCACAGAGGTGGTTTGGTGAAGCACGTAACAGTGATGAGTAACCCTGGCTGATGAGAGAGCTGAAGACTTGCATTATCCCCATAAGCTGATGCCCAGGCATTATCTAAGCACTAGCACATTGTTGTGGTATGTAGACTACAGATGACCCAAGTTTAAACCGTCACACAATGCCGGTCCTATCCATTGTATGCTTATTCTATCGGTGGACATGTGACATCTGATGGGTCTCACCAGTTTGATAGTGTCCTCTGGTCTCAGTAATGACACCATGGCATGCAGATGTCTGTGCTGTGTGTCTGAAGCTCCGCCCCCCAGCTTCAGGGGTGAAGGAAAGTGATTGGGTGATGTCTCTTCATGAGGCTCCTCCCTCTCTCCTTCCAAGAGAAGGACGGCCCCCTTGACCAGAGCAAAGCTCTCCCTGTTATGGGGGATTTAATTATTATTTCTGTTTTATTAATTACTGTGCAATTGTATATTATGTTATTGTGTAGGAATGGTTGTAAAAATATATTTATATATTAAAAACATTTTCTCTGCAAGTTCAAATGTTCACAACATACATATCACAACTGTAGTTATTTTATCCAAACTATAGAAACATTTAATTCACAACCAAAAGACCAACAACAACAAAAAGCATACCTTTTCTGAAGTCTCCCTCGTCTTGGAATGCTTTCATCCTTCAAGAAATTATTTGAAAGATGATTAATTCACTAAACCTTTAGCCAGTGCCAGTCCGTTTGGGCTATCATGCAAACTCCCTGTCAATCATTGCCATGCCAAACTTCACTTGACAATGACCACAATGGAGTTGGCAAGAACACAAACAGATCCGGGACCAGGCTATAAAGTCTTCACGGTGAAAATCTACAATCTGATAAATATGTCATCTTTTGTTACATGATGAAGTCTGCTGATTACAGAGTGACAAACCTCTTTAATTATAGAGTCATTCCATTGATTACAGGAGAAATCTAAAGTGGCGTGTCCTGAAAGAATGAGCAGGATCACTTGTAAAATGTGCAGCTACAAAGATAAGAGGCAGAGGAAACAACTACGGAAGTTAAAGACCGAGGGACACAGAGAAAGGAGGGAGATGGGGATAAGAAACAGAGGAATAGAAAAGACAAAACAGAGAGGGGGGAAAAAAGAGTAAGAACAGAATGCATGAGGGAGTGGGGTTTAGCAGTGTGAGTGAGTGAAACTTGAGACAGTAACATTACCTGTTATGCAACTGACATGTCTAGACAGACACAACAAAAAGAGTAGAGTGGTGCTGGAGACAAGGAGGACAGGAGAGGACAGGAGAGGAGCGTTGTGGGTTTGAAAGGAGGAGAGAAGGAGAAAAAAATGAATTAACAGTAGTAGAGATTTAAGACTCAATGACAGTGGAATGCAGGGGGGAGAGGGGCAAAGTTATGTCCGCCAGCCTGGGGGAGCTGGGAACAGAAAAGTGAAACTGGTGCCTGATGTATTGGCACACTCGTAACATACCAAAGAGGCCATGGAATTAACAGCGTTTAAATGAGCCTGTTAAAGTTGCTCTAAAATGTTTAAAGAGAAGTGAAAGAGAAATACAGAAAGAGTGAGGGGAGAAATGATAAGGACATAAGGAGGATGAGTGTTATCATTTGGAACACTGTCTGTGTGGTGGTATCAAGGGTTAGGCAGCAGGAGTAGATTTGACTACTGTAGTCACCCACAAATAAGGATACACTGTGACATGATGTACCTTGACCGTAATCACACCTGATTCAATTAGTCAACTATCACCAAGCCCTTGACTAATTGAATCAGGTTTGCCAGTTCAGGGCTACGACACATATATGAAATGTTGGGTGGTCCACGAGGAGAGGGTTGGGAAGAACTGATATATGGCATGTTGTGCCCTCTAGTTATCTGATTTATCACTACATGGCCGATATTTTGAAGTGGGGGTGCTGACATTTGTCTGGGGGGTGCAGAGGAAATATTTTGGTGGGGCGGGGGGGTACGAAATATCTCTCCGTCTGCTGACGAGTAGTTTTCTCCGCTCATACAGGAGTAATAAAGCACTAATATTGTGGAACAATATATGAAACAATTTTAAATAACAAAAAAATCGTATTTTTTAAATTTATGGTGATTTATCAGGGGGTGCTGAAGCACCCTCAGTATTCCTACTTCCAGAGGCTATGCCATCTTCTCTACCAGGGAGCATCAAAGATCCTTGACATCCACAGGGTACAATGCCATGATGACATCGAGAATATAATACATACATCAAGCAGGACACTGGACAGCTTCAGGCAATGATTGTTGTTCATTAAATCAAATAAAATATATTCTGGATGAATAGGCAATAGCAGGCTTAGCCAGTGCATCAAATCGCACACTGTTATGATGTGAAGGCAATATCATGGAAAATAAAAAGTATAGTATTTCTACATTGAGATGTGCGCGGGAAAGGGGACTCACCGGAGCCGTGGAGATGGACGGGGGACGGTGCAGGGTCAGCAGAGCCATAGAAAAAACACGGCTCGGTTCGCAGGTTCTTCACAAGCGCCTTGCGAGACGCGGGCAGGGGGGGGGGGGGTTCCTCAAATATGTGGGAGGGTGGGCGTGGTGGGTGGCGAGGATGTAATCACAAATCTGGAACGTAGTTGGAGCGGATTATCAAATACCTGTTTCTAAAGATACAGTATGCTCTGCAGACAACCTAGATAGTGGAGGAGACGTACATGGACATTTAAAACGTAACGTTATAGTTAGGCATCACATGGAAGATAGCCATTGTAGTGACACGCCAAGCATTCCTTCACAATGTCCACGTATGGTTATAACATTATCGTGGGCTGTACTGCGCTCGAGTGCACATCACACGCAAAGATCCTCCCCAAAACATTGTGTATATATATATTAGTTACAATTAAACAATAGATAGCTAACTAGTCGTGTCTGAAACATACCAACATTTGAGAAGCTAGAACATGAAGTTCATGTCATATGGAAGGCATCAATTGTTTGAGTTGACAGTGCTGTTGATCGACTACAAATCAACAAGCTGTGCTAGCTAACAAGCTAGTCAGGACGTAACTTACAGTCGATAGGCAACTGATCCATATGCTAGCTAGCTAAAAACAAGCGTGAAAGTGATGAGAACGACCGAGCAAGAGTTCATCTATTACCTGCTTCCGACAAAATGCCTACTTATTTTGTATTTGGACTCTTCTCCCTCACACGCAGTCAGCTTCGATAGACAGCTATTTTTAATCATTCGCTTTGGCAAAAGTTGCTCCACTCTGATATCCAAATTAAAGGAGAGTTTACTATTTAATGGAACCAGGAAGAAACATATCGGCACGGAAAAGTAAACATGTCCTTACAAGGAGGGGCATGGAGGAATGGTTATCTTAAAGGGGAAAGGACAAGATCTATATTATAAAGAATATCCTAATCGATCTCAAAATGATGTTGTTTTACTTGTGTGAATTATCTGCATCAATCCGGTTATTCTGGTTTTTTTTTCTAGTGTAGGCTACTATCCAGAACCATATTAATTGTTGTATAACTGATGTATGCCTTTAGCAAACTATATTGATACATTTATTTGGGGCAGCCTAGTGGTTGGGCCAGTAACCGAAAGGTTCCTGGATCGAATCCCCGAGCTGGAAAGTTAAAAATCTGTCCTTCTGCCGCTGAACAAGGCAGTTAAACCACTGTTCCCCAGTAGGCCATAATTGTAATTAAGAACTTGTTATTAACTGACTTGCCTTCTTAAATTAAACAAATAAAAAAATGTAAATTCCAACTCACTTTTATTTATTCCATATTGATCATTTTATTATGATTATCTATTTATTCATCCATTTGACGTTGGATGTCCAGAAATACGTGAAGGCAGTGAAAGGATAGATAGGTCAACAACAAGGAATATCGTCCTGACATTATGCAAAAACAAAATCAACAATTGAGCGAAGCATCTCCGTCTATAATCGATTGCAGTACTACGCATGTGCAATGTTGTCTGACCCCAACATACTTCCTGGTTCAACAGCGTGTGCACACGTTGAAATGTCATCGTGAACACTAAACAATCCGCAAATTTAGCTACATCTGTTATAGGATTCGGGTCGTTATTTCAAGCAGTACTTCTGACTTTTTCCGTCAATCGGAGGACGCACAGAGATCATGAAGGTTTTCATAACAAGACGCATCCCACAGGAGGGAATGAAGATTCTGTCACAGGCTGGAGTGTATGCAGGTTTCACTTTATAGTTTGCTATGATCAGCTTGGTAGCTAGCCTAATGAGTAGCTCATGCGCTGGCACTTTTAATCTATAATGCATGACATGCCAGTAGTGTTATAATTGTGTTACTTAATTCTAGTGCTAGTCTACTTCTTGCTGTATAAATTCATTGGACACACAGGAAGTGGAGGGTAATGTTACACCTTGTTCTAAAAGTGAAAGTTCATTGGAGTTGTTTATGACCTTTATTCCAGGTCACACATTATAGCGGGTTCTCTGAAGGCGTTTTTGTAACACTTACAAACGTCTATGTAACATTTGGTTTAGGTAATGAGGTATAATAAATATTAAAGGTAGGGGAAGGTATGGGGGGGAAACAGACCTTGGAAAAAAAAGCACACAGACAATGCAGAATATGTGGAGAGTACTGTACAATTAAGTAAATGTTGTAAATTGTCTTGGTCTCTCATTTGAATCTGGTCATCTCCCTGTTTCCATGGAAACAGATGTAAAGTGTCACTGTGGGACTCTGATGAGCCTGTTCCGAGGGCAGAGCTTCTGAAGGGCGTGGAGGGGGCCCATGGGCTGCTGTGCCTCCTGTCGGACAAGATCGACACAGAGGTTCTGGAAGCAGCAGGTACACTGGAGATAATCTGGACCAGATTAACTCAAACAGCACTTCTGAGTATTTTCCAATACAGTACCAGTCAAAAGTTTGGACACACCTACTCATTCAAGGGTTTTTCTTTATTTTTACTATTTTCTACATTGTAGAATAATAGTGAAGACATCAAAACTATGAAATAACACATGGAATCATGTAGTAACAAAAAGTTAAACAAATCAAAATATATTTGAGATTCTTCAAAGTAGCCACCCTTTGCCTTCATGACAGCTTTGCACACTCTTGACATTCTCTCAACCAGCTTCATGAGCTTTATTTGTTTGTAACTTAGTTTTTAACTTATTTTGTACATAATGTTGCTGCTACCTCTCTTATGACCGAAAATAACTTCTGAACATCAGGACTGCGATTACTCATCACGGACTGGCAGAATCCTTTTTTCCTCTTAACGAGTCTGACGTGAATTTTATACTGCTTCCTCGGGAACAGGCCCAGATCCCTGTGATTTGCGTGAAGAGGAGGCAGAGAAAAATGGTCCAGAGGGCGGGCTGCCTTCTGAGAATTTGTAGGTGATCAAATTAACCTCCACTTCCTTCCGTTTTGCTAGAAAATGTAAAATCTTTGGAGAATAAAATCGATGACCTACGCAGAAGATTAAACTACCAACGGGACATTCAAAACTGTAATATCTTATGCTTCATGGAGTAGTGGTTATACACTGTACCGGAAGGACAGAACAGCGGCGTCTGGTAAGACAAGGGGACGGCGGACTATGTTTTTTTGTAAATAACAGCTGGTGCATGATATCTAAGGAAATCTCAAACTATTGCTCACCTGAGTACCTCATGATAAGCTGTAGACCACACTATCTACATAGAGAGTTTATCTGTATATTTTGTAGCTGTCTACATACCACCACAGACTGAGGCTGACACTAAGACAGCATTGAATGAGTTGTATTCCGCCATAAGCAAACAAGAAAACGCTCACCCAGAGGCGGCGCTCCTCGTAGCCGGGGACTTTAATGCAGGGAAACGTAAATTTGTTTTACCAAATTTCTATCAGCATGTTAAATGTGCAACCAGAGGGGGAAAACACTCTGGACCACCTATACTCCACACACAAAGCTCTTCCTCGCCCTCCATTTTGCAAATCTGACCATAATTCTATCCTCCTGATTCCTACTTACAAGCAGAAATGAAAGCAGGTGACTAGATCAATAAAAGTGACTAGATCAATACAAAAGTGGTAAGATGAAGCAGATGCTAAGCTACAGGACTGTTTTGCTAGCACAGACTGGAATATGTTCCGGGATTCCTTCGATGGCATTGAGGAGTACACCACATCAGTCATTGATGACGTCATCCCCAAAGTGACTGTACATACCCCAACCAGAAGCCATGAATTACAGGCAACATCCGCACTGAGCTAAATGCTAGAGCTGCTGCTTTCAAGGAGTGGGACTCTAACCCGGAAGCTTCTAAGAAATCCTGCTATGCCCTCAGACGAACCATCGGATGTGGCAGGGTTTGCAAAACATTACAAAAGGAAGCACAGCCGAGAGCTGCCCAGTGACATGAGCCTCCCAGGCGAGCTAAACTACTCATAAGCTTGCTTGAGGCAAATAACACTGAAACATGCATGAGAGCACCAGCTGTTCCGTGAAGACTGTGTGATCATGCTCTCCACAGCCGATGTGAGTAAGACCTTTAAACAAGTCAACGTTCACAAGGCCGCAGGGCCAGACGGATTACCAGGACGTGTACTGAGAGCATGCGCTGGCCAACTGGCAAGTGTCTTCACTGACATGTTCAACCTCTCCTGTCCCATTCTGTAATACCAACATGTTTTAAGAATGCATGTGCCCACGAACACTTAAGGTAACCTGCCTAAATGACTATTGACCCATAGCACTTACGTCTGTAGCCATGAAGTGCTTTGAAAGGCTGGTCATGGCTCACATCAACACCTTTATCCCAGAAACACTAGACCCACTCCAATTTACATACCGCCCCAACAGATTCACAGATGATGCAATCTCTATTGCACTCCACACTGCCCTTTCCCACCTGGACCAAAGGTGGGAAAGGGCAGTGTTCAACACCATAGTGCCCTCAAAGCTCCTCAATAAGCTAAGGACCCTGGGACTAGACACCTCCCTCTGCAACTGGATCCTGGACGTCCTGACGGGCCGCCCCGGGTGGTAAGGGTAGGTAACAACACATCCACCATGCTGATTCTCAACACGGGCCCCACAGGGGTGCGTGCTGTACTCCTTGTTCACTCATGACTGCACGGTCAGGCACGACTCCAACACCATCATTGTTTGCCTATGACACAACATTGGTAGGCCTGATCACCGACAACGACGAGACAGCCTATAGGGAGGAGTTTAGAGGCCTGGCCGTTTGGTGCCAAGACAACAACCTCTCCCTCAACGTGATCAAGACAAAGGAGATTGACGGGGCTGCAGTGGAGCAGGTTGAGAGCTTCAAGTTCCTTGGTGTCCACATCACCAACAAACTAACATGGTCCAAGCACACCAAGGCAGTCGTGAAGAGGTCACGACAAAACCTATTCCCCTTCAGTAAACTGAAAAGATGTGCCATGGGTCCTCAGATCCTCAAAAGGTTCTACAGCTGCACCATCGAGAGCATCCTGACTGTTTGCGTCACCACCTGGCATGGCAACTGCTCGGCTTCCGACCGCAATGCACTACAGAGGCTAGTGCGAACGGCCCAGTACATCACTGGGGCCAAGCTTCCTGCCATCCATTACCTCTATACCAGGCGGTGTCAGGGGAAGGCCCTTAAAATTGTCAAAGACTCCAGCCACCTTAGTCATAGACTGTTCTCTCTGCTACCGCACGGCAAGCGGTACTGGAGCGCCAAGTCTAGGTCCAAGAGGCTTCTAAACAGCTTCTACCCCCAAGCCATAAGACTCCTGAACATCTAATTAAATGGCTACCCAGACTATTTGTATTGCCCCACCTCCTCCCTCCCCCTCTTTTATACCGCTGCTACTCTCTGTTGTTATCCTCTTGGCGCACCGATCCCTTTAGCGGGATCATTTTCGTCAACATCCGCTGAATTGCAGAGCTCCAAATTCAAATTAAATTACAAAAAATATTTAATTTTCATGAAATCACAAGTGCAATATAGCAAAACACAGCTTAGCTTGTTGTTAATCCACCTGGCGTGTCAGATTTCAAAAAAGCTTTACAGCGAAAGCAAACCAAGCGTTTATGTTAGGACAGCTCTCTCAGCAGACAAAACATTACAAACAGCTAGCAGCAAAGTAGATTGGTCACGAAAGTCAGAAAAGCAATCAAATTAATCGCTTACCTTTGATCTTCGGATGTTTGCACTCACGAGACTCCCAGTTACACAATAAATGTTTGTTTTGTTCGATAAAGATGATTTTTATATCCAAAAACCTCCATTTGGTTGGCGTGTTTTGTTGAGTAATCGACAGGCTCGTGCAGGTCACGACGGGCAGATGAAAATTCCAAATAGTATCTGTAAAGTTTGTAGAAACATGTCAAACGTTTTTTATAATCAATCCACAGGTTGTTTTTACAATAATATTTCAACTGGGCGGTAGACTTTTCAATAGGAGAGAGAGGGAGAAAAGGTCTGCTCCAAGCTGCTCTCGCATGCAAAACTCTGGGGACACACAGCTATCCACTGACAAGATGTGATCAGTCTCGCTAATTTTTCAGAATAAAAGCCTGAAACTATGTCTAAAGACTGTTCACACCTTGTGGAAGCTATAGGGAAAGGAATCTGGTTGATATCCTTTTAAATGGAGGACAGGCGTGCAGTGGAAAAGAGAGGTTTCAAAATAACTGCATTTCCTGGTTGGATTTTTCTCAGGTTTTCACCTGCAATATCAGTTCTGTTATACTCACAGACAATATTTTGACAGTTATGGAAACTTTAGAGTGTTTTCTATCCGAATCTGCCAATTATATGCATATTCTAGCATCTGGGCCTGTGAAATAGGCAGTTTAATTTGGGTATGTTTTTCATCCAAACATCAAAATACTGCCCCCTAGTCTCAAATCACATTTATTTATACAGCCCTTCTTACATCAGCTGATATCTCAAAGTGCTGTACAGAAACCCAGCCTAAAACCCCAAACAGCAAGAAATGCAGGTGTAGAAGCACGATGGTTAGGAAAAACTCCCTAGAAAGGCCAAAACCTAGGAAGAAACCTAGAGAGGAACCAGGCTATGAGGGCTGGCCAGTCCTCTTCTGGCTGTGCCTGGTGGAGATTATAACAGAACATGGCCAAGATGTTCAAATGTTCATAAATGACCAACATGGTCAAATAATAATCACAGTAGTTGTCGAGGGTGCAGCAAGTCAGCACCTCAGGAGTAAATGTCTGGTCTGGGACAGGTAGCACGTCCGGTGAACAGGTCAGGATTCCATAGCAGCAGGCAGAACAGTTGAAACTGGAGCAGCAGCACGGCCAGGTGGACTGGGGACAGCAAGGAGTCATCATGCCAGGTAGTCCTGAGGCATGGTCCTAGGGCTCAGGTCCTCCGAGACAGAGAGAGAGAAAGAAAGAGAGAATTAGAGAGAGCATACTTAAATTCACACAGGACACTGGATAAGACAGGAGAAGTACTCCAGATATAACAAACTGACCCTAGCCCCCCGACACATAAACCTCTGCAGCATAAATACTGGAGGCTGAGACAGGAGGGGTCAGGAGACACTGTGGCCCCATCCGATGATACCCCCGGACAGGGCCAAACAGGAAGGATATAACCCCACCCACTTTACCAAAGCACAGCCCCCACACCACTAGAGGGATATCTTCAACCACCAACTTACCATCCTGAGACAAGGCCGAGTGTAGCCCACAAAGATCTCTGCCACGGGGGGACGCCAACCCAGACAGAAAGATCATGTCAGTGACTCAACCCACTCAAGTGACGCACCCCTCCTAAGGACGGCATGAAAGAGCACCAGTAAGCCAGTGACTCAGCCCCTGTAATAGGGTTAGAGGCAGAAAATTCCAGTGGAGAGAGGGGAACCGGCCAGGCAGAGACAGCAAGGGCGGTTGGTTGCTCCAGAGCCTTTCCGTTCACCTTCACACCCCTGGGCCAGACTACACTCAATCATATGACCCACTGAAGAGATGAGTCTTCAGTAAAGACTTAAAGGTTGAGACCGAGTCTGTGTCTCTCACATGGGTAGGCAGACCATTCCATAAAAATTGAGCTCTATAGGAGAAAGCCCTGCCTCCAGCTGTTTGCTTAGAAATTCTAGGGACAATTAGGAGGCCTGCGTCTTGTGACCGTAGTATACGTGTAGGTATGTACGGCAGGACCAAATCGGAAAGATAGGTAGGAGCAAGCCCATGTAATGCTTTTTAGGTTCGCAGTAAAACCTTGAAATCAGCCCTTGCCTTAACAGGAAGCCAGTGTAGGGAGGCTAGCACTGGAGTAATATGATCACATATTTTGGTTCTAGTCAGGATTCTAGCAGCCGTATTTAGCACTAACTGAAGTGTATTTAGTGCTTTATCCGGGTAGCCGGAAAGTAGAGCATTGCAGTAGTCTAACCTAGAAGTAACAAAAGCATGGATTAATTTTTCTGTGTAATTTTTGGACAGAAAGTTTCTGATTTTTGCAATGTTACGTAAATGCAAAAAAGCTGTCCTTGAAACAGTCTTGATATGTTCGTCAAAAGAGAGATCATGGTCCAGAGTAATGCCGAGGTCCTTCAGTTTTATTTGGGACGACTGTACAACCATTAAGATTAATTGTCAGATTCAACAGAAGATCTCTTTGTTTCTTGGGACCTAGAACAAGCATCTGTTTTGTCCGTGTTTAAAAGTAGAACGTTTGCAGCCATCCACTTCCTTATGTCTGAAACACAGGCTTCTAGCGAGGGCAATTTTGGGGCTTCACCATGTTTCATTGAAATGTACAGCTGTGTGTCATCCGCATAGCAGTGAACCTCTCAAGAGGTTATCATCTATGCATAGTCACTTTAATAACTCTACCTACATGTACATATTACCTCAACTAACTGGTGCCTCCGCACATTGACTCTGGACCGGTACCCCCCTGTATATAGTCTCGCTATTGTTATTTTACTGCTGCTCTTTAATTACTTGTTACTTTTATTTTTTATTCTTATCGATATTTTTTTAAACTGCATTGTTGGTTAGGGACTAGTAAGTAATCATTTCACTGTCAGGTCTACACCGGTTGTATTTGGCGCATGTGACTAATAAAATTTGATTTGAGTTAGTCACCTGGAATGCATTTCAATTAACAGGTGTGCCTTGTTAATTTGTGTTATTTCTTTCCTTCTTAATGCATTTGAGCCAATCGGTTGTGTTGTGACAAGGTAGGGGTGGTATACAGAAGATAGCCCTATTTGGTAAAAGATCAAGTCCATATTATGGCAAGAACAGCTCAAATAAGCAAAGACAAGCGACAGTCCATCATTACTTTAAGACGTGAAGGTCAGTCTATGCGGACAATGTCAAGAACTTAGAAAGTGCAGTCGCTAAAACCATCAAGCGCTATGATGAAACTGCTTCTCATGAGGACCGCCACAGGAAAGGAAGACCCAGAGTTACCTCTGCTGCAGAGGAGAAGTTCAAATCAAATCAAATCAAATTTTATTTGTCACATACACATGGTTAGCAGATGTTAATGCGAGTGTAGCGAAATGCTTGTGCTTCTAGTTCCGACAATGCGGTAATAACCAACAAGTAATCTAACTAACAATTCCAAAACTACTGTTTTATACACAGTGTAAGGGGATAAAGAATATGTACATAAGGATATATGAATGAGTGATGGTACAGAGCAGCATAGGCAGGATACAGTAGATGGTATCGACTACAGTATATACATGAGGTGAGTATGTAAACAAAGTGGCATAGTTAAAGTGGCTAGTGATACATGTATTACATAAGGATGCAGTCGATGATCGAGTACAGTATATACGTATGCATATGAGATGAATAATGTAGGGTAAGTCACATTATATAAGGTAGCATTGTTTAAAGTGGCTAGTGATATATTTACATCATTTCCCATCAATTCCCATTATTAAAGTGGCTGGAGTTGGGTCAGTGTCAGTGTCAGTGTGTTGGCAGCAGCCACTCAATGTTAGTGGTGGCTGTTTAACAGTCTGATGGCCTTGAGATAGAAGCTGTTTTTCAGTCTCTCGGTCCCAGCTTTGATGCACCTGTACTGACCTCGCCTTCTGGATGATAGCGGGGTGAACAGGCAGTGGCTCGGGTGGTTGATGTCCTTGATGATCTTTATGGCCTTCCTGTAACATCGGGTGGTGTAGGTGTCCTGGAGGGCAGGTAGTTTGCCACCGGTGATGCGTTGTGCAGACCTCACTACCCTCTGGAGAGCCTTACGGTTGTGGGCGGAGCAGTTGCCGTACCAGGCGGTGGGTGATACAGCCCGCCAGGATGCTCTCGATTGTGCATCTGTAGAAGTTTGTGAGTGCTTTTGGTGACAAACCGAATTTCTTCAGCCTCCTGAGGTTGAAGAGGCGCTGCTGCACCTTCTTCGCGATGCTGTCTGTGTGAGTGGACCAATTCAGTTTGTCTGTGATGTGTATGCCGAGGAACTTAAAACTTGCTACCCTCTCCACTACTGTTCCATTGATGTGGATAGGGGGGTGTTCCCTCTGCTGTTTCCTGAAGTCCACAATCATCTCCTTAGTTTTGTTGACGTTGAGTGTGAGGTTATTTTCCTGACACCACACTCCGAGGGCCCTCACCTCCTCCCTGTAGGCCGTCTCGTCGTTGTTGGTAATCAAGCCTACCACTGTTGTGTCGTCCGCAAACTTGATGATTGAGTTGGAGGCGTGCGTGGCCACGCAGTCGTGGGTGAACTGGGAGTACAGGAGAGGGCTCAGAACGCACCCTTGTGGGGCCCCAGTGTTGAGGATCAGCGGGGTGGAGATGTTGTTGCCTACCCTCACCACCTGGGGGCGGCCCGTCAGGAAGTCCAGTACCCAGTTGCACAGGGCGGGGTCGAGACCCAGGGTCTCGAGCTTGATGACGAGCTTGGAGGGTACTATGGTGTTGAATGCCGAGCTGTAGTCGATAAACAGCATTCTCACATAGGTATTCCTCTTGTCCAGATGGGTTAGGGCAGTGTGCAGTGTGGTTGAGATTGCATCGTCTGTGGACCTATTTGGGCGGTAAGCAAATTGGAGTGGGTCTAGGGTGTCGGGTAGGGTGGAGGTGATATGGTCTTTGACTAGTCTCTCAAAGCACTTCATGATGACGGAAGTGAGTGCTACGGGGCGGTAGTCGTTTAGCTCAGTTACCTTAGCTTTCTTGGGAACAGGAACAATGGTGGCCCTCTTGAAGCATGTGGGAACAGCAGACTGGTATAGGGATTGATTGAATATGTCCGTAAACACACCGGCCAGCTGGTCTGCGCATGCTCTGAGGGCGCGGCAGGGGATGCCGTCTGGGCCTGCAGCCTTGCGAGGGTTAACACGTTTAAATGTCTTGCTCACCTCGGCTGCAGTGAAGGAGAGTCCGCATGTTTTCGTTGCAGGCTGTGTCAGTGGCACTGTATTGTCCTCAAAGCGGGCAAAAAAGTTATTTAGTCTGCCTGGGAGCAGGACATCCTGGTCCGTGACTGGGCTGGATTCCTTCTTGTAGTCCGTGATTGACTGTAGACCCTGCCACATGCCTCTTGTGTCTGAGCCGTTGAATTGAGATTCTACTTTGTCTCTGTACTGACGCTTAGCTTGTTTGATAGCCTTGCGGAGGGAATAGCTGCACTGTTTGTATTCGGTCATGTTACCAGTCACCTTGCCCTGATTAAAAGCGGTGGTTCGCGCTTTCAGTTTCACGCGAATGCTGCCATCAATCCATGGTTTCTGGTTAGGGAATGTTTTAATCGTTGCTATGGGAACGACATCTTCAACGCACGTTCTAATGAACTCGCACACCGAATCAGCGTATTCGTCAATATTGTTATCTGACGCAATACGAAACATGTCCCAGTCCACGTGATGGAAGCAGTCTTGGAGTGTGGAGTCAGCTTGGTCGGACCAGCGTTGGACAGACCTCAGCGTGGGAGCCTCTTGTTTTAGTTTCTGTCTGTAGGCAGGGATCAACAAAATGGAGTCGTGGTCAGCTTTTCCGAAAGGAGGGTGGGGCAGGGCCTTATATGCGTTGCGGAAGTTAGAGTAACAATGATCCAAGGTTTTTCCACCCCTGGTTGCGCAATCGATATGCTGATAAAATTTTGGGAGTCTTGTTTTCAGATTAGCCTTGTTAAAATCCCCAGCAACAATGAATGCAGCCTCCGGATAAATGGATTACAGTTTGCAAAGAGTCAAATAAAGTTTGTTCAGAGCCATCGATGTGTCTGCTTGGGGGGGATATATACGGCTGTGATTATAATCGAAGAGAATTCTCTTGGTAGATAATGTGGTCTACATTTGATTGTGAGGAATTCTAAATCAGGTGAACAGAAGGATTTGAGTTCCTGTATGTTTCTTTCATCACACCATGTCTCGTTAGTCATAAGGCATACGCCCCCGCCCCTCTTCTTACCAGAAAGATGTTTGTTTCTGTCGGCGCGATGCGTGGAGAAACCCGCTGGCTGCACCGCCCCCGATAGCGTCTCTCCAGTGAGCCATGTTTCCGTGAAGCAAAGAACGTTACAGTCTCTGATGTCCCTCTGGAATGCTACCCTTGCTCGGATTTCATCAACCTTGTTGTCAAGAGACTGGACATTGGCGAGAAGGATGCTAGGGAGTGGTGCACGATGTGCCCGTCTCCGGAGTCTGACCAGAAGACCGCCTCGTTTCCCTCTTTTTCTGAGTCGTTTTTTTTGGGTCGCTGCATGGGATCCACTCCGTTGTCCTGGGTGAAAGGCAGAACACAGGATCCGCGTCGCGAAAAACATATTCTTGGTCGTACTGATGGTGAGTTGACGCTGATCTTATATTCAGTAGTTCTTCTCGACTGTATGTAATGAAACCTAAGATGACCTGGGGTACTAATGTAAGAAAGAACACGTAAAAAAACAAAACACTGCATAGTTTCCTAGGAACGCGAAGCAAGGCGGCCATCTCTGAGTTAACTGCGCCTCAGATTGCAGCCCAAATAAATGCTTCACAGCGTTCAGGTAACAGACGAATATCAACATCAACTGTTCAGAGGAGACTGCGTGAATCAGGCCTTCACAGTCGAATTGCTGCAAAGAAACCACTACTAAAGGACACCAATAATAAGAAGATACTTGCTTGGGCCAAGAAACACGAGCAACAGACATCAGACCGGTGGAAATCTGTCTTTTGGTCTGAGTCCAAATTTGAGATTTTTGGTCCCAACCGCCATTGTCTTTGAGATGCAGAGTAGGTGAACGGATGATCTCTGCATGTGTGGTTCCCACCGTGAAGAATGGAGGAGGAAGTGTGATGGTGTGGAGGTGCTTTGCCGGTGATACTGATGGGACTATCATTTGTTTTTCAACAGGACAATGACCCAACACCTCCAGGCTGTTGAAGGAGAGTGATGGAGTGCTGCATCAGATGACCTGGCCTACACAATCACCCGACCTCAACTCAATTGAGATGGTTTGGGATGAGTTGGACCGCAGAGTTGAGGAAAAGCAGCCAACATGTGCTCAGCATATGTGGGAATTCCTTCAAGACTGTTGGAAAAACATTTCAGGTGAAGCTGGTTGAGAGAATACCAAGAGGGTCCAAAGCTGTCATCAAGGCAAAGGCTGGCTACTTTGAAGAATCTCAAGTATAAAATATATTTGGATTTGTGTAACACATTTTTGGTTACTACATAATTCCATGTGTTTTTTCATAGTTTTGATGTCTTCACTATTCTACAATGTAGAAAATAGTTTTAAAAAATAAAGAAAAACCCTTGAATGAGTAGGTGTGTCAAACTTTTGACTGGTACTGTATATTTAAGGTTTATTTTGAATTGTACCCATTTGCAGCTAAAAGCTGAATTGCAGCATACATATGCCTACATAAGTAAGTGAATTTAATCTGTAATTTGAGGCTGTTAGGTATGTATTATACTGTAAATGTGTTGTATGATAGTTCCCATTCTGTCTTCTCCTAACACGTAGCTATCGATTTGTGTTCAGGTCCAAACTTGAAGGTTATAAGTACCTTGTCTGTCGGATTTGACCACATGGCCATGGATGAGATCAAGAAACGGTAAGACTAACTACCAACTAGCTTGACTTGGGAGGAAAGAGGTGCAGGAGCTGTCTTTTTCTAAGTCAGTCCATTAGACTATGTTCACAGAAATTCTCAAATGATATTATGCTTCAGAGATCTGTTAATCAAATGTATTTATAAAGCCATTTTTACATCAGCAGATGTCACTAAGTTCTGTATAGAAACCCACCCTAAAACACTAAACAGCAAGCAATGCAGATGTAGTGGTGGCTAGGAAAAACTCCTGAGAAAGGCAGGAACCTAGGAAGGGAACTAGGTGGCCAGTCCTCTTCTGGCTGTGCGCGGTGGAAGGGTTCATACACATTTTGACAGATGGAATTTCATTACTTTCCCATGACTTTTAACCAAATTTCCATGACCAATAATTGGTTGCGGCCCTGTCGCCTACATGCAAAAAGTCAGCATAATTAAAGGCTTCTGGTCTCTTAGCCCATGTAGGCCTACTATAATGGGAAGAAAAAGTATGTGAACCCTTTAGAATTACCTGGATTTCTGCATAAATTTGTCATAACATTTTATCTGATCTCTATCTCGGTCACAACAAAAGACAAACACAGTCTGCTTAAACTAATAACACACAAACAATTATACTTTTTCATCTCTTTATTGATCACACCGTGTAAACATTCACAGTGTAGGGTGGGAAAAGTATGTGAACCTTTGGATTTAATAACAGGTTGACCCTCCTTTAGCATCAATAACCTCAAACAAACGTTTTCTGTAGTTGCTGATCAGACCTGCACAACAGCCAGGAGGAATTTTGCACCATTCCTCTTTACAAAACTGTTTCAGTTCAGCAATATTCTTGGGATGTCAGGTGTGAACCGCTCTCTTGAGGTCATGCCACAGCATGTCAGTCAGGTTGAGGTCAGGACTCTGACTGGGCCACTCCAGAAGGCGTATTTTCTTCTGTTCAAGCCATTCTGTTGTTGATTTTACATCTGTCAAATGGGTTGTTGTCCTGTTGCATTACCTAACTTCTGTTGAGCTTCTATTGGCGGACAGATAGCCTAACATTCTCCTGCAAAATGTCTTGATAAACTTGGGAATTAGTTTTTTTGTCGACGATAGCAAGCTGTCCAGGCCCTGAGGCAGCAAAGCAGCCCCAAACCATGATGCTCCCTCCACCATACTTTATAGTTGGGATGAGGTTTTGATATTGGTGTGCTGTGCCTTTTTTTCCTCCATGCATAGTGTTGTGTGTTCCTTCCAAACAACTCAACTGTAGTTACATCTGTCCACAGAATATTTTGCCAGTAGCACTGTGGAACATCCAGGTGCTCTTTTGCAAACTTCAGATGTGCAGCAATGTTTTTTTTAAGACAGCAGTGTCCTTCTTCCATTGTGTCCTCCCATGAACGCCATTCTTGTTTAGTGTTTAATGTATCATAGACTCGTCAACAAAGATGTTATCATCTACCAGAGATTTCTGTAAGTCTTTAGCTAACACTCTAGGATCCTCATTGAGCATTCTGCACTGTGCTCTTGCAGTCATCTTTGCAGGACGGCCACGCCTAGGGAGATTAGCAACAGTGCTGAACTTTTTCCATTTATAGACTATTTGTCTTACCGTGGACTGATGAACATCAAGGCCTTTAGAGATATTTTTGTAAACCTTTCCAGCTTTATGCAAGTCAACAATTCTTAATCTTAGGTCTTCTGAGATCTCTTTTGTTCGAGGTATGGTTCACATCAGGCAATGCTTCTTGTGAATAGCAAAATCATATTTTATGAGTGTTTTTATAGGGCAGGGCAGCTCTAACCAACATCTCCGACCTTGTCTCAATGATTGTACTCCAGGTTAGCTGACTCATGACTCCAATTAGCTTTTGGAGAAGTCATGAGCCTCGGAGTTCACATACTTTTTCCAACTTACACTGTGACTGTTTAAATATTGCATTCAATATAGACAAGAACAATACCATTTGTGTGTTATTAGTTTAAGCACACTGTTTGTCTGTTGTTGTGACTTAGATGAAGATCAGATCTTCATCTATGTAAAAATGTATGCAGAAATCCAGGTAATTCCAAATGGTTCACATACTTTTTCTTGCCACTTTTTCTTGCCACTTTCCTGCCGTTGTGCCCTTCATCAAGGCACTTAACCCCGTACAGAGTAGAATAACTGCACTGTTAGGCTACTGTATAAAATGTACGTGGTCACCCCTCCATCTGGAGAGCTACAGGGTGTGCAGGTTTTTGATCCTGCCCTGAAACGCACCAAAGTCTCCTAATCAAGTTCCTGTTGAGCAGCTAATGTTTAGGCTACAATTTGGAGCAGGGCTCAAAACAAAAACCAACACACCCAGTAGCTGTTGGCCACCCTCGATATAAAATATTGCAACATTACAACCAAATACTTTAAAAAATGTTTTTATTAAATTATTCCCTCATTCATTCTGTGAATCAGGGATAAAACGGATAAGGTAGGCTACTTCAAAGCAAGGTAGCTCACTAAGACATGTTTATCTGTAATATTCATGTTTCAGGGGAGATCTATGCACAGCATCAGTTATTTGTCAATTAGGCTATTCTTCAAATATTTTTTGCATTTTCGTATTTACATGGCTAGCCTACTGTTTAATAGAGAGGAATCACAGCTTTCAAATTATGGTGTCAGATTTATTTCTCAACAGTGTCGGTGAAAAGGCAACAATGAGTCAACAACTTTAATTCTTGGGCATATAGTTAACTAGCGAGATAGCTTCTAGTATGGCTGATATGTTGATTTTTAAGTGATTTTATAATATATTTGAGAAGTAAATCACAATATTAAAATTAAATTACCTGCAGTGATTAAGGTGGTGTAGTGCAGTGATTAAGGGCGCTGTACTGCAGCGCCAGCTACGCAACCAGAGACTCTGGGTTCGCGTCCAGGCTCTGTCGTAACCGGCCGTGACCCGGGAGGTCCGTGGGGCGACGCACAATTGGCCTAGCGTCGCCCGGGTTAGGGAGGGTTTGGCCAGTAGGGAAATCCTTGTCTCATCACGCACCAGCGACTCCTGTGGCGGGCTGGGCGCAGTGCGCGCTAACCAAGGTTGCCGGGTGCATGGTGTTTCCTCCGACACATTGGTGCGGCTGGCTTCCGGGTTGGATGGCGCTGTGTTAAGAAGCAGTGCGGCTTGGTTGGGTTGTGTATCGGAGGACGCATGACTTTCAGCCTTCGTCTCTCCCGAGCCCGTACGGGAGTTGTAGCGATGAGACAAGATAGTAGTTACTACAACAATTGGACACCACGAAATTGGGGAGAAAAAGGGTTAAAAAAAAAAAAGGATGTTCATGACCTTAAGAAACCTAATTTGACAACTTGCAACATTTCATCCTGCTCATTCAGGCTGGCACATTCTCAAACTGGAACAGTCTACTGCCACGCATACACCGGATTCACAGACTAGCGGAAAATAAACTTGAACAAAGCAGAATCAGGATATGGATCCCCACTCTCAATTGCTATTCAATGCAGATCGAGCATTCACCCCGCCTTCACTCCACTTTGATCAATCTTTTGTGTGTGAATCTGGGCCG
This sequence comes from Oncorhynchus clarkii lewisi, assembly GCF_045791955.1. Taxonomy (NCBI): domain Eukaryota; kingdom Metazoa; phylum Chordata; class Actinopteri; order Salmoniformes; family Salmonidae; genus Oncorhynchus; species Oncorhynchus clarkii. The sequence goes on along the minus strand of NC_092177.1, from coordinate 27,816,172 downwards.
CTGATAGGTCACTTTGTTTTATAGAGGAGCCGGTAAGCAGTTCTCGGAAAGATTTGAGGTGCCAGTATGGCGCTCCAGGCGGCTCCGGCCCAATTCAAGCAATGATTGTACGAACAAATACCTTCCTCACATCTAAGTCAGAAACTCTCATTGTGCCCTCTTCTCCATGTTCTGTGCAGAGGGGTGCGTGTGGGCTACACTCCAGACGTCCTGACTGATGCCACAGCGGAGCTGACCGTCGCCCTGCTCCTGGCTACAGCTCGGCGGCTACCAGAGGGCGTGGTGGAGGTTAAGAAGTCAGTGATCAATAAAAACACAGATGCATTTACTACATAAGACTTCAGTTTCAGATGATCACTCTTGACATGTTGTACATTGATACTTTAGGGATGTGTTGCTGAACCAAATTTCTATCTACAATTAAAATGAGCAAAACAGAATGTGTGTCCTCATTTCCCACTTTTTAACTCTCTCTCGCTTTCTCTCACTTTCTCTTTCTCTCTCAGTGGAGGCTGGAGCACCTGGAAACCTCTGTGGTTGTGTGGTTATGGTCTGTCAGGCAGCACTGTCGGTGTCATTGGACTGGGACGCATAGGTAGTGACAGTGATTGATTGATACTGGATTCAGGGACTCCTGCCTTTTAGGCCTGTGGTCCATATAATCCATACTGTAGCTGAAAGGGCTGGACAAAATGTCTTACTAACTGATTGATTGTCTGGAGTCAATGCTGTTTTCGCTCAGGTATGGCCATTGCCAGGAGGCTGAAACCGTTTGGAGTGAAAAGGCTCCTGTACTCTGGAAGAACTGCCAAATCCTATGCTGCTGAGGTGGAGGGAGAATATGGTGAGCGGGGTTGGAGGGGCTATGGAAAACAGGAGTATAAGAGAGAGGGTGAGAATCAGATGAGGTGTTTATTTGGCTGTTTCTTCACCCTCTCTCCTCCCCTCCTCTCTGTTGCAGTGCCCTTGGACATGCTGGTGTCTGAGAGTGATTTTGTCGTGGTGTCCTGCGCCCTCACACCAGAGACCCAAGGCCTGTGTAACAAGGACTTCTTCAGCAAGATGAAGAACACCGCTGTCTTCATCAACACCAGCAGGTACTCCATTAAACACGTAGAGCAGTGCAAATCAAACCACACTGACTGAGTTTGGAAATGAGCACTGTTACAGTCATTCAAAGTTATAAAAATAGAGGTGTGTGTGTTATAGGGGTGCAGTGGTGAATCAGGAGGATCTGTACCAGGCTCTGTCCAGTGGTCAGATAGCTTGTGCTGGGCTGGACGTCACAACCCCAGAACCACTCCCCACCGACCACCCCCTCCTCACCCTCAAAAACTGTGGTGAGTATATGGAGACACAGGGATGGAAGCCAGTTTACTCTGTTTTATTGTCTATGATTCATCTCTAATCATTGTTGTGGTCTTTCCAGGGGAATCAAGAATACTCTCTTTTTTTTTACGTCTGCTCATTAAAATGAACCAGTTGCTTTTCCCCAGAGATGATTTATACTGAACAAAATATAAATGCAACATGTAACAATTTCAAATATTTTACTGAGTTACAGTTTTATGTAATGAACTCAGTCAATTTAAATAAATTAATTAGGCCCTAATCTATGGATTTTCACAATACTGGGAATACAGATATGCATCTGTTGGTCACAGATATGCATCTGTTGGTCACAGATACCTTTAAAAAATGGGCCTCACGATCTAGTCATGGTATTTCTGTGCATTCAAATTGCCTTCAATAAAATGCAATTGTGTTTGTTGTCCGTAGCTTATACCTCCCCATACCATAACCCCACCCCCACCACGTGGCACTCTGTTCACAACGTTGACATCAGCAAACCGCTCACCCACACGACGCCATGCACGTGGTCTGCGGTTGTGAGGCCAGTTGGACGTACTGCCAAATTCTCTAAAACAACGTTGGAGGCGGCTTATGGTAGAAAAATTAACATTCAATTATCTGGCAACAGCTCGGTTGGACATTCCTGCAGTCAGCATGCCAATTGCACACTCCCTCAAAACTTGAGACATCTGTGGCAGTGTTGTGTGACAAAACTGCACATTTTAGTACCCTTTTATTGTTCCCAGCACAAGGTGCACCTGTGTAATGATCATGCTGTTTAATCAGCATCTTGATATGCCACACCTTTCAGGTGGATGGATTATCTTTGCAAAGGAGAAATCCTCACTAACAGGGATATAAACAAGCGAAATAAGCTTTTTGTGCGTATCGAACATTTCTGGGACATTTTTATTTCTGCTCATGAAACATGGGACCAACAGTTTACATGTTGTTTATATTTTTGTTCAGTGTATATTGTGTAATCCGATCATATCCCTGCTAATACTTTTCTCTCCTCTGTCCACCTGCAGTGGTCTTGCCCCACATTGGCAGTGCTACCTACTCCACACGTGGCATCATGGCAGAGCTGTCCGCAAACAATCTGCTGGCAGGCCTACAGGGCACAGACATGCCCAGCGAACTCAAATTCTAGTGCTGCTCTACAACTTCTCAATTCTGCCTCGGTCCTCCTGTTAGAATGATTTTTTTATCAACCAATCAGTAGTCATTACCAGGGAAGGTAAAAGCCGTAAGTGACCAGGAAGGAATCTGTGTTAAGATTTTTGCTGTTCTATTAAAGGAAAGATTCACCCATTTTGAATGTTATATCATTTTTGTGCATCTCTGAGCGATGTTCTATCGATTCCTGGGGATTTTCATGTGTATCTGAGCTATTCGCTGTTCAAACATGCAGAAATACAGCCAGTATGCCATGTTTTGCATCATAGAAATACAACGGGTATGACGTCTTTAGTGTCATAGAAATACAGCCGGTATGACGTCTATAGTGTCATAGAAATACAGCCGGTATGTCGTCTTTTGTGTCATAGAAATACAACGGGTATGACGTCTTTAGTGTCATAGAAATACAGCCGGTATGACGTCTTTAGTGTCATAGAAATACAGCGGGTATGACGTCTTTAGTGTCATAGAAATACAGCCGGTATGACGTCTTTTGCGTCATAGAAATACAGCGGGTATGACGTCTTTTGCGTCATAGAAATGCAGCGGGTATGACGTCTTTTGCGTCATAGAAATACAGCGGGTATGACGTCTTTAGTGTCATAGAAATACAGCCGGTATGACGTCTATAGTGTCATAGAAATACAGCCGGTATGACGTCTATAGTGTCATAGAAATACAGCCGGTATGACGTCTATAGTGTCATAGAAATACAGCCGGTATGACGTCTTTAGTGTCATAGAAATACAGCCGGTATGACGTCTTTTGCGTCATAGAAATACAGCCGGTATGTCGTCTTTCGTGTCATAGAAATACAGCCGGTATGTCGTCTTTAGTGTCATAGAAATACAGCCGGTATGACGTCTTTAGTGTCATAGAAATACAGCCGGTATGACGTCTATAGTGTCATAGAAATACAGCCGGTATGACGTCTTTAGTGTCATAGAAATACAGCCGGTATGTCGTCTTTTGCGTCATAGAAATACAGCCAGTATGACGTCTTTTGCGTCATAGAAATACAGCCGGTATGTCGTCTTTTGTGTCATAGAAATACAGCCGGTATGTCGTCTTTAGTGTCATAGAAATACAGCCGGTATGACGTCTTTTGCGTCATAGAAATACAGCCGGTATGACGTCTTTTGTGTCATAGAAATACAGCCGGTATGATGTCAAATTCGTCCTTTCAGCTGTATTTATGCCTGCTTGAATGGCAAATAGATGCACAAAAACTGTATAACATTCAAAATGGGTGAATGTTTCCTTTAACATGCTCTCCCAACATGAAGGTAAACGTCTGCCTCTTGCTCTTACAAGAAATAACTAACTTCTAAAATGTTACTTGAAAGAGGAAGTGTATAGTATTAGCGTTTTGAGAACATGCCTCAGTACACTTAACAGTACTCCTAAGGGTCAGCCATGACTTCCTTTTAAGGACGTAGAAAAGCACTACAATGTCTCTGCACACAATTCATTACTGGCCTTCTTGTTCTTATGAAACACTTGATCGAATTGTGTAAAACAGTAGTTGTAATGTTTTCTATTGTTCTCATGACAGTTTTGTGTTAACATATTGAGATATGGATCGCCATTGTCTATTTGTGCATAATTCTAAGAAACACTATCTCTAATTAATCTATGGTAAAACACCTCGCCTGTAATCATTGTTTGTTTCAAACCAGCTGATCACTCCCTCCCTCTAACATGGTCTGTCATTCTGGCTTTGTTGAATAAAGTAGAAATGTTGTACAGTATGTCGAAATGTGTGAACATGTTTCCCCCATAAGAAGAATTCTAGATCCATGCGTAAATGAACAAAGTTAGAATAGATCATTTAAAAGATAGTCAGGGATCAGTTTGGTTCCAATGTAGTTTAATTTGTATCACTGTTCAATAGTGATCCTACTGAGAAGTAGTGTAAAGATTATTTTAAAGAGTTCCATTCTCTCTATTCTATGATGATACCATCACATTTCATGTAGTCGTCGTCTAGACAAACTACAGTACATTCTGCGCGTGGTTTCTAAAATCATCAACACAGTCAACATTTGTTTTCACATCAATATTAAAGTGTCTACTTCAACAATATTTATAACAATGACCAGGCAAACATAACCCTGATATGGCAGAACATTTTGAAATGGAAAATGTCAATGAGCTTTCTGACTGGTAGCACCGGCTGTTTTTCACAGTGTTTCCACCTGATTTCCCGGTCTCTCAGAGCAGCGTGGCAGGCAGGTGGCTGCTCTGCCAGCGTAGACAGGTGGTCTTGGAGTGTTTGTACAAATGGGACGACTGACTGAAGCGTTTGCCACACTTAAGGCAGGCGTAGGGCTTTTCTCCTGTGTGGACTCTGATGTGTTTCTTACAGTCAGTCAGGTTTAGGAAGGTCTTACAGCAGATCCGGCAGGCGTATTTCCTTGCCCCCTCCACTACCAGGACGTTGTGCTCCGTCATTGCCTTCTTACACTTTGAAAGGACGTCCTCTGATGCTCTGGTGAGGGCAGGGCGAGGAGCAGTATCCCCCCCTGCTGGACCGGAGGAGGAAGGATCCTGGGGTTGTCCATCTATCTGGCCCTCAGAGTTGGGGTTCACTTTTGGAGCGATGCGACGGTAAACTGGCAGCCCTAAGCTACCCCCAACTCCGGTCATCTCAGCCCTGGATGATTGGGAGAGTGATGTGCTCAAACTGAGGCTGCCCAAGGTGCCTACATCTGGCCTGATGCCCCTCAAGAAGCCCCCCAGAACATCCTGAGTCTGGGTGGACTGAAGGATGAATCCATCACTGAAACTGTGCCCCTCGCTACTGAGGAGCTGCTGGAAGGGGACAGAGGTTACTGGGAACATAAGGGAGGAAGAGGAGGTGTTTGTTGCCTCTGAGTTTTGAAGTGACCTAACAGCCTCATTGCTTTCTGCCTGAGCCTCACTGATGGTGGTGTTAATGAGACTGTCCTCTCCTAATGCCTCAAGCTGACTCCTGGGGTTGAGAATGCAGGAAAGGCCCAGGTCTTGGTTTCTGTCTAGGCCCTCATTATCAGACAACCCATCTCCTCCATCCGTGTTGTCTTGGAGTGGGTGTGTGTCTGTCTGAGGATTGGAGCTAGATTGGGGGTTGGATGAGCTTGGGTCATTTCCCTTCGGGCTGAGTATGTCTTTCTCATCATTAACTGGCTCATCCTGATGACCACCAGTGTCCTCGGATGGGAATGGAGGATAATTGGACACACCTGGTGTGTCTGGATAAGAGTTCACCTGCTCACTCTTCACAACTACATCCATCTTATGATCCTCCTCTTCTCCATCTTCTCCCACTTTCACTTTAAACACAATCCCTCCATCCACCTGAGAACCCTCTGTGTGATCCTCTCCCCCATCATCCTGTGTCCCTCCCACATTACAATCTGATTGGCTAGGCAGCTGTACCTCTTCTTGTAAAGTCCCTTCATACTTCTCCTCCTGCTTCTCTGCACTTCCCCTCTCCAGGCAGAGGCACTCGTCTGTCTTCAGGGAGTCAGGGGAGTGAAGCTCATCACCCCCATTACTCCTGGAGACCCTTGGGCAGCCCTCCCCGTGATTCCCCTCAGACAGCCTGCACCCACTCTGCTTGCTGTTCAGCCTCTCTTCCTGAAACATTTGGGGAGAAGAGCTCTTGCGTTTGTGATGACGCCGACCAGAGAAAGCTGCCAGTTGCTCCATGCTTCCATCTGCTCCATCCCCTCCGTCCCTGCCTCCAGCCTGGCTAGCATCCAACTCAGTCTCGCCAACGTCGAGGCTACCTTCCAGGGCCGATGTGACCAGGCTGAGCCCCAGCTGCTGGAGTAGGACAGATCTTTGCTGCCTGGAGTTGACCCCGGCCATGGCTGCTGCCTGGGATGGAGACTGCCTCAGGTGCTGCTGGTCCACTGCATGGCTGAACCGCTGCTGCTGCACTGGCAAACTCCAACCACGCGGGGGCGATGTGGGGAAGCTGCGGGAGGTGAGGTGGTGCTTGCAGGCCTTGACCACAGTGTTGAGGTGCAGGTGGGAGGCAGCCAGGAGCACATCCATTACGTTAGAGACCCCCAGAGTGAGAGTGGAGGTGTAGATCATGTCCAGCAGGGTGGAGAAAGCCTCAGGAGTCACTACCTCTAGATCCAGCTCCATCACACTGGCTCCTCCACCATCCCCCTCCACTGCATTCAGAATGGCCCTGAAGTGTGTACTGCAGGCTGCCAGGACAGAGCGGTGGGCCCTGAAGTGTTGGCCCCCCACTACGATCACACAGTCACAGAGCTGACCACTGACACGCTGGTGGTTCAGCTGCTGGAAGATGTTCTCGAAGTGACCTGGGAAGTCCATCTTTGCCTGAGGATGAACATGAGGAATAGTCAAACTGAGTGATCAAGCTGACAAAAAAAAAATCTAATCATTCAATGCACTACACCCAGGCCAGTGTCCATACAATAGACTCAATGCTAGTAACAAAAAACTATAATGCAAATGTAATGTCTATGGACTAACTTAACTGGTATAAAGGTCTGACACTGTATATCACATTTGTCCTTGCAAATATTAGTTACTAGTATGAAAAACGGAATAAAACCGGCATATCATCTTGCAGTGTCCCCATGCTCGTGCCTGAAATATAGATTAGAGGAGCTGGCTCACACTCGTTCAGTACAGCCCTCCTTTTACGTTTGTATCATTCGCTGAATGAATGAAAATGGCCCAGTTAGCTACATTCACTAACTAGCGAGCTTCTCAAATTGTAACAAAGCGACCAACGCAAAAAAACTACAATATTTGGCTTACTTTATGTGAAAATAGTCTTTAGCCTGCAGAAGATGTAAACTGGGAGGAGGCGGGTCCAAACATCTAATCTTAACAAAAACACGGAAGAACGCGGGCTCTCATCGGTCGTCACTAGTTACCACAGCCACAAAGTCATAAACCCCGCCCATTAAAAAATGTATCTTCTTCAAATGTGATTTTTTTTTTTATAATCAAAAAACAGATGTTTAAGGATTAGATATAGTGAAACAGGTCAATTATGGTCTTCATTTTGACAGTTCGTTGCAAAAGTAATATATGTTGGTCTTTTAGTAGTAAATCTGGCTGTTTTTGCCCCTAATGGTTCAACTCTGCAATTGAAATCGTGACGTACAGGTCATCTCAAGGGAGGGGTTCGGTATGAAATACATACCCTTCTATATCTGCAGGGTATCTGTGAGCTGCATGGTACCACATTAAGGTTTACTATAAAAGCAGGCAGTGCTTGACTTTGCCAGGAGCTCACCAGAGCTGAGTACCAGCACCGTACATTTTCTACTGCTGTGGCTTTTTCTACTGCACCTAAATGTAAACAGTACCGCAACCAAAATGAGTACCAGCACCTATTTCAGGCCAAGTCAACCACTGAAAGCAGGTGACAGTGCGCCTTACTTGGCCATGGTCTTGGTAATAGAACGTGCTAATATACTGTATTTCGCATGATGCTTCCTTGACTAGACTACTGACATTACACATTAAAGGCCGTTAAGGCACATTTCCTCATATGACCAAATTCAACGTTTTTGCTTAGTGTTTCATACACCTCTATGTTTTTACGAAGAAAAAAACACGTTGGCTATGAGGATTACGCATTCGTAGCTACATCCATCGCAACAATAGATGACAATAATGGTGATTTGAACTAGTTTTTCCACCATTTATGACTGATTGGTGGCGCAGTCCTCTAAAACAGTTGGCTCATAGTCCAATGGTTGTGAATTCTAGTCCCACATGGATACATATTATTATTTTCTCTCCTTTATTTACTAAATTAATTCTGTGCCTACACACTTCTAATTCTGAAAAGTGAAAGCATACCTGTGAGAGGAGTCGCCCTGGTAGCAGTTGAAGGTTTTTATACAGAACTCAAAACCAATCTGTGAGTTCATTTGACCATTGGAAAAAGAGCTAATGTGTAAACACTGCAATGCGGACCGAATTGAGCACCTAATCTTTATTTTCAAGGTGATGATTGCACTTTTCCTCCAATCACAATACCGCAATAAATGTGAGATTTGTTTTGCAACCCGTGGGGGGTTCGAATTTGCACCCCGCAAAGTGGCAATAGATGTCAGGAACTCGGCACCTTACTACTGTAAACTAACCTAACTAACTGTCCAGAGCCGTATTTGCTCATTATGCACATAATTTTATTATCAGAGCGTGGCGGTGGATTTATGGTAAACCTTAGTGAGAAAGTGTTGGGATCAGGTACAACTACGTTTACCCACCCCCAAAATGAATATTTATGAGTAACCCACAATTTCTCATTTGAATGCTTTTTTTTTTCAAGGGATTGGGAAAAGGCTGAAATTGAGGTTGAGAGTTACCCTTAAAACATAACACTAATTTTAACCCTATCAAATCAAATCAAATGTATTTATATAGCCCTTCGTACATCAGCTGATATCTCAAAGTGCTGTACAGAAACCCAGCCTAAAACCTCAAACAGCAAGCACTGCAGGTGTAGAAGCACGGTGGCTAGGAAAAACTCCCTAGAAAGGCCAAAACTTAGGAAGAAACCTAGAGAGGAACCAGGCTATGTGGGGTGGCCAGTCCTCTTCTGGCTGTGCCGGGTGGAGATTATAACAGAACATGGCCAAGATGTTCAAATGTTCATAAATGACCAGCATGGTCAAATAATAATAATCACAGGCAGAACAGTTGAAACTGGAGCAGCAGCACGGCCGGGTGGACTGGGGACAGCAAGGAGTCATCATGTCAGGTAGTCCTGAGGCATGGTCCTAGGGCTCAGGTCCTCCGAGAGAGAGAAAGAAAGAGAGAAAGAGAGAATTAGAGAGAGCATACTTAAATTCACACAGGACACCGGATAGGACAGGAGAAGTACTCCAGATATAATAAACTGACCCTAGCCCCCCGACACATAAACTACTGCAGCATAAATAATGGAGGCTGAGACAGGAGCGGTCAGGAGACACTGTGGCCCCATCCGATGACACCCCCGGATAGGGCCAAACAGGAAGGATATAACCCCACCCACTTTGCCAAAGCACAGCCCCCACACAACTAGAGGGATATCTTCAACCACCAACTTACCATCCTGAGACAAGGCCGAGTATAGCCCACAAAGATTTCCGCCAAGGCGCAACCCAAGGGGGGGGGGGCAACCCAGACAGGAAGATCACATCAGTGACTCAACCCACTCAAGTGACGCACCCCTCCTAGGGACGGTATAAAAGAGCCCTAGTAAGCCAGTGACTCAGCCCCTGTAATAGGGTTAGAGGCAGAGAATCCCAGTGGAAAGAGGGGAACCGGCCAGGCAGAGACAGCAAGGGCGGTTGGTTGCTCCAGAGCCTTTCCGTTCACCTTCACACCCCTGGGCCAGACTACACTCAATCATATGACCCACTGAAGAGATGAGTCTTCAGTAGAGACTTAAAGGTTGAGACCGAGTTTGCGTCTCTCACATGGGTAGGCAGACCATTCCATAAAAATTGAGCTCTATAGGAGAAAGCCCTGCCTCCAGCTGTTTGCTTAGAAATTCTAGGGACAATTAGGAGGCCTGCGTCTTGTGACCGTAGCGTACGTGTAGGTATGTACGGCAAGACCAAATCAGAGAGATAGGTAGGAGCAAGCCCATGTAATGCTTTGTAGGTTAGCAGTAAAGGTTAGCAGTAAAACCTTGAAATCAGCCCTTGCATTGACAGGAAGCCAGTGTAGGGAGGCTAGCACTGGAGTAATATGATAAAAAAAATGTGGTTCTAGTCAGGATTTTAGCAGCCGTATTTAGCACTAACTGAAGTTTATTTAGTGCTTTATCCGGGTAGCCGGAAAGGACAGCATTGCAGTAGTCTAACCTAGAAGTGACAAAAGCATGGATTAATCTTTCTGTATCCTTTTTGGACAGAAAGTTTCTGATTTTTGCAATGTTACGTAGATGGAAAAAAACTGTCCTTGAAACAGTGTTGATATGTTCTTCAAAAGAGAGATCAGGGTCCAGAGTAACGCCGAGGTCCTTCACAGTTTTATTTGAGACGACTGTACAACCATTAAGATTAATTGTCAGATTCAACAGAAGATATCTTTGTTTCTTGGGACCTAGAACAAGCATCTGTTTTGTTCGAGTTTAAAAGTAGAAAGTTTGCAGCCATCCACTTCCTTATGTCTGAAACACATGCTTCTAGCGAGGGCAATTTTGGGGCTTCACCATGTTTCATTGAAATGTACAGCTGTGTGTCATCCGCATAGCAGTGAAAGTTAACATTATGTTTTCAAATGACATCCCAAAGAGGTAAAATATATAACCACACTCTTCATTTGTATATGCATCCCATCTGTCAACTATTAGATATATATCAGACAATATTATGCCACATTATCTGAATAAAGACAAAAAACATTTGAAATCGTCAACTTTATGATCAGAATGCTGATGTACTCCTCAAAAACAGGACAAGAGCGCCCCCATTGTGGGATATTCAGGTAATGGACTTTACTTCCGCAATATACTGAACAAAAATATAAACATGCAACAATTTCAAAGATTTTACTAAGATACACTTCATAGAAGGAAATCAGTCCATTTAAATAAATAAATTAGGCCCTAATTTATGCATTTCACTTGGGAGCCAGGCCCAGCCAATCAGAAGGAGTTTTTCCTCACAAAAGGGCTTTATTACAGGCAGAAATACTCCTCAGCACCCCCTCCCTCTCCCTCCTCAGACAATCCCACAGGTGAAGAAGCTGGATGTGGAGTTCCTGGGCTGGCGTGGTTACACGTGGTCTGCGGTTGTGAGGAACGGTTGGATGTACTGCCAAATTCAATAAAAGGACATTGGAGGCGGCTTACGGTAGAAAAATTAACATTCAATTCTCTGGCAACAGCTCGGTTGGACATTCCTGCAGTCAGCATGCCAATTGCACACTCCCTCAAAACTTGAGACATCTGAGGCATTGTGTTGTGTGACAAAACTGCACATTTTAGAGTGGCCTTTTATTGTCCCCCGCACAAGGTGCACCTGTGTAATGACCATGCTGTTTAATCAGCTTCTTGATATACCACACCTTTCAGATAGATGGATTGCCTTGGCAAAGGAGAAATGCTCACCCTACAGGGATGTAAACAAATTTGCGCACAAAATGTGAGAAATAAGCTTTTTGTGTGTATGGAAAATATCTGAGATCTTCTATTTCAGCTCATGGAAAATGGGACAAACACTTCTTTACATGTTGTGTTTATATTTGTGTTCAGTATATATACTGTGTATCTTTATGATGTGGCGTCCAGAGGGCAAGTAATAATCTGTGTGTAGCAAATTTGACATAATGCCCTCTACCACCCTTTTGCAGAATAGTGTATACCTTAGGATCCACTGAATATCTTCAAATCAAAACCCATAAATTATAGTTCTTAAAGGTTTTTTTGCCAGTTTGGACATTGCTTTTTCAGGAGACATTTAGGTATACTTGATGATATGAACATCCAATCAATATTTAAACATGTCTTCCTTTTATTGCAGGTGATCCGCATGACCAACAAAATTCAAACGTTCAATTACAACACTCTCATTTATTGATAGGGACCATTGCAAATGGAGGTACAGTATCACTCAAAACCAAAATGCAATCAGATGTTTTTCTATTACTGAGCACTAACTGTAAACAAAAACAGAGGACATCTTGAAAACTATAACTGACAACTACTTAGTGTTCAAGTGCTATGTGGGACACAACGCACTGTCTTCATTGAAGCCTATAAATAAGTATTCCATATAGGATCCATATGATGGTGTTTAGCTCGACACTTGTCCCTTTGTTCCCCTGTCATCGCAATGTCCATTGTGCTTGATGCAGTAAATGGAGTGTGGGAATACTGTAGAGGTAGATGGTCTCAAATGCTGTCCAACTTCTTCAAAAAATATGGAGCTGTGGAGGCAGAGTAAATTATACATAAATGTTAACTTTTGATTGAGACATTGTTTACAGTCAAAAGTGCTATTGAAGACCTCGGGGATGCTATCTAAATTAATGGCCATTCATTTGCATGCACAGTTGGCACCCTTTCAAACGAGGGGAACCCATTTTGGGGGTCACTACCTGCTGGATGATCTGTGGAGGGTCATGTCTGGTGATGTCATTGATTCTGTGTACATTCTCTGGTCAGAGCACTGACCAGTTGGGTGACACATGCATTACACAATATATTGTGAGATACTGTGCAAACCGAGAGGAATATGAAGGCCGATACTTACTGGCTCTGAGAAGGGCAATATAGATTAGGAAATTGCGCACGGACGAGATGACGTCCTGTCGCATCTTTTTCTTCATCGCCTCTGGGTCCATTTTCGGCCCTAACCCCTCGAGTTTGAACATCTCGCCGTGGTCTGTGAAGGTTTAACACCCAACCCCTGCGCTGGTTGTGATTTTATGGCTGCGATTTCTCTGCAAATTTGTGTTACGCTTGCTCTTTGGTTGATTCTCAGTACCGGCGTGTTTGATGGCGGAAATGTGACTGTTTAAACCGGAAATTACGCTTGAAGGATTACTGTAAATGAAATGGCCGTAGAGGTACAAACTCTACGATAGGCGAAGGGCAAAACTATACACATTTATTTCTGAGGAATTTCAACTAACTCAAGACTTTCCAATTTACCTAAGTATAAGTCTGTTTAAAATATATATGTAGAGACGAATAATAATGTCAATAAAATTTAAATATTATATTTTATGTTTGTTTTATATGATTGCTTATTAAACTACAATATACTGTAATTATAATTTGTTGACGACCCCCCCCCCCCCCCCACACTTCTATTAATACAGTAATATCATATTTATTGAATGTTTTAATGTTAATCATGATCTCCCTCGCCTTCAATCAAACTGGCGTTGTGAGGGGGGTCTTCAAAACAGACCGAGAGGGAGCGAACAATGATGAATGTGAAGGAGAGGCTGAGAAAATAAAGGGAGGAGAAGACGAAGGGAGGGGATGGGTTATTTCTGAGCTCAGGACCGGGGATTAAGCGGTCGAGAGCAATCCCAATACGATGACAGCATCCAGCCTAAACCCCCACGCGCCACACCGTCCGGACACGGATTCTACCGATTCTGACAAACTATTCTGTCTGCTCTCTCTCTTCAATCACTTAATTTGACCCTCCCGATCCACAACCCCGGTCCGTCTTTTTCTTTAGAACACGAGGTGAGTTAGTTTTTTCGTGATTTTATTCTCCTCTTTATTGTCAAACTGTCTGGACGGATGCTGGAGGAGCTGGTGGGTATATGATTCTGCGTGCACCTTGCACTGATTGCAAGAATCTGGTGCGATATTTTTCACATAGAAACAAAATATCTATCCTATCTGCAGGATTTGGACCTCATGTGGGTCCACGTGCCCCTGTTTCGGAGATGAGTAGAGAGATCTTAATCGGATTAGGACTATCGTACAAAAGACTGACCTTTTTTTCCTTTGTTTACGGGCTAATCTGGCAGGGCTGCTGTCACCGATTATATCTCGGGTTAGTGTTGATCCTGGAGGGTGAACTATGAAATATCAACACAGTATAATACACAGATATATCTGAGTTATAACACATTTAAATATTGTATATCGATGTAGAGAAAGTTGCATATGAATTAGGTGGACAGCTATTGCGCGATGGGCTATTGTTATTCTATTCTGTGTTTCGTTTTATTGCATGCTGAGCAGCCCACTGTTACCCCATGCATTTGTGGCTATGGTCGTAGTTATTTTGTCATTCGTTCAAACCAATCCTCATCCATCTAGGATACTCAACACATGCATTTTGCATGGCTAATACGCAGCCAATGGAATTCTGTGCAACATTACATTTCTGTCACTTAATGCAAATGGCGATAGTAGAAATTGAATGAGAGTAGTAGATCCAGCGCTGATGACAGGTGTCTCTAGTAGTGGTGTAAAACGCCTTTATAGTAAATGGCCAATGTCTTGTTGTTATCAATGGGCGTCGACGAGGTGTGAAGAGACACAGAAACAGCCTTATTCCTCATGCGCGTCTCCATAGGTTTGTGAAAATGCGACGTTCATTCTGTTTTCAATGCGGTGACAAGCAAGAAGATCGCAACACAACTAGATCGAAACAATGCATTTAGCCTTTCTGGGTCCTTTATTTAATTCATGACATGATTTAATATGACCACTGATTATGATTGTATATTTTCCAGACATGTTCTGTACCTAAAATGTACATGCTGCCCATGAGAGTATGTATTTAATGTCACAGAAAATGATAACTTACTATGTTCACATATAAATATGTAGGACTACCGCGTTCCTACACTCCCACACCGACACACATAGCCCACATCATCTCACACATGGACGGTTGTCGGTCTGGTCTTGTGCTGCCTTATGGGCGTGACTCCTCAGTGTGTGTGATTGTGCGCATGCGATACCATCTGTGTGTATGTGTTTGCAGGCACGTGCCCAGATAGAGCTTGAGGGGTGCTGGAGCACCTGTCCCTTTGCCCTCATATGAAAAAAGGTGCCCTTTTGAATGGTGGCATTTTTATTTACAATTAATGACCTTTAATTTTATTTTATCTTTCTCTCATGTAACTTTTTTTCTCTCAGTTTGAGCACCTGCCCCACATTGTGAGTGTGCACACTTGGTTGTATGAGCATAAGTGTGTGTGTGTGTGTGTGTGTGCTTTGCCTGTGCTGCTATGCCAGTGCTGCAGGCAGTGTGCATGATGACTTAGGGATATATGGTAGAACATGTGATGGAGCTGTTGCCCTGAGTTCACCCAGCCACCAGAGCTGTTGCCCTGAGTTCACCCAGCCACCAGAGCTGTTGCCCTGAGTTCACCCAGCCAACAGAGCTGTTGCCCTGAGTTCACCCAGCCAACAGAGCTGTTGCCCTGAGTTCACCCAGCCACCAGAGCTGTTGCCCTGAGTTCACCCAGCCACCAGAGCTGTTGCCCTGAGTTCACCCAGCCACCAGAGCTGTTGCCCTGAGTTCATCCAGCCACCAGAGCTGTTGTACTGAGTTCACCCATCCATCAGAGCTGTTGCCCTGAGTTCACACAGCCACCAGAGCTGTTGCTCTGAGTTCATCCAGCTACCAGAGCTGTTGCCCTGAGTTCATCCAGCCATCAGAGCTGTTGTTCTGAGTTCACCCAGCCACCAGAGCTGTTTTTCTGAGTTCACCCAGCCACCAGAGCTGTTGTTCTGAGTTCATCCAGCCACCAGAGCTGTTGCCCTGAGTTCACCCAGCCACCAGAGCTGTTGTTCTGAGTTCATCCAGCCACCAGAGCTGTTGTTCTTAGTTCATCCAGCCACCAGAGCTGTTGTTCTGAGTTCACACAGCCACCAGAGCTGTTGTTCTGAGTTCACCCAGCCACCAGAGATGTTGTTCTGAGTTCACACAGCCACCAGAGCTGTTGCTCTGAGTTCACACAGCCACCAGAGCTGTTGCTCTGAGTTCATCCAGCCACCAGAGCTGTTGTTCTGAGTTCATCCAGCCACCAGAGCTGTTGCCCTGAGTTCATCCAGCCACCAGAGCTGTTGCTCTGAGTTCACCCAGCCACCAGAGCTGTTGCTCTGAGTTCACCCAGCCACCAGAGCTGTTGCTCTGAGTTCATCCAGCCACCAGAACTGTTGCTCTGAGTTCATACAGTACCAGACCTGTTGTTCTGAGTTCACACAGCCACCAGAGCTGTTGCTCTGAGTTCACCCAGTCACCAGAGCTGTTGCTCTGAGTTCATCCACCCACCAGAGCTGTTGCTCTGAGTTCACCCAGCCACCAGAGCTGTTGCTCTGAGTTCATCCAGCCACCAGAGCTGTTGCTCTGAGTTCACCCAGCCACCAGAGCTGTTGCTCTGAGTTCACCCAGCCACCAGAGCTGTTGCTCTGAGTTCACACAGCCACCAGAGCTGTTGTTCTGAGTTCACACAGCCACCAGAGCTGTTGTTCTGAGTTCACACAGCCACCAGAGCTGTTGCTCTGAGTTCACCCAGCCACCAGAGCTGTTGTTCTGAGTTCACACAGCCACCAGAGCTGTTGCTCTGAGTTCACACAGCCACCAGAGCTGTTGCTCTGAGTTCATCCAGCCACCAGAGCTGTTGCTCTGAGTTCATCCAGCCACCAGAGCTGTTGCTCTGAGTTCACACAGCCACCAGAGCTGTTGCTCTGAGTTTATCCAGCCACCAGAGCTGTTGTTCTGAGTTCACACAGCCACCAGAGCTGTTGCTCTGAGTTCACCCAGTCACCAGAGCTGTTGCTCTGAGTTCATCCAGCCACCAGAGCTGTTGCTCTGAGTTCACCCAGCCACCAGAGCTGTTGCTCTGAGTTCACCCAGCCACCAGAGCTGTTGCCTGAGTTCTCACCAGAGCTGTTGCTCTGACCCAGCCACCAGAGCTGTTGCTCCACCCAGCCACCAGAGCTGAGTTCACCCCACCAGAGCTGTTGCAACAGAGCTGTTGCCCTGAGTTCACCCAGCCACCAGAGCTGTTGCTGAGTTCACACAGCCACCAGAGCTGAGTTCACCCAGCCACCAGAGCTGTTGCTCTGAGTTCATCCAGCCACCAGAGCTGTTGCCCTGAGTTCACCCAGCCACCAGAGCTGTTGCTCTGAGTTCATCCAGCCACCAGAGCTGTTGCTCTGAGTGTTGCACACCCAGCCACCAGAGCTGTTGCTCTGAGTTCATCCAGCCACCAGAGCTGTTGCCCTGAGAGCCACCAGAGCTGTTGCTCACCCAGCCACCAGAGCTGTTGCCCTGAGTTCACCCAGCCACCAGAGCTGTTGCCCTGAGTTCATCCAGCCACCAGAGCTGTTGTACACCCAGCCACCAGAGATGTTGTTCTGAGTTCACACAGCCACCAGAGCTGTTGCTCTGAGTTCACACAGAGAGCTGTTGCTCTGAGTTCACCAGCCACCAGAGCTGTTGCTCTGAGTTCATCCAGCCACCAGAGCTGTTGTTCTGAGTTCATCCAGCCACCAGAGCTGTTGCCCTGAGTTCATCCAGCCACCAGAGCTGTTGCTCTGAGTTCACCCAGCCACCAGAGCTGTTGCTCTGAGTTCACCCAGCCACCAGAGCTGTTGCTCTGAGTTCATCCAGCCACCAGAGCTGTTGCTCTGAGTTCATACAGTACCAGACCTGTTGTTCTGAGTTCACACAGCCACCAGAGCTGTTGCTCTGAGTTCACCCAGTCACCAGAGCTGTTGCTCTGAGTTCATCCACCCACCAGAGCTGTTGCTCTGAGTTCACCCAGCCACCAGAGCTGTTGCTCTGAGTTCATCCAGCCACCAGAGCTGTTGCTCTGAGTTCACCCAGCCACCAGAGCTGTTGCTCTGAGTTCATCCAGCCACCAGAGCTGTTGCTCTGAGTTCACCCAGCCACCAGAGCTGTTGCTCTGAGTTCATCCAGCCACCAGAGCTGTTGCTCTGAGTTCACCCAGCCACCAGAGCTGTTGCTCTGAGTTCATCCAGCCACCAGAGCTGTTGCTCTGAGTTCACCCAGCCACCAGAGCTGTTGCTCTGAGTTCACACAGCCACCAGAGCTGTTGCTCTGAGTTCATGCAGCCAACTGTTGCTCTGAGTTCACCCAGTCACCAGCTGTTGCTCTGAGTTCAGCCACCAGAGCTGTTGTTCTGAGTTCAGCCACCAGAGCTGTTGCTCTGAGTTCACAGTCACCAGAGCTGTTGCTCTGAGTTCATCCAGCCACCAGAGCTGTTGCTCTGAGAGAGCTGTTGCTCTGAGTTTATCCAGCCACCAGAGCTGTTGTTCTGAGTTCACACAGCCACCAGAGCTGTTGCTCACACCAGTGAGTGTTGCTCTGACCCAGCCACCAGAGCTGTTGCTCTGAGTTCACCCAGCCACCAGAGCTGTTGCTCTGAGTTCACCCAGCCACCAGAGCTGTTGCTCTGAGTTCATCCAGCCACCAGAGCTGTTGCTCTGAGTTCACCCAGCCACCAGAGCTGTTGCTCTGAGTTCATCCAGCCACCAGAGCTGTTGCTCTGAGTTCACCCAGCCACCAGAGCTGTTGCTCTGAGTTCACACAGCCACCAGAGCTGTTGCTCTGAGTTCACCCAGCCACCAGAGCTGTTGCTCTGAGTTCACACAGCCACCAGAGCTGTTGCTCTGAGTTCACACAGCAGTCCAGAGTGTTGCTCTGAGTTCATCCAGCCACCAGAGCTGTTGCTCTGAGTTCACACAGCCACCAGAGCTGTTGCTCTGAGTTTATCCAGCCACCAGAGCTGTTGTTCTGAGTTCACACAGCCACCAGAGCTGTTGCTCTGAGTTCACCCAGTCACCAGAGCTGTTGCTCTGAGTTCATCCAGCCACCAGAGCTGTTGCTCTGAGTTCATCCAGCCACCAGAGCTGTTGCTCTGAGTTCATACAGTACCAGACCTGTTGTTCTGAGTTCACACAGCCACCAGAGCTGTTGCTCTGAGTTCACCAGAGAGCTGTTGCTCTGAGTTCATACAGTACCAGTGTTGCTCTGAGTTCACCCAGTCACCAGAGCTGTTGCTCTGAGTTCATCCAGCCACCAGAGCTGTTGCTCTGAGTTCACCCAGCCACCAGAGCTGTTGCTCTGAGTTCATCCAGCCACCAGAGCTGTTGCTCTGAGTTCACCCAGCCACCAGAGCTGTTGCTCTGAGTTCATCCAGCCACCTAGAGCTGTTGCTCTGAGTTCACACAGCCACCAGAGCTGTTGTTCTGAGTTCACACAGCCACCAGAGCTGTTGTTCTGAGTTCACCCAGCCACCAGAGCTGTTGTTCTGAGTTCACACAGCCACCAGAGCTGTTGCTCTGAGTTCATCCAGCCACCAGAGCTGTTGCTTTGAGTTCATACAGTACCAGACCTGTTGTTCTGAGTTCACACAGCCACCAGAGCTGTTGCTCTGAGTTCACCCAGCCACCAGAGCTGTTGCTCTGAGTTCATACAGTACCAGACCTGTTGCTCTGAGTTCACACAGCCACCAGAGCTGTTGCTCTGAGTTCACCTAGCCACCAGAGCTGTTGCTCTGAGTTCATCCAGCCACCAGAGCTGTTGTTCTGAGTTCATCCAGCCACCAGAGCTGTTGCCCTGAGTTCATCCAGCCACCAGAGCTGTTGCTCTGAGTTCATCCAGCCACCAGAGCTGTTGCTCTGAGTTCACCCAGCCACCAGAGCTGTTGCTCTGAGTTCATCCAGCCACCAGAGCTGTTGCTCTGAGTTCACCCAGCCACCAGAGCTGTTGCTCTGAGTTCATCCAGCCACCAGAGCTGTTGCTCTGAGTTCACACAGCCACCAGAGCTGTTGCCCTGAGTTCATCCAGCCACCAGAGCTGTTGCTCTGAGTTCATCCAGCCACCAGAGCTGTTGCTCTGAGTTCATCCAGCCACCAGAGCTGTTGCTCTGAGTTCATCCAGCCACCAGAGCTGTTGTTCTGAGTTCATCCAGCCACCACAGCTGTTGCTCTGAGTTCATCCAGCCACCAGAGCTGTTGTTCTGAGTTCACCCAGCCACCAGAGCTGTTGTTCTGAGTTCACACAGCCACCAGAGCTGTTGCTCTGAGTTCATCCAGCCACCAGAGCTGTTGCTTTGAGTTCATACAGTACCAGACCTGTTGCTCTGAGTTCACACAGCCACCAGAGCTGTTGCTCTGAGTTCACCCAGCCACCAGAGCTGTTGCTCTGAGTTCATCCAGCCACCAGAGCTGTTGTTCTGAGTTCATCCAGCCACCAGAGCTGTTGCCCTGAGTTCATCCAGCCACCAGAGCTGTTGCTCTGAGTTCATCCAGCCACCAGAGCTGTTGCTCTGAGTTCACCCAGCCACCAGAGCTGTTGCTCTGAGTTCATCCAGCCACCAGAGCTGTTGCTCTGAGTTCACCTAGCCACCAGAGCTGTTGCTCTGAGTTCATCCAGCCACCAGAGCTGTTGCTCTGAGTTCACACAGCCACCAGAGCTGTTGCCCTGAGTTCATCCAGCCACCAGAGCTGTTGCTCTGAGTTCATCCAGCCACCAGAGCTGTTGCTCTGAGTTCATCCAGCCACCAGAGCTGTTGCTCTGAGTTCATCCAGCCACCAGAGCTGTTGTTCTGAGTTCATCCAGCCACCAGAGCTGTTGCTCTGAGTTCATCCAGCCACCAGAGCTGTTGTTCTGAGTTCACACAGCCACCAGAGCTGTTGCCCTGAGTTCATCCAGCCACCAGAGCTGTTGTTCTGAGTTTACCCAGCCACCAGAGAAATGCAAGAGGAATGGCAGGACTTGCACATCAGGAAAGACTAGCTGTGTCCCTGCATGCCTGCCTGCCTGTCTCCATGCCTAACTGCCTGACTACCAAACGACATGCCTGCCTGTCTATCTGCCTACTTGCCTGCCTGTCTATCTGCCTACTTATCTGCCTAACTGCCTCCCTTCCTGCCTGTCTACCTACCTGCCTAACTGCGTGCCTGCCTATCTATCATCTTACTTGCCTGCCTGCCTGCCTGCCTCCCTGCCTCCCTGCCTCCCTTCCTCCCTGTGTCTGTCTGTCTGTCTGTCTGTCTGTCTGTCTGTCTGTCTGTCTGTCTGTCTGTCTGTCTGTCTGCCTGCCTCCCTCTCTGTCTGTCTGCCTGCCTCCATGCCTCCCTCCCTCCCTCTCTGTCTGTCTGCCTGCCTCCCTGCCTACCTCCCTCTCTGTCTGTCTGCCTGCCTCCCTGCCTCCCTCCCTCTCTGTCTGTCTGTCTGTCTGTCTGTCTGTCAAACTGCCTCCCTGCCTAACTGTCTGCCTGCCTGCCTTCCTTACTGAGTGTTCTTACTGCTATCTTCACATCTAAAATTACAGCCTATTCCCTACATAGCACACAATTTTTTACCCAAGCCATATGGATTAGGGGTCAAACGCAGTGCACTATGTGGGGAATAGGGTGTCATTTCATTTTTGTTGTCTCTAGGGCAGTTTGAGTTGTGTGCTGGTCAATCAATCACATGAATTTTATATTGCCCATTTCACATCAGCCAATGTCACAAAGTGCTATACAGAAACCCAGCCTAAAACTCCAAACAGCAAGCAATGCAGATGTAGAAGCACGGTGGCTAGTACAGTGAAAAGCCTTTCTTGCAAGAGGTTCAGAGAGCGAGCGATAGAAAGAGCGAGAGAGGAGAGAGAGAGAGAGAGAGAGAGAGAGAGAGAGAGAGAGAGAGAGAGAGAGAAAGAGTTGAAAAACAGCCAATTTTTGAACAAAGCAGTGTGTTCGGTGAAACAGTTTTCATAACCAACAGACAGGAGTCGTCAGGCCAACAGCAGGTCCGCGACAAGCTAGTTCCATAGCCGCAGGCAAAGAAGCAGACCTGGATCGGCAGCACGACCAGGTGGACTGGGGACAGAGACAGCTGGGAGTTGTCAGGCCAAGTAGTCCTGAGGCATGGTCAATGCAATCCCCGGATCCTTGGGACGTCCCTACCCTAAACCCTAACCTTAATTCCTATCCTATCCTATCCTATCCTAACCTTAACCACAACCCTTACCTAACCCTAACCTTAACGACTATAATGGGGTAGGGACGTCCCAAGGATCCTATAGCATGGACCATGGTCCTGTGGCTCAGGTCCTACTGTTGGGGAGACAGATTGGTCTATTGGTCAGCCAATCGATCACCAGTCCAATCAATAATGGTGGTCATTAAGACATTACTGTAGATCTATATTGTGCAGTGCCCCAGACACATTTTGGCAGATACTGACTGTCGGGTCGTCAATTATTTTTTCTCCTATCACCAATCCATTTAATGGCTGGGCCTTTTGCCCCTCCCAACAATTTGAATAGGAACGTGAGGTTGTATCATTTCAACCAAATTATATAAAAATAAAATCAGAACAATTTCTGAAATATACATTAAAAAAATATATAGTACACTAGCAATGCTAGCACCCTAAATGAGATTTCTCTTGATAATTTGCTCTTCTGAAGAGGGATGGAAGGGGTGGTTGTTTAAAGAAAATCAATGCCTACTCACAGCCAATCAGCCAGCAGCCTCTGGCAGCCAGTGCTTCACTCATACCTACTGTTCCAATAGGAATTTCCACAGGCTCTGGATAACCACTAGGCTCTGGAGAACCACTAGGCTCTGGAGAACCACCACGCTCTGGAGAACCACCAGGCTCTGGAGAACAACCAGACTCTTGAGAACCGCCAGGCTCTGGAGAACCACTAGGCTCTGGAGAACCACTAGGCTCTGGAGAACCACCACGCTCTGGAGAACCACCAGGCTCTGGAGAACAACCAGGCTCTTGAGAACCACCAGGCTCTGGAGAACCACTAGGATCTGGAGAACCACCACCAATCAATCAAATGTATTTATAAAGCCCTTCTTACATCAGCTGATGTCACAATGTTCTGTACAGAAACCCAGCCTAAAACTCCAAACAACAAGCAATGCAGGTGTAGAAGCATGGTGGCTAGGAAAAACTCCCTAGAAAGCCGGAACCCAGGCTCTGGAGAACAACCAGACTATGGGTTGGCCAGGCTCTGGAGAACAACGTGAGCGAGGCCTGGAAGCCGAGGCTATGGGATGGCCAATGGACCAGCATTGGGACATACTGTACATGAAAAATCCGCTCTAAATTGAAGAGTCCCTTCCAGACATAACAGCACCATGATCTATGAACATGTAAAGGTCTGGTCTAGACATAAGAGAGGCAAAGGTCACTCATCCTAGATTTGCACAATCCCAAATCAACCCCTAGTTCCTATCCCTTGGCACTTGTGAAGGATTGGATAGGTGTAAGCAATATAGAGACAATTCCATCTCAGCTGTTGTCATATTGTTTAAAACCATGCTTTGAGATCACACCCTTTTACAGGAAGGGCTTAAACCGGGTTAAGGACAAGGGGTTGATTTGGACTGAAGTATGATTTCGATCCACCTACTAATGTCCCAATCTCTTCACCTTCTTCCGCAGACAGAGAGTGACCCCAAGTACCCAGGTAGTCGTCTCTCTGACTCTGACCCGATCAAAACCCCAGATAACTGGAACACAGCAGACAATTAATCTTCCAGTGGCCTAGTATTTAATAGTGCATTGGGGACTTCAGTCTCCCCCTGGTTGCTGTTGCAAGTGGAGATGAAATGAGGGGTGCAGGGGCGGGTTCTGTCTTAATAATGCTAATGAGCTGACAGGGGGAACGCAGGACGGAGCGGTAGATTTGATTAGGTCTGGAAGGGAGGAAGCGGGAACATCGCCAACCAAACAAACAACAATGCAACGGAGCGCTCCTGGGGAATAGGAGTACACCGTTACATTCATCATCATATATTACATTCATTCGTTCATTCATATACACTGCTCAAAAAAAATAAAGGGAACACTAAAATAACACATCCTAGATCTGAATGAATGAAATATTCTTAGTAAATACTTTTTTCTTTACACAGTTGAATGTTCTGACAACAAAATCACACAAAAATTATCAATGGAAATCAAATTTATCAACCCATGGAGGTCTGGATTTGGAGTCACACTCAAAATTAAAGTGGAAAACCACACTACAGGCTGATCCAACTTTGATGTAATGTCCTTAAAACAAGTCAAAATGAGGTTCAGTAGTGTGTGTGGCCTCCACGTGCCTGTATGACCTCCCTACAACGCCTGGGCATGCTCCTGATGAGGTGGAGGATGGTCTCCTGAGGGATCTCCTCCCAGACCTGGACTAAAGCAACTCCTGGACAGTCTGTGGTGCAACGTGGCGTTGGTGGATGGAGCGAGACATGATGTCCCAGATGTGCTCAATTTGATTCAGGTCTTGGGAACGGACGGGCCAGTCCATAGCATCAATGCCTTCCTCTTGCAGGAACTGCTGACACACTCCAGCCACATGAGGTCTAGCATTGTCTTGCATTAGGAGGAACCCAGGGCCAACCGCACCAGCGTATGGTCTCACAATGGGTCTGAGGATCTCATCTCGGTACCTAATGGCAGTCAGGCTACATCTGGCGAGCACATGGAGGGCTGTGCGGCCCCCCAAAGAAATGCCACCCCACACCATGACTGACCCACCGCCAAACCGGTCATGCTGGAGGATGTTACAGGTAGCAGAACGTTCTCCACGGCGTCTCCAGACTGTCACGTTTGTCACATGTGCTCAGTGTGAACCTGCTTTCATCTGTGAAGAGCACAGGGCGCCAGTGGCGAATTTGCCAATCTTGGTGTTCTCTGGCAAATGCCAAACGTCCTGCACGGTGTTGGGCTGTAAGCACAACCCCCACCTGTGGAAGTCGGGCCCTCATACCACCCTCATGGAGTCTGTTTCTGACCGTTTGAGCAGACACATGCACATTTGTGGCCTGCTGGAGGTCATTTTGCAGGGCTCTGGCAGTGCTCCTCCTGCTCCTCCTTGCACAAAGGCGGAGGTAGCGGTCCTGCTGCTGGGTTGTTGCCCTCCTACGGACTCCTCCACGTCTCCTGATGTACTGGCCTGTCTCCTGGTAGCGCCTCCATGCTCTGGACACTACACTGACAGACACAGCAAACCTTCTTGCCACATCTCGCATTGATGTGCCATCCTGGATGAGCTGCACTACCTGAGCCACTTGTGTGGGTTGTAGACTCCGTCTCATGCTACCACTAGAGTGAAAGCACCGCCAGCATTCAAAAGTGACCAAAACATCAGCCAGGAAGCATAGGAACTGAGAAGTGGTCTGTGGTCCCCACCTGCAGAACCACTCCTTTATTGGGGGTGTCTTGCTAAATGCCTATAATTTCCACCTGTTGTCTATTCCATTTGCACAACAGCATGTGAAATGTATTGTCAATCAGTGTTGCTTCCTAAGTGGACAGTTTGATTTGACAGAAGTGTGATTGACTTGGAGTTACATTGTGTTGTTTAAGTGTTCCCTTTATTTTTTGGAGCAGTGTATATTTTTTATATTCAGTAATTATTTGGTTGTTTGCACAGTTCTATGACTTTTTGTATGCATATTATTATATTATATAACACAACCATATAGCGTCTGGCTTTCTGTGTTGGTTTGTGTTGTTTTGTACTCTGCACAGCCTCTCTCCTGTTCTGGTCTGGTTTGGTCTGGTTTGGTCTGGTTTGGTCTGGTGTAACTCTGAGTCAGACTGAGGTCCTGAACAGATCTGTCTCCCGCTGTGCTCCTCCTCATGGGGTGCAGCTATACCCGGTGGGTGACTCAGGCCTACTGAAGGGGGTTAGCAGAATTAGGCCTCAGACGTCAATAGCAGACAACTGGTTGATCCGCAAAAATACATTTTTTGGGGGGTCATAGACCGAGGCCACATGCAGCCACACAAGGAAAGGGTTTGGATTGGAACATCTACCACTACTCACCCGCATATAAAAGCTAATGAAGTATTAAGGATAGGTTAGATAGGTTAATCAAGGTTTGTAAGGATGGGGATTTCTCCAATTTTAGGGATTATCTTCTGTATTTAAGGTGGGTGGCATGCTTTGACTCAAGTCTGTTCTCCAAAAAGAGGTTTAGCAAAGAGGACTCTTGATGTCGGCCTAGATTGTTGTACCGTTGTAGATGTGTGCAGTTCAGAAACTACACAGAAGGGTTATTTCCCTGCTTCCCTCTTTATGTCTACAATATGAATGACAGGGGTCTGTTGCAAGTTCATTGCTAAATCCATTACTTAGCCGGCCGCGACCGGGAGACCCATGGGGCGGCGCACAATTGTCCCAGCGTCGTCCGGGTTAGGGGAGGGTTTGGCTGGCAGGGATGCCCTTGTCCCAACATGCACTAGCGACTCCTGTGGAAGGCCGGGCGCTGTGCACGCTGACACAGTCACGAGGTGCACAGTGTTTCCTCTGACACATTGGTGCGGCTGGCTTCCAGGTTATGTGGGCATTGTGTCGAGAAGCAGTGTGGCTTGGTTGGTTTGTGTTTCGTGGATGCACGGCTCTAGACCTTCGCCTCTCCCGAGTCCGTACGGGAGTTGCAGCGATGAGACAAGACTGTAACTACCAATTGGATACCACAGAATTGGGGAGAAAACTGGGTAAAAAAAAAATATATATATATATATAAATATAATAAAATATAAAAATCTATTACTGCTGAGAACACCGACCATGCGATTAGGCCTTTCTGTCAGTCCCCATCATATCAGTCAATGGGAAAAGGCCTGGTGGAGGAGCTCCACTTGTGGGACCCTCAGGAGAATAGGACAGGGCCTAGTTGTGGAGCTCCACCTGTGGGACCCTCAGGAGAATAGTAAAGGGACTGGTGTAGGAGCTCCACATGTGGGATCATCAGGAAAATAGGACAGAGTCTGGTGAAATAGCTCCACATATGTGGGACCCTTAGGAGAATTGGACAGGGCCTGTTTGTGCAGCTTCACCTGTGGGACCCTCAGGAGAATAGGACAGGGCCTGGTGTAGGAGCTCCACCTGTGGAACCCTCAGGAAAATAGGACAGAGCCTGATGGAGGAGCTCCACATGTGGGACCCTCAGAAGACGTTGTCAGGCCTTTCTGAAGATACAGTGCCTTGCAAAAGTATTCATCCCCTTGGCGTTTTTCCTATTTTGTTGCATTACAACCTGTAATTTAAATTAATCTTTATTTGGATAATGGGCATACACAAAATAGTCCAAAATTGGTGAAGTGAAATGAAAAAAATTATAAAAAATAAAAAAGGAAAAGTGGTGGGTGTATATGTATTCACTCCCTTTGCTATGAAGCCCCTAAATAAGATCTGGTGCAACCAACTACCTTCAGAAGTCACATAAATAGTTAAATAAATTCCTGTGTGTAATCTAAGTGTCACATGATCTGTCACATGATCTCAGTATATATACACCTGTTCTGAAAGGCCCCAGAGTCTGCAACACCACTAAGCAAGGTGCACCACCAAGCAAGGTGTACCACCAAGCAAGCAGCACCACCAAGCAAGCAGCACTATGAAGACCAAGAAGCTCTCCAAACAGGTCAGGGACAAAGTTGTGGAGAAGTACAGATCAGGTTTGGGTTGTAAAAAAATATCAAAAACTTTGAACATCCCACAGAGCACCATTAAATCCATTATTAAAAAATGTAAAGAATATGGCACCACAACAAACCTGCCAAGAGAGGGCCGCCCACCAAAACTCACAGACCAGGCAAGGAGGGCATTAATCAGAGAGGCAACAAAGAGATTAAGACAACCCTGAAGGAGCTCCACAGCGGAGATTGGAGTGTCTGTCCATAGGACCACTTTAAGCCGGACAGTCCACAGAGCTGGGCTTTACAGAAGAGTGACCAGAAGAAAATAAGCACACATGTTTGGTGTTTGCCAAAAGGCATGTGGGAGACTTCCCAAACATATAGAAGAAGGTACTCTGGTCAGATGAGACTAAAATTGAGCTTTTTGGCCATCAAGGAAAACGCTATGTCTGGCGCAAACCAAAACCTCTCATCACCCCGAGAACACCATTCCCACAGTGAAGCATGGTGGTGGCAGCATCATGCTGTTGGGATGTTTTTCATCGGCAGAGACTGGGAAACTGGTCAGAATTGAAGAAATTATGGATGGTGCTAAATATAGGGAAATTCTTGAGGGAAACCTGTTTCAGTCTTCAAGAGATTTGAGACTGGGACGGAGGTTCACCTTCCAGCAGGACAATGACCCTAAGCATACTGCTAAAGCATCACTTGAGCGGTTTAAGGGGAAACATTTAAATGTCTTCTAGTCAAAGCCCAGACCTCAATCCAATTGAGAATCTGTGGTATGACTTAAAGATTACTACATCAGCAGAACCCATCCAACTTAAAGGAGCTGGAGCAGTTTTGCCTTGAAGAATGGGGGAAAATCCCAGCGGCTAGATGTGCCAAGCTTACAGACACATACCAAGAGACTTGCAGCTGTAATTGCTGCAAAAGGTGGCTCTACAAAGTATTGACTTTTGTCAATAGTTATGCACGCTCTAGTTTTCAGTTTTTTTTGTCTTATTTCTTGTTTGTTTCACAATAAAAAAATATTTTGCATCTTCAAAGTGGTAGGCATGTTGTGTAAATCAAATGACACAAACCCCCCCAAAATCTATTTTTAATTCCAGGTTGTAAGGCAACAAAATAGGAAAAATGCCAAGCGGGGTGAATACTTTCGCAAGCCACTGTAGATTTCTCCTGAACTGTACTGTCAGTTGGTCCGGTCGCTGCCTGGCTTATCTTAGCATGCCTAATTGGATTTCAGCTAGACTCTGTTTCCTGTCCAGCTATCAGTGCCCTTTAACACTACCTCTCAGAGAGAGGGAGACAGAGAGAGGATGGTGGAAGATAAACAGAGAGGTAGTGTCTCTGTGTGTGTGTTTGTTCATTCAAATTTGGAGGATAAGAGCTAGAAGGTGTGTGACAAGAGATGCAGAGTGGGTTAGCAAACAGCAAAGCTCATCCAAAGTAATTGTTCCATGGTTGAGAGTGAGAGGAGAGTGATATTAAGAGAGGGAAAGTCTAAGATGGTGAAAGTGTCAGAGAGAAAGAGAGAGAGTGGCAGAGAGAGAGAGCGGAAGTGAGATTGAAGGAATGAAAGAAAGCTTGGACATTCTACAAGCTATACTAATGACGATCAAGATGGTGAAAGTGGCACAACGTGAGAGACAAAGAGAAAGAAATACAGACTTTAAGCAACTGTACTGATGACTTCTGTAGACAGTCAAGATGGAGAGTAGCAGAGAGATAGTGAGAGACAAAGAGAAAGATATAAAGAAGGCCCAGAAAGCCCAGACAGACAGACAGACAAAAAGCCCAGAGAGACAGACAGAAAGCACAGACATACAGACAGGTTACGAGCTGTACCGATGAATTTTGTGGACAGCTTGGAGACATTTGTAAACACAGCAGTCACGATTAGTGTTGATTCAGAGCCAGATTAGGGGCAGACTTATCACCAGCCACACACACACACACACACACACACACACACACACACACACACACACACACACACACACACACACACACACACACACACACACACACACACACACACACACACACACACACAGACAGACAGACAGACAGACAGACAGACAGACAGACAGACAGACAGACAGACAGACAGACAGACAGACAGACAGACAGACAGACAGACAGACAGACAGACAGACAGACAGACAGACAGACAGACAGACAGACAGACAGACAGACAGACAGACAGACAGACAGACAGACAGACAGACAGACAGACAGACAGACAGACAGACAGACAGACAGACAGACAGACAGACAGACAGACAGACAGACAGACAGACAGACAGGGAAATCCCGACTGTGGCTCTAAAGTGGGGTAAAGTACTGATCTCACATTATTACAAGACATTTACTCCAGTGGAAAAAACACCCTTGATTTTGTACATTTAATCCGTTTTCCATCACGCTGCAGGGAAAGAACAGTATGAGATGAATAGTGCAATAATGAATGTAGGTTTGTTTTATTATTTATTTAACCGTTGACCATAAATCAATGCCTGCCGCTGGGCTATGTTTGTACTGTATTTGCAGAGAAATGCTGTACTGATCAGCTTTTTCTCCTCACTAAAACACTTGCATCTAGCTGTTCTTTTCTCAACTCTTTCTCTTCTCTCTACATCTACATTTCTCTCTCTCTCTCTCCGCCCCCTGTGCTGCTGCCCTCTTCACCCTCTTTAAAAATTCTCTCGCTCTTTCCCCCTCACTACAACCTCCTCCAATATCCTGTCCTTTTCTCTTTCTCCCCCTTGGCCAATTCTCTTTCCCCCTTTCTCTACCCCCTGCTCCCCCTTCTCTATTGTTACTCTCCGCAGTCCACCCCTCTGCACCGCCTGCACCCCCCTCTTTCTCTATTTCCTCTCCTCCTTCCATCGCTCCTCTGTGGGTGCATGTGTTGTCAGAGGAGTCTGGAGGAGATAGGAGGCCTAACTAGCTGCATTAGCTCTATGCATTATTCACGAAAGGGAATGGGGAAGGGGGAAACCTAGTCAGTTGTACAACTGAATGCATTCAACCGAAATATGTCTTCCACATTTAACCCAAACCTTCTGAATCAGAGAG